>NC_141695.1:1134472977-1135672977 GCF_964263255.1 Lissotriton vulgaris | reverse complement strand
CGAACCACCTCCTCATCTAATAATATGGTCCTCTCGAGTGTCCATCTTCTCTGTCCCTCCTTTTACTGCACCGTCAAAGCCAGAAGGATTGCCGAATGATCTGACACTATTGCTGGGTCTGGTGGTTCAGTGGACTAATGCGTCCATTGCAGGGGCCTTTGTTGGACCTCAAGGTCACAGGTTCAAATCCTGGTGGGTCCACTCAGCCTTTCATCCATTTGAGGTCGATAAAATGAGTACCTTTGAGTTAGGTAACAATTAACATCTGTTATTCAGCGCCAAGACACCTACGGGTAATCGTGCGCTTTACAAATACACCTGTTATGTTATGTTATTGCAGGAATTTGCGCTACCCCAATAACTTCTCCACATATAATTTGATCAACTAAACAATAATCAATACAGGAGTGGTGCCTGTATGTTTTACTATAAAAAGTAAACTCTCTAACTTCCTTCATCTTAATGTGCCCAATATCAATTAAATTAAACTCCTTCATCATACTTTTCAATCTAGAAAATGATCTTGGTGGGTTGGTGTACTTGACTTTTAAAGTCCTATCAAGCCCTTTGTCCATAACTAAATTAAAATCACCTCCCAACAAAATAGGTGCAGTAGTTTCTAATAGATACGTTTCCAGCTTTACTAATGCTTCCGGATTATCATTATTTGGCCCATAATATACTGCGCAAATCAGAGGCCTATTTTGTACTGTAAGAGTTGCCACTAACCATCTACCTGAGCAATCGGTTTCATATTTTACTAATCTTATTTCATTGTTACTCTTAATTAAGATGGCGACTCCTCTCGTGCTCCCCCTCTGATCTAAGCTTACTACCTCTTGAACCCATCTGCATTTTTTAAAACATTGCCTACATTCACTTCTTTCTAAATGCGTTTCCTGTAGTAGTATGATTTGGGCTGGGCTTTTTTTAAGAGTTTCCAAAACCAGAGACACTTTCCTCCCGGAACTTAACCCGTTAACATTCCATGTTAAAAAATGAACTACTTTTAACTTATCTATGCTAAGAAACTGTGATCCCGGTTGTTATCCAATACATCTTCATGCCAGCTCATCACCATTTCTGATCTTATCTCCACCCCTTCAAGAGATAGACCAAAGAGGACTATTTTTTTGTTTTTCTCCCATTGCTCCCCACACAAAAAGTCCCCCCCCATCCCCCTTCTCCCAGGAAACCCCCTCTCCAAATCTTGGGTGATGCATTCTGCTTTTGCTTTTGCGATTCCCCCTTCTCACCCAGAAAAGAGAGACCTAAAAAAATTAGATATAATAAAGAAAACAGCCTCTGTATAGCAATTCTGAAAATATTAAGCTACTAGATTTGAAAACTCATACCCTTTTAACAGAAACAGAAACTGTCTTCTCATTCCATCTGTGATATAAACATAACGACTTCCTCAGGGTTGCTTATGTTGTGCATTTTGTTTCGCCACATCATTTTTAACATGGCTGGGAATTTAAAATTGCAGCACACAGCGGGAATATACTATAGCAGCGATGCGGTTAAGTGGACGTGGGCTCCCTTACTTCTCAATTCAGTCATTCGGGGAACCCAGTTCCCACTGCCTCTGGGCTGTCCTTTTCCCAAGGTCAGACCTAATTTGATAGGAGAACCCATCCTGACTCAAAGATTCCCCCTTCAAAGCCCGTTCCAGCACCAACTCTTTTACTGCGAAAGTCAAAAAATTAATCAGGATTTTCCTAGATGTCTTCCGGTCAAGGTTCAACCTATAAGGGTCCCTGTGGGCCCTCTGGATCTCTTTCTCCCAGTCAATTTCTGGCCTATCCTTCAAAAATTTCTCCCTCAGTAAGGCACATATTAAGGTTTGGCATCGCTTTTCTCGGCCCCCTCAAGAATTTTGAGGAATCTCAAATTATTGTGTCAAGCTTGGGTATCCAACCTTTCCAAGTCATCTTGTAGCATTCTATTCTGTTTTATTAGTAACTCGATATCCTTTGAGTTACCAGTAACAGCTACCGATAAAACTTTAACCTCCTCCTCTAGGACTCCAGTGCGCTTTGCAAAGTCATTGAACTTCTCCTCAAGTGTCTCGCATTTGTCACGTATCCCCTTTTGGTTGGACTCAGATATTTCAAATTTTGTTAAGATATCTTGACGCAGACTTAAGAACATCTTTTCCATATAGTTTTTACTACCGCTGATGCATATACTGCTATTGCTTCGATTGGGGTTCTCCACCCCTCCCAAATTTGTACTTCCTTGAAATGGCTCGGTGATGCAAGTTGGGGCAGGGCTAGAACACGACTCGAGACTTAAGATAGGGGTTGTCTCTGAACTCACACTTTCAGCTTGTAACTCATCAACCCTGTGTAAGCCCCACTAACGAATTAAATCAAATTTCCAGGGGGAGCGGGACATTCTGAGACTTGCCCCCGTTTTCCTGAGAAATTTCAACCTGCTCCATAATTTTAAAATAGGATCTTAGCTACGGCGTAGGTTTGGCAGGCACAAGCTCCCCTTTTGGACTGCGGCGTCTTTGCTTCACTCTTGTCTTTAACACCTTCTTTTTAGGGGAGATTATCACTGCAGCCTCTTTCACTGCCTGTTCCCTACTTCCGCCTCCCCTACCTCCTTTTCCTTTTCCCTTATTCTTACTCTCTGGGAGTGACCGAAGCTGATATCGATTTTTAACTCTGTTTTCAATTGTAGTTTTAGCTAATCTTTCAGTTCCGGCCTCTACAATTGCCGACTCAAGTAAGGGTACAGTTGGGGGGGCGGGGGGGTGGGGGGTTATCAGATTCACCTTTTCTCCCCTCCCTCCACTAGCATCTGTTGTATCTTGGAGTAGTGGTGGGACTGGTAATGGAAGCTCTTTTTCCATCAGCCTCGACCCCCCCCCCCCCCCCCCCCCCCCCCCCCCTGCTTCAAACCCTCTACCTGCAATCCGCCGACCTTCTCAGTCTTCCTACCTTAAGGCACACCGCCTGGCTGCTCCTCAACTTGTGATTTCCAGTACATGAACTGTGTGCTTCTCGCCTGCATGTCTTCCGTGTCTCCTTCGTTGTTTTTGGCGCCACTCTCCAGTCCTTTCTCCCCCTGCGATCCGAGTGCTGTGCTGGCTTTGCTTCTCTCGACCAGGAAGCCCCTATGCAGCTCGGGTCTTCCGAAATAGACGCGCCGCGTAGCACCAGAACCCCCGCGGCAGCCTAGAGTCCACGCCCGAAGCCATAGACTGTGTCTAGCAGTGAGCCCGTTTTTCTATAAAAACCAAACTCCAAACCATCCACATAAATCAAATTAAGCTATAATTGTTATGATATCTATGATAGCATGCACACATGCATCTTCATTTGAAAAACGGCTGTTTTCCGCGATAATACTACATTCTCTCTTTTCTCAGGCTCAGGAGATAGTGCGACAGGCGTCAGCCCGCCGCCATGTTTACCCAAATTAGAATTTCCCATAAGATAAATAAGTCCTCTATCGGTTCACTTTTTGAGGCCATGCTGGAAGACATCCTGCAAGGTCAACGGCACTTTATTTTTAAATTCGCCAGACCCTACGTTTTTTAAGAAAGTCAGATTGAAGGTTCTGAAGGCTGCACTCAATACCTGGATGTACGTGAGGAAAACACTGAGAGTTCCATTGTTCTCTTCTTATGCTCCCATACAGAATTCTCCAGGAGTGATCAACTTAGCTTGCCCCTGAAATCAGGGGGTGTTCTTTACTGGGCGGATCTCAAGGAGGGCGTTATTATGATAAGTTGGGAGGCTTTGAATATTCTGTCTAATGGACGGCTAACAAGGTTTAAATACTACCAATTAAGCTCTTGGTGGGTGACACAAGAATGGGTGGAGGAAGAGGAGACCAAATTTAGTCAGGCGTTTATAACTGACCAGTAGAAAAAAGAAATGTCATTTTGGTATTGGGCTTTCTTGGAAGCAGATACGGATTTTGAAAGTGATAATATAAAATTATGGGGCCAGGAGTTTGGGGAGAGCAATGTGAAGCAAATGTGGTGTGAATCATATGGTATCCTACGATCAGTGGTTAAACCAGCATCACTTAAACGCAACCACCTATTTACCACCTATAGAGTGTATTGGTCACCTGCTAAGTTGTCTAGGATCACTAACAACATATATACTTGCCCAAGATGTAAACTGACAGCGGCGGAAGATATCCATCTATTTATGCTTTGTCCAAGTATCTCATCATATTGGAACTCTGTTTGTGATTTTTTTAGGGGAAACAACCGAGACACAGATGTCAGTAAGTCCTTGCCTTATTTTTTGGGATTAAACTCTGAATCAGAAGTCCAGCTCTCTGTGAGTAATATAAAGTTTGTGTTCTATGTTATACTTTTGGCAAGACACAAGATCTGTAGACTATGGAAGTCAGAAAGTCCTCCTTGTTTTTCTGAGTGCCTTAGAAATGTCATATATACTAGTGAGTCAGATTTGGCCTGTGACACTACAAGTGAAAAGAAAATGTGGGCTCCGTTGGTAAAGTGGAGAGAAAAGAACATGTAAGTCCTATGATTAAGCCAATATTGCTCTCGGCCACAGTCTTCCTTTGGGCGGTCTCACAGTGGCAAGGAGATGAAAGTGGGCACAACTATATACTTGTGGAATACTACGTCTGTCTGTCACATGGGTTATCGGACAAGCCCCTCGGGTAAGACCCAGATGGATCAGAGCACACCCAGACAAAAGTATTGGCAAAATGAGGGAAAAAAAAGAATCACTTTCTACCAAGATCAGAGCCCTGGTTATGTCGTCTAGTGGCTCAGTTGCCTAATTTGCAAATCAGAGTTATGTGGCCGAATGATGAATTGCGGTAGTGAAGTCCAAGCACCACTCGAGGCAGGAAGTGGAGCACAACCTCAGGATGGCAGTAGCAAGAATCCATCCACAGACAGACCATCTCTGGGGAGAAAAACAGGCACACCCGTCACATTAGTTTATAAAGTGTTTTTATTATTCTATGTAAAATGTTATGTTTTATGTGATAAATAAAGCACCAGTGTAAGTACATTGTGCAATATTTTTTTAGGAGACTTTTTGTTTCAACTTTGTAAAGCACCCAGGGCCGGACTGGGAACCAGAACCGGCCCTGGCAAAGTGCTCGGCCGGCCCCAATCCCCCCTCCGTGAGGAGAGGGGAGGGGGGAGAGGTGCGACCGCGCTCTGTGACATGGCCGGTTTTCGGCCGTTTTTGTTACAGGGACGTTTTTGCAGCATAACGGCCTTGTAACAAAAACGGCCCCAGGGGCCCAAAACCGGCCCCCAACCATGCGGCCCACCGGGGGATTGCCCGGTGCCCTCAACGGCCAGTCCGGGCCTGAAAGCACCTGTCACCTAACCACAGGCACAACAAAAACTTCAATTTACTAAAATTACTATATTTAATATTATTTGCCATATAGTACCTGGACTCTTTGAGTGTGAATGGCTATCGATGATGCAGAGTACCAGCTTCCAGAATTTTTTGCCAGGTGCTGTAGAGGCTGGGGGAGATGCTCGACGCCTAAAAAAGTTTAGTTGGGGGGTGGCTCTAACTTAAAAACGTTTGAAGACCTCTGCTCTAGCTCCATCCCGGTGTTGTCTGCACCATGAGACACAGGAAATTAAACTGTTTCTTTTAATTTCTTCTGCAATAAAGCAACCAGAGAAATAAAACACATTATTTCTTATATGTGGGCAGGTGTGTAAAGCTGACGTATTAACTGACTTCAACCTAGGTCTAGTGGCTTTTCAGAGATCCTGTGATCTGAAAGAGGATCCTCTCAACCCCCGAGACCAGAAACAACGATTCCAGCTCCAGGCAAAAGAGCAACACAGGCCCATTTTTTAATAATCTTTTATGCTTTCCTTGATGTCACAGATTTTACTCTTCACAGCACAGTAAATAAATAACATGAGCAAAATTACTCAACTGCACTGCTTTTATTAACATTAAAAGAACTAATGGCTGAAACAGCTCTAATGAGCTACACGGTGTGATATGTTAATAGAATTGCTTCGTTTTGTAGTTATGATTGCTGCAGCATGCATAAACATCCTACCGTTTCTTGATACCCTTGTAGATGTACATGTTGTGGCTAGCTTGGTTACGACTTACAACCCTTATTTGTGCAGAGTTGATAAACCAGGACCTTGTTTGCATGCAACCAAGTCATGAAAACCATCGCGTCCCATTTCATGCTTTCCCTGGAAATCTGACTTAGCCTGGGGGCGAATTAGTCAGAGATTGACTGGAATGTATGTGCTAGTAAAATGACTTTGGGCACATTTCCTTTTAATGTATTGCAGTTCGTTTGGAACAGGTTGCTCATTTACAACAATGCAATGATTTACGAGCAACCTAAAATGCCTGAGACATACCTGCAACTAAGTAACTGTAGTGAGTCCAGACTGGGAAACAAAACCGGCCCTGGAAAAGTGCTCAGCAGCCCCCCTCCCCCAATCCCGGGGGGGTTGTGGGTGCCGCTGAGCTTTTTGTCAATGCTTCAAAAACGGCCCTGTTACAAAAACGGCCCCCAGGGGCCCCAAACCGGCCCCCACCCGTGTGGCGCACTGGGGGATTGCCCGGTGCCCGCTGCGTCCAGTCCGGCCCTGAGTGAGTCAATTAAATAAAGTTACCGAACAGTGTAATGTGATTTCGAGTTAAAACATCTATAAAGCTTATAGCAACAGAGTCGTGTTAAATGGGCTAAGATGTGAGGAACTGTATTACATAGTCTTGTTTTAAGGGAAGGCACTGGGGGCCTTTGGGGAGAATAAGTGAGCTATTGCCCTGAATCACGTGATGCTGAGCTGCTGCTGGCGATCAAACCGTGAGCCCCGCTGTTAGACCTGGCATCCATGGCATGGTTTTTCCCTGTCCTTTTAACTCTGCCTCCTGTATTTTTTCTGTGTTCTGGATTTCGTTTTTGCTGGTCCACATGCTTTAGGCACTTTGCCACTGCCAATCAGTGCCAAAGTGCAAGTGCTCCCTCTGTAAATTGTGAATATGGATTGGTGTTTCCATGATTGGTTTATTTGACTTACTACTAAGTCCCTAGTACAGTGCATTGTGTGTGCCCAGGGCATGTAAGATAAATGCTGCTAGTGGGCCTGCAGCACTGATTGTGCCACCAGCCACGGCCGGTAGTAGGTGTAACTGCAGGGCGGTGACATAGGGAGGGGGGTTTTAATGTATGGATTACGGACTTTAACAGGTAAGTAAACATATAAATAAATAAATCGAATTTTGTTGCATACATTGCATCACCAAATGCGATGCAGTGCACGCAACGAAATTCGTTTTATTTATTTATATGTTTACTAACCTGTTAAAGTCCGTAAATCATACATTACAACTCCCCACCCTGCCCCTCCCCCTCCCTACGTCACCGCCCTGCAGTTACACCTACTACCGGCTGTGGCTGTGTGCCACCAATACAAGCAGCCTTTTAAAGGGGTCTCAGACCTGCCACTGCAGTGTCTGTGTGCAGTCTCTACTGGCATGTCGACTTGGCAAGTGCACCTACTTGCCATGTCCTAACGTTAACTTTTATTACATGTGAGTCATCCTTAAGGTAGGCCCAAGGTACCCCTGTGGGCAGGGTGAAGTGTATGTGAAAGGTAGGGCATGTACTGATGTGTGTGTGACATGTCCTGGTAGTGAAATACAGTGTATTTCGTTTGTCACAATTGAAAGGCTATCCATCTTATAGGATAGAATAGGAGTTCACTTATACTATCTTATAAATATAACTTCCCATTGGGACAAGATAGATAGAGAAATAGAGTTTAGTATGCCTGAACTCAGAATATAAAAAGACATCTTTTTGTAATGTTGATTTTTATATTGTGTGTTTGAAAATACCACTTTTAGAAAGTGGGTATTTCCTTGCTTAGCCATCCTGTGTGGTAAACAGCCATTTCAACGATTTTTTTTACTTTGCGATACCATTACAACTCATGCATTACCATGCATCCGTTGAACAACGTGAAGTCATTACTAGGTATTTTTTCAAAACGCATGGTCCTTTACCACACATGCCTTTTCAACGAATTTCGTTGTAAAGGTATGTATAGTAAATGACCATGCGTTCTAAAAAAATGTAGATGATCCACGTCGTTGTAAGGAAACAGAGGATGTTCCGTGGTTGCGTAGTGTAGTGTAGGGGTAGTGTTTTAGGGTTTAGTGTAGTGTAGTGATGTTTGTGTAGTGTAGGGGGTCGTGCTGGGGGTAGTGTTTCAGGGTAGTGTAGTGGTGTTTGTGTAATGTAGGGGGTCAAGCTAGGGTAGTGTTTTAGGGTTTATGGTAGTGTTGTGGTGTTTGTGTAGTGTAGGGGGTTGTGCTGGGGTAGTGTTTTAGGGTTTAGGGTAGTGTTGTGGTGTATGTGTAGTGTAGGGTAGTGTTTTAGGGATTAGGGTAGTGTAAATGTACTGAGGACTCACTTACCTTAGAAACTTTTACTACAACTATACCTTTACCACGCATTTTTTGCGTTGTAATTGCATGCGTGGTAACGGCATAGTCGGGGTAAAAGTTTGCATTGTAATGGAATCTCGTAATTGACAACGCGTACTAATACTTGCGTTGTAATGGCATGCATTGTATTGGTACACGTTGTAGCGAATGCTATTCCACTGCTGCGTGCCTCAGTGTTTCCTCCACAGTAAATGTATTAGGGGAGGGAGGGTTCTTTTTTTTTATTTATTTTTTTTACCTTTTATTTGGAAATCACCTCATTGCTGGCTAAGGCCTGCCCTCTTATACATGATACAGCATTGGCCAGAGCCGGGCTGGCTGTAGCAGTCATCAGGCTTTCCCCCTGGAGGCTGGGAGGGTGCGGGCTGAATTTGCATAAAGAGGGGGTCACTTTTGTTACTGGAGGCCAGTTTTTGCTTTTGGTGAAGCTTTATCAACCCCCAGTAACAAAAGCAGCAGGGTGGCTGGTCCGTCAAAATTGTCAGGGCTGCCCGGGGTTCCCAATCCAGCCCTGGAATTGGCTGTAGCCCCTGACGTTTTTTAGATCAAGCATAATAGACACTCTAGCTGTCTGGTTGGAAAATATAAAATAAAAACATACTTACCTTTTCCGCCGCCTCTTCTCCGTCACTGCTTCACTTATCTTATCTTCTTGATTCCAGTCTGAAAGAAGCTGCAGGAAGCACCTGGGCATACAGGCTCCCCAGAGCCAATCACAATGCTGCAATGCAGTGTTGTGATTGGTCTGAACGCCATGGATCGGCACTCAGATATGGACAGGGAGCCTATGCATCTTCCCCACCAGGCTGTGCATTACAGCCTGATGGGGAATATGCAAAGTGGGCATGAATGTTTGGCCGTGCCAAGACAGCTGGCCAAGCAGTCATGCGCACTGAAGTGTGCCCAAAACACTGCTCCTTCCTGAGCCACCAGCCCCGCCACGCCCTATCCCAGCCCCGAAGTAGCGAAAACAAAATGATAATAACGTTATTATTATACTTTTATTTTTCCCTTTCTCACTGCTCTAAGAACAGTGGGGCGACGCTCCTCCGCCTTAGCGGAGGAGCCACCACTGATTCCGACACTTACAGCGCCATCAAAAGTAATTGGTAAAGCCATAGATACCAAAGGAGAGACCTATTTGCTATGACAATGCTTTTCCCTTTTCTTCTTCCAGTGTTCATGTACGTATGGATTGAGGTGATAAATGTCTATTGTACATGCAGATAGTGGCCATAATGTATATATTTTTGCTACTTTGTTGTTTACACTGGAATGCATTCTTTTATATGAATATCCCAAATGGTTACCAAATATACAGCTTCTGGCACATGCGCATTTTACTCTCCCCTTATGCCCCCCTTTTCCATAACGGATGGAGGTAAATTTACCAAACAAAAAAAGGCACTGAATAGTGAAAAGGTTGTCAATACATTATTATTTAAATGTTTTAATGTACTTTCGATCAGCAGTTTCGTACTGTGTGGTAGAACATTTCTATAGGAAAACCCATGGTAAATTTCTAGATGCAAGTTTTGGGGCATCCGTTATAACTTTTGAACCATCTGACAAATTTGCACGGAATTCGGCATGCTCCATCTTAAGAAGTGATGAGTGCTGTTTCCACAAAGTTTGGAGCAAATTTGTCAAAAGTGAACAAAGTTATTGAGCATGCAGCAACTGCCTATAACATATTATAGATTTTCTGCGAGTGCGTTATTGTAAGCGAATCGAGAGATCACAATCTGCTGTAACAACACTGCATGTCCTACCATCAAGGCCTGGTTACGAAGCATGACATACTGTGACCTAACAAGTGAGGCCTACCAAAGGCCAAAGGTCAATGGCAGCCTCTTCATTCATATTTGCTTACCCTAGGCTCAGGCTCCGCGATATCTACACCAGGCTCTAGCACCAGTGCCTACCCTATCCGCAGGTTACACCAGCCAAGATACGACCGTATGACTATATACCTACTTTTGCCCCTTTTATCCCCTCTGAGGGAAGAGCGGCCGGCACAGCTTGTGGGTGGCAGGGTGGGCATGCTGGGGGACGCAGGCTGCAATGTAGAAAAAAAATAACACCTTGCCGCCGGGTCCCGCATCTCTGCTCCTGCTATCCTGCATCTGACTCCAGGTACAGTAGGAAGACAGCCAGGCTCCTTCCCCTAAGCCAATCACAACGCTGCAATGCAGCATTGTGATTTGGACTGAATGCCGCAACACGGTGCTCACAAGTTATGTTGGGTTGAACACTCATCTAATTGCGCACTGTGCACATGGTGTTGTCCTACACCTTAATTATTTTTACTCTTTCTCCTTTATATATAGTTGTTGATCAGTAATTTATTTTCATAATCTGATTTCTTCAAATAATCATCATACATTACATTCTATAATCATTATGCACTTTTGATCACAATATATTCACAATACATTGTTTGGTAATTGCAATATTTACACTTTGTAACCAATAATCACATTTTACATTTTTCAATCCCTGCCCAATGCATTTCGGCACTCACTAGTGCCTTCATCAGGGGCTGATCTGTCTATTTAATTTCTGTAGTCAGTCAGCCAATAATTCCTGGGACTTGTTGCTCTCTTGTCTTCACTGGTTATAGTGACCTGCCGGGTGATATTGGTCAGCCTGTATTTTCTTCCGTCACTGCTCGTAAAAGCCGTCTCACGTTAAGTTCACCTATTTGTTTAGCGTTCGGTGCTCAGCCAGGCGCTGGAGGGATGGGCATGTTCTCAATGCAGGCTGTAATGCAGCCTGCATGGAGAACAGGGAAGTGAGCAAGACTGTTTTGGGAGGCCTGAGCGGGCCGACCAAACAGTCATTGCGCACTTAGGAGTGGGCAAACCACTTCCCTGCTATGCAGCCCTTCCCCCTTACGCATAGATGCTGCAGCAGGAGCACAAAATAAAATGATAACATTACGTTATTATCATTTTATTTTTTCCTTTCTTAACTGCTGAACAGTAGTGGGGCAATGCTCCTCCGCCTTAGCGGAGGACCCGCCACTGTCTGAGGTCTTCTCTACTGTTCACCTATTCAAACGCCGATATTGGTTTGTTTTTTTTGTGATGTACCATGTTGAGATATGATCATACACAAAAGCCATGATGTCTTGGACCCGTCTTCTCTTCTCTTGTATTGTAACTCTGAAAATGTTTTAAATAAAGATTTCTAAAAAAAAGGATGAGGAACTGGATTGCCTTTGTAGTGAGCTGTCAGCCTTGAAATCGGATCTGCAACTCCCCATCTGCAACGTGTACAAGGTCAAGTGGAAGGGTAAGAGCATCTTCAGACACGTCATCAGAGTCATTAAAAGGGTTAAAGGTGGCAATGTCACTGATGTAGACGTCCTTTGAGTTTCTTTTTGAAAGTTTCCTAGGAATTATTGGTTGTAAATGTTTTTACTGGTAATAACTGCAAACAAACAGTGTTTTGAAAGTAATGTATATAAAAAAGCGCTTACATCACCGACTAGAAGGTATCTGCTCTACCGTTCAAATCTCCTGGGTCTGACTGGGTCTTTCATCTTTCCAAGGTCGATCAAATGATTGATATTACATTTGAATAAAACCTTTGGTCATAAAACATGTCTTGCTCCAGTACAAAAATAATGTAATTCAAGTTTGTGCTGTTTTGAATCTTCTGAAAAAGGGATAGTGCATACAAATTTCGCTCCAGTATATATGACAGAAACGTGTTTGCCTCTGGATAAAAAAAGGAGGAAGTGGACTGCGTAAAACAATATTCAGTGTATACAACACATTTACTACTTACAAATAATTTTATGCAAGTGACTGAGATATTAACAAAGAAATCCTAGTCCGTGGATAAATGTATGTAGCAATCTGATTTGCACTGTATTTTCTACTTATGTGATAAACATATTCTGCCCCAAACGTATTCCCATTTTGCATATTCTTCATTTTTACAGTGTAAACACAAAAAAAACATGGTGTGAAACCACTTTTCTCCACGTTTTTCACTGGTGCAAATCTTTAGTTGGGACCAAAGTCTGTTTTCTCCATTCTGTATCACACAAACAACAAAAATCGTATAAATGAATGTCCTGGTTTAAAAATATATATATATATATGTATATATATTTATAAAAGTGCTACATTTTGTAGAGGCGTCTCTGGTATTTGCTGGACTAGTTACGAAACAAGACATTTGCCAGCACCGATCACTAAAAACAGATACGTGTCGTTTTCCCTTAGGGACCAGCGAAGTCACCTTGTTTGGCGAGCAATAAAAAGTGGCTTTTGGCGAGGAGGCATGCGATGGATGAAGGTTTTGACAATGAGGCACAGACCGCTTGTAATGGTGTCCTGCTGCTGGCGGGGGAGGGGAGCCGGTCGATACCTGATAGGCCAGGGATCTTTGGTTGCCCCGTCTCCAGACTCTTGGCATTGTCCTCTGCGGAAGAGCCGTTGCATTATTGATAGGGCCCTGCATTGATCAGCGGCATCTCTGAAAGCCGATCAGGCTCCTGTGGGGTGGGCGCGAGGCCTTACTCAGCACATCCTGCTTGAGGCCTGCTAGCAGGTTATTCCAGATGACTTCCTGTGAATGCCGTGTCCGTTCTGCGCCGGAAGGCCTAGTGGAGACAAGGGTGGCGGCAAACCAAGCGGAGGAATGATGACGCGACACACTGACGACTGAAATACATCAGAGATCTCACTGTATCCGGTTACCCGTGACATCAGAAGTGGCCTGTACCAAAGTTTTCAGGGGAGTTCTGACGTCCCATTGCTTGCGCCAGGCCGATAATACATGATGACAGACTCGATAGAGAATGCTGAAAGCACCTCTCTAGGAATTATAGTAAATGCCTTTACTCTCTTGGACGAATGGAAGGCCCTAATTTTTAAATTTCCTTCATGTAAACCCATTTGACAGGTCAAGTCCCTAACCGATCATAAAAATCTTTTGACCAGCTCTGTTTTTCTTGCTTATTACCGGGGTTCAAAATAAGAGGACATATGTGAAGATTTCACTGTGAAAATAACCGAATATGTCAACCGTAAATGACAGCAACTACAATTTACTAAAGTGCAACAAGTCTGTGGGACAAATGGCATTGATATGACCTTGTGGAAAAATTCTGCCCATTATTTAACACAAACATAGAAGTCTTCGGTGGCTTTCAGTATCCTTACAAGGTGCAGGACGAGGTGCTATGCTCCATATGATATGGGTCATATTTGTGGTGTACTAAAAACTCACTATGGAATAAAATCCCTATCAGATGGGATGTGACTATTACCTAACTCAACTATCCTCATCCTAGTGGCTTCATGAAGATGGAAAGGTGTGCCACCTACATCAGGATGATTTGCAGGTTTGACCAGCAGGTTAGGTTTACTTTTATGCAGCATTCCCTTGACCTGACTTACCATAACCTTTGCTTGTCTTGTGTGTCCTTCAAGGGGATTTGTCACGCAGAGCAATGTTTAGCGCAATCGAAAAGGACGTAAAAAGGATTTGTACGATTCATTTAATCTAAGAGAATACACACATACATAGACTAATTTGTCTTCTCACATTCATTGCTGCACCGCTTAGAGTGATTTTTTAATCTGCTACAAATACTGCCATGTCAACTAAAGAAAGGTTTTCTTGAGCGTATGCCCACTACTTTAAGCTCTATGCACTTAGAAACATTAACTATGCATATATTAAAATCCCGATGGGTGAGGCGCCGCACAGTTCAGTTATATTAATTTGTTGTTACAAAAAACAGCATCAATAAGTAATAGTCCTCATTGCCATATTATTAAAAAAAAACAATTCATGGATAAATGTTTGCAATTGCTCTAAATACACCGAAGCCCCAAGTCTTAGGTTTTAACCCCTTTAGCTACACCCTCTTGGGCCTACCCTTCTACTCTCTGCCTCTACTGTTTCCTACACTATTTTATTCCCTATCCTGGCTCGACCTAGATCACTGTAATCTGTCCCCACATTTGATCTACCTTTTCACAGATGATCCCTAATATAGCTAGCAGCCTCGGCCCGTGCAGGTAAGAGCGGTGGGGCAGTCAGGGGTGGGGATTTCGACGGACGATGATGTGGGATAATTCATTTATTTAATTTTCCCTCATCAGAATCCTCTCCCCCCAACGCGCCCCTACCGACCCATTTCTCTTACCTGCGCGGGCCGCGGTTGATATCCATCCCTACCCCATTCATTACATTACAACCTTGATTCTGTGTCTTGGAACATTAAATAAAGCTCTGTTTATTGGTCTGCGAGCAATCCCCAGCCACCGCTCTCTTCATAGTGGAGTAAGACACCAATTCAGACTGTCTGTACTCTGCAAAAAGATACAGAATATACTGTTCCTGTTTGTTTACACTCCTGTGGGCGGCTCATCGAGAGGTCTTGCATGTCAGATTCCCCTATCTTGGATACACTTTGATGAAAAGGAGGGCAGCACATGTCAAAGTATTAACTATTTCATGGTCCATTAATTTATTGAGCCTAGCCAAGTAACAGAAGTCAAATGTGCATCTTTGCATGTAGAGTTAGCATTGCCTCTCCCTCCCTCACATGGCAGTGTGTTATCCTGCATGTCTTCATGTGCAAATCACTTACACTACATCAACAGGCCTCCTTAAACATGAACGCCGGCACCTTTATATGTATGATATGGCTACACGCCATATTGTTGGCTGGGTGTTTGACACCTCAGCAGCATAGTCATATCAAGTCGCACTTACAAATTAAACTACAGCAAAAGTGCGCATGAGACGGAACTCCTGGCAACATCTAGTGCACAATGTGGCTCCAAGCCATCTCGTTGGCTAAGCATTACCCTGATACATCAAGATCCTCCCACAAATCCACATATTAGTTATCCTGAAGTTAACCTAAGCCAACCACACCCACATGCACATTGAAAAGTTCAGCAAGTACTTGAAGCTGAACAATGCACACCAGCAGAACAAAACAAACAGAAATATCCTTCAGTACACACATTCATGAACACAATCTTCTACACAGATTGTATTGGGATCCTGTCGGACAATATCCAATGTAATTCATGAATACAAAATGCCTTAGTGTGCTCCAACCTCGCAGGCCACTAACCAAGAAGACTTGTACAAAACACACCCAAACACAATATTGACAGACCTCTTTGACCCTCACCAAAGAGAATCTCAAACCTATGAAGAATGGCCAGTACCACACCACCGACTCCCACTACCCGGTGTGGTGAAGGGCCAAGGACAAGGGTCCAGGAATCACCGACTCCCAAGCTCATTCTGTTAGGAAGATAGCGACAGAGTGCACAGACCAGCAGACTAACATAGACACGACCTAAGTGCAGGGGGAATGGAACTTTAGATAGGAATGTACAACTGTTACATTCCCACCCAGTGAGGAAGGATGAACACAGCGAGTAGCACACAAGTCACCAGGGCCAGACTTGGGTAGCAAACCAGCCCTGGCAATTACGTCCGACCGGCCCTGGAGGTGTGGGGCGGGGGGCGGGGAGGGGGTGTTGGCAGAACCACTGCTGCTTGCTGCGCTTTTGTTACAAGGGCCCCAGTAACAAAACCGTTCTCCAAAGGGCAAATTCCGACCGATATCCTTCCGGCCCACTGGGGAAAGAGCTGGTGCCCGCTATGGCCAGTTCGGCCCTGCAAATCACACCGCAGACCTATGCTTTGAATGGGAGGAGTACAGACAGCACAGCTTGATAACCTGACACAATCTCTACCCTTGATGGCAGGCAGCAACACAGCATAGTCTGTCACCACCCCCTCCTGGGAGTGGGGCAAGGAAGAATACAGTACCGGGAGCAAAACACCCAAACTGCCACTGACTCCCTCCTGCAAGTTGAGCATGTAGAGGAATTGAACATGGAGCACAGAAGGCAGAATAGTAACGGTCCCATCCAGGGCCTGTGGAGCAGTGGAGCTGGTTACTGCAGAGGGAGCACTGGTGCACTGGGTCCCTCCTTCATACTGTGAGTAGTATTAAGACTGACGGATAATGTACAGGATGCAGAGGTCTCCTCTTTACATGTATAGAGCTGCCTGTAGCTAAGTTCAGAAAAAAGAGGCCAGAGCAAATGTCATGAAAGTAGAGCAGGAACACAGCCCTGGTCTCATCGCAGGAGTAGAGTTTGAAGCGTCTGAGCCGTGATCTGACAAACTCCTTGTACTGTACAGCATCTTTGACTCCAGCAGAGCGTCTGGCTGCAAGGATTTGCAACTCACTATGTCAATACTGCAATGTCTTGAGAATCCCAAGGAAAAGTGACAGCAAATAGGCTGCCCCACAACCTTGAAAATTACAAGCCAATGTATCAGTGCTTTAGAACTGTTCAATTGGAAACCACTGAAATATAGCAGGCTTAACAAAGCAACAGTGAGTCTCTGCTCACATACTATTTGCAGGGTGCATGCAGAGATTTTTAGGTATCTTAGTTTCACAAATGTTTACAAAAGTCATGAGAGGGGGAGGTAGGAAGGTGGTGAAGGAAGAGGTGGGGTTTAGCTGATTATTGAGAAATATTGGGCAAGAGAAGAGATCCACAGCCTTGTGTCTCGTAGTGAGAAGTCCTGCCAGTTCATTCTTTTATAGTCTTTTGAATTCAAGCTTGGTTTGGAGGTGCTGCAGATATTGGGAAATACAGAGAACCCTTGCTGGGTAATCCAGTTTGTCGGTCTGAAGGATCTTGCAGATCACTAACAGGATCCCAGCCGAAAGGGGAAGCTAGTAGAGCTTATTAATATTCATGGTGGCATGTTTATATTTCTCATGGGTTATGACCAGGCAGCCTGTGAAGTGCAACCCAGCTGTCAGTAGGTGCAGGGTGGAGTCAGCACAGGATTACAGTGGCTTAAGAGTTGCTGGCGGGAAGGTTGAGTCTGCACAACAGGCTGATCAGGAACCAGGTCTGCTGAGCTTTCAATCTGAGTAACCACAGTCATGGATATGCACCAATCAATTGAAAGTTCATGCAACACGCGTCTTGAATGAGCAGGCAGGTGCTCTTCCTGACGGAAGCTCATCTCGTTCCTTGATATAGGACATTTCTGCTCCTCTCTCAGAAATCTCACAAGTTCCCAAAAGCTTTATAATTTTTAGTAGTTACTTTTGTTGCAAACTTATTTGTGCATGCCCCTCTTGAGCTCAGAAGAACCTGGATCTCAGATCTGCTGGCTTTGGTGGTGGAAGATTCATTTCTCCCACCACAGAGGGAGGATTTACCTTCTGGAATACTAGGCCAGACCCTCCATTGTTCCCTTAGGCGATAATCTTTAAGTGCTTGCTTGGGCCCTAAGATGCAAACGTGTTGACTTGAGAAAACATCCATAGTAAAAGAAGTTAAAATTAGTTCACTCGACAAGAGGTATGTGCAAACAGGTGACCTCCTAACAGTGAATGTTTGGCAAGGAGACATGTGCCTAGAAGCATACACTGGATGTACAGTGCATTTCGAACTACTTAAATACAGAAGATTGTCATCCACCACAACCACATTCTTTTTGTAACCTCACGCAGATGAAAGGCGGAGCTAGGCCCCCTAGAAATCACACCTATACACTTCGGGTTGCACAAAGATCTCTGCAGCAAACACCCAACCTATCGAAGAAGCATTTTGGCTTGCTCAGATCATGAGTTTTGCTGACATATGATAATCCACATTTGTAGCAAGGGTAGGCCTCTGTTTTAATTTGCTGGTGCTGAAAAAACACGACTTAACCCCGAGGCCTTGAACGCCCTCAAACACATTATGTGAACATAGTCTCTGTTTCATTAATGAGCGTCTGGGGGAGGGGCCGAGACAGGGAGATCATCTGACACAGACACAAGAGCTGAGGCATGCTTCTCTCCATGTGAAGGGAATTAATGCATCCTCGAAATAAGTAGTGGGGGTAGGGACATTCCGTCTTTCCTTACTCCACAGAAGGGAGAAGTGCACAATTTTTATTTTGCCTTCGCATATATTCATTCAAATAGGTAGATCTCTTAAACCCGCAATCTGTACCATACCCAGCACATCAGGCAAATATATTGGTATTTACTATTTCTCGCGCCAAAAGAGTAAATTGTTTACGGGTGCTATTAATTATAGCTAACCATATTACCTATTATAATAATGTTACCGACCTCCAAACGATGAAAGGCAGCGTCAACCCAGCTGTACCTGAACCTGCTGCGTACACACAGATCTTTGGTCACAGGAGCTAAGCCTGCTCAGCTACCTCATCAGAAAGGTGGAAGAGCCACTTTTGATCTACAGTGTGTCTCTTTGGCCATCCTGCTATCGATTATCAAGCAGATTGGTGGCTGACAGGTGGAGCAAATCGTGTAAAGCGCCCCGCGATAGACACAGGCAGCCTCTCAAGAGAAAGATTATACTCCTTGGCTATCCAAAGCCGGGCAGTTTAACATTTCCCGCTCACGAGACACCCTGAGACGGATTTCCGTGACAGTCTGAGGGCTCGTGTTGAACACATCACTCGTCAGAATCGCGTTTTTATGGACACTCCCTGAGCGCCTCTTAAGTTTCCAGTCAGCCGCTGACAGCCCCTGTTCACTCTCCAATCCGCTAGTTATCCTGGAAAGCCGACTTTTACGACCCACTATCGACATCATTCTTTTCAACTGCTTGTTCCGCCCCGGGCCGCTAAAAACCGTCCTGGGCCGCCGACGTGTACATATGCCCTTTGACTGCACCGCCGCGTGAACTCCAGGAGAGGCCCCGACTGATGCTGAACGGTCACGAGGCCCATCCTGTTTGTTGCGCGTGACCTCCGCATGTGACCGTTTTTTTTAATTTCACAAGACAAGAATTCCCAGCCCGCTATGATCTCTTTTTGTCATATACCAGGGTTTAGCCCGCCTAAGGAGACAGGGCCCAGGGGAGATGTACCTGGTAAAGAGGTGTGGGGGAGCTATCCCGCTTAAAAAAGAGATTCCAGGCAGTCTGGTACAGTGCCATTTTTAGGCCAGAGAAAGAGTTCAGTTCAGTTTATTTCATGTTTATTCGGATCATTGGTCCACAAACAATACATAACAACGATAAAAATTCGTCTTAAAATAAAATTTCATTAGCACACATAAATACATCCTAAAAACAGATTCAATCTAAAATCCCCACTATTACCCAAATTACTTGAGGATTGGCTAAAAATCATTAAAAAGGTATAACACAGTTGTTAGAACTGGCTATTTCTGGTAGGCTAAGGCTGACGCCAAAGCCAGGCAGAAACCACCATTCTAGTCAGGGCAAGGAAGTCACACGCCAAGATAACCTCTGCTCACCCCCTTGGTAGCTTGGCACAAGCAGTAAGGCTAAACTCGGAGGCAATGTGTAAAGCATTTGCGCCAGCGCACAACAGCAACAACATACTAGGCACACCACAGAAGAGACTCCACACAAGGTTATTATAAAAATAACTTTTGTATTGTAAAAACACATCAGATAAAATCACACATATACATGGTGCCAACTGGCACGGGCAATATTCACAGGGATTATGTACACAAGACAGGGCCACAAGGGTCCCTGTCATAGTCAGATATAGCACTTCTAGAATAAGAAATAATAAAACATAAAATGGTAATCACAAAGATAACAACCAGTAACCACTGGTAACAGGAACCAGGACCTTACTAGGACCACCTGTACTAAGAAAGAAGAACCACCTAAGTATCACACAGCATTAGGGGTCTAAGAAAGAATACATTACTCATGATGCAATAAACCTACATTCAGAGGAGTAGAAAAGACAACCACCTAAGAATAACCACATTTAGGGGCATAAACCAGAACACCTTACCCATGGTGCATGAACACATTCAGAGGAGTAATAAGAATAGGGCACATGATGCAATAAAATACATTCAGGGGTGCAGCGCAAGAAGACACATGATGACTAAACATTCAGAGGTGCAGCGCATGGAAAGGAAGACACATAATGCATAAACATTCAGAGGTGCCTAATAAATCAATAGCGCAAAAAAACACACAGTAGGCAATTACTATTTAAAAGCATAGAAATCACATTGCGCCTACACTACATAAGCCACTACCTGTGGCAGTCCCTAGGCCAACTGGCCTTGTTGGGGCAAGGATGCCCTGGGTCCAAAGTCAGGGCGCGCTGCCATGCAGCGCCAGTCCAAAGTACAAAAAGCCTAAACGTTGCAGGTGCCCACTAAGTGCTGGGCACCTGGAGAACAAAAGAACTGCGCCAGGGCCCTCACTGGCCCTTAGGAGCAAACTGCGCCCAGGCTGGAGCCACACAGGCTCTAGAACACATATACTGTGCACGTTGGAGCCACGCAGGCTCTGGCCAACACTGGTCAAACGTTGGAGCCACACAGGCTCTTAAAAACACATATGGCCCCTCTGGGCCACACAGGCTCTCTCAAAGCGTTGGGGCGACCCACTGCCAAACGGGGCCGCCCTGACTCTCCATTCACTTCATGGAATGCCCCCAGCGCCTCTCAGGGCGCGAAATACACACACGAATGGGGCGGGGAGCCTCTCCGGGCTCCGTGCACGTTGGGGCGACCCACTGCCAACCGGGGCCGCCCAGGAAGCCTTCATGGCTTCCTTCTGGCACTCTTCGTAACGTTGGGGCGGCCCACTGCCATCTGGGGCCGCCCTTGAAGCCTTCGTGGCTTCTCTCTCGAGCGCGAGCTCGCGCTACTGCGGGGGAGGGGCGGACACCGACATCGCGTCCCGGCGCCCCTCCCCTGCTCTGCCCCACTCCAGCCCAGACTCACCGGGGCTCTCGTTGCTGCCGGTCTTCCTCCTGCAGCAGGGCTCCCTCGCATCCCGGGAGCCCTGCGATCCGGCCGCCATGCTGCCTCCTCTCTCTCGCCGGGGAGCCTCGCGGTGGGGGCAGGCACCGACAAATGTGCCTCGCGCCCCCTCCGCTTCCGTCCTCAGGCCGCTCCTCTTGCTGCAGGGCTCCCTCCGCTCACGGGAGCCCTGCAGACCAGCCGCCATCACTCGTCCTCCTTCTCTCCCCCGGGCAGCTTCTCTCCTCTCGGGCTGCGGGGGCGGGACTTCCGGCCGGCCGCGCTGGGATTGGCCGGCCGGCCATCCACTTCCGGGTCGCTGCGGGCAGCGCAGCGGCCCTTCTCCTTTAGGCAGGCAGGCGGGGAGGCATTTTAAAAGATCGGCAATACCGGCGTGGGCAGCCGAGGTTTAAATAAAGTAACAAATAAGCGAGGTGGGCACTCGCCAGGCTGGCAAAGCGCTCCTCAGCGCTAGAATCAAAAATAAAGCGCTCGAAAGCGCTATGGGCAATAAAGCGCTCCCAAAGCGCTAGAATAAAAAGTAAAAAGGGTCCTTCCAGCAATGCAGCTCCACCATGCTGCACAAAGGTCCAGAGAGTCCCAGGGGGCAAAGCAAAGTCCCCCCCATCAGCCCAGCAAGGCAGAGGGGTCCCCCAGGAGTCCAGGAAAGTCCATCAGGTGCCCAGGGGCTGGGCAGAGCCAGGGATTCCCCTTAGCTCCAGCAGCAGCAGCCCCTGGCAGATTCAAGTTGAGAACAAGAACAATTTGGAAGGGGATACAACCCCTTTTTATACAGTGCAAAACCTTTGAAGTTCTTTGAAGTCCTTTGAAGCAGGCAGTGTGAGAACCAGCTGGACTGGTTTTAGAGGGAAGTCCCCTTCAGTATCAGGGACAGAGGTGTCAGTCGCCCAGCGGGAGGTGGAGCCAGCTTTGTAGTTACACAGGAACAGCCCCTCACTATCAGGTGCCATCTCCTCCCACTTCCCTGGCAGCAGATGCTGCCTTTCATCCATGGGCTGACTCAGACAACCTCCTGGGCTCTCCAGCCCCTGTCATCCTCAAACCAGACAGTCAATCCACAAGCAGGCCCATGCACTCTGGGCCAGGCTCACCAGCCAATCACACGCTAGCACCAACTTACACAAATATGCCAACTTCCAAAAGTAGGACTTCTAGACTAGACACAGCCATGTCGCATACATCATTTTGCGGCATTCATTCTCACGAGTTCTCTCATACCAAACTCGCCCCTGCACTCCCCACGCATCAGGAACTACCATGGGCATACATATTCCCCATTCATTCCTATGGGAGGGCAGGTCACTCACCATTCATCCACAGAGAGCTCAAGCACTTTACACTGTACCACAGTGAAAAAGTGCGCAGAGGCCTAAAATCACAAATACCAGGTTCCATAAATAGGCTAGGAAAACGCAAAAAAGTCTAGGGGTGAACCTGCCTAATGGGCCGGGTCCAACACAACCCCCTTCCAGCCAAAACGCAGGGTAGACCAATCACACCACTGATGGGCTTCACTGCTTTGGGCGACAAAACCACGGACACGGCCTTGCACAGCAGGGACACCGTCCAGTTTTTCGCCACTCTGAACCTACATGGTTTCCTCCAAATAATAACTCTCTGACTCAACTAGGGTACCCCACTGGTACACACTAGTCATCCACAGCCAAGACCAGGCCATAGGCCATCCAAATCACAGGTCCTAACTAATCCACAGAGTGGGGGGTAGTAACCCCTGGCACACAATAGCCATGCTCCACTCTCTCTCTCAGTGTAGCTACAACCACCACTGATCCAACAACCTAGGGACCATACCCTCAGGCTGACCAGAGGTCACGGGCAAGAATGCCCCACCCTACCTCTACTTCTGGGTTTCCGCACCCTCACAGAAAAGCACTTCACCAGAACACAATTCTCCTACCAGATCAGGACCTCACTCCATCACTGGTCTACCACCTGGAAACTATTTCACTTCTGAGGTACAAAGCACACAGCACAGTTCCTCTTCAAGCAGGTGGGGGGCCACAGCACACAGCAAAGCCCCCTTTCCTGTACCTTGGTGGAAACAACAAACTGCAGGTGAGCCCCAGAACACACAGCAAGGGCAGCCCCCTCAGTCTCTTCAGCTGATCCACTTTGGTAGAGATTCCTCTTGACCTAGAAGTTTCCTAATCTCCCAACCTAAGATCTAAACCCTCAGGTTACACCGGGGTCAGAAGTAAGGACACCGTCCCTCTGCACCCCCTTCCAGTATCAGTATGTCTCAGGCTAGACAGAGCACACGCCAGCGGCGTATCAGCGACACACTCTCCTCCAGTACTCCTTCCAGGTCAGGCCACACCCCAACCTGGCTTTCCCCCCTCCTCGGGGAACGACCTCCAGAGGCCCCACAAAATGGTCAAGCACTCTAGACGGTCAAATGCTCAGCGAGCCAGGACTTCTGCACCCTCCACTTAGGAGCGGTACTGCCCAACACTAGGACCGCCGGAGTTCTGGTTACAGACACTCCCCGTCCTCTAGACACAGGAAGATCCTCCTCAAATGACCTATGTACAGCTTAGGCCCCTGACCTGGCGCTCCCTTAAGGAACCCTCCAGGCCCTGAGATAGAGTTTCAGGCCAACGTGGGACACACCGTCCCACACTCACTCCGCCTCCACTGAGACAGGGCGTGAGCCCCTACACCCCTACCATACTACTGGGACCAAGCTGGGTTACACATGAACCTCTTCCCCTTTACAGGATCATCAGATACACAAGCCACTCCTTTTGGAACCACTCCCTAATGCCTCTGCAAGACATCTAGCACACCGCCAGACATCCACCTTCTTGTCCAGTGCCTCTGCAGGACCTCCTGCACACCACCAGAGGTACACCTCTCATGCAAGCTCTTTAACAAAAAGAAAACTCACACCAACTCCTCCAGTTCAGCACATCACTCATTCGCACAAACCCCCCCCTCGGACTGGTAAGGCAGTTACTACCACCCCTGATCACTCAACCTGACCACACGTGACACAGGTACCAAACTCTGGGAGCGGGGAATGGGAATTAACCCACTGGACACATTAAAGCTGCCACCACTGGATCCTACCACACTGGGGAATCCAGACACACACACTACACTCAGGGAACAACCACCCTCCTGAGCTAGTCATTTCTCCTCACACTCCCTCTCTTCCATCTACCCACACAGGGACAGGATTTGGGATTGGACACGGGACCCAGCGAGGGATTCCTAATCTATGGGAACCTCCCCCCTCTAATGGCGTCCCGCCCTGTCAATTTCTCTCATCTGCCACTAAACATAAAGTGCAGAAACACATTTGAAAATGACACTCTTGAGGAAAAAAATCAAAAACAATAATCCCAAACATGTGACTATCTGAAAAAAACAATTGTAGAGTTTTGTAATGTAGCCAGTTGTCGCTATGGCACTGCGCAAACACATGTCCAAAATCCGCACCGCTGACCAACAATGTTAGAACTGGCTATTTCTGGTAGGCTAAGGCTGACGCCAAAGCCAGGCAGAAACCACCATTCTAGTCAGGGCAAGGAAGTCACACGCCAAGATAACCTCTGCTCACCCCCTTGGTAGCTTGGCACAAGCAGTAAGGCTAAACTCGGAGGCAATGTGTAAAGCATTTGCGCCAGCGCACAACAGCAACAACATACTAGGCACACCACAGAAGAGACTCCACACAAGGTTATTATAAAAATAACTTTTGTATTGTAAAAACACATCAGATAAAATCACACATATACATGGTGCCAACTGGCACGGGCAATATTCACAGGGATTATGTACACAAGACAGGGCCACAAGGGTCCCTGTCATAGTCAGATATAGCACTTCTAGAATAAGAAATAATAAAACATAAAATGGTAATCACAAAGATAACAACCAGTAACCACTGGTAACAGGAACCAGGACCTTACTAGGACCACCTGTACTAAGAAAGAAGAACCACCTAAGTATCACACAGCATTAGGGGTCTAAGAAAGAATACATTACTCATGATGCAATAAACCTACATTCAGAGGAGTAGAAAAGACAACCACCTAAGAATAACCACATTTAGGGGCATAAACCAGAACACCTTACCCATGGTGCATGAACACATTCAGAGGAGTAATAAGAATAGGGCACATGATGCAATAAAATACATTCAGGGGTGCAGCGCAAGAAGACACATGATGACTAAACATTCAGAGGTGCAGCGCATGGAAAGGAAGACACATAATGCATAAACATTCAGAGGTGCCTAATAAATCAATAGCGCAAAAAAACACACAGTAGGCAATTACTATTTAAAAGCATAGAAATCACATTGCGCCTACACTACATAAGCCACTACCTGTGGCAGTCCCTAGGCCAACTGGCCTTGTTGGGGCAAGGATGCCCTGGGTCCAAAGTCAGGGCGCGCTGCCATGCAGCGCCAGTCCAAAGTACAAAAAGCCTAAACGTTGCAGGTGCCCACTAAGTGCTGGGCACCTGGAGAACAAAAGAACTGCGCCAGGGCCCTCACTGGCCCTTAGGAGCAAACTGCGCCCAGGCTGGAGCCACACAGGCTCTAGAACACATATACTGTGCACGTTGGAGCCACGCAGGCTCTGGCCAACACTGGTCAAACGTTGGAGCCACACAGGCTCTTAAAAACACATATGGCCCCTCTGGGCCACACAGGCTCTCTCAAAGCGTTGGGGCGACCCACTGCCAAACGGGGCCGCCCTGACTCTCCATTCACTTCATGGAATGCCCCCAGCGCCTCTCAGGGCGCGAAATACACACACGAATGGGGCGGGGAGCCTCTCCGGGCTCCGTGCACGTTGGGGCGACCCACTGCCAACCGGGGCCGCCCAGGAAGCCTTCATGGCTTCCTTCTGGCACTCTTCGTAACGTTGGGGCGGCCCACTGCCATCTGGGGCCGCCCTTGAAGCCTTCGTGGCTTCTCTCTCGAGCGCGAGCTCGCGCTACTGCGGGGGAGGGGCGGACACCGACATCGCGTCCCGGCGCCCCTCCCCTGCTCTGCCCCACTCCAGCCCAGACTCACCGGGGCTCTCGTTGCTGCCGGTCTTCCTCCTGCAGCAGGGCTCCCTCGCATCCCGGGAGCCCTGCGATCCGGCCGCCATGCTGCCTCCTCTCTCTCGCCGGGGAGCCTCGCGGTGGGGGCAGGCACCGACAAATGTGCCTCGCGCCCCCTCCGCTTCCGTCCTCAGGCCGCTCCTCTTGCTGCAGGGCTCCCTCCGCTCACGGGAGCCCTGCAGACCAGCCGCCATCACTCGTCCTCCTTCTCTCCCCCGGGCAGCTTCTCTCCTCTCGGGCTGCGGGGGCGGGACTTCCGGCCGGCCGCGCTGGGATTGGCCGGCCGGCCATCCACTTCCGGGTCGCTGCGGGCAGCGCAGCGGCCCTTCTCCTTTAGGCAGGCAGGCGGGGAGGCATTTTAAAAGATCGGCAATACCGGCGTGGGCAGCCGAGGTTTAAATAAAGTAACAAATAAGCGAGGTGGGCACTCGCCAGGCTGGCAAAGCGCTCCTCAGCGCTAGAATCAAAAATAAAGCGCTCGAAAGCGCTATGGGCAATAAAGCGCTCCCAAAGCGCTAGAATAAAAAGTAAAAAGGGTCCTTCCAGCAATGCAGCTCCACCATGCTGCACAAAGGTCCAGAGAGTCCCAGGGGGCAAAGCAAAGTCCCCCCCATCAGCCCAGCAAGGCAGAGGGGTCCCCCAGGAGTCCAGGAAAGTCCATCAGGTGCCCAGGGGCTGGGCAGAGCCAGGGATTCCCCTTAGCTCCAGCAGCAGCAGCCCCTGGCAGATTCAAGTTGAGAACAAGAACAATTTGGAAGGGGATACAACCCCTTTTTATACAGTGCAAAACCTTTGAAGTTCTTTGAAGTCCTTTGAAGCAGGCAGTGTGAGAACCAGCTGGACTGGTTTTAGAGGGAAGTCCCCTTCAGTATCAGGGACAGAGGTGTCAGTCGCCCAGCGGGAGGTGGAGCCAGCTTTGTAGTTACACAGGAACAGCCCCTCACTATCAGGTGCCATCTCCTCCCACTTCCCTGGCAGCAGATGCTGCCTTTCATCCATGGGCTGACTCAGACAACCTCCTGGGCTCTCCAGCCCCTGTCATCCTCAAACCAGACAGTCAATCCACAAGCAGGCCCATGCACTCTGGGCCAGGCTCACCAGCCAATCACACGCTAGCACCAACTTACACAAATATGCCAACTTCCAAAAGTAGGACTTCTAGACTAGACACAGCCATGTCGCATACATCATTTTGCGGCATTCATTCTCACGAGTTCTCTCATACCAAACTCGCCCCTGCACTCCCCACGCATCAGGAACTACCATGGGCATACATATTCCCCATTCATTCCTATGGGAGGGCAGGTCACTCACCATTCATCCACAGAGAGCTCAAGCACTTTACACTGTACCACAGTGAAAAAGTGCGCAGAGGCCTAAAATCACAAATACCAGGTTCCATAAATAGGCTAGGAAAACGCAAAAAAGTCTAGGGGTGAACCTGCCTAATGGGCCGGGTCCAACAACAGTCTTCACTTTTTGCATATATTTCCCCATGGCCACGGCAATATCTAAATAGGCCATTTCGGTCATCAGTATCACAGCTTGGGACCTAGTTTTAATCTTATATTTCATAAATATTGTTTTTAAAAACATAATACGCAAGTCCAGGAATTTCAGGCAATCAAATAAAATATGCGGCAGATCACATTGAGTACCCACGGAGCAAGTACAGCCTCCCATCTTATTTATCATAATACACTTTACTAGATTGTTCATATAACAAGGGTTTACCCCAATTCTTACTCTCAGCACTTGATTTCGTAATTGACAGTTCGGTATCTTATCAATATAAGGGAAGCATTGATTATTTTTCCATGTAGCAGCCATGAAACGTATTATTTACAAGGAAATTTTGATCCTGTGCATTGGATATTTCCATCCCCATCAAGCTGAGTGTCTTCTTGTCGATATTAGTCACCTGGACAGTGGGGCATATATTAACTCCCATCTTATTACATAGCTTTGTTATTATCCCCCTGGTCTCCCTTGCCCATTTTAGTTCGCTGTTCTGCATTTCATTTTTACACAGTTGAGATATTTTAGTGTTTACGCCTATATCTAAGCGTTGCCAGAAGCATAATAGGGCCATACCTACTTGAAAACCCCATGAAGTCAAGCCAAGTTCCAGCCTTATGGCCTGAACCATTGCTGACATGGGGAGACTAAATAGCTTTTTTAGGTTTTTACCTTCCTCGACATCCCAGTTTTCCTTGCCACTTAAAAATAACAGTTCAGCGCCATACAAAAATTGCAGGGGTACAATAGCCGTATGTGCTTTTAGCACTGGTCTGTCGGTCATTGCACTATAGACTTTGTTAAACAATTTCAGGCCGCTGATCGATGCAGAGGTTCTTACTTTTGACGCCTCTAGGTGGGTATTCCATTTCAGACTTTTATCAAACCATAGCCCTAAGTATCTATACTCAGTAACTGATTCCACTTTCTCTGCCCCTATCCTCCAAGAGAACCCAGTTTTCTTACGGCTGAAGCTCAGGGTTTTGGTCTTATCCATATTGATCACAAGTTTTTTCCTGGAACAATATACATTAAATAAATTCAATTTCCTTTGCAGGCCCACCTCAGTCTGATCCATGATCACCAGATCATCCGCATAAAGTAAGCATGCGATCTGCTTGCCATTTAATTTCGGGCTTGCCCTAATGGCATTACCCAAGATTAATGGCAGGTCTGCTAAAAACAAGGAAAACAGCAGGGGGGCCAGAGAAAGAGTTGTGTTTCGATATCTCACCACCCTTATGTTAAAAAAAAAAAACAATCATAATAAAAATACATATGTGTGGCGTCCATTGCCATCAGCGTCAACTAGGCCGCAGCGGCACCGCTAGTGTGGAACAGGAGCCCGCATTACTATCGATGCCCAGGCTGCTGGCGCAAGTCGCCTCTTAGTTCCCATTCTGAATAATTACCAAAATAAAGAGACGGGCGCTGGAAGCAGGAATCAAGAACAGAGTTTAATTCTCATGAGGAGAGCCAGTCATGTCAGACACGAAACAAGGTGCCATCGGGAGGTGCTCTAACAAGTGAGCTGAAACTCTGTCTTTTATACTTTACAAAACACTTGGCATTACAGTCACAGCATTGTGAAACAAAGAAAAGACAACCCCATAATCCTCGTGTCAATCCTACCCCACATGTGTTCACAATTGGGACCCTTGACCTGCTGATAAGAGAGGGGGCAATGACGCAGCTGAATGTTCCGCTGATTATTAGGATGTGTGCGCCTGATCATAGCCCAGGGGGTGGGGTGGCTAGGATCAATAGTGGGTCCTTTGAAGAGGAGTGACTTCATACAATAAGGGCAGTAAATGGTATCTCCTGGCTCAGGCGATGGCCTCGGACATGTGTGGTCAGCCGGACTCGGGGGAAGGGGTCATCAAAGGAGTGGTATTCATGCCACGTGGACAATCGAGCGCGGAGGGAAGGCTCGTCAACAGAGGGGCATTCATGGAAGGAAAGGAGGTGTTGGTCAGGCGCGGCCGTGACTCCCAAGGACAGGGTCTTGCAGAGGAGGAAGGTTTATGACTTGTCCATGTGAGGGAGAAGGAGGGGGTCAGGGTGCGCGCAGGGTCAGAGTCGCACAGAGAGAGAGAGAGGTCTTATGACCCGTACATGAGAGAACAGGGGCAGTCAGATACAGCTGGGGGGCTATGTCAGCTGAGGCGAAGGATGCTTCTTCAAGAGGGAAATGGGGGGGGGGGTGCCTGGGTCAAGCAGGAGGGTTGCCTTTCATAGCAGGGTCGCGCAGAGTGCTGGGTTTCATGGTCTATGCATGTGAGAGTGGGAGGGGGGTGCTCAAATGCGCGCAGGAGGGAAGCCAGTGATTCTAATGAGTGGGCAAGAGGCCAAGGTGCCTAAAATGGCTGTCATGTACATATGGGCACGGGCTTTTACTGGCGGAGTGATACGGTCAATATTTCAGGGTATACGTGGTGTCTACAGGGAGGGGGACGGGAGAGGGCAAATGAACGCCGCTTAGGTACATTAATTTTGCTAATTTCCACAGTCGCCGCTTTTAACATAAGCGAGTTCATTTTCCTATTCTTCCTAGTTGATGGGCGTACATATAAACATGTGGTTGATGAAATAGCATTTGTCAATACTAACATATTGCATAAAAATCATGAACAGTTGATGTGATGGGCAGAATGCAGCACATAGGAAATTGCATTTGTCGAGTTCCTATCATTTCAAAAGCACTACATAGCATAAATGTTTCTGACTTAAAAATGTGACCAGTGAACATTTTGACCAAGCAGTTGAGGGCGGAATCAGTTCAATATACAAAGTCTCTTCGTCACAGTGTCTTTTATCAGTGAGCCATCACTGGTAGGCTCTAGTCCGTGTCCTTTCGTTGGCGCTGTTGAGCACCGGCGGTGGAGCTATAGGTCCAGCTCGGTTCTATCCTTACGCGTTGCAGGGTGCGGTCAGTCCTCTGCTGTTAGACCACAGTCCTGTTCCCTAAACAATCCGTTTAGCGGCGCCTTATGCTCGGCACCTATATTTCCGTGGCAACACCCTATTCCCACCTGAATGCCTTTCTTCCTTTTGGCGTGAAGTCACATGGAAAAGAGGGTGTGTGTTGTTCAAACAGTCGATAGGAGAGAGGAGGAGTTGGGTCAGAGTTCCTGGGACACACAAAAGAGACCAAGGGAGCAAAGGATAACAAGCAGGCAGGCCCATCAATCGGGCCCAAAGAAGGGGGACGGAGACTCCAGGCACACGTGGGTTAGCAGACGGAGGGCTTCAGGGCAGCCCGTCAAGATTCATTTTCCACGTTTGAAATTGCTGTCTCGTCCCGCATCTTGTTGTTCTGCAGCTCCACCTTTTGTCGAGGTCACACGTGTCTCAAGATCTGCAGCCAGGCTGTACGTCACATCCGACCCTTCTCCTTCGGTGGTCGTGAATCTTTGAATAGGTACAAAACAAGCCTTTAGAGAACTGGCAGACGAAGACATTTATGCATGTGAGTTCCTCCCTTAATCCTACGCATTTGGGAGATACGCTCATCGGTCACAGTCAGATGTCTATTACCAAGCAGTGCATATGTCGGCATTCCTACTGAGTTCATGCCGAGTTTACTCATTGTCTTATTTATAACTCAAGTGAGGACAAACAAGATTCCCATCAACTGTGCATTTCATCATATTCAATATTTCGGAACATTTCCCTTCAAGGCTGGCTAACCTTTTCAAACAGGGCGGGGGCGCTATCATCGAGAGTCAGGTAAAACAGGGATTTCTCGAGGGACGACAGTTACTCATGGTCATCATGTTTATATCCGAGACAGCAGCTGGGGTCTATCAAATGGGGCGGGGATGCTTCGGGCGCTCGCGCTTGGGTGCAAAAGGGGGTGGGGCAATCTGGGCATTGGGGGTCGATCTAGACGTTGGTGTTCGTCTCTGAAGAACAGACATAAGGTGCCATTGACATACAGTTCCCCTATAACTGGCCAGATTTGGGGGACTTTAGTCGTCTTACCTGTCCTTTCCTTCTCAGCCAATTCAAGTTCATTCATTTTACAGAAAGGAGAGGCAGTAATATGGCGAGATTCAATCAATTTTAGTTTCGGTCAATTTCGCTGAACGCCCTCGCATTCAATATGTATCAAATCAGACTGGTGCCGGTGGGGCACAATTTTACCAAAAAGAAGGAGAGAAAATAGGGAGACTCTCGTAGAGAGCGAGAGTCGTCCGCGATCTAAACGAGCCATTCGGTACACGTATGACATGTAGAGAGAGATAGAGAGAGAGATAGAGAGAGAGAGAGAGACGTGTACGCAAATAGGTCATTTAGTGCGCTCACAACACAGAACAGCATAGGTCAGGTAACACGCAGATACGGACAGAGGGAAGACATAAATTCATACATTACACACACACAAACTCAGACAGGGAAAACGGCACATGTATTACACATATATATAAGACATCCACGACAAACAGAAAACGACAGGTGGCCAACAAAATTCATATTATATCCTACGTATCTTTACTATCCTATTTATCTACGTGCTTAGCTCTTTCTACCCTTCCCTCCTTTTCATTCTCGCCAGTTATCTCTGCGAGCGTTCTCAATTGCCAATACTTACACCTCGGTTAGTCGATCAGAATTTAACCTGGTCGTGCTATTTACCCATGGTTGGATCTTAATCCATTTTCAGTCCCTTCCTTTGGTGGGAAGTTCTCCAGGCTGAGGCAACGGCAAGTATTGATCGGGAGAACAGTCGGGCAGCTTGGCTATATCTATAAGAGTGTGAAAAAGGGGAGCAGTGCATTTTGAACCTCAGCAACATTTCTAACTTCCTAGACGGGTGGTGCCGTGGCAACCCTTACCCGTATATTTTGCTTTGTCCTTTCCCTACCTAGTCAAGCGTCCAGTTACATTATTTAACATGTCATTTCTAGTCAATTTTTCGTCATTCAGTACCTGTCCAGTTTCTATGTCAGTCTATCCTTTCAGTCGCTGTGTTCTAAGGAGGAACAGTCATGTTTAAGTCTACGTCTTTTTTTTTTAAAACTTATCGTTATGAGGACTATACACTTATCCCCTCTTTCCCTTTTCGTCGGTGGTTCGACCGTCGCTCTCCCACACTTCAGCCGTCGTTCTGGCGTGACCTGCAGAAGGGAGGAAGAAGAAGGGGTGGGGGACAGCATTCAAAGTACATCAGCATGCAGTAGTCCGAAAATGCCTTTACTTACCACTTACTCGACCTATCTCCACGTACCGCCTTTCTTTACCATCTCGGCGTTTAAGCCCAGAGGGACCAGTAATGTCAGATAGATAATCATTGACGATCTGCGTATCTACATGAGTTACTTGGTCGCAACCCTCTTCGTCGGATGCAAAGGTGGCGGTCAGGTGGCATCTCCGTGGTGTCGTTTTAAGGGTGTCCAAAACGCTTTTCTGGCTGCCTGTGACACACAATGTAGCTGCTAAATATCTAATCCCTTTTGATCTACATCCTTCATCATACTTATTCTTAGCTCACAGTAGTAAGACATCCAAAACTCATTAATGCAACTGCTACAACCATGCTTTCCTTTTCAAAATACTTTTAATAAAAAGTGTTGATGTACAAATACAGGCCTGCAACTCGGTGGGCCGGCTACAAAGCAGATTGAAACTGTACATAAGAAGAACGAAATAGGTGGCAGTTCATTGCATAAAGTGCAGCGGTGCAATAAAATCGCGTTAAACTTCCCTACAGAGCAAGCATGATGCATGTCAGTGATTCATCTTTAATAAATTCATAAATTCATTATCCAAGTTCATTCGTTACCTAAATTACACCAATTCATTTTCCAACTTATAATCAGTACCCACTCTAAGTCAGTTCATTGTCCAAGCACATACTTAATAACCTTCATATCTACTTTCATTATCCAAAAACTGCGCATATATCTCGGGACAAAAGGCTGCGCAATCAGGGTGCAACAAAGTTTATTCAAAACGTTTCATTTTGTGTCGGCGCCATTTTTGGGTGGGGTCAGGCGAGTTCCAGCACAGTCAGAATGTCTCCAATGATTCGTGGTTGGACCGAGGCCTTCCGTTGGAAGTTCAAAAAGTTTTGAATCATGTGGTAACAGTCTAACGATAGTCAAAGAGTGGGGAGGGCGGCAACAATTTTCCTACCGGGTCATTCTGGTGTTCCTCCGGAACTGAACAAGTCTGTGCCGTGGCTGCACCTTAGCCATTTCCAAACTGAAGCTGGCGCTGGCAGGAGTGCGTCGATGTCGCTGTTCCCAGTGAGGGGGACGGGGGCGCCCATGTGGAGGGATCGGGGTGCCCCCCGGCTCTTATAGAATCTTCAAGGTTGAGGAGAAGAACAGACATGGGGCGTGCGCCCGTCCAGGGCAAAAGACCGCTTTTTGATGTTGACCCTCTTTAAGTAAGAGCATTGGGGTGTCGCTGGAAGCCTCCACCTGGAGGGAGGTGGGGGAGGCTCGTTCGCGCCGCCTCCCCCTTCCAGCGACCCCGCGCCGTTCCTCGGCTCCGTCGCTTCGATATTGGCCGTGCCAGCCATTGAAGATGGGGGGGGGGTCGGTGGCTGCGGCAAGACATCCCCCCCTTTTCTCGTCGACATGTGGCGGGACTACCTGTAACTATGCAGGAATTTGGCATGTGGTGGGACTACTTGCAAGCGCCGCCATTCTCGCTTTTGGCTTCGGCCTTCTTCGTGGGTCGGACCAGGCGGGAGACAGGAGGGGAGGGGTGGTCGGTGGCTGAGGCAAGACAGCCCCCCCCCCCGTGGCCTGCAGGGCAGCAGGAGAGAAGGAGAGCACTCTGCCATTCTTTGGACCGCCTGCCCAACATCATCTCCTCCTGACCGTGGCCAGGCGGGCCCCTCGTGCCTCGAGGCCTCGCCTTCCGGATGGGCGTAACCGCGGACCTGTTGCACTTCGGGAGCTTCCGGAATGGGGGTAGGTACCTATTGAATTGTTTCTATCTCATGTGACCGTTATTTGGGCGTGGCGGGCAATGAGGCAGACATGTTTGGAGCAGGAGTAGGCAATGGAGCCTAGCTACCTCGTGGCTGCCTTGGTGTCAAGCTTGTCTTCCCTCGCCATTTTTATGTTTCTTATTGCGAGTTATTTCTAACATTTCTTATTTTATTTTTAGCGAAGTTGATAACTCATCAGTGGCCTACTGATTTCGCTCAACTCTTTTTCCTGTATTTTTATGCCATAACCTATTATAAGCTATAGCGACTAGTCCACACTTAATGAACATGTCCTTATTAGGTGTACCCTCCAGTGGAGCTGGGTGGTTCATCTCTAATAAGCGGTCCGGGCTAAACAGGCTACCAACCAGTGGGGAGAAGATAGGCATGACGGATTACAACGGGGACAAAGGTCTGCATTACCTATCTTATCACAGCGGGCAAAGACTAGGCAGAATATTTCTATTCTCCGTTGTTTGGCGGCGGTGAATACCTCAAAAGAACCAATATCGAACAATCAATGTTCGGTCAATCAAACAATCAGTGGGGAGAATAAGTGGGCACGAAAAGTTATCGTTACCTACTCTTTCTCTACCTGCAAAGAGAGACCTTGTTCTTCCCTGTTTGCAGACAAAGAATCTCCAGACAATAATCCACGAACGACAGTTCGGGAAACAGTGGGGGAGGAAGATAGGCACGACGGATTACAATGGGGACAAAAGTCTGCGTTACCTATCCTTCACTGCTTGCAAAGAGAGAGCCTGTTGTTTTCTCCGTTTGCAGACGGTGAATCTCCAGAGGTTTCAACAAAACGTAATACTAGTATTATCCAAAACAATCATTTCACAATTTGTCGCATTTACGCGACCTTACCCGGACCGGACCGTGTGGGCAGTTCTTCGCCTTCCTCCTTCCAGCGCCCGATCGTTCTCTTACTCCATGATTTTACCGCAGCAGTCCTGTGGGATTCCAGTCAGGACAGTAGGTCACTCAAGAGAGGTCCGTTCAGAATAGGTGAAGTTCATTCAATCGGCAGCCGGACGAGGGCCCTCTCAAGGCAGGTATACTCCGATCATTTAGATATTCACCTCATCGTCTGGATCTCTCTTACTGGACCTTATGTCACTGATGGGCCCCGAGTTGGGACGCCAATTGTGGAACAGGAGCCCGCATTACTATCGATGCCCAGGCTGCTGGCGCAAGTCGCCTCTTAGTTCCCATTCTGAATAATTACCAAAATAAAGAGACGGGCGCTGGAAGCAGGAATCAAGAACAGAGTTTAATTCTCATGAGGAGAGCCAGTCATGTCAGACACGAAACAAGGTGCCATCGGGAGGTGCTCTAACAAGTGAGCTGAAACTCTGTCTTTTATACTTTACAAAACACTTGGCATTACAGTCACAGCATTGTGAAACAAAGAAAAGACAACCCCATAATCCTCGTGTCAATCCTACCCCACATGTGTTCACAATTGGGACCCTTGACCTGCTGATAAGAGAGGGGGCAATGACGCAGCTGAATGTTCCGCTGATTATTAGGATGTGTGCGCCTGATCATAGCCCAGGGGGTGGGGTGGCTAGGATCAATAGTGGGTCCTTTGAAGAGGAGTGACTTCATACAATAAGGGCAGTAAATGGTATCTCCTGGCTCAGGCGATGGCCTCGGACATGTGTGGTCAGCCGGACTCGGGGGAAGGGGTCATCAAAGGAGTGGTATTCATGCCACGTGGACAATCGAGCGCGGAGGGAAGGCTCGTCAACAGAGGGGCATTCATGGAAGGAAAGGAGGTGTTGGTCAGGCGCGGCCGTGACTCCCAAGGACAGGGTCTTGCAGAGGAGGAAGGTTTATGACTTGTCCATGTGAGGGAGAAGGAGGGGGTCAGGGTGCGCGCAGGGTCAGAGTCGCACAGAGAGAGAGAGAGGTCTTATGACCCGTACATGAGAGAACAGGGGCAGTCAGATACAGCTGGGGGGCTATGTCAGCTGAGGCGAAGGATGCTTCTTCAAGAGGGAAATGGGGGGGGTGCCTGGGTCAAGCAGGAGGGTTGCCTTTCATAGCAGGGTCGCGCAGAGTGCTGGGTTTCATGGTCTATGCATGTGAGAGTGGGAGGGGGGTGCTCAAATGCGTGCAGGAGGGAAGCCAGTGATTCTAATGAGTGGGCAAGAGGCCAAGGTGCCTAAAATGGCTGTCATGTACATATGGGCACGGGCTTTTACTGGCGGAGTGATACGGTCAATATTTCAGGGTATACGTGGTGTCTACAGGGAGGGGGACGGGAGAGGGCAAATGAACGCCGCTTAGGTACATTAATTTTGCTAATTTCCACACTAGGTGAAATGAGGAGACACGCGGGTATATTGGTATCTAGCACGGAGCGGCATCAAGCGTCCACTCTGCCCATTATATATCTCCTTGGGCTGCGCCCAGCCCTCGATGTATGGGGATGCCATACATTGTATCGGAGAGGCCGGGTGGCCTTCTACATCCCTTCCAACTTTTATTATAACCGAAAATTTCAGAACTACATCCTTGGTACCGAACAGCATAGTCTCTCAGACTCTGGCTAGGTACCGGGTTAAGCCATAGTCCCTACTTCTGGTTCCGGCTGCCTGAGTCACTGCCCCAAGGAGTACTTTTGTGGGAGCTGGTGGCACGAGTGCCAGTGTCCCCGCTCAAAGGATCAGCGGTACTCCTGGGAACTACTGCTCTTGGTGTTGAATCAGCATGATCCTGTTCCCTTTGCTTCAATCTTTACTGAGGGCTGGACATTACCGTGTCTCCCTCCGGCAACTTATCCATTCCCCCTGGGCGGTCATCCTGGTTTACGGCCGGGGGTCCAACTCACTTGAACCAGCAGACATTCCTGGCAAATGTGGATTGTCTCCGCAGAAAGTGACCGTTGTACCTTGGATGCTGACAATCTCCCACACCTTTTTTTTTAACATAGTGCAGAACTTCCACCCTGGGCACCGGTCCAGCATGAACACCCCATCTCCGACCACCAGATCAGGGACACTGCTTTGCGGACCTGGGCTACTCTGTCATTCGTGGCCTTTCTTTTCTCTTTGGTGACTTGTATGTCAAGGGTAGCTGGGCTCCAGCTGGGTCCTGTGGAAATGACATCCCAGCTGGGTCTTCGCATCAACAGATCACTTGGAGTGCACATCGTGGAAGTGTGCAGTGTTCGCCAGTAAGCTCTTAGAAATCCAAGTAGGAAGCCCTCCGCGTCTTCCCCCTGCTCAACTCCAATCCGTAGAGCCCGGTCTGCATGCATATAAAGCGCTCCACTTCCCATTGACCGGTAGCCACTGTGGGGTCACTTTCTGATGAGTGAAGTTGAGACTTTGTAGATAGTACTAGAAGTCTTGCCTTTGGAACGGGGTCCATTATCAGTTTTGATTTCTTCTGGATTCCAAGTAGAGCGAAGGTCTTTTCCAGTGCAGGCTTCACGTTCAAAAAGGCAGTGCAGGATACCAGCTCTCCAACTGGATATTTGGTGTGGCTGTCTATCATCACAGCCATGAGACAGCCATCGGTAAAACTGCCAAAATACATGCTGACACAGGACCATGATGCAGACATGTTTCTTCTGTAATTATTGAAGGAGATGGGGGTACTCCATTCATTATCATGCCGGAGTGACAGCCTCTCACTTTGTCATCCACCCGTGTGTCCATGCCAGGGAATCATACTTTATCCCTTAGCCTTGATTTTGTCTTTACTATGCCTTGGTGAGCCAGATCAACAACATGTGCCCAAAGCTTTGGGTACTACAATCTGTCTTCTTCAATCAATCAATCAGGTGGTTTATAAAGTGCGCTACTCACCCGTGAGGGTCTCAAGTCGCTTGATCCTTCCCACTGGTACTTAGTTCATCTCTGATCCTCCAGATGTGGCTCATTGTTGCCTTTTTAATGCTAGTCAGCACATTGGCGCTGTCCAGGAAGTTGCGCCGCTGTTTCTTCATGAGCGCCTTTTTCGCATTTGATAGCAGGGGCGGCTCCTCCGTAATGGCAGAGGAGCATCACCCCGCAGTCCGCACCAGCAGACAATAAATAGAATGATAATACCACAATGTTATTATCATGTTATTTATGCTGTCTGAGCCCCGCAATGCATTAAGTATAGGATGGGGGCGGGCCGGACATGGCAGGGAAGAGGAGTAGTGTGCACTTATAAGCTCACATGTGTGTTTGACCGGCTGTTCTAGGCCGGCCTAACACACATGTGCGCTTATGTTTCTGAAACCTGGCTGTGTTACAAAGCCGGGTTGTAGCTAGGGGTGGGTGGACCTCTCCGTTCCGCCCACGGAATGTGCGGACATTTGCCCCTTCCGCCTTTCGCAATGTAGGCGGAGAAACAAGGCAAATCTCCGCACACTCGGAAAGTATTCCTTTTTACTCTATTTTATTCCTCTGCCCTCCCCAACCCCCCACCCTCTCAACCCGTGGCCGCCCTACGACTTTAGATAGGCGTCAGCTGCTCATTCCTGCACTGTGGCCTCCCGGATCCCAACGATTGATAGTGCCCAGGGGATGGCGTCATGTACTACAATACTCACAAAACTCTTCAGCTCCTTCATCTTCCTCTGTTTCCCCAGAGCCAGTCTGTGCCTGTGGGTGTCCCAACAGGGAGTCCGCTGGGTTATTCACACCAGGGCAATGCACAAGATCAAATATGTATGGTTGAAGCTGCACAACCCACTATTCGATGCAAGGGGGCATTCTGAGCTGTACCAGCAAATAGTGGGATGAGCGGGCTGGTGGGCTTTTATGCCCCGAAACTGCTGTACACATAAGTATAAGTGAAAGTGGTGGCAGGCCCACTGGATCATCAGCACCTCACGCTCAATCTGTGCCTACCTTTACTCTGTGTCTGCAACGCTCTGCTTGTGTATGCGATGGAGACCCATGACACCTCTGTTTTACGATATTCCAAAATTCAGTCACTTGAATCTACGGAGTCCAATGTGAATTGAGAAGGTGGTTATATAGCAGCTAGACGGGTCAAGGTCTAGTTGGTGGTAGCCCACATTAAGGTCTAATTTTGAAAACCACAGAGCTCTATTTAGGTCCTCCACTATGTCCTCAACTGTAAGGGTTATGTGTCGCTCCATGCGGATGGGTTTATTTGGGAGCTGGATATCTACACACAGTCTGATGGCTCCGGGTTGTTTGGGCTTGGGGGCTATCACCATGGGTGAGACCCAGAAAGTGGGCCCTCTGACCTTCTTGATCAGCCCTTGTTGTTCTAATTGGTTCAGTTCTTTCTTTTCCAGCTGCCGCAGGTGGAATGGCACCCTCCTGTGTCTGATTAACATGGGTCTCACAGTATTGTCAATGTGAAACTTTACCTTGAGCCATTTTAATTTCCCCAGCCCCTCGAACAGCTGGGGGAACTCTTGCAGGATATCCGCAGCATGAGATCCATGTACTTGACATGCTAAGAAAATGAGTCCTAGGTCTTCAGCAGTGTGGCATCTAAGTAGAGTGCCAGTGTTACCTCTGGTTACATGAAACCAGGTTTTTGTCAATTTCCCTTTACTCTTCACCACAATTTCTATGACTTTTCTCAACGACAGTGGCTCAGTGCCCCCATAGGTGTAGATTCTTGCTTTAGTCAATGCTAATAAGGGCCATGGCACAATCCTGACGAATTGAGCTGAGTCCATGACATTGACGGAGGCACCTATGTTGATTAGCACCGTGTTCTGGGTGCCTCCGATGTCAACAGTGCACATCATGAGGGCTACTTATCTTCCCTGTCAACAAATGAGATGGCGAATATTTCATCATCTTCATCATCATTTGGGCGAACAACACAGTCCGCTTGATTCGCGGTGCTTCCAGCCTCTACCTCTTCTAGTGACAGCTGTTGTAGGGTTGTTCTCTCTTTTCCTCTGTCCCCTGCATCTACATTCTACCCACTGCTCCGACACACTTTGGCAAAGTGATTCATGAGTCCACATCTTGAATATGCTTTTCACTGCACCGGGCATATGTTGGGTGTCCGATGCATAAGGCCGCAGTTGCTGCACTCCTTTTCGGGCAGCTTGGGTGCATTTGCAATCCAGTATCAAGCACGGCATCTCTGGATGGTATCTACCTGCTCCTCTTTCACCTTAACCACCCTGGCTGGGCCTGCCGGAGTCACCCCTCTCGCCAATACTGCCTCTATGTCCTTGGCCCTGCTATTCTCCAGCTAACGTGACCATGCCAGTATCAATATATTGAGCAGCGAGATACCTGGCGTAAGCAGTATGAGCTTCCGCAGGGCAGTCAACCAACAATCTTGAATCAGTTGGTCCCTGATTTCGTCAGGCTGGTTGATGTTGGTGCAGGTGCTCACCAATTTTCAGAGTTGTGCATAGAAGACATCCACTGACTCATCCTCTGCTTGCCGGTCCTGCCTCAATTTAAATCTTTCTTAGACAGGGTTGAGCTGGAGCTCAAAATGGCAGTTTAGTTCCACCACTGCAGCATGAAAGTCATCATCCCCTCCTATGTTGTGGAGGTTATAAACAGGTCATACAGTTCTGCACTCCAACATGGAGCATCATTGACCTCTTCACCGCCCCCTTGATTTTGCGTGTGGCGCAAAAATAATGCTTCAAGTGCTCGATCTATTGGTGCCAGCGCAGGGCAGTCAAGGCAGAGTTTAACAGCTGGCTGAATGGTGGAATAGCCATGACTGAGGAGAAGGTGCTATGCGCAGAGGCTGTCGGTGGAAAGTTCTGCTGCTGCTGGGACATTGTGTACAAAACTCAGCTCTCCTTTATGCGGCGCATTGGTTATAAGTGCCAGTGTCAACGTGGCCCCTTTCTTTGCTGTCCACTGGTGGGATGCCCTGGGATGCTGTATATGCAGGCTATAAGGGTTACCCACAGAAATGCTCACTGGTCGCACACACTCCTCACGTGCCTCTGCCACTCAACAACTCTCTTCATGCAACTTGCAGGTGTTCCACTCTAACCTTTCGTTTTCCGCCATTTACCTTTTATTCTTTTTTCTCTTTCTGCCTGTGCCCCCTGTCTGGGACCATTCTGCCAGCCTCTCTCCCAGGAACGGTCCCTCCATTAGGGCAGATGAGCGCCACCCCACCCACCACCACCGCAAGTAAAAAGATAATAAAACAGGTTTTAAACCAGTTTTATTATCGATTTATTTTAACACCCCACAAACATGTGCAAATCCACCTAAAAAGTTGTCTACGTCAGTACCAGGGCTGGTAGTTGAATCTCTGCTTTCATTTAATGTGTATTTTTTAATTTACTTTTGTGATGCGCCATGTCATTTATATTTTTTGCAAACATAATGCACATCACCCTTAATGGGTGGCATTTTTGAGTTTTATTACCTTTACACTTTAAATGCACTGGGATCGAAATTCCATGTAGTATAGTCATTATCTCACTACCCTAATTTTTCCATTGCCAAATATTGAGAGGTCAAACTTGCTGAGATTTACTAGAGGAAAATTAGTGATACATTTCTATCCTGGAGGAATTAGGTGCAGAAAGCACACGGTCTGCATGCAATCCCTCATTTTACAGAGGAAAGCACAGAATATCAGATACCCAGTAAGTACTCCACCCCAGGGTGCACATATGCCTACCAACCCCTAACTTAGAGATCTCCAACTGTTTCTGTAGTGAGAACTATTTCTGATCATTGAAAATATATAAAACCTTTAACTAAATAAAATAAATAAATCATTGTGAGCTATGAAAAACCAGGCATCTCACACATTTTTACAGAATAAACTCCAGACCCAGAATGATCAAATCTTAGAACTTCAAGTGGTAACATATATACAAATACACTCAGAAATGTGCCAGCAATTAGTGAAAGGAATCCTTGTCATGTGATGGTAAACTGGATGTTTGTCTTCCAAACAAGACAGCTATGTAGGACTGCCACCTGACTATACCCATACCAGCACCAGCCAGATCAGCATTTTTTGTCAATACGATAGCTGTCAAGTCACCCACATATGCAAGTAGCATCTCTTTTAACTCATATTCACCCACCTGACAAACAAAATGCTTCCATAGACTTTAATGGGTTTACCCACATTTGAAACCTTCATCATCCTCCAAAAAAGTGTTCACTATTCATTCACCTTAATGTGATCACCCCTTAAAATCCTGACTTCACCAGCATTTTTGAGTTTAGAAGTTGACATGTATGCAAGACATGTAAATCATTCTTAAAAACATTAAAATAAATATAAACTATTTTCTGCTTTAAATATATACCATGAATACTGCATTAAAGGGGTCTGTGCCCCATCTCTGTAATCTCTATTTTATACATGGGATCATCACTTCAGTACTATTGAAGAGGTGTCTAGAGCAAACCATTACCAATAAAAAGAGGGGGTACTTCCTAAAAATACTTTATGTGTACATAAGTAAATGTTAGAAACATGCCAATTGAAAACATGGCAGCTATATACTCCCATAGGGTGGGCTGTGGCCTTTGCCACACTGTAACACTCCATTATGCAGTATTATAGTGTGGCATTGGCCTTGCCAAATCTCGTCCTGTGAAGTACTGTAGCTGCTTCATAGGATGCAAGAGATATGCATTTAGTTCCTGAACTGTACAACATGAAACTAGAACACCTGGGATCAATCCAGACTTCCCATCTTGAACAAATTGTGTGACGTTGAGATCTGCAATTAATTTGATTGTGTCTCCCTTTTCTTCATTTTCACACATGACAGTACCTTGAAATGCATGCGTTTAGGTGAACACTGAAAAAACACTTAAGTTCATTTGGATAGACTATGACAGCCTTAAAGTTTCTCCACTTATTAACAGCAACACAGTCCACAAATAGGTGGCATATGACAACTCAATTGTCTCTTGGTTCATTAATGACATACGGCCTGATTACGAGTTTTGCAGCCTCGCAGCGGGAAGGCATGCTAGCACTCCGCTGCGAGACCGCCAAACCTGTAGTTAGACTGCCCGCCAGATAACAAGTTTAATCCATGCAGGTGGTCCTGCTGCGGCAGTCCCATGGCGATGCCTTTCTAAGACTCAAAGGAGAACCATAGAAAGGCAGCGCTGCGGGAGCAACGCAGCACGTTCCTGCACATGGAGAAAGGCACCATGTCGTGCATTTCTTCCCGTGCAGGAACTGGGGGTGCAAACATGCAGGGGAGCACAACATCTGCCCCCATGCGTGCGCCCCCTTGAACGGAGGTTCCTCACCACAACCCTTTCCTTGGTGAGCCCATCGCCCTGGATAGTGTTGCAGTGAGGCAACTCGTAAAGTGTTCGGCGGTGCCACATCGACACTGCCAGCATATTGCAGCATCTGACCGCTGCAGCACCCCTGAGGGATCACAGATCCCCCGTGGTTGCAGAGGTCCTGTGGCGGTCCGACCATCAAACTTGGAATACGGCGATCGGACCACTGGTCTGGCGGTGGCCGCACTGCCACCAAGGGTTCGGTGGTCCATCGGACCACCAAACTCGTGATTAGGCACATAGTCATCAGACGCTCGAGGGAGGGCATTACTTTTAATTAATGCTTCTCAGTGGAGTGATATCATATGATGTACTGAGAGGAAACGATTCTGAATGTTAAAGAAATACACTTTTTGAATTTTAAAGAGACTTTCTCATAATCGTATTTTACCTGGGATTTGTTGCATTTTTCAAATGCCAAACATTTTCATGGCAGGGATCGTGCAGGGAGGCTTAGAGACAAGGCCGACCCTTGGCCCAACTGAAGCTGTTTCACATTTGCACTGACAAACATTATGGGCACTGGAAGAGCGAAATACTTCTTTAAATGGGAGAAATCTAAAGTGAAGTGTTAACCTTATGTTCATTTTGCCATAAAGTGAACACTCCATTTTACATTTCTCCCATTAACATCTCTTGCATTCAATACACCGCATTTCGCTCACATTTTAATATGCTCCCATTTAAAAATGTTTCATATTCAACAACCTTCCTTATATACTTACCGAGTAGAATCAAATTGTGAGTTTGATATGATGCCACATATTCACCAGTGAGTAATATACCAACTAGATTGTAGATTTAGAATATTTCTGTTAAAATGCAGATCTCTTAGCTGTGTGCTGATTTCCTAGTCCCTGGCAAGTTTTGGACATGTTGCAATCGTCTGCCATATTTTCAAACATACTTAAGAATTTTCTATCTCAGAATTTCCAAGCAGGGGGAATTGGTGTAGAAACAATTTGAAAGGAAGGGGGAATGACTGGGACCAACTAGGTGGTGATGCGCTAACTGACATACTCATTAACTCTAATAGCAGCTCAGCTGAGTTAAAGGCTGCACTGAGCAATGCGACCCTACATATTAGATTTTTCGAGCGAAGCCTTTTAGTCCCGTCTTGCAATCATCCAGTTCAGGCTCTCTCCTTTGTCCTATCACTAAATGCACATGAGCACAATTAGGCGAAGAAACATGTCAAGAGTAGCCTGTGTGTGAGGTTGCCGTTGGCCGGGGTTTTCTTAGACCATACCAAAAATATGAAAGGTACGTCAAACACTCTCATGATATTTACCTTCAACATTCCCAAATGTTTTGAAAACACACAACATAAAATATGTAGGGTATCAGTTCTCTCTTCGGGTACAGTTTGTGATTCTTGATGTCACACACTCGTCTCCCTCACACATCTCCTGCCTCTTACGTATCGCTCAGTAGCCCTCCTGTCCTGTGGGTGGTTTGACTCGTACTACAACTAGTGTCGTAACGAAACTTGAGGGGGCTGCCCTACAAAGTACTTAAAGTGGTCGCCTCTCCGGATTCACTCAGGAGCTCTCAGGCCATGGTACTGTGCTGAGAAGGCCCTGGAGCTCGAGGGGCCCCACACAGTGCAGGCTGCAGGCGCATTTGTTTTACCACTGACTACAAACATGGTGTAGCCTCCATCTTAGATATTCAATCCACTGAGTCCAGGTCGTGCTTCCCCCAATATGTAGTAGGTCCAGTTGTTATTCTTCCCACAGCTAACAAAGTACAGGGGAGGGACCACTACTTTACTCAACATGTGTCAACATTTCCGAGCCACACATCTGCTTCCACATGCTCAGAGTAGGCAGTAAAATGACACATGAATTCTGGGATGCAGAGGATGCCTGAATATATCTAGTGAAATAGCGGCCATCGCAGAGCAGCAAACACAAGAATCGCCAGCACCCTCACGGCCGCTACGGGCGGCAAACGCAGGGGACGCCACGGGCGGCAAAAGGTCTACCTACACCACTGTTTGAATATGGACAAATTTGGCACCGAAAAGCTTCCACTAAAAACTAACAATGACTGGCTGTTGTTTAGGGCATCTTTCATAAAGACAGTGTTTACCTACTTAGCAACAGCATCTTGACATATATTAATCTGTGCAGGATGATATGGTGGCTACTGGGATGTGCTTCCTTTTCCTAGGGCGATGAAGGAGGAGACCCAATAGACCACCTCAGCGTCCAATCCTTGACACCACCTGATGATGGTAACCAAGAGGAGATGGATTTCCAATTTTTAATGGGAGCAGCTGAAACTTGTGTACAGCGGACTGGATCAAATGAGGAATTACCGCAGGAATCATTCCTGGAACTACCAATTCCCAAATGAATTCCTCCTTTCTTAGGGGACACTTTATGTCCAGCTTGTAATGGACCGCGCTTCACTTACAACTGGGGTTACCGGCACCCCAGCTATGAGAACATCTGATGTTTTAGCTTTGTCTGTGCTATCCAAATACCACATACTTACAATATGTATTCCAAGGTTAAACCAAGGTGAACGGTTGTATATATGACTAGCTTACCCGTCGTGCGTTGCTGCGATCTCAGAAGAAAGGAAATGTAAGGAAACTTGTTATGATAACATTCAATTTACATTGTGTCATTTTTATTGAAACTTATTCATTTTAATATGGAAAACATTTTAAAGTGTTGTTTTAATATTGTTTATTTATTCGAGTGCTTGTGGATACACGGTATTTTTTGTTTTTCCATCTGGTGCATACACGAATAAATCAGAAGGTTTTCCGGCACGTGAGCTGGCCACATACAGTTGTCCATGTGAGAAGCACGGATTCTCCAAATCTAGTCCACACATAGTTAACAAATTAAAAAAAATGTTTTTGTTTTTTTGCCAGAAAGCTTCGTGGGAGTGTACTCACAACTTTTAACACATTTTTTTAATTATTTTTTTGGACAGAAACCTTCGCGGGAGTGTACTCAACAACTTCCCAAAGTTTCATGGCGATCGGATGAATGATGTAGTAATGTATAAAGGACAAACAGACATACTTTCGTTTTTATACATATAGAAGATAATGTATGTTCCAAGACAAGCTGATAAAAAACTATACGTGAATTATCCAAATTGGTGCTTACTATACCAAACGTATAAAGAACCTTTTCAGAGAAAATTACACTACTGAGAAGTTTAACGAAGACGAGGATAAAATATAAGTGGAAAGGGGAAGAAGAATGTGTAGCTAAAAGGATCGAGGAACTTTTCATGGTATGCCCATTTTTTTTTCTTTTTCTGAGTTTTATATAGTGCAAACTTTAACCACAGGTGTCAGAGCGCTTTACATGAGCACCAGTTGAATTACACAAGGGCCTATTCATTTTTGTTAGGCACGGGGAGATTAAGCGATTTGGATAGAATCACAGGATGTTGAGCATCATTGCGAGACTCGAACCCGTTTCCATCATTTGAGATCGACAGCCCTAGCCTGTTAGGCCACCTCCTATTCCCTGCATTGAAACTGTTCCTATAAATGGGATGAATGGATTGTATGTAGAGGTGACTATACCTCTCAAAAACCAAATCGGACTCAGGTCTGTGATAGAAAACAAAGAGCCATGGGGAAACTCATCCGCAGACTCCCAAATACGCTGCATCTCTGTAACAATGGCAAATACAAATGACAACAGGAACTAAAGGGAAAAGTCATACTTTAATAGCGTCGACGATTGAAAAAAGACATATGAAAAGGACATAGTTGCAATGGAGAAAGAATGGCTATGGAAATAAAGCAAATCATAGAGTTGACCTCGGTCGTGATGAAAGGGTGGCAAATGTCACCAGCAGCTGGAAGAGGAAATATACCGAGAAAGTAATAATTCAACCAAACCACAGCTGAGGGTTGTAGTCGATATCATTGTTCCAGTGCAGCATGTTTCCATGGAGATGAGATTTGCTGTATGTTTAAACGATTATCTGAGCCAAAGGCTTGTGATGCAGTTCATGGGCGCGTGGAAAATGCCGTCTATGGAAACATACTCGAGAGAATGTCTGTCACTTACCTTAGGAACGCTAATTGGTTTATTAGAGTCAGAAGAAAATGGGGGAAATGTAATATTTCAATGTTTCCTTTCTGAACTTCCCTGACGACAAACGGAGTCCATGCTTCAGGCTGCCCAGAACGTAGCTAATGCATGTAGAGGCGGTGGCAGTGGAGTGGTCGTGGGTGTGATGGTACACTGAGTTTTCTCCTACATTGTGGCACTGTGATGTTGCTGTTCCTGATTAAGTATCACTCAATGATGCCAGTCTCACACTCCCGCACTTTATCACTCATTCACTCACTCACATTCCTAGCTGCTACAAATATTCTGTTTCTTTCCCAGATGCTCTGGTTCACCAAACACGTAATACAATCATTTCCTCGGAAGGAAACATGTCAGACTATTGTGACCAGAGCCGTGCTGACCATAGCGGGCCCCTGGCATTTCATTGGTGGGCCAGAGGGGTTGAGGCCGGTTTTGTCACTGGAGGCCAGTTTTGCAGTTGCCAGGGCCGGGCGAGCAGCAATCTGCCAGGGCTGGTTGCCGTTCCCAGTCCGACCCTGATTGTGACAGGTGCTCTCCATGTTTTTGGTTGTTGCTCCTGGCAGAATCCTAGTCCTTTGGTACTTTAAGGGTCCTCCTCTGGTGATGCCCTTTTAATCACTGGTGACTATCAACTCCACAACCAGATCATGACATCCCTAACCAACCGTTGGTGGTATCATGTCTACTATCATGGGGAAGAGGCCGTTTTGCTTACACTTCATAGTAGTGACATCGCCTAGTGGCTTTACCTGGTGCATGTCTGACCTACACGCACTCACTCACTCACTCACCGATGCCTAACAGTCCTCCACCCAATGATTTCAACAAAGACCACTGAAAGCAATCAGGTCTATTGACAAGGAGTCCGTCTATCCTCTCGGGTCTCTCCTTCTTCAGTAGTGCAAAGCAAAAGTATCACCAAGAGAGGATAATGAATAGGAAGAACCTATGAAAATAGATACAGGAGTGTATTCTCAGCTGGAGAAGGTCCCTGAATCCACAGCAAACCAGTCACCCAACAACGTTTCCAGCATGATTTTAAAGATGCCAGCTGGTCTTCGGCCCTTGGTTTTGGCCGCAATAGACCCACAGACTGGAGCAGTTCTTGTTTGAGCCGTGCCCTGGATCCCATCCAGCAAATCCATCTGAAGAATGTGGACGTTCTTAAGCACTTGGGGCTGGAATGTAGGGGTGACCAGTAGCCCTCTCTGTGCACTTTCAAGAGCAGGCGCTGTGCAGTTACTGGGATGGTGAGTTCTGACAGTGCTTGTATCTGCTCTGTGAAAGCAGAACTATACCTAGTATACAATGGTGCCTCTCACTGGTACTTTAGCTTGTTGCTAAATGTGGCCAGGTTTTCAGATAGGAGACTTGAGATAGGAGACTAAGGGCCTGATTTAGATTTCAGCAGATGGGTTACTCTGGGACATCCAGCCTACCTTATTACAAGTGCTGTAGTATATAACACACTTGTAATATATAGCGGATGGGATATCCGTCATGCTTGTGATGAAGTAACCCATCTGTCAAACTCCAAGTGAGGCCGTGGTTTTGACTTCCACCCTTATATTTTCAGACTGGGAACATCGTCCTTTCTGTTAGGAACCAGGAACCACCCAGTCAGTCTGCTAACTAGTGCTCTGAAGCGACAGCAGGATGACATGGGGCACTTCAGACAACACCAAAAGTAAATAAGTGAGAGATATATACTCATGGGCCACTGTCATATTAACAGGGCAATTATTTATTTAGCAAAATGACACAGAACTTAAAAAGCAGAGGAATTAAACTTTATAATGCGTCACCCAGCAGTTGTGAAGACTGTTTGCATACTATTTGGGGTTATGTGACCACGCTCTCAGACCCAACAGTACTTAAAAAAGCATTTGCAATGTAATAGGCCTTGCATTTATGAAACTCTCATAAATGTCAGACCTATTGCATTGCAAATGCTTGTTTGTCAAAGCCGGAAGCTAACTGCTTTTACCGGCACATCGGAGACAGGCAGACTGGGAGAAAAGCCATGCTTTAACATCTTGCAGGTTAGTCCATAAGCCCGTAGCGTCATCACACATTGCGCAAGCACTTGTTCCCCCGTAAATTAGACAATTGTCTAAAACAAACCCCTGTATCTCCACAGATTAACTGCCAGACCGTCACAACAGGCATGTGAGTAAGAGTCCAATCGTTTTTCCCACACACCCCATTACAAACTCCAACCTTTTCTCTACAGCACCATTAGTTGTTTGTAAAGTGCATGATGTACACGTTAAGGAAATACATGTTCTTTATTTTGAATGTTTTACTTTGTAAACTGCAATGCAATGTAATGACAATGACATAGGACCAGAATTATTGACATTTTGCTTTACTTTTATTTTTAGTGTCATTTCCCTGATGAAGGGCACATTATGTTAGTGCCCGAAATGCATTGGACACGCCTTGATATTTGCCTGATGTTTGAAATTTAAAACAATTTGATGAACTTTGAAATGAAATAATACAAAATGCAACACAAATCATGAATAATCTTTAATAAATGATGATCAAAGTGAACATTGAATGAAAGTGTTTTTCTGAGAACACAACCAAAGTGTGTGCCAATCAGGGATGACACCAGATTCCATCTGGTCTCACTAATCTTGTTTGTCAAAGTGCCCATGCAGAGCTTTCACTTTAATGTCAGCCACGCCCCTTTCATTAGACAAACCACATCTAAGGAACTTGTCGTGGCCGACATTAAAGTGCAGGCATGACATGGGGCATGTTAAAAGAAAAAAACATTTGTTTGTCATGTTGACAAACAAATATTTTTTTTTTTGTCAAGCTGACAAATATTTTTTTTGTAAAAGGGGCCCCATGCCACGCTTTCACTTTAATGTCAGCCACACCCATTCCTTTAGAAGCTGCTTGTGTAAAGAAAGGTGCCTGGCTGATATTGAAGTGAAAGTGCTGCATGGGGCACTTAAAAGAAAAAAACGAAAGAGCGAGGCCGCTCTATTCAAAGCGGACTGTGCTGGAAAAATAAAGAAAGAAAGACGCACAGCCGCTGCAGGAAAGCACGTCGTGGGACAAAATAATGAAAGAAAATAGTGCTCACAGAGTAAATTAACATACTGTGTAACCAAAAAAGGTCCAGTCCTTGTGGAAGGTAAGAAATTAAGACAAGGCATTACTAACGAGGGACAAACAAGTCTATTAATGAATCAGAAGCAACCATTTACAAAGGACAGTAACAGGAGCCAATTGAGAGTGTTTTGTTTCTCATGCAAATTATTTGTGTTGGTGCCAGACAACCGCATACTTTATTTAGTTTATTCAGTCACTGCTTTCAACGAGTTGGTGCATCCGAGACGTTTTTTTCCCACATATCAATAATTCTGACAACATTTAATATGTTGCACGCTAGAAACCGACAAATTAAACAGAGTCCATTTTGCTGACTGTCTTATGCACGTAAGCTTATTTACTGGGTATACTGTTTGAAAGTGAAACTTCAGTAAAATCACGTGCCTGGCTGTGACTGTTGCTTTCGGCAGTTCCGGGGTTCTAAGATTTGCTTTTTGAAGTCTTCATTATAAAATGGTTACTAGCCCTGCCTTCTATGAAACTGAGAACAAAGTGAAACCAATGATACGTGTGGAATTGCGAAACTTGGAAGAAATGGAAACTGAAACTAGCACCAAAAGCACCATGAAACACACGTAACCAGCACGTCAGCTCTGATGCAAGCACTCGCCGTGCTCTGTAAGCCCCGTCCTTTTCGGATTGAGGACCGTGTTTTTCGAGGAGAGAAAGAAACGAAAAAAACACGCCCCTCAATCCGAAAAGGATGGGGCTTACAGCGAGACAATGATGTCACAGAGATCTCTTCTCCAATGGCTGGCCGCCGTTTAGGGAGCCAGCCAATGGAAAGAGAGGCGGGTTTAAACCTCGCTACTCTGGAGACAGAAGATCTCGCAAGCGAGACTGCGTATGCGCAGCCTACGCTAGCCGAGACCTAAAAACTGTATTAACCCATTGAAAAGAGACGAAACGGAGCTCGTCCTGAATAGATTCAAATGAGGGAGCTTGCATTTATATAGCGCTTGCTAGCCCTGGCGAGGACCTTCATGCATTTGGGACATGTTTGCAGCAGAATCATCCCACTGCGTTGTCATGCACATTATAAATTGTGCACTTAGCATTTAAACTCCCAGGTATGAGCTCAAAGGCTCTTGCAGTTCATTACGTTTGATACCCTTGTGCTAACCGAAATCGATATGAAATAGTTAAAAAGAAATCTGAAACTGTACACATCCTATCTAATGTATCAATGTTTGTCAGAAAAACATGGCTAATGAAACCAAAATGGCTTGCCCTTTAAATATGGACCCCCCTCCCCGAATCAGTGCGGCTAGACCTGGTGTTGGTGGAATATGCCACGAAGACTTAGTGCGCCTGGCGAGGCCTCACTGTAGACTGGGTCCAGTAATGCTATTGCTGCTATTTGAAAAACATATGGGATCCGCACTAATAAAAGCGCAAAAGAAAAAAGCATTGGCATAGTCAAAAGATCTCATCTTTGGGACCTTATATGCGTTTAGGAATGCAGCACATTAGCCTGTATGCTGTGAACCAGTGATTGAAGAGCTATACTTATAATTGCTGCACACTGTGTACCCTTTATAATCAGTATCCATCTGCAAATTGTCTGATTATCCCTTTCGCTGCTGATGACGAGCTCAGCTCGTCATCAGCCACGGTGGTCGCGTGCGGATGACGAGCTGAGCTCGTCATGTAACGCGGTTTTTAGAAAAAAAGCTGCACAGCGCAAAAATAACCCCCGCACGCATGTGGTTAACTCTTCCCGGAAGCAGTAAAAGAACCCCAAATCCACCGCAGATTTAAAAGGCAATTCAGATGGCGCTTTGTGGTGAAATCATCAAATAAAAGGTTGCAAGTTACTCAGACTCTGTTTGCGCTGCAAGGGCAGTATTAATGGTAGACTGTACACTACACAAACGACTCCATCATAAAATACGTTTAGTGTCACTGAGTAAGTGCAGCGCAGCTCTCTTGCAGAACTATGCTACTGGACTTTGAATCTGTCTCTTTCAACCACCGTCTTTGTTCAACCAGTCTCTGGACAGCCATTGGCTTGAGTTTTGTCAATCAGATACTGATTTGGTCCACTAGAGCATTTATCTGTGACCTGCTATTGGCTATTTGAATGTATCTTTCCACTTTCACTTGAACTACCTTACAACTATGGCACTCTCTGTCCACTTCTGCTGGCTCCCTCCTGAGTGTCTCGCTCTGATGTGGTAACCTAGACATACTGCCTTTGCCAGTGCTTGTTCTGACTTCTTATTACATAGACTCTAGCATTTTAATGTCTGGGAATGCAAGGGCTGGAGCCATGCCATATATACATGATGACTTCAGACAGTGTAAATTATTGTTGTTTAGATTGTGTGTTTTTCTATGTCTATTTCAAATGGATGTTCTTAACCGCAGATTCTTTCCCTCAAAATATTTGCCGGAAAACAGCTTGACCAGGAGATTTTTCATAGCAGTGTTCCGTCACATTGCTAAATGGTACAGTACAACTCTGCGCTGCCTACAAACTGCCCTGATGTGACAGGACGAACAAGCACGTACCTACTGTCACTCAATGGAATGTCTCCCTGTCAAATGGCACATAACCGCTGACCTAACAGCATTACAGAAACTACTGAAAAGGTAGGTGTTTCCTTTACAGAAGTTTACCCTTTTGGATGCTGTTGTGCCTTTTCCCTGATTATGTCCTTCCTATTGGGTCAGTACTATCATGCTCTTTGGGAAATGCCAGCGAGATCTATCCGGCAGTCCCGGAAGATCTGAGTGCCTCTTTAGCAATACATGATGGATAACATGTGATCAAATAAGTTATCAGTAAAAGTAGGGGGCTTCAGGCCCATCTTGGACCACCGTCTTTCGAATGCTTTCCTATGGGAGAACAGATTCAAGATACTCACAAACCGCTTAAATCCTTGGTGTTTTGCTAGTTCGTGTTCATTGCAGATACAAATCATAAATGAAGAATCTGTGCTGTGAAATTAAACCCACCAAAAGCTGTTAGTAATTTTTGGCAAATATATTAGGATAAGTTTCATATAATTCTGCCTTTCCTGCAATTACCCATAGTGTGGAGTAAAATAAGCATGTTGACATAAATATCTCCTTTCTGCTGAATGGTTTTGGTTTTAGAAAAACATATCAGAAGAAGGAAAATGCGGATCTCAGTTTTCCGTGTTTAAACCGCAGCTGTAAATATGCTCTGTCACCTGCCTTTCCCCTTGGCTACTGGATCTAGCAGCAGGCACTAGAACATCAAAATTCGACTGTAATACCTTATTTCACTATAGCACCTACTTGATTCGTTTATTTGCAAGCAACCAGATGCTTCAAAAGTCACCTGAATTAAGTAAATTAGGGACGGCTTTTACACATGGTTTGCAGGCTCTCATGTATTATATACAAAATATTAGTGTGAAAAGATCACTAGTTTCTATGAGTCTGGCAGTTTGTGGAGATGTTGCAGTACATAAAGTTGTAGGCTTTTTGTCATTTTGACTTTCTGCTGGCCAACGCTTTTACAAGTATTGCATTTTCACATTTCATCAGTTTCACAAATTGGCCATTGCCAAGAAGGCCCATATTCACAAATGGCTTATATGTCTTTCAGGGAGAATAATTAACAAAATCAGAGTCCAGAGAATTGCTAACCAACCATAGCAGGTTTCTTGGAATAGGCTAAAATATAAATAAGGCTTCCAGTTTTCCGTTTTTACTATTTTTTACAGATAAATGCAGATAGAAAACAATGTGTTTCCTGTCAGTATTTATTTCTAAAAGCGGAAAAATATGGAAAAGTGTGCTTTTTGGCGACTCTCCATGCTGTTTTACGTAATTTCCAGGACAACAGCGAGCAGATTGACAGCATGGGATGTTAAAAATAGGTTGAGATTTCCCTAAATACAGACATATGTTAACATAAATTTGTGTTATAATGCTGATATTTGCCTGTAGGTGTAGTGTTTTGCTACATTTGGCTGGTTGATTTGTTAAAACGCGACAGGTAGCAAAGTATGAGTACATGTTCATACAATAAGAAGCACAAAAAATAAATATGGATAAATTCAAACAGAAATGTTAAAAAATAACATAAAACCAGGAGCCCTAAATATAAACAGTCTGTGAGTGTACACATATCACATCTAAAAGGTGAACAGAAAATGATTCAACAAAACTAAGCATTTAATAAAAGCACTTAAAAAAACAAAACCACAGATAGCAAAAAAGTGTTTACCTGCATCATCACAAAAATCTGAAAATGTAACACTTCCCTAAAATGACTCCGCAGCTCGTCTTGCCAACTCCCAAAAATGAACTGCATAATGGGACAGATTTTATTAATACACTCAATTCTTCCTCAATACTGTGAGCTTAATTTGATAGTAGCAGCATAATTGCCATATAACTAAAGCAGATGAAAACTGTAAGGCCAAGCTGAATTAATGCCCAGAAATAGATCATTTACAATGCTGTTTCGAGCTACAGCAAATGAAGGGGCTGATTGGTGTTCGATAGTCTTATTAGGTGCAGGTAGACATTTTTTTGCTGTTGCATATTAAGGCAAGGGAGAGTTTGCTTGCCTATGTTTTACAAAAAAAATGTTTTTGCAGTCTGTTGTCAAATACTACTGACATGGCATGAAGCAGGCATTCCTAGACAGCAGCGACAATGGATGCAGGGGGCTATCGCTTTAACGTGGACAACATGTAAACAAGGAAGAGGGGGGTGCAGCGACCTGCCTGGGCTTGAAGTAATCGGGCTACAGTAGCTGCGCAGCTCTATTACAGGCTGCAAATAGCTGCAGCTTACTTTAATGAGATTTCTAGCTCCCGGCTCCAGCTGTTCGCACAAGGCTATCTTCTAGCGCTACGCCGATCGCGGTGTGTTCCTATCGGGGATGAGACAGCACATAGGCTCTATCTAGCACGGGGGGGCTCTATCTAGCACGGGGGAGAGGCTGGTATGGAAGCGCAGACCCAGTCTCGCGCAGACAGGTATCAATCGACTGCGCCACAGAGAAAGCTCTAGAAGCCACCGGCCTTGCGCATTACTCAATTATTGATGAGCGGGATGGGTTCTGTTTCACACAGGCTACTGAATCTACGGCCAGCACATTGCCACTCAAAGGTCATTCTCAAGAAACGCGTAGAACCAGCAGAACTGTTCTTGAGATAGTATGCAGCCTGTGTCATGTGGGGTAATAATGTTCATGTGAGGAGCCATTATGACAGGCACATTTTATGGGTTTGAATAAGGCAGTCCGGTTCCCGGCTGTGACTTGCGCCGGCTTTGTCTTGGGCTACCTCTGATGTAATCGTATCATAAGGAATTCGTATGCACAATCTTTATTTACCTTACAACAATTTTGGTGACGAGGACTCAAAACCGGGGTTTTGAGTGGCGCTAGAGGCGCTTAATGTGAGATTCGTTCCTCGTGACCTTCTTTCTCTTTAATCCTTTCTTCTTTGCTTCCCCTGCCTCCCCCCACCTCTTTTCCTGTATTGGAAGTAATGACTGTTTTGGTAAGGCGTTGGTTGAGGCCAGCGTGTTGGGGAGCGAACTAAAGGCTATGTTATGATAGTTACAGGGTTTTTAAGTGGTGCCAAGTGAACCACTACACCCTGTTTACAGACCTGCGGATTCATTTAACAAAATTACGCATTCTGTAAGTTGTAATTTTCTTTCATTTCAATTAAGTCAATTGGATAAAAGCAGAAAGTTACAGTGGGCGTCATGGTTGCGACTTGTCCGTATTTTACCGGCCTGGCCTATATTTGATTTGTAAATAAAAGCCAGTAAAAATATTGAGACAAGCAGTAAAATCAGGTACTTTTTCTCTTCTTAAACATAAATCTTTAACAGCAACCACATAAAGAATCAGCAGTGGCATAACGGAAACTGATAGGGCCCATTACAGAATGTAATAAGGGGCCCATAGTCTCCAATATGTCACAAACATTAAAAGGCTTAAGACTCAACCGGGAGCCCTGAAAGGTTGACCTGTATTGCACCCCTGAGAATCAGTTAAAAGGTATCTGAGAGTTGTCTAAATTGTTCCAGCGTGAGAATTTGGACAAACAGAGGCATAATTGCCCAGTTACAAAAGAAACCTAACATTGTTATACAAATTATTTTTAGGGGCCTGTTCTCAGCTGTTTGAAAATAGTATAATGTAAACAAATGAGCAGTTTGTTTTCCTACAAAAATTGGTAATCCTAGCTTTAATAAAGGAAGTCCTTGATTGGAAACAAGGAGTGTGTGTTGACATGGAGCAACATGAGAGACCCACTTGTGTAGATTAACATAGCTTGGCAACATTGCCTTTAGAGCATTGAGCTAAAAAGAACAAAAAAAGCCTATATACATATATATTAGATGGTTAGGTTGTAGCTCAGTGGTGTGATTGCATGGGGTCTGTACTGCAATGCAGCAAGGCATTTTGCTGCATAAGATATACTAACCCACCACAGCACAAACCTGCAGTTTGCAAGGCTTAGTAGAAATCCTACGTCATTAATGCGTATGATGTGTAGAATATCTTCCAGAACTTCTATCAAACACCTGCAAATTCAGAGATGGGGCTCCACAAGCACACCAGGCCTCCATTTCTTCATTAACATTTACAAATTGTGTGTTAAAAATATGTTAAAATAACCTTTTTTAAGGTGACATAAATTATAATTTAAGCTTACTTGTTAGTTTTAGCCTTGATGAAGTCAGTGGATAGTTCCACAAAGACGAAACACGTGTTGGCTAAAGTTATGGCTAAAGTTATACTGATGAAGACCGAAGTAATGGTTACCATACAGAATATGGAATAAAAGCAAAGAAGCACACAACAAGAACTTTGTGTGGACTCATAATCATATTATTTTATGATTGATGCTCAGGATATTGATTTTCTGCTGTCGTACATGTGTAGCTAGTTGTCTACATAACTGGCACGTTGGGTGGTCATTACCCAATATAGTGGGAGCACTCTCATTGAGGAAATATTTGTTGGTGCATGACGTTTTCATGACTCTGCACAGTCCATACCCAACCACCCATCTTTATTGTTGCTAAATAGCACAGCTTTAGGACACCCAAAAAGTGCCTCTCACTGGTTTCAGTTGGCCCCCTTTAAAAACTGGGACATTAGCCAAAATTCTGAAATCTGCCGGGACAGCTAGTGAAAACCCAGGACTGTCCCAACAAATCCGGGACGCCTGGTCACCCTAATGCATATATGCCTGTGTAATGATGCAGCACTATTTTCTTCTATTTACTTATCTAACATGGCAGACTCCATATAGATTGGCAAGTAAAAAAAATGAATCTTATTGAGCAAAAGCACTTTTGAGACAGTGGAGTGACATCGCAGAAGATGACAGCTGCCAGGCTTGCCAAAAAATAAAATAAAGAAAAAATATTCGGCAAATTAAAAAATTTGCTATTTTGAGACAGTGGAGAGGCACAGCAGCAAGTGACTGTTGCCAAGCCTGCCTAGAAAAAATGACTTCTAGGGGAGGGACACAATGGAGGAGTGGGTGGAGAGCAGGTTGGAAGGAAAGCAACATGGAGAAGGCATGGGGTGCAAGGGAGCCCAAAACAGTTGTTTAGAATGGGAAGTGGCCAGCAGCAAAGGCAGCTCCATGCACACCCCACATTCTCTACCACAAAAAGTAAACAATAAAAAATCTATATGATTTTTCTTGTCATGTGGAGATTGTGTTGAGTTGTAAGAATTAATGTACGGTTGAGAGGTAAGGGGTTTGGACTATTGCTGATGGAGAGGGTTTAGAGGGGAGATAGAGTTTAATGGCGAAAGCGTTAGCCTCTTTCAGAAAGGGCATATGTTTGAGGGATAGCATTAGAAACTTATGACAGGTATGATATTGTTCACTTAAGAGTGTAGAAACAGTGGTAGGAGCCCAGTCCAGACAATTCTGGGGTCGAGTGACGAGAATTACATGAATCATGTTTGTAGAGTAGAGGTGTTGCAAGAACAGAGAGGCACTGCCGTCAGCTTTTTATTTGTGTAGAAGGAGGTTCTAGTGTCTCTAAAAGCTATGCTGATCTCAGGGTTTGTACAGGGCAGTATTTGTCTGTTTTACCTTGCATGGATTCTTAGTTTCTTATATGGACTTTAATCAACCAGACAATCAGTAACATGTTGGATTCGCAATGTAATGGATACACACACTCTTTCCATCAGATTTGTAGAGGTCTGATTGACGGATTGATTAATATTTGCAGAGCATGACTTTCACCCGTTGGGGCATCTTGACCCTGGGTGAAACATCACTATTCATTTACGAAAAACAGTAAGAAACTTGGAGCACAAAAGAGCCCACAAAATATATGATATTGACTACAATGGACAGATTTAATAGGATCACATCTACTGCATCCCCATAATTCACAATAGTCCTGATTTTTGTCTGTGGCCTACACCAGGGCAGTTTCATTTTGCCTGCCTGGACGAAAGCTCATTTACAGCGGTCCAACATACAGGCCTCTTTCTGATAAACTGAGAGCTAGTGATCCCTCTCTTTTCTGCAATCTTGCCTAGATCTTAAAGTGGTTTGTTTGGGTGGATGTTGTTGATGACTGTACTGTCTAAAGGCTATTTTTTCAGCAGAAGGGTGACAACTCCCGCTTTCCTAGTAAGTTGGGGTTTAAGCCGCCATGGAGAAAAATACTCTGTACAATTCGGAATAATTGCAAAAGACTTCAGATTCTAAACAGATATCATCAGATGAGCCTAAATCGACTTTATGTAAAAGGTGTGCAGGAGAAACAACCAATATTTCAGCAGCCAGGGATGGAACTAGTCTTTCTGTAGAGCTTCTTTATGCAAAGCGGTATGGAGATTGCAGGGCCTAGTAAGGCCAGCTTCAAGTCCAGAATCCAGGTAATCTTGTTGTGCCGCATTCTGTTTTTTGGTATTTTGATTTTCTGTGCTATTACCGACAGGAATTTACCATATGCAAATGAGGCTTAGCTCTGTCTCAAAAGGGATAGGTTAGTCAGACACGCTATGCTGCCTCCATTATGAACCTGAACACAAGCAACGCCAGACTGATTTCAACCTTGTTGAAGGTCATAAGTGAGGTACATCTTAAGTCCACATGCCATGTACAGACACTGATCCAGGGTTGAATTTAAACTGTAAAGCTGTATTTGGACAGATCTGCCGTGGGTTACTGTTCAACTGCTATAGACTATATATACGTTGGAACTCCACTACAAACATCAACTCAACTACACCTGTCTTGAGCATTACCTGGTGCCTTGCTGATCATGGGGCAGAAACTGCCTGGATAAGAAGATGGAAGGGGGGAAGCCTGATTTTCTAGCTAATCTCTGCTAGGATGTCCTGCTGCTTTCTGTTGCTGTGCTTGCCAGCCAACCCAAGAAATACAGGAACACTGTCCTGGATTCCCAAAAGCAGTCTTTATGTTTGCCCAGAGGCTGGAGAAAGGCTTTCCTGCATGTACATGTAAGCTGAGTGGTGATTCCACCTGGTAAGTTCCCTTGAGTTGTACCAAAAGCTGTTTTGCTGCCCTTTGTAGCCCACCCACCCCTACCTCCCCCTTACCTCTTGTACCCACTCAGCTTTACCCTTCATAGCACAGAGTATGGGTCTATCACCGACCTCAGTAGCTTGGGTGCTGGAAGAAGTATTCTCAAGTCACACGTGTGTTCTTCTGGCCCTAATGGCTGTGTAGAATTCCAGCACCCAGCTGCTTTACTTACTAGCTGGATAGGAGCTCACACATTGCTATGTGGTGCTCATTGTGTGCCCTTAGTCCTAAGGAGCCTACATCCCATTATCCACTGGAGACAAGGACTAGTCTGATCCCCTTCATAGGTTCACACGTGGGCTCAGAGGTGCTGGCCCACCATAGATTTCAGTGCCACTAACCAGAAACCAAGAGAGCCAGTGCAAAGTTATGTCATGTTATGCAGATTTTTAGAGTTCACTATTGTGGGAGCAAAACTGTACCCCAAAAATGTGGACACCCCAAAATGTATCTCCTTCAGTTCTCCCACAGTTTACTGGATCACAGATGGTGTTAAACCTCAATTTCTTGAGGAAATGTGTTGCCGAGCTAAGGTAGCTCAACAGACATTAATTAGTAGTGTATAACAGTTCTTAAAATAATGGGGTCCACTAAATAATTTACTTCTAGATCAATGAAATGTTAAAGGGTTTTAATACAAAAATTCTAAATAAGTGGTACAGAGTCAATGCCATGAAGGCTTTCAAATGTAAATTAAACATAGTATGTAAAAATGAGAAAATTGTTGAGAAACCTACCTCCACGATCTATTGTAAGTTGATAAATAATGTCTCAGACCCCCTACTGACCATCCGAGAAACATGGGCTAAAGACTTGGGTTCTATAGACGATGAGGAGTGGCAGGAGGCAATCCGAAGGCCATGAGAAATCGCAATTCGCTCCCGATTTAGATCGATACAACTCAAGATATTTCATCGAACATACTACCCCCGTACTCACCTATACACATGGGGCAGGATCCCTACGGCGTTGTGCGTCAGGGGATGCCAGGGGGAGGGAATGTCCAGAGATTGCTAGATACTGGGAAAAAGTCACTGATACTATGTCTAGAGGAGTGCGAGTGACCATTCCCCTGGATGCGAAGTGGCTGCTACTCATGATTAAAGGTGACTCTGACTGGCCCCGGTATGAGGGAATATGGTTGGCACTGGCAGCTGGGATTGCGAAGCGTAAAATTGCCAGAGGGTGGGGGGCGCCTCTGCCTCGGATGCTGGAGGAGTGGAGACGAGACCTCAATTTGTGTCAGCACGCTAAGGAAATGGTCTACAAAAGTAGGGTGTGTGTTAAGAAATGGGAAAGAATATGGGCACCCTGGCAAAAGTACAGAGGAATGAACTTGGGAACTAAATCTCATTGGGGGTTTTCTTTGCCTTCTATCCTCACGTGAATGTATAATTGTCGTAAAACTGTGTCCGCCTCACTGTGTATCACTGAACCTGTCTATTGTATTGGATGTTCTCTTGAGCAAAATATTGCAAGTCCAAATGAGTAGCAAAACTGTAAGAAAATCTGGCAGCATCTCCAGTACAATAGCAAAGGTTTCTGTCTCACACCCAAAATCAAGGGCTTCTTATACAGAAGTATTGCATTGTAAATTAGAAAAAACACAACATCTACATGTTGTGAGCAAAAGTATCAGTTCTTTAGCAAATAAGAACACAAGAATAATACACTTCATTACCATAACACATACGCACCATCCCAATTCTAAGAAATGTATTCCAAACCCTGTATGCTAATGTCATCCAGAGATGCTTGAAGAAATATGAAACATTTAGGCAATCAGGCTTTCTCCCAGTGAATGAATACAGTGAAGAAACCAAAATGAATAGATACTTGTTGCAATCTTTCAACAACACCATGGCAAGTTCAACACTAGCGAGGCAACTACTGCAGTGGAAAGAAACACATTTTGTCATCGGCTTAACTGTGTGCCCCGCGAAGCCTGTGGGGGACAGAATATGTGCAGGGGGGAAATAGGAGTGAGTGACAGAACTCACGACCATCTTGTTCTAAATGGAAATTCAGACCGACATGTGGCCTAACTAAAACACACTAATAACTTCACTCCTACACATCATATGAAATTTGTTTCAATGGCAATTATAATAATTCAGTGTATATATGTAGGATCATGTGTAAAATTGCATTTTATTATACAAAATAGCAACTTGAAAAACAATTCCACACTATGACCCGAGAAGTTAATCTGCCGCTGAGCAGGTGTGAGTCTAGCCAAACCTATGCCCTAGTGGGACTACTCGAAAAGCCAGGGCTTCACCAACTTGTGGAATTCTAGTAGTGAGGAGGAGACTCTTGTGTGTACAGGCAGGTCGTTTCACCCTTAAGGAGCGATACAGGAAAAGGCTTGAATGTCAGATCTGATTTTTGTATGTGTGGAATGTAAAGGTATGGAAGTGGATTTTGGACAGGAGGAGGTCTTTGGAAAGTTTGAGAAACCAGATGCGATTGTTGAGATGTCTTGAGCCACTAAGGGGTCGATTAGGATCGCGGACGGACTTGCGTCCGTCCGCGACCCCAGAGCAGGAGGGAACCTCCGCATGGCATGCGGAGTTCCCTCCTGTGCAATTAGGATGTGACCGCAAGGGTTGCGGTCACATCCTCTATTTTTAACATTGCCGCGGGTGCAGCTTCAAGCTGCACCCGCGGCAATGTGAAAAATGCACGCATTGCATTTGCATGCAGAAAGAGGCAGGCACCGCGCGGTGCCTGCCGCTTTCTGCATGCAAATGCAGGGGGGTACCATAGGTACCCCCCATGTGCACCCCCCACCCCCCCTTCACCTAGGGGGCCCGCAACGGGCCCCCGCAGTGAAGTTCCGTATGCTTTTCCGCGGCGGAAAACCCGCCGCGGAAAAGCATACTTTACTGGCCATCCTAATATGGTGGACGGTGTCTTCCAGACACCGTCACCATATTAGAGCTTTTCCGCCGCGGTTGTAAGCCAGCCGCGGCGGAAAAGCTGCGGACGGAGACCAGGACCCACCAGCCATCCTAATGTGGCGGTGGGTCTTTGGTAAGTCCGCTGCGGATTTTCCGCATCCTCAGGGCCGGCGGTGGCTTCCGCCGGCCCCGAGGATGCGGAAAATCCGCAATCATAATGACCCCCATAGTGTCTTGAAAGTGTATATGAAGAGTTTGAGTTGTGCTTATTTGTGCATTGGGAGCCAGTCAAGCTCCTTCAGATGAGGTGTGACAAGAGTGCAGCATGGAAGGTTGAGAGTAATTCTGGCTACCAAGTTCTGAATGGTCTACAGTCTTCTGGTAAGTTTTCCCTGCATTGAGGGTTTTCTGTTCCCATAGTCCAGCTTGCTTCTAATGAGGGCATGTATGATGGTTTTCTGGATGCTAATGAGGAGCCATTTGAAAATCTTCCTCAGCAACGACTTAGTAGAAGACGTTGATGTTGTGAAAGCGGATGATGCTGGCTAGAGGGATCATGTATGCATTGAAGAGGATTGAGCACAGAGAGGATCCTTCTGGAACTCTGCAGATGAGGCCGTGGGCTTCAGAGGTGTAAGTGCCAGGCTGATTGACTGGATCAATCCAGTCAAGATGGAGCAGATTCATCGGAGAGCATGCCTTAGATTCCGATGTTGTTTAGGCAATGGATGAGGATGGGGTAGGAGACCCTGTCAAAACCTAGGGGGAGATCCAGGATGATGGGGGCTTCTGTGTCTCTTCCATACAGTCATGTGAATGTCGTCCGCGGGAGCGAAGAGGACAGATTCCTTGCTGTGATTGAATATGAAACCAGACTGAGGGGTGTCGAGGAGTTGGTGGTTATTGAGGTATTGGGTGTGGTGTCGCTTCAGGATTTATTCTAAGACCTTGGATGGGAATTGAAGCAGGGAGCTTGGTCTTTAGTTGGTGAGTGTTGAAAGGTTCGCAGACTCTTTCTTCAGCAATGAAAGGACAGGTGCAGGTTTTCATGCAACTGGTAAAGTTGTGGAAAATGAGAATGGGTGTGAGCATGGCCCTGATGTGTTGCAGTTCTCTGGAGTAGGCGTGTTGGGGACTGTAGTGTTCTGCCGGACGCCGGGGGTCACACCATGCACATCACGCAGGTCAGTGGTTTACATCTTTATTCATTTGGTATACAGCGGATGCTCGGCACGTCTGTCCTGGTCACTCGTCCTGGTCACTCTGCCGTCCCCCACCCCCTTTGACCGGATGTGGTGTCCGGTGGCCTGTCCCCGTCCTCCAGGACCCACAGTGTCCTAGCGCTATGCATCTCCCCCTTGTTACAAACAAATGTTCATGATGTACTTTCACAATACTGTCGCTCCTTACTGATCATACTCACTTAACGATAGAGTGGTGGAGAGGAAATGGAGAGGGAGACAGAGAGAGAGAGAGAGAGAGAGAGAGAGAGAGAGACTTGTCGGCCTACATCTCTTCAATTAGTCTCTGCAGCTTCTTACATGTTCTTCTTGGTCTTGTATCTCCGTCGTTTCTTTGTCCTCTGTCTTCCTGCTTCGAGACTGCTGCTGGTGGCTCTGCCATTTCTTCTTCTTCCGTCTTCAGCTCCTTGAAGTGTGAGCTATTCCTTGTAATTCGTTGCTGGTCAGAGGCTGCCGTGATCATTGATCCTTTCACTTTCGTTACCGTCAGTGGTTCTCTGGAGAATGGGCTGTCGGACTTTCGTTGTTGTTTCTGTCGCACCACCACCAGGTCTTTCGTTCAGTTTTGGTTCAGCTGCATGTCTCCGTTGATCCGCATATGCTTTCATTTTCCCTTTTGCTTCCTGATCTCTTCTTGCAATGTCGCTTCTGTCTGCACTCGGTTTTGCTTCCATTTGTGGTAGTCTTGTTTTGCTCGAACGTCCTAGTACCAGTTCAGCCGGGCACCGACCTGTGGAGCTGTGAGGGGTATTCCTGTAGTCCCTCAGAAACTGGCACAGTGCCTGCCCAGTAGATATTTGTGTCAACTTTGCTCTTTGGATGGCTTTCTTGATAGTCCCCATAAAACGTTCTGCCATCCCATTGGCCTGTGGCCACAGGGGCGTTATTTTCCGATGTTTTATTCCAAGGTAATGCATGAAACAGCGAAATTCTTCTCTTGAGAATGGCGGGCCATTGTCCGTCTTTAATGTTTGTTGGGAGCCTCAGGCAGCGAATATGTCATCCAGCACAGGTAGAGTGGCATTTGCTGATGTCGACGATACCTGCCTCACTATCGGGAACCTCGAGAATTCGTCAATGACAACCAGCAGGTAGTTTCCAGTCTCCAGAGGTCCATAGAAATCCGCCGCTAGCTCTGTCCATACTGCTTTTGGCAGTTCCGACATTTGTAGTGGTGCTGTTTTTTTTTTTTAAAATCTTTTTATTGAAAGTAAAAACAACAAGGCAATAGACACAGTACAATAGGATATCAGTCCGAATGTGGAAGGAGGAATAAGTATCATACCACAAGGTATACAAATCATATTAGGGGGACGGGAGCAGGGGAGAAACGAGTCCAAAGCCAATTACATTTATTATATTACGAGGAATGGAAGGTCAGGGAGAAAGTGGAACTTCAGGTATATCCGCAAGAGGAGGAGTGCAAATATCTCCCCGGTAAGTGTTCCAAGAACCCCATATCTTGCCCCATTTCCTGGTCCTCCCCCTCGCCACATAAACCGTTTTCTCCCTGAGCATGCACCAATCCATGTTTTCCATCCAAGCCTTGACCGTGGGTGGCCTCTGGGATCCCCACAGCTGCGCTATGTCTCTTTTAGCCACCATATTTCCCAGGGTTGCCCACTGCGTCTGTACAACGTTATAGTCAGTCGGTTCCCAGACATTCAAGAGACAACGTCTAGCCTCGGGACGCAAATCAATACCAGTAGCCTCCTTCATCTTATTGTGTAGTGGTGCTGGTTTTGATGGTGGTCCCGTCACTTGACAGACGTGGCAGCGTGTTATTGCTTCTTCTACCATGCCATCAAGTCCTGGGAACCACACCTTTTCCCTCAGCATCTTCTTTGTAGCTACAATGCCTCGGTGGGACTCATGGGCCAGTTCAACTGTTCGCTTTCTCAGCCTGTAGGGTATCACTATCCGTGCTCCTCTCATCAGGATGCCATTTTCTGTTTCTGATTGCTCTTCATTTATTTTTTTGAACGCTAGTAGTTCTTCTTTGATTATCCCCTTTTCTGTGGGACTGTTATTATTTATGTATCTCCATCTTTGTTGTCTCACCACGTTTCGGATTGCATGCATGGTGGGATCTCTCTTTGTTTCTTGCTCTAGCTCTGCTATTGTTATTGACGTCCGAGTGTTTTGCTTGTGGATGAAATTGAGGTACTCTTCTGCCATGGTCGTGGTGTCCTCTTTGTGGGGCAACGGGTGTCGTGACATGTAGTCTGCAGGATTGTGTTCTTTTCTGGGCTTGTGAACTATTTTAAAGTTGTAGTCCATCAACCGGATTCCCCACCATTCTATCCGGGGCGGTATCTTGGCACTCGGGTTGCCATAGATTGTTATTAGCGCCTGGTGGTCAGTTACTATCGTGAAAGGCTTCCCATAGATAAACATGTGGTAGTGCTCACAGGCCCACACAACCGCCAGACTCTCTTTTTCCGGTTGAGAGTATGCTCTCTCAACGTCCGACAAACTTTTGCTCCCATAGGCCACGACACATCTTGGTGATTCCTTTCCTTGTTTGTGTTGTGCCAGTATCGCGCCCAAACCCACTGGGCTGGCATCCACAGTCAGTTCTGTGCATAAACTCGGGTCAAAGTACGCCAGGTGATCTACAGCTGTCACTGACGCCCTTATCTCTTCGAAAGCCTTGCTGCATTCTGTGGTCCATACAAACGTTTGTCCCTGCTTCGTCAACTCTCGCAGTGGTGTACTCACTGTCGCGAAATCTTTGATGTACCGCGCTGGCAAGACCGAGAAAGGATCGTACTTCAGCTACATCACTGGGCTGTTTTGCCTTTTCCAGGGTATCTACCTTGCTGCGATCTGGCCTCATTTCTTTTTTCGAGAAGATGTTCCCGAAAAACACCAATTCTTCCCTTCCTAGTTCACATTTTTTTTGTTTAATGTTAGTCCAACTTCCTCTAGTTGTGAACAGACTTCTCTCAGTGCCCTGTCGTGCTCCTCATCTGACTTCCCGAACAGTAGAATGTCGTCACTATAGTTGAGACTGTTCTTGATTGGTCTAATTATTTGCCTGATTGTCTCTTGGAAAATTTCAGCTGCTGAGGAGATTCCGAAACTCAACCGCTTGTAGCGGAACAGACCTAGGTGTGTCGAGAATGTTGTTATGTATCTTGACTGTGGGTCAAGTTCTAACTGATGGTATCCCTTGCACAGGTCCAGCTTGGAGAATCGTCTCGTTACTGTCAGGCAGCTAATCATGTCGTCCAGATGCAGACCGGGATGTCGTTCTCTTTCGATGGCTTTGTTCGGGATCCTCATGTCAACACATATTCTGATCTGTGAGGTGTCCTTCTTTGGTACGGCTACTATTGGTGATACCCATGGTGTTGGTCCTTCAGCCGGCTCAATGATGTCTTGATCCAGCAATGACTTGATTTCTTCTTCCACTTGCGGGTTGTAGGTGTATTGGTACACGTCTATGATGCTGAGCAACAGGCCTGACTGCTTCGTTGATGTGCAGTGTGATCTGTTGCCCTTTCAGTTTTCCTAGTCCTTTTGTTAAATTCGGATACTCTCTTAGGATGTTTCCTTTGTCGGACATGTCATAGGTCATCTACAACAGACCCATTACTTGTGCCGTGACGTTGCTTAGTAAACATGGTGCTGGAATGTCCCCTCTTAGCACGTGAATCTCCTCCGTGATCGTTCTGTTCTTATATGTCAAAGTGTCTGTAAATTTTTCCAGGTTTGTTACTGGTCTTTTCGCACCCCAGGTGAACACTTCCACTCTGGATGGTTGTAGGGATGGTTTCCTCTTCATTTTCTCATATTCCGTGGCGCACATTATGTTGCACGTGGCGCCACTGTCTACTACAAATTCCGCTTGGTGAGGCCCTACATCTATGGTCACGGATTCTGTTTTCTGTATTGTCTTCTTGTCTACCAGCTGTATGCTTTCTTCATGTTTTTCTTCAGCTGTGGACATGAGGTATAACCACTCTACTTTTTCTTCTGCTTCTTCTTCTTCTCCTGACTCTAGCGAAGAGCTCCTTGTTGTTGTTTCTATGTGCCGTACATGCCGGTTCGTCATCATTTGTGGTCTCCCTGGTCTACCTTTTTCATTTTTGAACTGCATGCCTTGGCACATGCTGGCAAAATGATTGCTTCTATTGCATTTTCGGCATGTTTGACCGAATGCTGGGCATGCACCTCGGTGTGGAAATTCCAGCCCGCATCTGTAGCACTGTGATCCTTGTTGTTTCTTTGTCAGTTGTTCATTTGACCCCTTCTTCCAGTGTCCTGATCGACCATTGTCTGTTATTCTGTGAGCTTGTTCAACCCGTCGTTCCATTTGTCTTGCATGTGCCATCGCTCTTGCTTCTGCTCTTGCCAGTTCCAAGATCTTTTCGAGTGTGGTCGGCTCTTTTAGTATTCTTGTGCGAAAGTCAGTGTCTCGACATCCTTCTATTATTCTTAGGCAGATGGCCTGCTCATTGTCATATTTCTCGAACTCACAGTGGGTGACTAGTTTTCTTAGCCTAGTTGCGAAATCATCTAGTGACTCATCAGGCTGTTGAAATGCTGTGTTGAAACTGTACCTTTCAAAGTCAATATTTCTCTGGGGGTCAAATTTGTTAGTGAGGCACTTGATCAGTCCTTTGTATGTGCTTGTTTCGCTTGTTGGTAGGGTTACTAAAAGGTCATCTACCTCATCTCCCACCAGGTTTAGGAACAGTCCTAGTTGTTTGGCTTCTACCACATCTGTGGCTTCCACGTACCTCTCAAACTTAGTGATCCACTTTTCCCATCTTATTCCCACCTGTGGCTCCGACACGCTAAATGGGAGTGGTCTGCGATACTGTGCGCTTGGTCTTAGCCATGTTCTTTTTCTCTTTATTTATGCTTTGTTTCTGTTTCCTTTGTTATGCCCCTGTTATGCTCCTTCTTTCTTTTTTCCTTTTCTGTTTTTGTGGCTTATTTGTGTTTTGTTCTTTGTTTCCCTTTGTTTTCCTTTATTCTTTATTTTCCATTTATTATTTCCACTTTTGGGATCTTTGTCCCTTTTTTCTTTTCTTTTCTCCTCTGCTTGCCCTTGTTTCGCCTTGTTTCTTGCTTTCTTTGCCTCTTTTTCTTTATATTTCCATTGTTTTCTACTTAGCCTGGCTACTTTTGCTCAACCATTGCCAACGCCTCCAACAGCTCGAAAAGTATCTTTCAGATCCTTAAAAATCTAACCCACCCAGATTGTGCCACAATGACTCTGCCACCTACACAAGCACTCTGTGACAATCTCGCAGCATTTTTTAGAGATAAAATCAACACCATTATCCACAATCTGAAGATCTCCCCCTCGTTGGGCTGCCCCAACAGCCCGGGAGCTAGCACCATCAGCTATGACTCAACGCTTTCAGGTCCCCCCCCTATGGTAAGGTTGCGGGAATTCCCCCCCATTCCAGAAACCGAGTTTGAAAGACTGGCGCTCGGAATCACCTCGGGCTCCCCTCTTGACCCTCTACCTCCAAAAATTTGGAAAAGCTTTGGAACCGAACTCTTCGGCACTCTGCGCAGAATTTGCAACCAATCTCTGCATTGCGGATATGTTCCAACTCCATGGAAGCAGGCTCTTGTCACACCGCTTCTGAAAAAGCCCTCCTTAAGTCCTGACTGTTTGTCAAACTATCGGCCTATCTCCCTCCTGCCATTCCCAGCAAAAGTCACCGAACGATGGGTCAGCTCCTGTCTCTCCACTCACCTGGAGCAGAACCACATCCTGGATGACCTCCAATTCGGTTTTCGCCCAGCCCACGGCACCGAAACAGCTGTCTTGACAGCCATGGAGGATCTTCGTATGCGCGCAGACAGGGGCCAGGCAGTAGCTCTGATACTGCTGGACCTGTCTGCCGCATTCGACACGGTCAACCACAGGACTCTGCTGGAGAGACTCGGTGAGGCAGGTGTGGATGGCATGGCTCTGCTATGGTTTCATTCCTACCTGCGGGACAGGAGACAGGCGGTATCACTCCCCCCATTCCAATCCGCATTTGCATCCGTGCCCCAGGGAGTTCCCCAGGGCTCCTCCATCAGTCCCATTCTTTTTAACGTGTATCTTAAGCCCTTGAACAGGTTAATAAAGTCCCACAGGATAAAAACGATCAACTATGCTGACGACACCCAGCTCATTCTCTCTTGGGAAGGAGAAGACTCTATCCCCTTGACATCCTTCCACGACTGCCTACGAGAGACGGCTGGATGGTTGCACAAAAATTCCTTACAATTTAACTCCTCCAAACACTGAGGTTCTGTTTTGCGCTGGAAATAGAATACCTCGCCCGTTCCCGAGCGACTTCTGGCCTCCGGAAACACCGGATAAACCACAGCCAGTAACCTCGGTCCGCAACCTGGGGGCCATGCTCAATAACAAGCTGAGCATGGAAACCCAGGTTGCAAAAACAGTGGGGACTTGTTCAGCCCTTTTGCGTTCCCTGCGCAAAATTATGCCACTCCTCCCCGCACAAGCTCGGGCATTGATAGTCAGGTGTACTATTCTTAGTCGCCTCGACTACTGTAACGCGTTGTTACTTGAGTCTCCAGTGGTGCTGCTGGATCGGCTTCAAAGAATTCAGTCGGCCGCTGCCAAGCTAGCTCTCGGATGGACCAGGAGATCATCGGCCACAGCGGCCCTAGCCGAGCTACATTGGCTACCTCTGAAGCAGCGTGTGGCATTCAAGGCCCTTTGCCTTGTCTTTAAGGCTCTGCATGGAGTCGGGCCCAGACCCCTGCAAGCCTTGTTTTCTTGGTACACTCCTAACAGAACCCTGCGCTCTGCCTCAGCCTGTCTGGTAAAAGTGCCTAGATACAACAAAGTCAGAGCTGGGGGTAGATCCTTCAGGGTCGCAGCGGCTAAATTATGGAACAGTCTGCCCATTGACATCCGACAAATTTCACAACTCCTCCCCTTTAGGAAACGTATCAAGACCTGGCTATTTCCCTAATTCTATCCGCCTGCCACTCGTTCTTGTTCTCCTCAGTTAAGAGTATTCTCCAGCGCCAAGAAACCTGCAAGGTGTCAGCTGCGCTATATAAATACTTTAAATAAATAAATAAATAAATTAAAATGGCTGCTCTGCTGTTTTCTATGCTCTTCTGCTCAATTGTCTTATTTCAAGATGGCTGCCGATGTTCTCGCGAGATTTTGCGATCGAAATCTCGCTCCCGTGAGACTTTGCGATCGAAATCTCGTTTGCCTGTCCTCAAAATGGCCGCCTATCTTGTTCTTGCCTCTGATTGGTCCAGCCGCCTGACCTTAAAAGGCCGCCGAGACTCTCGGGCCACTATTTTGAATTCACGCGCTTGCTCTTAGTGCTTACCGCAGCCAGCTGGATCTTTCCTCGGTGCGGTCGGGGTGGGCTCCCGTGTCGCTGCTTCTCCTTTCTTCTATATTTTGCAATTTTTGCACATCCAGGGTGGGCTCCTAGTTACTTCCCAGTGGTAGTCAATGAAATCCGCGTCGATCCACGCGTCGATCCGTCGCGCACCCTCGTCGCCAGTTGTAGTGTTCTGCCGGACGCCGGGGGTCACACCATGCACATCACGCAGGTCAGTGGTTTACATCTTTATTCATTTGGTATACACGGGATGCTCGGCACGTATGTCCTGGTCACTCATCCTGGTCACTCTGCCGTCCCCCGCCCCCTTGACCGGATGTGGTGTCCGGTGACCTGTCCCTGTCCTCCAGGACCCACAGGGTCCTAGGGCTATTCTGTCGGGTCACGACATCGACAAGGATGCAAGAAGGCCCCTGACTGGAAGGATTTCATGGGGGGCAGTGTTTTCATATGGAGTGATAAGGGGCAATCTGGTTAGCACTAGTTCTTTGGATAGGATCAGAAGGAGTTTGGTGAGGTCTGTCGGGTCATTTTGCAGGTTGAAGTTGCTGTAAATGGTTGTGATTTTAATGCAGAAGAACTGAGATTGTTGCAGAGGTCCTGCAAGGGTGTGATCAAGTTGGAGGTGGCCTCTGATGAGGTGAAATCCTTCACAATGCCGAAGATTTCTTTGCTTCGGTTGATGCTGACATTTATGAGGTCTGCCAGCACAGTGCATTTGGTGATCCAGATCATTTGGTGGTAGCATCTCAGAACAGATTTGAGCATGTCTCCATCTGTCTGCATTGCCTGGCTCATTCTCCATTTTTGCTCTAGTTTTTCAGTGGCATTTCATAGTCTGAGATCTAACTTGCTTGGATCATGTAGTATTGCTGTGTTTGAGGGGGCCATGGAGTCAGCACAGGAGATGATCTAATAGTAATACTTGATGACTATGGGGAGGCTGTTGCTCGTTGGTGTGTGATGAGAGTGTTGTTCCAGTCCTTGTCAGTGGTACTGTTTTAGTTTCAGTGGGCTGGGCTAGCTGTGGTGCGGTGTTAGAGTGTGAGGAGTTGGGTGCTGTCAGGGCAGGAGCGGTGAGTGTATGAAAACCTGCAGGAGGCGTAGGAGAATTCTCTCTTGGTGTTATGTGGTACAGCAAAGCAGTAGTGTGTGGGGAGGAGAGTTGCAGCAGGATAGCAGCAGGAGGAGGAGGACTGGGTGCAGTCCAGGAGCAGACCGGTGTAGACGGGCTTGCCTTTAGCGCTCTTTAGGCCTGCTAGGGGCGGGCCCTTCACCCTGAGGTACCATTAAGTACATTTTGTGAGTGGGGAAGACTGATATCACTTCCTTTGCAGATGGATGATGGGAGATCCCATGGTGTAATTTCCTGTGCAGATAGATAATGGGAATTCCAAGGATGTCACTTCCTGTGCTGATGGTGGATGGAAATGAGTCCTCTTGCTTTGCTTCTTCTTTTAAAGACAGTTTTGTCAGGAAACAATTGATGTCACGTCCTGTGTAGAATGGGTGATTGGAAATCCTGTGATGTCACTTCTTGTGCAGATGGATGGGATGATGGGAAATTCAGTGATATCACTTCCTGTGTAGTTGCATGATGGGAAACCCAGTGATGTCACTTCCTGTCCAGATGGATAGTGGAAATCAGTACTCTTGATTGGCATCTTTTAAAAACTGTTTTTGCGGGAAACCAGTGATGTCACTTCCTGAGCAGATGGAGGATAAGAACTCTAGTGATGTCACTTCCTGTGCAGATGGATGATTGGGAATCCAGTAATGTCAATTCCTGTGCAGATGGATAATGGGAATGAGTACTCTTGCTTGGCTTCTTCTTTTAAAAACTATTTTAGCAAGAAACCAGTGAGGTTACTTCCTGTGGCCATGGATTATGGTGGTGTTTCTTCCTGTGGAGATGGATGACGGGAAATCTAGTGACGTCACTTCCTGTGCAGGTGGATAATGGGAAATCCAGTGATGTCACTTCCTTTGCAGATGGACGATGGAAAAATTCTACTATAAAACCTTTATTGCCAACACTAAAAATACAAATGTTGGAAAGTTTCATCAACATCTTCCACATGCTGCATCAATTGTGTTGTCATGGTTGTAATTTTAATAGTGATTGTAATCTGACCATGGACAGTATAATCACAGTCATCACTTTTGGTGGGTGCACTGGTATTTCCCAACTCAATTAGAGAGAGATCTCTGGACCACAAAGTGAGAAGTTATTGAGGATCAACATTAGTAATCATGAACAACTTAGTCAGAATCCTTATTGTTACGGGGAAGGTCAGAAGTTGTGCTCCCACCTCTTGAACGGCATTAGTCTGTTTACAATGAGAGTATCCTTACAATTTCTAAATAACTTATTACAAACAGCACTGTATTTGCGATGATTTTGATGATCGTGGACAGTTACATTTTAATGTAAGTTCAGTAGGTACTATGTCTAATATGTTGTAAAAGTGTTGCCAATTTAACTAACACCTCAGTCTGGACATTCCACCTTCACTTAGATTTCAATAATTGTGCTGTGCTGTACCCAGTCTCGGTCTTCGTAACCAGGGCCGGACTGACTGTAACGGGTACGGGCATTTCCCCGGTGGGCTGGAGGGGTGGGGGTGGGTTTTGCAGCAGAGCTGCAATATTGTCCCACTGTAATAAAAGCGAAATTGGTGCTTCTTGCTAGCACCCCTTCCCACCCCTACTCCCAGGGCCGGTCGCGCAGCAATCTGCCAGGGCTGGTTGCTGTTCCCAGTTCCTAACATATCTTTTGAATTAGACATTGACAGTTATATAAGCAAAAGTGGAGAGGCGAGGAGGCTTGTGAGATATAATTTCTGAACCAGAACAAGTACCTAGCATCCTGGTCAGCACAGAATAGATACACGGCTTTACCGAGGACCAATCCCGATATTGTCCATGATAAACCTCAGCATAGGTGCCACGTTAAATGGGTTCATATGGTCCCAGCAATAATTCATGTTTAGGGGCTCGAGGGGAGCGCAAACCAGATTTTAAAAGTTGCACTGGTCTTTGCCTCAGTTAGTCCTATCCTGGCATTAAACATTAACGCTCTAGCAGAATATTGTACAATAAATATATATAGAAACTGACCATGTAAATATTTTACTAAAAATAAAATGCTTTAACTTGGCTTAGATTTGGCTGTCCGCAAAATTAATTAGTGCCATTTTGATAAGAGACCTGAACAATACATTTGCATGCATTCAGCTGTACATGCACCGGTACTTTGAAGTGCAGCACAATATTGCAGGATCACAGAATGTACAATTAAAGTGTCACAAAATAGCACTGTAATAATGAATGCATGAATGAATGAAGCTTGACTTGTAAGGTGCGACAGTGACCTGAATAATGTATCCCCGCGCTAATAGAACCCTAAGCAGACCACTCACAAAAATGGCTCGCAAACTGTGAATAATAAGACAGGTTTTTAGCGCTTTGTGGAAAGCAAGGTGATTTGAAGTGCCCAGGGCTGGAAAGGTAACTAATAGCAGCCCTGGCAATTCATTCAGACTAACCCCCAGAGGAGGGGGGCATTTGTGAAGCACTGCTGCTTTTGTTATTGGGGGGGCGAAACTACTGCACATCTGGCCCCCAGTAACAAACCCGGCCCACACCGCTGCAAAACCGCCCCCCACCCTTCCAGCCTCCCTGGGAAACACCTGATTCCCGGTACGGCCAGTCTGCCTTGGAAGTGCCTGAAGATGGAGGGCAGTGCGTTCCAAGTTGTACCAGTTCGGATAGAAAAGGATCTGCCCCAGTCCTGGAGGCTGGATATGGGAGATACGTGTCAAATGAGTATGGGTCAATCTGAGATTCCGGGGTGAAGACTATTAGGAGAAGAAGGATGGGAGGTAAAACTGGGATTAACTATGCACAGTGACAACAAATCCCTGTTTATGTAAGGGAAGCCAGTGCAGATTGGCTAAGTGTACCCAAATCTACTTCCAGAGAGAGGCATCCCAGGTACCACTCTAGTAGCCTCATGATGGATTAGCTGAAGCCACTGTAAGGTCTTTTCAGGAATTCCAATATATGTGTCATTCTCGCAGTCAAGCCATGATAAGATTTATTTTATTTATTTATTAATAAAGTTTTATATAGCGCGAACTTGATTCCGAAGGATATCAGAGCGCTTTACAATACGCATTACTGCTTGGGCACCTGTTTTTCTGTCACAGAGAGGGAGCAAAGGAAAACATCTTCCACAAAGTTTGAAGGCAAAGAAAACATGAGGAAGATAGATTGTGACTGAAAGAATAGTGCTTCATCGAAAAAGACTCTATGGTTTCTGACTTGTTGTCCAGAAGCAGGAGGAGAACCATCATGTCTGACACCAAACTCCAGGTGTTAAGGAGGAAGATCTTCCCGCGATAAGGGACTCGGTTTTGTCCTGTTTAAGCTCAAGTGGCTGTAAACCCTCCATTGTGCTGTGGAGACCGTGCAGTTTTAAAGGGAAGAGGGTGCCTCACTTCTTAGAATGTAATGTAAGTCACATTTCTATAGCACGCCTGCCACCCAACGGGTATCCTGGCGCTGAGATTACCAGTAAAAGGACGCTATGCGTAACTGAAATTCATAAGAGTCAGGCCGAGGGGACAGAAAAATTATTCTCTGGGAGAAAGTCTGGTTTTCAATTCCTTCCTAAACTGCATCAGGGTGTAAATTTGTCTGAGCTCGATTGGTAGTGCATTCCAAAGTATGGAAGCTACAAGACTAAATGATCTGCCGCCCAATCGAGCTTTGTTAAAATGTGGAATACATATCAAGTTGGCTGAAGAAGAACGAAGACTTCTAGGTGGGGAATACCAGAGGATTTTCCTCTGTAAAAGCTTCGGTCCCATTTTATGTACTGCCCTATAAACAATACAGCGTGCCTTAAACTGAACTCTCTGTGGGATGGGTAACCAGTGAAGATCTTTTAAAGCAAGCGAGACAGGCTCTGCGATGTCTGTGGTCAAAGAATGCGCTACATATCAGCTGCACAGCAGAAAATCTCAAGACTGTGCTCTCTGATTAGCTTAGTCAGAGCGGTCATATATGTATCAAATAATATGGACACAGGAGAAGATCCTCAGGGGCCTCCACAAATTACTGGCAAAAAGTAGAACAGAAGAGTAGAATGGACAGAGCTTGCTCTTGCTTGGCAAAGGAAGAGCATACCAAGCGGAGTGCGTGGCCTCCCACTGCACATTCCTGAAGATGAGAGCTCAATATGGAAAGAGAGACTGTATCAGATCCCACCGACAGGTCAGGAGGGCCAGGATCTAAGATCCTCTAGAGACTATCTTCATCATAATGTTAATGAGGGCGGCCACCAGCACTGATGCTCTCCTGCAAGATGGGTAAAAGCAAACCAGAAATGGTCTTATAAGTACCAGCTGATTTAGAATCAAGTTCAGGAATGTCCAACAACAATATAGGCCTTTAGTTACAATATACCAAAGGCTTTTTGTAATAGTGGTATTGGAATAGCCCTTTCCCAAGCTTAAGGAACAGCTGTTTCCATCAAATAAGGTTTGAGAAGGAGCCCAAACTAAAGCTTCTACCTTTGGTGAGCGTGAAATCAGTAGCCACATGTTTGAGCTTAACAAAGAAGGATAAGTGTTGCAATGCACATATTGAGCTGAAGGATTTTGGTTGCAGAAAGAGGGGTGGATTTTCTCAATTTTATCAAAAAAGAACATGGAGAAATCTTCACCCTTATAAGCTGAAGTGACGATATGCTTTTCGGGGTTATTCTCTCTGCAACATTCAATATTTCACTGATTGAAATGAATGAATGAATGAATGACAAATTGAGTCTGGAATGTAAATAGAAAGGGCTTTTACGATAGTAGATTTGTATGTATTGCGGCCTTTGACATAGAGTGTTACCCGAGCAGGACAGAAAGTCTTCCGTCGGACTCGTGGCAGTTTTCAGGCTCTTTAACTCTGTACCATGGTGCAGCATATCGTAATCTGGGTGAGCCGATATTTTTAAGAGGGTCTATCTGATCCAGAGATTACATAATATACTCTGAAACTGATGAAATAGCAGATGAATGGCCTATCAGCGGAGACAGAGATCATGCAAAAAGCCATTGGCCAAGCTGTCATCTGTAATTTTGGAATAATTCCTGGAATGGGTTGGATTACAACTGGATAATGTGCTATGATCCCCATGGAAAGAAAAACTTAGAACTATAGTAGAGAATAGTCAGTCCAAGGAAGAGAGAAGTCCTCCTGACAATGCAAGGTATCAAATGATAAAACAATGTTGCCATGAACTTGACCGGGACAGTTCCTGGGGCCTGTGACCATTTGGATCTAGCCCCAGGGTGGAGTATGCATCATGGATGTTGTTTCCACGGTCAAAGAGGGATCCTCTATCTAGATATTGAACCCAGTAAGAAGAGGAAAGACAGCTGCGTGTAAAACATAGGGTGCAATAAATGTGGCAACTGCTGATCCAAATTTGACGTTAGAGCAGGAAGACGATGTAATAGGATGAATGTTACCAGACAGTTACGATAACAGCAACTATCCATTTAAAGTTGAGGGTTGGGAAAGAATGTAATGGAAGGAGTTAAATAACTAAATGTGATGCACTTATGATAGCAACACCTCTGCCAGCTTGAGATCCGTGGTCGCAGTGCGTGGTTTTGAATCATTTTGAAATTGCAAGCATAGTGTCAGGACCAGAGGACTCGTCCAGCCTTCTTTCTGTGAAAAAGAAGATTACATTTGTTGACAGGAATAATATTTTTGATTTCACATTTACAGTTCCAGAGCAAGCGCACAGTCGTTTTTGGTCACTGGGTGAAAACAGTCTTATCTAATCTTTGTGGCTTACAAAATGTAATATTTTGTGTTCTCCCACTTTCCGCTAATTTATGTGACACATCAATCCATTGAGTAGTTATTTTCCACAATCAACCAAATAAAGAACTTTTTTTGAAATACCATTGTAAGCTGCGTTTCCAATTCACTGTTGAAACAGCAATTTCACATTCATACAAAAAAAAGAATTCGGGGTTGGACTACCCATATTGTACCAGTGCCGGCACACTTTTACACGGTACTTGAAATGGAAAAATAAAAGTGCAGGTACTCTGTGCCAGTGTACCTGCTTGTTAGAAGTGCTGGTACTCTTCAATTAAAAGTACTACATTTCTCTTGAGAAGTGCTAGTACTCTCCCTCTCAAAATAAAAAAGTGCCGGTATTCAGTACGGCCAATTTAAAGCACTGCTTTTACACAGACATTTACGCACTTCTCAGTAGCACACAGGTACTCAGGAGCAATGAGTACATACACTTTCTTTAATTCCATTTCAACCCCTGTTTGTGAGGTGCCAGGCAACTTCTGAAATGCCAGGGCCCCCACCAATGAGTGTGATGACATGGCTCAGATGAACACCAGTATACTAGAAGCCACCTGAAATCTGTATTTTTACAGACACAATACCCAGACTATGCTAAATTGTTTTCAGTTTCAGGCCGCTCATTCCCACAGAAGCGAACTGCTTCTAAACACGTGCACACTGGTGACGTCTTCCGCACGACGTCTCGCTCGGTGCTTGCGAATCTGCAATCTAAACAATAATAATAGTGCAGCGTAGTCAAAAGTGCGGAGGAACACATATATTTAGAAAAATAGCCACGTTCCACAGGCGCGGCGTCAGCTAAGTACATGCCTGAAAAACAATGACGCTTCCTGGACAAACAAATACCTCTTTCAAACACGGAAACAGGATGCAGACCGCAGAGAGATGTTTACTCTGCAGACTCTGTTTTATTCTTAGAAGGCAGGTCTTTTACGTTCTCATTCAAAATCAGGTGCCAAGGAGGCTGAGATGGGCGCCGACGGCATCCTGCCCAGCGACAACAACATTTGGCGACCAGATTCGCCTTATGACATTGCAGTTAACCTTCAGACTCCAAGAGTCCGCGATACCAAACTCTTCAGTGTCCACTGCACCCAGCCCCCCCGGGCAGGCAATCTAAATGGGATGGAGGGGCAGGAAATGTGCAAAAGGCATGCACCCCCTGACAAATCGGGCTGAAGAGGGTCAGTCACAAGTCCGGCATATGGATCTCTCTGTGTAGTCTTCATAGGCCACCTTCTAGAGGTGCCTGTAATTATCGATATTTCTCTATAGACTAGAAGGGCCTGTTCTTGCATCCTGCCAGTGCAACAGCTGAGGCTCGGTTCAGATTCCTTTATTCGGTTTCCAAAATGTTCATAGAAAACCATGAAAGTACACATAAAACCATAAATAGGCAGTAGATACAGTCAATGCATTGCGAATTCAACAAATATTTACAGAGGGGCGGTTAAAATACAATAATAAAAAAATAAGACCTAACAAAAGCGTTAATAAAGTACTATAAATATCGACCACAGTTTAGTATGATTGACACAATCAAAAGCCGCGGTCAAATCAACATAGGCCATGTGTAGATACCCCCCTTTGGCTCCGACGTATTTCCCCAGTAAGAGTGAGAGATTTAGGGCTTGCTCCACAGTACCCAATACCTCTCTAAACCTGTACTGTAGGTCAGAGATTATGTTGTGATCATCGGCCCAATCCTGAAGACGTTCTAAAAGGATGCGGCCAGCGACCTTACCAAGGGAATCTAATAGAGAAATTGGTCGGTAACACGTTGAGCTAAGTCGGTCACCCTTTTTAAAGATGGGTACTAAAATTGAAGCTGACCACATGATTCAACTAAGCCAACGGCGTTGGCAGCTTCAAGTACTTTTGTAAGAATGGGGGACCATAACTCTAAATTATATTTGAAAAGATCGACCGAAACCCCATCAGGGCCTGGTGCTTTCCCACCTTTACGGGCCAATAAAGCAGTGACCACTTCCAAGTGTGTAAAAGTAAGTGGAATCGGATAGACTGGTTGGTTTGGTGATGGTTCCCTCCCATCTTTCTCAGATCGCTCAGAATTTTCATGCGAGACTGAACTAAATATTTGAGTAAAATGGTTAACCCATGTTATATCATCCACAGCTACGTCTATCTTGGGGGACTCTTTCATATCTAGAAGAAAAGGGGATTTAACGACTCTCCAAAAGTTGACACTATCGTTCATGGAACAACTCTTGTGGATTTGATCCCATAAACCATTTTTTAATTCAATTTTGCGGGCTTTTAGGGCCATGTTATAGGCCTTTCTAAGTCTAATAATTTCGTCTTTGTCCCGATTCGATTTATGGAGTGCAATTTTTAAACTACAGTAAGCTTTTGTGCACTCTTTGTTAAACCACCCTTTAGTGGAGTTCCCTTTTTTTTGTGTTTTTGATATTGGACATCTTGTACAATTCTAGTGATACTTATATAGCTGGACAATATTTTTTCGTAAGGAGTGTCAGGGTTAAGACATTCTTCAATTAAGGGCAGTGCTTGCTTAACTACTTTAGCTGTCATTTGAACTGGGTCAATTTTTGCCCATTTTATGGAGAAACCATTTAATCTATCTAAATTCAAGGTTTGTTGCTCCAAAATACTTATTGCATTGGGCTTCCCCAAGATGGTTGGTAAAGATATTGAGAGGCTATTGGGGAAATGGTCGCTAATAGAGTTGTTAATAGTGGTAAATTTCCGGATAGTAGGCTCCAAATAATGGATGACAAATATAAAGTCAATTATACTAGAGAGCCCCCTACCATTTAATGTAGGAGAGAAGGGAACTAAAGGAACCACCAGTTCATTAGCAAACTCCAGTTCCATGGCAAACAAAATACCATTCATGCGATTACCAATATGGGTATGGGATTCCGCAGTTTTTACTGTTACTATTTTTACAAAGTGATAGGTTAAAATCTCCGCCCCAAATCAACCTGAACGATTTGTTCATGTGCTTGTTTCGCAAGTCTTGTAAAAAAGAAAAAATATTGTTTAAAACAATAATAAGATCAGCCTGGTTAAGATTATTATAAAAATGTACCAAGAAATAGTTGGACGACTTTTTTATTCTTAGCATAAGAATCTGGTAATTACTCTCAAATCTCAGCGGGACTATGTCCTTAAATTCCAAGATATTTGAAATAAACGTTGTTAGTCCCCCCCTTGGGTCTACCCGAGACAGAAGGCAGAGCGTTTGAAAAATAAGTTTTATAACCCTCAAGATGGATTGGGGTGCTTAACCATGTTTCTTGTAAGCACACGATGTTATGTTTCCCCACCAAGTCTAGCCAGATATAATTTGTCATTTTAGAATGAAGACCCGCCACGTTCCAGAAAATATTATCAAGTTTTAGGTCTCTTAATTTAGTCTGACTTGACGGATCGTGGGTAATTGTCTCTGAATTTAATATAGGGGCCATCAACGGGACTTCACCCTCCGCAACATGCAGATGAGACCCCACGTCATCAGGTACTGTGGTCAATACTAGAGATTGCGATTTTGGAGTTGGCTTGTTAGCTACTGAAAAAATACTAGGGCAATTACATAGCATTTGCATTTCGACTTGAGGGAGGACCGGGCTAGGAACAACAGGTGAAAAACCCGATATTAGAACGTCTGTAACTTTCAGTCAATCATTGTCTTCCAAGCCTGAAAGAATATTAAATCTATTGTAGATAGGGACAGACTGCAATTGGGTATGGTGAAGGAATGGGCTTCTCCTGTTAGGGATACTATGGTAATTTCTTCTAGGAGGGTAAAAAAACACTAACAGTAAAATGTTAATCCCAACAGCATCTACAATATGGTTTGCACCTTTCCTTAGGATTTCATTAACTAATAGCGGTGAACCAAATGTCAAAACTATGCAGTCGCCTGTTAGCATTTTTTCACAGGGTCCCACCCACTGTACTCTTCTAACCATCTTGAACTCGTGGAATAACTGTCTGTTCAAACCTACCCTGCTACCCAGCCAATGTAGTGATTTATTTTTGAGAGATGACCATAATTCCTCCTCAGCGACCTTCTTTTTTGGGACGTTACCCAACACAATAATGTAAGGGGTAGCATCCGGGGGTAGATCGAGATGAATGTCTGAGGCAAGGAAATCCCGAGAAGAGAGTGACTTTGAATGGGCTTGCTGTTGGGGTTGGTGAGAAAGAGTTGATTGTAACTGACATGTCTTTCCCAAGGGTTTTTTTAAAATGCTATCACAATCATTGGCCAGTGTGGTAGATGAATATTGTACCTGCTTGCCGATATTTGCTGCGGGTCTATTGTTGCTCAGGGGATTTCCGCTTACAACCTGGTCCGCCACCCAATTGACAGTAGCTCTGGTTGATGGGAAATTTGGTTTCCCAGCAGGAATATTGATATTCGTGCTGGCATTATTGTGACAGTTCGAACTTTGGGTAGCCACTACCCCTTGATTATGCTTGCTGGTAATAAGATCCTCAATGGTGGTCAGTCTTGATGACAACTGATCCAGCCTGGCCCTCAAGTAAAGATCTAATCTTTCTACTAAAGATGCCAGGTTCTTAATATCCGATTGCTTTATATGATTACTGTTTGATTCAGCCTTTCGCTTAGGTTGGCCTTTAGTCAGCCCTGCCCGTTTTTTCCATGTGGGGTACATTTCACCCATTTTTTCGTGCTGGGAGAAAAATGGATAACTGCTTGAACTATGTCTTTGGAAGTGTGTTGTGCATCAATGGAGCGTGGGTTCTTAGACTTTTTTAGGGAAGGTTGCGTTGGAGAGTCACTGACGATAGATAAAATCTCGTCTGGACTCGGTTGGATACAACCGTTGTGTGCATTTTTGACAGACTTCCCTGGATCCAATTTAACGATTTCATCTTGTTGGACTGAGTCCAGGCTTAACCTAGAAAAGGTTCCTTCAATTGACTCTTCGACTGATAAAATCTGTTTGTCTAACACTCCCACAGCCCCGGTAAGATAGTTTAATAAAGTTTGCTGAGAATCAGCAATTGGCGTGTTACCCCAGGACAGTTTGGGACTCGGTAGTTTCCTTTTTCCCATACTGGTGGCCGTCTATCTGACCTCGTTACCGATCAAAATAGTGTTTATTTAACAATACACTTTTTGCAAATAACATTTAGTGTTAATATTTGTATTAGGGCACAAAACCAAGGGGGTGTGCCCAGCTCGGCCTCATATGGGCAAGGACGGGCCCGCCCTTGGCCCGGGCTTCACCCACGGGAGCCCGTGCACAGTTTTGAAGTCCCAGGGGCGGGAAAGCTGCTGCACACCTCTCGCGAGACCGCGCTGCCCTCTGGGAGTTGGAGTCCAGGGCAGCGCGTGGTCCGCGGCCTGGGAGGAGGCCGGGTTTCACGGCAGCAGGCCTGGAGCAGTCGGCAGCCCCCACAATAGATCAAGAGGACAGGGAAATCCAGTGAGAAAGAGGTTACCGAATCGCTATTTACGTTTGGTACATGCCAAAATGCCTTTTTGCTTTTGCACACTGGCCTTTTCTGTGAATCAGCCCTTTAGCGACCTCAAAAAGGCTTTGTACATGTGGCCTTAAAACACTACTTGCAATGTCTGACCTTATTTGTTGGCGATAGGTGGCTGACCACTTAGTCCAGCTTTTTTCATGTTTTGAGTCGTGACTCCCTGGTGGGAAGCCAGCTGATTTTTGGTGAGTCATGAAAGAGCAAAAAATAAAGATGCCTTCATATTTTTTATTTATCTTGTCACATTTGCTGTGCTTTAAAGACAAAGGTCAAATGTCAGGATCCATCTTCTGACAAACAACACTGACTGCAAAGTGAGAGGAGTTTTTAAGGTCAACTATGTGACAATCTTGATGGGGTACATAGAGTGTGAAAGGAAAAGCTGTAGTGTGTCCTTTTTTGTAGCACACAAGACAATGTAAATACCTGTAAATGAATTGAACACATTTTTCAGAATAAGTGGGCAGTTAGGAAGGCAATACTGAAGCACATTTTTTTGCAATTCTGGCGTGTGATGAAAACAAAGGTTTAATGGGATTTAAGCACACCACTTATACTTGGTGATGTGTAAATGATAAATATTCACTAAACCCTGATTTCCACACATTATCATTGTGTGCTATATAGATTTATTAGTACAATTGTATGTATGTGCAAATTTAGTGGCCATTTCAGTGAAAAATTTGCTCTGTGTAAATGACAGTGCACTACCACCACACAACACTCTAGTAATATATTTGCGACAATGTGCTCCAAAATGCACCATCACCTACATTCCACATCCTTACCGCTCTCCTGATTAATTCATTTGCAACACTTTGTGTGAAGCTAGGATTTTCACAATCCCTATGACTTCAGTGATGTAACATTGATGTCTGCACCCCACTCTGAAAATTGTTCCAGCATCGCTAGTGCAAATGTGCTGAACTGTGTTCCTAAGTGCAGGTTTAAAAAACATCTTTGCAAGTCATCCCAAACAAGACTCCAGGTACGTTTTTGCAGCTGTGTGTTTTTTTTTTTACTTCCCAAAGCAATTTCAACAGAGAATGCACTCACTGTACATAATCATACACAATCATCCCACTTGTGTATGCATTTCATACATAAATTGAGAATTACAGAGGAGGTCTGTTGGACAGAGCTGCTTACTGGATCTGAAGAACCAGGTTTTAGCCTGTGTTGGCTCGGGGCAACTCACTTAATCTCCAGTGCTTAAAATAAAATGAATCTGACCTTATGTAATGTAATCTGGTTGTCATGTATGGTACTCCAATTCCCTTAAGCAGTGTTTGTGTTACATAAAACTGTATATATCTATATATCACTGAAAAAACTAATGGTTACAGAGACTTTATAGTTAGGCTCAGGTTTCAATTGTACAAAGCCAGTGAAATTCTATGTCAGGAAGCGGAGGCGAGGATTTTGCTAGTCCTTTCTTTATTTTATTGGACAGCAAGTTAGTAGATAAAAGAAAAAAACATAAGCCATGAAGTACCCTAACCAACATGGCAGCGGTAGTCAAGGAGATATATTAACCAATCAGAGTCCATAACACCGGCATAAAGGAATCCCACGTCGGTAGTCCTTCCTCTTTCTTCATTGCTGCTGCGTCAAGTTAAGTCCCGTTTTACTTCTCCTCACTATGGGGTCGATTAGGATCGCGGACGGACTTGCGTCCGTCCGCGACCCCAGAGCAGGAGGGAACCTCCGCATGGCATGCGGAGTTCCCTCCTGTGCAATTAGGATGTGACCGCCACCCTGGCGGTCACATCCTCTATTTTTAACATTGCAGCGGGTGCAGCTTCAAGCTGCACCCGCAGCAATGTTAAAAATGGATGCACAGCATTTGCGTGCACAAAGCGGCAGGCACCGCGCGGTGCCTGCTGCATTGTGCACGCAAATGCAGGGGGGTACCATAGGTACCCCCCATGTGCACCCCCCACCCCCCACTACACCTAGGGGGCCCGCAACGGGCCCCTGCAGTGCAGTTACACATGCTTTTCCACGGCGGAAAAGCCGCCGCGGAAAAGCATGTTCCCAAGCACATCCTAATCTGGCTGACGGTGTCTAAGAGACACCTTCACCATTTTAGTGCTTTTCCGCCGCAGTTGTAAGCCAGCCGCGGCGGAAAAGCTGCGGACCTAAACCATGACCCACCAGCCATCGTAATGTGGCGGTGGGTCCTGGTGGGTCCGCAGAGGATTTTCCGCATCCTCCGGGCCGGCGGTGGCTTCCGCCGGCCCGGAGGATGCGGAAAATCCTCCATCCTAATGACCCCCTTAATCTTTTGGCGTGGCAGTGTTATTATCCATGTTGACAGCTTATATTTGCCATTTATTTATTACGATCTTGTTCCGCTTTGTAAGCTGAGCGTTGCTGTTTCTGACGCGGTAGGCATTTGGCCCGATCGTCTCTGTGCTGCGCGTGCGCGGTCTGTAGCGTCGTCTCCTCAGACGCTGACCGGCTTTTTTCTTCAGCGCTTCCCTGCGCTTGTGGAAATCACGCGCTGAGGCAAAGCGCTTCGATTTTCTGTATATTTGCCTCGTTCCCCACACTGACGCTACTTATTGTGGCAGGGATTTCGTGTGACTGATTTGTTTATTTAATAAAATTCGGTCATTTTTTCAGGTCAGTCAATTTATTGGTATTTAATTCTTGCCATTCTTCTGGTGTTGTCAGTGGGTACCTGTGTGGGGAACAACCCCTTTTATATAGACTGGGGTGTATTTTCATTGTGTGGGCACCCAGTCCTCTGCACAAATGCAGACTCGTCCAGACCATGATGGTATGCCTGTAGATGCTGAGCAGCCTCATCAGCCCCTCTTGCGCCCTCCTGTAGAGGTGGACAGACTCTTGTCTTCGGCTATCGCCCAGGCTCTGGCACCACTACAGGATAGTGTCAATAAACTGTCTGCCCACGTTTTTAAAACTGGCTCAGGTGTTTTTGGCGACAGTGGGGCTGGGCCCAGTGGAGTGCTTTCTGTACCTTCACGCACGGCCAGGAAGCGTGACGCGGGGCACCTGGAAGGCTTCAGTAGACTTGCTGAAGCCTTTCATAAGAGTGCGCGCACGCTAAGAAGCGCACCCTTCCGGGGGGACGACTCACCGGGGAGTATTGGTGGTACTTCCACCCAAGACCTTGACCCGGAAGAAGGGTTTCCCCAAGAAGGAGTAGAGGACGAGGAGGAATATGATGATGAAGATGACGATGCATCTTCTGAGGATATGTCTGACATTAGTAGGTCTTGGTGTCCTAAATCTAATGTCTCTGAGTGTGGTGAAGGTGACCCTGTTGCACCGGATATGTTTGACCCTAACTCTATTTATAGACCCCGCACCTCTGAGTGGGTCCCTGAAAAATCCACGGCTGATTATGTGGCCGCTAAACTTAGACAACCCCTGTCACAAGATGTCAGGCTATGTTTACGCTCTGAGTGTCCTCGCCCTTCCCTTCCAAATAGGGTAGCAGCCACTCCGGAAATAGATCCAAAGTTGTGTACCTTTTTTGCAAAGTATGTTAAGGACCCTAAGAAGGGAATTGACAGGTCCTGGAAGGCTTGTCAAGACAAATTGTTAGATGTGGTCGGTCCTCTGACTAAAATCATTGAGCTTGCCCAACGCTCAAAATAATCGGGTATGCCTCTACCAGTTGACTACGTGGGAGGTTGGGCACAGAGGGCTATTTGCCTCCTGGGCAACGCCAACTGTGCCCTCTCTGCGGAGCGCCGCAGGTCTCTTTTGCTGAAAATAGATCCTAAACTGGGTGAATTATCCTCTTCGGAAGCAGGTTCAGTAGCACAGGGTACCTTGTTTGGTGATCCTTTCGTAAAGGAACTTGGCAAATTTGTGGCTACTTTTTCTGCCTTAGACAAGGCCCAAGCTTCAATTAAGAAAATGTTTCCTAAAAAGGTTTTTGGCGGGGCCGGCAGAGGCAGGGGTCGCTCTTCCGGCCGCCAGTTCCAGCAAGGCCCCAAAAGAGGTCAGTTCAAAAGGAAGAACGGATGGAACGCCGGACGTCAAGGTTCCTTTTATCCTTCCTGTGGAGGCAGAGGCCAGGGCAGAGGACGTGGTGGCAACCAGTTCAACGCAAAAGGATTCAACTGTGAGTTTTTCCATCATTTCTCCAGTACGTCTGGGGGGAAGGATTGCTATGTTTCTTCAGGCCTGGTCACATCTCACGTCAGACCCTTGGATTCTGGAAACGGTCCAAGGCTTTCACATAGAGTTTTACGGCTCCCCCGTTCAACTCTCACGTCCTCGTCCTTTGGTTTTTTCTCTCGCAGACCAAGAACTTATAGACGTGGAGGTTCGTGCTATGCTGCAAGAAGGCGCTATCTCTCTTTCTTCTCTTCATCCAAACGGCTTTCTCAGCAACATCTTTCTGGTCGAGAAAAAAGACAAAGGGTTCAGGCCAGTCATCAATCTTCGTTCGTTCAATGAATGGCTGATCTACAGGCACTTCAAGATGGAGGGCATCCATCTTTTGAGGGATCTCCTCCTACAGAACGATTGGTTGGTACGTTTGGATCTGAAGGATGCTTATCTTTCAGTTCCGATTTACCCTCCTCATCGCCGCTTCCTTCAGTTCCTTTGGAGGGATCAGGTATACGAGTTTCATACTCTCCCCTTTGGTCTTTCCTCAGCACCTTGGTGCTTTACCAAACTCCTACGTCCCGTGGTGGAACATCTTCGTACCATGGGATTTCGTCTGATAATTTACTTGGACGACATTCTTTTGATGAATCAGTCCAAGGATCTTCTCCTTCGTCAACTTCAAGTGACCATAACTACTCTTCAATATCTGGGGTTCATCATCAACGCCCAGAAATCGGAGTTAATTCCTCAGCAGGAGATGACTTTTCTGGGGTTTCTAATAAGGACTACGGATGCGACCTTACATCTCCCTTCTCAAAAGATCACCAAGATCAGGATGGAGATTCGCAAGGTCCTCCGCCGAGACCGGATTTCCCTCCGTCTCCTAGCCAGGATAGTGGGCTTGCTAGAGCGCGCAGTTGCCCCGGGTCACCCGAGTTACCAATTCTTTACACGCACTGGGCCCTTGGCGTGCAAAAACCTTTATTACCACACAAATTTGTTTGGGTGAACTGGGTGAGGATTTCTCCTCCTGCACGCTGCTAAGAGTAATCAAAGTTTGGATTTACCTCTGCTTACCATGTACCCGACTTACCACAGGCACAATTCTTACGACGGACCTAGAGCTATCAGGGAAAATAGTAGACAGGCCTAACATCAAGTACTCTTTATAATCAGAAAAATACTTTCCACAATTCTGTAAAATGACCACAGACACCTGATGAAGTTTAAAACTTTATATAAGATTTCAAAGAGAAGATGCCAAGATAATAAGCGATACACAGAATAATATATCAAACATTAAAATCAACACCAATAGGTAACTTTGCATCAAAAATATGACCATTAGGATATATGGGAAGACTAAAGGTAGAAGTTTTTAGAACAAAACTAGTCACTGCAATTTTATACTAGAACATAGGAATGGGGATGGGACCTAGAACATGTACTTAACCTAAGTGTTTAAACTATTCTTGCTAAGTTCACTGCAATCCACTAAAGGAAAGGGAAGAACGGGAGCATGCTATTATTTTATAAAATCAATGAACTTCTAAAGGAGAGGGGGAGAGAAGGAACCAACTAAGAATTCAGACACATATATTTGATATTTCAACGGCAATAGAACAATATCACAGGTAAGAATGCTATAACAGATCAGACAAAAGGTGAGAGAGAGATAGAGATACGCAAACCCACAATCAATAATTACCTAGTTCAGATTGAAGACCAACCCTGGCCACGGGTCAGTTGGGAAGACGGGGACAGGGACCCTCAGAAAAGGAATGCCAAATGCGAGCAGGTACAGCTCACGGACAGTAGGGACAGGATACCCCTCAGGTTCAGGTCAAGGACTGGGCCTCCCAGGGTACGGCCAACACCCACAGCTTCGGACAGCAACGCCTGCGTTACCCCCTCCTGCAAGTAATCCGCCAGAAACCCCGATTGGATTTTCGAATTCCCCAGCAAAGTGCTTCGCCAGCACTTAGGATTTTCCACCCCTTAGGAGATTGTGGAAAGTATAGACAAAGTGCTCCGCAGCACTTTCAGAATGAGCACCTATTGAGATCGTAGGGTCAGTGACAGGTCTGCTACTCGGACAAGTCGGACAACTTTCCTAAGCTAAACTAGGACAATTATACTGTTTTGGGGACCCTTAGACCACCCACTAATGTTGCAAGTGACAGTTTCCCACATTGTGATTGGTCAGGAGTGGTGGTGCGGTCATTACCACCTCCTAGAATTCAACGTTCCCATCATAATTATTCAATTTTGCACACCCGCCCCCCTGGTTCACGTTCCCAGGCATAGGAATACAGAAGACAATGCAAGAGTCCAGCATATAGCAACAGTGTATGACAATTCAAGGTGTAATCTTGCATCTTCGGGGTGGGTTCCCAGGCGCATCGGGCTCCAGGAGCCAGCTGGCTAGTTTTAGCTTCTGCGCAGTTAGGACTCTCCCTGGTCAGCTGACAGGGTTCAGAGGAGCCTCAGCATGGCGTCGCTCATGTATGCCCCAGCCCACAAAGACGCGGTACATGAAAAGTAAGCGGAAACAAATTAAAATCATACATAAAAAATGATCGCACTGTATACCATGATAAAATCTAACCAACCCTTATTTTATAATGACTATAGCATTATGGATTAGTGCGAAAAGACAGATAGGCAAAAGCAGCAGTAGCAAGCAGAGAGCGTGGTGAGAGACAAGCGGCCATATTTTGCATCAGTGCGCATGAGCACAGAATCCCTCCAGAATGCGAGTGCGTCACATCACATGGGTATGACCGACGCATGCGCAGACTGAATCTCAGCGAAGCAGCCATTTTAAGTGCAAGCTTCGTTTTAGTACGGAAAAACAAACAAGCAAGCATCCTGGGGACACCCGCGTGTTGGGAAAACACTTTATAAATGACGAATAATGAGGTTAATATTATTATGCAGTTTAGACAAGGGTTTTGCATACGAGCAAGGCGCTTTACGTGCGAATCCTTGCTCCATCAATCCCCTCTTTGATGATATTTACTATCATCACTCCATGAAGGAAACAGATGCCAACTTTTCTCATTCATCCACATCGTCCATTTCAATTTCAATAAACTTATTGTTTAGTTTTCTTTCAGCTTCTCTATGAGAGTGGTGATTTTTCGCCTTTTTGTAAATTGCACTCTTTAACTCTTCTAGTTCTAGTTCATCAATGTTTCTTTTCACCCCCCTCTGATTTACTGTATATTTCTTTTTGCACTTTTGGCATTTGCAGCAGATAAAAATGATCAACACAATCACACCTATTATAACTATTGGCATCAGTATTTTCCATAAAAGATTTTTACCTAAGTTAGTAAACCAACTACCTATAGAGGAGAGACCTCCAGTCAGTCTCGTCCAGGCACTGTCAACCTCCAATGGTTTGAGTTCCTTTTCCAAATTAGTTATGTTCTTTACATATTGTTTTAATTCGATACTTTTATCAGGAATGTAAGTGCAACAATGTTGCGCTTTCAGCATTCTACAGACTCCGCCCTCTTTTGCTAATAGAGTGTCAAGGGCAAGACGGTTTTGTAAAACCATTGATCTGATCGCAACCATTTCAGTATTGACCAGCAGGAAACCAGCAGCAGTGTCCGTTGATAGCCGGTCCACTACTGTAGACAGTTTGCAGATTCTATGGGTGTTCAGAACTACCCCCATTCCAGGTATCAGTGCACTAAAAATATCACCTATAATTTCACCTACACTTTCACGTCTACTACGCACTAAGCCATTAGTTTCTTCATCGCTTCCAGCTGCATTATTCACATGGTATATTTTCGGGAAAACAATGCCAAAGTAGCAGCTTCCATACCAGTGATCCGGCAATTTGAAATAAGCCTTGTTCCCACATATATAATATATTCCGGGAAACACAGGCTCTGACCCATTTTTGAAACCCCAACCTCCAATTATCTTGTAATTATGTTCACACTCGCTGGAACCGATGAATACATTGTTATAGTACTCTGTCTTTTCCCTATGGATACAAAGTTTCCCCTTTCTTTCAAAATCCAGCAACAAGGCAGGACTAGCTTCGCCTTCCGAGGTGTTATCCATGTGCTCAGCCCACCTAGGGATTCTATCCTTCTCGTCATTTGCCTTCTTCTGAAACTTTTCTCTCCTTCTGTCTGCCATCTTTATAAACATCTTTTCCTGCTCTTGCAGTGAACAGGTCAGATTATCTTCTCTTGCTTGATCTAAATCTATGTTACCTATAGTCAGGAAATATTCTCCCATATAGCGGGTCACGTCACTTGTAGTATGTACACGGTTCAAGTGTCCTCTAATAGGAAGTTCAGAAAATACTACGTCATCATTTGAATAATAGTACTGCAAGGTGCTTCTATAGAACAAGCTAGCTAATATACTACAGGAGATTCCATAGGTCAAAGGTAGATGGTGGTATGTCACGCCTTCAGCCACTGAGGTTGGTAGCTTCATGCAGACATAACAGTCCTCTATTTCCATTGCTTCTACATAATGCACTAACAAGTTAGCAAAAACATTTAGATGCGTCCTGTTTCTCATTTTGTGAAAATGGAGTCCATCCTCATCTGGTGCTTCTAATTTAGGTCGTGTGTGTGTCAGTCCTACTCGTTTGTCGCGTCTTTCTAGGCTTCGTGGTGTTTCTGCAGTCTGTACAACCCCTACGTCTACTGCTTCGGGTTCAGTAGGGGACAAGTTAGGATTTTTACTTATCATAAAAGGTAGAAACACTGTTAGTCCTATCCACATTACTATTAGCATGGCTATACTACACACGCATATCTTACAACAGGTTTTGAGACACCCACACCGGGATCTCCCAGAGACATTCGGATCAGACATATTTAGCTTACAGGTGGCTTTTGCTACCCCTCTTCGTTTCTTTGCACCAAAGGCTCACTTCGGGGCTCTCTCAAGGAGGGTCTTCGTCCGAACTCCGATCAGCAATGGACTCGTTGTCACTGTTGCCACTGTGGTGTGGTTCGTCAATTTCCTCCAACACAAAGTACGTCCACTCAGGGCTCCGATACAGTCGGTTCTGTTTCTTTATTCTGTCGCTCTTTCTCAGTGATTTGCCTTGGGCTGCATTTCTTTCACTTTGAGCCCTTTTCCGGTCTTTATCGTTTTCTTCGACTGTCTTTAGTCTGAGCCTTAGTCTCTTGACGTATCGGGGTGCACTTCTTCCTCCGTGCCTCCCAGTGGTTGAGGAGACTTCGCCTTCTTCGTGCACTCTTTTCACCTTTTGTGGTGGCACCTCTGTTTTCCTGCCTGTCTGACTAGTTCCAGGTCTTTCGTCTACTTCTTCTGCCTGGTCCCTAATCTGTCCCTGCTCAGATTCAAATCGCACTTTCTTTTTATTTCTGGTTACTGTTGTTTCCGTTGTCTGAGCACTTTGATCTAGTTCTATCTGTTCCTGTTCATGCTCTTCGATCTCTTCGTTTTCTTCTGCATGAACGTCAGCTCTGATTTCTAACTGTCCCTCTCCACTCTCAGGAGTTTCAGGAGGAGTTTCGATGTCCTGATCTGACCCTACTTGGCCTACGTCCTGATCAGGTGTGTTGTGGCTTTCGTTGACCTGACCTTCTTCCTCTATTTCTGACTCACCTGGACTATCCCACTCACTGTCTAAGTAAGAATATTTCCGGGTTCGTATTGGATCATGAACCGGTTCGTCGGCGGGATACCATTCAACGTCTCGACTTGTGCTCGGCAGTTCGATGTCAGCTAGCTCCGGACTCTCTTCCTCGGAAGCCTCTTCGGCTGCGCTGCCTTCAGCTCCAGTCGCGTTTTCTCCAGATACCCGCTTTGTGTGGCTGGCGTGGATCCACTTCGGTACACCAGCACACTTCACAGCAGTGGTAGTGACGAGGATCACTTGTCGCGGCTTTCCCCACCTTGGCTTCAGGCAACTGCTCCGGGTGTGTTTCTTTAACACCACCCAGTCTCCTGGTTGCAGATTGTGTGCTGGAGTCTTTGGCCACTCGTCTTCTGTCTCTCCAATCTGCTGAGAGAGAGAACGCACTTGGTCACCCAGCTGCTTGCAGTATTCTAGCACCATATCATCAGAAATGCTTAGCAGTTTGTTTCCGGGTACCCATGCCTGGCGCATCACTCTTCCCATCAACACTTCATGGGGACTTAGGCCAGTCTTTCGGTTCGGGATACTTCTCAAACTCATCAGCACCAGGGGTAAAGCCTCTATCCAGTTCATTTTTGTGGAATCACACATTTTTCCCAATCTGGACTTCAGTGTGCCATTTATTTGTTCCACTACCCCAGAAGCCTCTGGATGGTAGGCGCAGTGCAATCTTTGTTTCATTTTGAATGCTTTACAGAGTTCCTCTAGGACATCGTTGGCAAAATGCCCACCTTGGTCCGTTTCGATTGTCTCTGGGATCCCATACCTAGGTATCAACTCCCTGAGCAATAACTTGGCTGTGGTGATAGCGTCATTTTTCTTAGCTGGATATGCTTCCACCCACCTGGAGAATAGACAAACTATGACTAAGATATATCTATATCCTTTGCATCTGGGCATGGTTATGAAGTCTGCCTGCATTCTAACGAAGGGACCTACTGCCTTTCCAATAGTGCTCTGTTCCACTACAGTCTTTTTTCCTGCATTGAATTGCTGACACACTAGGCACCTCTGGCAAAGCCTTTCCGCCTGGTTCCTGAACTTTGAATTACAGAACACCTGTTCAAACACCCGACACATCGCGTCTCTTCCCATATGTGTTGGCTCATGTATCATTCTGATCATGGGGTCGATCAAACTATCAGGCAGTACAGGCACCCCAGTCGGATTTACCACCACACCATCTTCTCTCAACTCGCATCCATTTGCGGCCCACCTGCCTTTTTCTTGCCTGTCTGTGGCTTGTTGCAACTCCTTTAATTCTTCCCACGTTGACACATTCTCAAACAACATAAGTTGGCAGCTGGTTCCATCCCACAGGGCAATTTGTAGGGACATATGGTGTCGGGCACAAAACTGTGCAATTTGGTCAGCGTACCTATTACCGGCAGTCACATCATCATTTCCAGATCTGTGAGCCGCACACTTGACCACAGCCAATTCTTTGGGTAATTGGATAGCTTCCAGTAAGTCATGCACCACCTTCCCATTTCTGATAGGTGTGCCTGAGGAAGTCATGAATTCTCTTTGTAGCCACAACTGGCCGAAGTCATGAACGACCCCAAAACAATACTGGCTGTCTGTATAAACAGTTATTCTCTTGTTCTTACCCCTCTTGCAGGCTCTGGTTAACGCGATGAGCTCTGCCACTTGTGCAGATTTCACCTCGCGCATGTAAGATGCTTCGATGGTTCCTGTCAGTGTAACCACAGCATAGGCAGCACTCAGACTCCCACTCTCATGTCTCAAACACGAGCCATCCACGAACATTGTTTTATCCCCGTCAAGTAGCGCTATTTCACGGATGTCGGGACGGGGTTTTGTGCTATATTCAGTCAGATCGATGCAATTATGTTCCCCGTCCTCATCAGATTCTACATCCAGAGGGATAGGTAACAGTGTCGCAGGGTTTAGGACATTGCACCGGGAAATAGTTACATTTTCAGCACCAATCAAAATTCTCTCATACTTAGTCAGCCGACTAGGTGTGAGGTACTGGGTCTTAGTTCTAGTCAGTAGGATGACAACAGAATGAGGAACATAGACAGTGACGGGATGTCCCATGACAATGTTCTCACTCTGTTCCAGACTGACGCAAGTAGCAGCAACGGCTTTTAAGCATCCAGGCAATCCAGCAGCCACCGGATCTAGGGTGGCCGAAAAGTAGGCTACTGGTCTTCTGACTAATCCGTGCTCCTGGGTCAGGACTGAAAGAGCACAATTCTCTCTCGTGTCACAGAACAGCTCAAAGGGCTTAGTGTACTCCGGCATACCCAATGCAGGTGCGGTACATAGACAGTTTCTTAGAGTCACCCAAGCATTCATGCTTACACTATCCCAATGGACGGGGTCTTCTACTCCTTTCTTTGTCATATTTATCAGGGGTCGGGCTAGAGCCGCAAATCCTACAATCCATTGTCTGCAGTAACCCACAACTCCCAAGAACATTCTCACCTCTTTCTGGGTTCTGGGCAGTTCCATTGCTTTGATTATTTTGATCCTTTCGGTAGTGACCTTCCTGATTCCTTTTTCTATCTGGTGCCCCAGATACTTTACTGAGTTTTTACAGAATTGTAACTTGTCAGGCGACACTTTATGTCCTCCTTTTCCTAAGTGATTCAGCAAGGCAATTGTGTCAGTGACACAGTCAGTCTGGGTTTTAGATGCCACTAACAGGTCATCTATGTACTGTACCAAAACAGACTCTCTTGGCAGCACTAGGGATTCAAGGCACTTTTTCAGTATCTGGTTGAAAATCGATGGACTTTCGGTGTACCCCTGAGGGACACGATTCCAGACATAGATATGGCTGTCAAATTCAAAACTGAAAAGGAATTTGCTTTCTGGATGCAATGGGATGGAAAAGAAAGCGTGGCATAGGTCAATGACAGTGAACCATTCTGCATTCCAGGGAATCTGATATAGAATTACTGCAGGGTTGGGCACAATAGGACAGCAAGGCACAACAATTTGGTTTACCTTGCGCAAATCTTGCACCACCCGGTACTTTCCACTAGGCTTTTTGATCCCAATGATAGGCGAATTACAGGGGCTGCTCAACACTTCTTCTATTATTTCTGCTTCGAGCAGCCTCGTAATTTCAGTCGCTACTCCTGCCTTTACTTCTGCACTCATTTTGTACTGTCTGGTTTTGGGGTATACAGCATTTGTTTTTATGGCTATTTTCACTGGGTCCACATTTGCCATCAGGCCTACATCTTTTCCTGTGAAATCCCACACTTCTGGTACTACTCTTAACTGGAGTTCTTCAGGTAAATCCTCAATTGTCAAAGGCTTGATATCAGCATCTTGTCTGACCAACATCAGTTTGTACAGGCCATCTTCGTCGGGGGTCTGAATTTCTACGCCATTTGGTGTGCAGAAAATGGTACAACGCATCTTGCACAACAAATCACGTCCTAGCAGGTTCACAGGACTGGAATCACAGACCACAAATCTGTGCATTTCCTTAAAATTTCCTATAGAAATTTCCATTGGTTCAGTTACAGGGGTACTTATTATCTGATTTGAGACGCCCACTACTTGGATTGCTTCTCCCGAGAGGGGTAGGTTAGGAACATCCACTGTTCTTACAGTAGATCTGGTAGCACCAGTGTCCAACAGAAAGGTGACGTCTTTTCCCTCAACCTTTCCTTCAATGTATGGTCCAGTCTGGTCTACCGGTAAGGAGGCGCCAAGTACGCACTCCTCATCCTCCCCTCTCAGGCCCCGTCAATCTTGATCCTCACAAAGGAAGGTATCATTTAGCAAGTACTGTGGAATGACTGCGTTTCTTTCACTCTCAACCTCCCATACTTCCGCCCTCTCATTCTGCTGACCCTGACTCTTAAAATTCTGTCTGGGAGCGCGGGGTACTGGAGGTAATTTTACCTGTTGCTGGGTTTTTCTTGTCCCCTCTTTCGGCACCTGCGGATTTAAACCATTTACAGGGGCATTACCGGCCTGTAGGTGTGGACACTCGTCTCGCCAATGCCCCATCTGGCCGCACCCATGGCACGGAAACTTTTTCATGGCCTCTTCACGACTCATTTTAGGTCTGGGTTTTCCTCCCCCCCCAGTATTGGTATTCTGAACATTATTATCAGAAGTCATTTTACTTAACTGTTTTTCTTGCTGTTCAGCTAATTTCACCTGTGCCCACATGACCTTTTCCTTGAGGGCCTTCTTTTTATTTTCGATTTCATCTTCGCAGTATTTTGCATATTTCAGGACATCATCTATGGGCTTTCCCTGCCAACTGATTTTGTTATCTCGAATCCATTGTGAGATTTCAGGCCTTAATCCTAGCACAAATCTGTAACTGAAATGGGTCATGTCTTTCATGTCTACATTATCGATACCACTGTAAGTTTTGAATACCTGTAGTAACCTTTCATAGAATGAATGCACCGTTTCATCACGTTCCTGGGTGGTTCTATCTATTCGGGTCCAATCTGTCTCTTTTGCTGGCACCTTTTTCTTAAGGTACTGTATGACCTGGTCATATTTCCTCATTACATCCGGTGAAGGGGCTCCCGTTTTCTCATCTCTGGGATATTCATCATTAGGCCAATCAATTTCTATTTTACATTCCGTCCACAGATCTACAGGGACCACAATGTCGAAAAACCCATCCAGGTCTTTCAGCAGACATTTCTGAACTTTTATGAAACGTTCTAACTGTCTGTACCAGTCAACTGGTTTCTCACGTAATTTCGGGAAGTCGTTTGTAAATGACACAATGTCTTGTCTGGACCAAAGGACATGGACATATTTTCCTCCCGGGACCTCTCTCATGGGGCACAATTTTTCTGTTTGGGTTACTTCCTTTAATACGAATTCTGAAGTTACTGACCCAGCCCTGCTGCCTTCCTTTTTCTTTGCCCACCTGGTTCTCCATTTTCCCACTTCGCCCCATTTCTGCAGGATTTTCAACAATTCTCTTACTTGGATCTGTTTTCCCATCACATTCAGGCTTTCTAAATCCTTGTCTGAAAAGTCCACTCTGTAGGGTTTCTGAAGAATTTTGGAGCGACTAGCATCAACTCCCATTTCTGTGGCGGTATCCATTATCTTTTCATGGAGCACCCTAGCACTCCGGGTAAGACTTTTACTGATGAATAGTAACTCTTCTTCATTATACGAGCTTAGGCGCTCAACTCCTACGTTCCCAGCCATCATTTCTTCTATTTCTATTCTTAATTTATATATTTCCAATGCTTTAGGTTGGGGAGTGGTCTCCTTCTCTAGCTCCTTTGTCCATCTGTCCAATTCTTCAGGGGAAACTAAAGTGGCACTCCTAACCCCAGTTGCACTTTCAATCACCACCTCCTTTTGTCTGGGCTGGCTTCTTGTCCCTGCTATACTAGCCCTCGATTCCCTAATGGGCAGATCCATCAGAACCACAGAATCACACTCACTTTCCTGATCCTCATCTATGAATACTTCCTTCCTCGGGGTCTGGATGCTAGGAGTAGGCAGTATTGGGGTGATAACAGGAGGATGGGGACTAGTCAGGTCATTTCTATACAGTGGAATAGCAGGACCAATAGTTACCGGAATAGTCAAGGAATCAGGATGGGGATGCATCTGGGCAATGGTTCGAACTAATTCTTCTCGCTGTTTGGTCAGGGCTTCTTTCTCTTTTTCCTGCAACCCCCTTTCTGCAGAACTGCCATGCAATACCTGAGGTACTAAGGACGGATAAATACTCGGGGCAGTCGGAGCAACCAATCGAGGGGGACTTTCTCCGAATGGCTGATAATTTGGGACTGTGGATTTAGGTCTGCAAAACCCATCCCTTTCACTGGTTTTACTGCCTGTGGCCGTTCCGTCTGTATCACTGTCCCTCCTATTTCTGGGATAATTTGTAAAGGGATTTTGAGAATGCACCGGTTCTAATTCGGCAACATAGGGAGGTGGATTCTTCATTAACAAATCTTCCAGGTGTTCATCTTCGATGTCCCCCATAGGTGCTAGGTGATGGGTCTTTTCTTTACATTTTCCTCTCTTCTCTTCTAATACCCCCATCATAGGGAACAGCCCTTCAGTCAACATAGATTGCCTCCACTGTTTCATTTTCTGCTCTTTGGTTGGCGTTGGAAGCCTGGGATACCATTTACTCACTCCCTTATCCATCCGGGGTTTATCTCGCTCTGCAGCCTCAATCTCCCATTCCTCCAAAGCTTCGTACTGGGTCAACCTGGGTCTAGGGTGCAATTCATTCATGCGGGTCCTTAAGTTAAACAGGATCCGACCATTAAATGTACCTTCAACAGGGAATGCTAGGACTCCGTCATCTACAGTATACTTTGCCCAATTTTCTAGCCAGACACAAGTGTGATACCCTTTTTCAAACAACATGAAAGAAGCAGGGGTATTTGGCGGGGGAATGAGTACGCCTTCCCTCGTTCTAATGGGCTTGTCAGTTTTGAAAAAATTCTTTACTTTATCAGAGAATGACAATTTTCTCTTTATTCCATACATCATGTGCGGTCTACCTCGTACAATCTGCTCCTTATGAAATCCTAGGTATTTGGGATTTGGTATGAAGTCTGGATACCACATACAACTCTCCAGACTCGCTTCTAGCTCGGCTGGATTAATTTTGTTTACCTTTGTGCTTCCAATGCTAGCGCGACTTTTATTTCGCACCACCCAATCAGGTCAGAGAATACAAATACTGTTAACCAATGGGTGCGCGGCCTTTTCGCAAGACAGAGTCTCACGCTTCGGCACTCACCCCTCCTTTACAAATTCAGCTCCACTACCCACCTGCTGTTTTGACCAATACCAGCGCGGCACGGAGTGACGTCAGAGCAGCTCTCCGACTGACTCCCTCCTTCACAAGGTAACGGAAACTTTTTACTCTCTCTAAAGTGCGAGTGCACGTTTTAGTTAACAACACACAACGTTTGCCACTATGTCTGAGTGTTCTAAAGAGAGAAAAGACTTTTCTTTCGCTACTAGTAAACCACTTCTGTCTACTTTTCATTCACTCTGGATAGACTTCGTTGCCTGTCCCTTCACACTAGTAACATAGAACCCGTTATTCTTCTGACTCATCCACCTTAGTCGGGGATATGTACTGAGCCAGGATTTCACCAGCGAACTATTTTACTTACCAGACAAGCCTCAGAGACCCTACTACTCCTTCCGTATGCGACCCTTACTAGGTGATATCGCAATGAAAGTTTTATAAAGGACTCGTAGCTATCATTCACTCTAAAACAAAAAGGACCTAATTAGTGCTTCCAGTTACTCCTTTAACCCTGCACTAATGATTCAAACCCTAGTGACTTCAACAGCTAACCGGATTCTACTCACCGTTAGCTAAAATACTTCCCCGGGGATTCGGACTACACTGAACTTTCACAAACACTGGTTAATATAACATTTATAGCAGCAATGCAAAAATCATATACATTAACATATAAATCCTTAAAACATTTCAAATTTTTGAATCAATACAGTAGAAAATCAGCAGCACTCTTAATCTTCACGGTTTGTTTATGACCTATCCTGTCTACCTAATCTAACTAGTCCAAACCATCCTCTGGCTGCCAGAAAATTACTGCTAGAGCGCGCAGTTGCCCCGGGTCACCCGAGTTACCAATTCTTTACACGCACTGGGCCCTTGGCGTGCAAAAACCTTTATTACCACACAAATTTGTTTGGGTGAACTGGGTGAGGATTTCTCCTCCTGCACGCTGCTAAGAGTAATCAAAGTTTGGATTTACCTCTGCTTACCATGTACCCGACTTACCACAGGCACAATTCTTACGACGGACCTAGAGCTATCAGGGAAAATAGTAGACAGGCCTAACATCAAGTACTCTTTATAATCAGAAAAATACTTTCCACAATTCTGTAAAATGACCACAGACACCTGATGAAGTTTAAAACTTTATATAAGATTTCAAAGAGAAGATGCCAAGATAATAAGCGATACACAGAATAATATATCAAACATTAAAATCAACACCAATAGGTAACTTTGCATCAAAAATATGACCATTAGGATATATGGGAAGACTAAAGGTAGAAGTTTTTAGAACAAAACTAGTCACTGCAATTTTATACTAGAACATAGGAATGGGGATGGGACCTAGAACATGTACTTAACCTAAGTGTTTAAACTATTCTTGCTAAGTTCACTGCAATCCACTAAAGGAAAGGGAAGAACGGGAGCATGCTATTATTTTATAAAATCAATGAACTTCTAAAGGAGAGGGGGAGAGAAGGAACCAACTAAGAATTCAGACACATATATTTGATATTTCAACGGCAATAGAACAATATCACAGGTAAGAATGCTATAACAGATCAGACAAAAGGTGAGAGAGAGATAGAGATACGCAAACCCACAATCAATAATTACCTAGTTCAGATTGAAGACCAACCCTGGCCACGGGTCAGTTGGGAAGACGGGGACAGGGACCCTCAGAAAAGGAATGCCAAATGCGAGCAGGTACAGCTCACGGACAGTAGGGACAGGATACCCCTCAGGTTCAGGTCAAGGACTGGGCCTCCCAGGGTACGGCCAACACCCACAGCTTCGGACAGCAACGCCTGCGTTACCCCCTCCTGCAAGTAATCCGCCAGAAACCCCGATTGGATTTTCGAATTCCCCAGCAAAGTGCTTCGCCAGCACTTAGGATTTTCCACCCCTTAGGAGATTGTGGAAAGTATAGACAAAGTGCTCCGCAGCACTTTCAGAATGAGCACCTATTGAGATCGTAGGGTCAGTGACAGGTCTGCTACTCGGACAAGTCGGACAACTTTCCTAAGCTAAACTAGGACAATTATACTGTTTTGGGGACCCTTAGACCACCCACTAATGTTGCAAGTGACAGTTTCCCACATTGTGATTGGTCAGGAGTGGTGGTGCGGTCATTACCACCTCCTAGAATTCAACGTTCCCATCATAATTATTCAATTTTGCACACCCGCCCCCCTGGTTCACGTTCCCAGGCATAGGAATACAGAAGACAATGCAAGAGTCCAGCATATAGCAACAGTGTATGACAATTCAAGGTGTAATCTTGCATCTTCGGGATGGGTTCCCAGGCGCATCGGGCTCCAGGAGCCAGCTGGCTAGTTTTAGCTTCTGCGCAGTTAGGACTCTCCCTGGTCAGCTGACAGGGTTCAGAGGAGCCTCAGCATGGCGTCGCTCATGTATGCCCCAGCCCACAAAGACGCGGTACATGAAAAGTAAGCGGAAACAAATTAAAATCATACATAAAAAATGATCGCACTGTATACCATGATAAAATCTAACCAACCCTTATTTTATAATGACTATAGCATTATGGATTAGTGCGAAAAGACAGATAGGCAAAAGCAGCAGTAGCAAGCAGAGAGCGTGGTGAGAGACAAGCGGCCATATTTTGCATCAGTGCGCATGAGCACAGAATCCCTCCAGAATGCGAGTGCGTCACATCACATGGGTATGACCGACGCATGCGCAGACTGAATCTCAGCGAAGCAGCCATTTTAAGTGCAAGCTTCGTTTTAGTACGGAAAAACAAACAAGCAAGCATCCTGGGGACACCCGCGTGTTGGGAAAACACTTTATAAATGACGAATAATGAGGTTAATATTATTATGCAGTTTAGACAAGGGTTTTGCATACGAGCAAGGCGCTTTACGTGCGAATCCTTGCTCCATCAGGCTTACTGTCCTCGTCGATCCAGGCCATTTTTCCAGGCCCGCTTCATTACCGAGCTCTCCAAAGACTCAAAGCGTTTCAACTCCGCAAGGGCCTCACTTACTCAGAGCTCATTTCTTTGTCCATGGAGGCCAGATCAGAGCTCCTTTGGTGGTTGGATCACATGGATGCGTGGAACGGGAAGGCGATTTTCGGATCCCGCCCGGATCTTGTGATCGAGTCGGATGCCAGCCGCCAAGGATGGGGAGCACGGTGCGGCTCCCTTTCGGTGGGAGGCAGATGAATGGAGGAAGAACTACATCTCCACATCAATTGCTTGGAATTCCTTGCTGGTTTGTTCGCCATTCGCTCGTTCACAACGAACAAAGTTTCGTGTTGTGTCCTCCTTCGGATGGACAACACCACGGCGGTAAGGTATATCAATCGCCTGGGCGGCACCCACTCAAAAGTCCTAGCGGACCTAGCAAAGGACTTCTGGAACTATTGTCTGCTTCGCCAGATTTCGGTCATAGCAGAGTATCTTCCCGGCGAAATGAACTCTGTGGCGGATTGGCAATCCAGGAATTTTCGGGATGCCAGCGATTGGAAGCTGGATCCTGCGGTCTTTCAGATGATCTCGGAGCTTTGGGGCCTTCCTCAAGTGGACTTGTTTGCGTCCAGATGGAACGCCCAACTTCCCAGGTTCTACAGCTGGAAGCCGGATCCGGGTGCGGAAGCAGTAGATGCCTTCCTACAGGACTGGACCCGGTTTCCAGCTTACGCTTTTCCCCCGTTCCTATTCATTCAAAGGGTAGCAGCCCAGGTCCGCAGACAACGAGCTTCTCTCATATTGATCACTCCTATATGGAAAGCTCAATGCTGGTTCCCTTCTCTTCTGGAATTATCTTGGGACAGTCCTATTCAGCTCCCCTTATCCGATCTCATTCTGACGGATCCATTGCGTCATCCACACCCTCTGGTTCTCCAAGGCCATCTACTTCTCATGGCCTGGAGGATTTCAGGAGACGTTGGTCTAATGACTCACTTTCGAAAGACGCTGAACTCCTCATTCAGCGAGCCTGGGCCCCTAGTACCACCAAACGATACCGATCTGCCTGGAACAGATGGGTTCGTTGGTGTGTGGCAAAACACTTGGATTCCGTGGGCTCTCCTGTGACAGAAGTAATTAACTTCCTTGCTAAGCTTTTTCAGGACAAACTTGCTTACTGTACCATCAATCCATTCAGATCAGCAATTTCTGCGGGTCATGCCCTTGTGGATGGTTTCCTTGGGTTTGCAAACTCCTCAAGGGTATTCGCCTGTCGCGTCCCCTTGAGCCGCGTTATTCTGGTCTTTGGGACGTAAATGTGGTTTTACGATTCCTACTTTCCTGGCAGGATAACGAATACCTTTCACGCAAGGAACTTTCGGCTAAATTGGCTATTCTCCTCTGTCTCATTTCTTGCAAAAGGGCTTCTGATGTCCGCGCTCTTGATGTTTCTGCCAGAGTTTTTACCCCTGAAGGTGTTACTTTTACTGTCTCTAGACGAACAAAGTGTAATACCAGGTCAGTATCTTATCCAGCCTTTCCAGATTCACCTAAGCTTTGTGTTGTCCGTTGCCTCAAAACTTATGAGGATGTAGCTTTGGAATTCCGCCCCCCCGGGCGAAAGACAATTACTAATTGCAATTAAGAAGCCTTTCAAAGCGGTTTCTTCTCCCACCATTGCCAGATGGGTCCGGTGGATTATGTCTGAGGCTGGTATTAAAATTTCAAACTTTGGGGCTCACTCCACTAGAGGCGCTATGGCTTCCAAGGCTGTCCAGGTTGGGGGCAGATTGGAAGATATTATGAATGCAGCGGATTGGTCTTCAGATTCAACTTTTAAAAAGTTTTACTTTAAGCCAATCCATGAGGCGACATCTTTGGTGGTGAGTAAGCTTTAAACAAGCAAAATCCTCCCCTCTGCTTCCTGACATAGAATAAGAAATTTCCTAGTTCACACAAAGGAAAGTTTCAATTCTATTAAGGACGCGGAGGCGAGGATTTTCCCACCCTGGCTTATCCAGCCTTCCCTCCCGAACCTATGCAATCCAAGCTTTTCTTCTTCATTCGAGGGAAGTATTTTTTCTTGTTTTCATATATGTTGATGTGTATATTTGACTGATATGTTCTACTGCATATTTACTGCTTTTACTGCAATTATTTTGCTCTTGTCCTTTGCAATGTGTTAGATGCTTCAGCATTGTTCTGGATGAGATATTATTATTTTTCTCTCTTCCCTAGGCTCCGATCAGAAAACGGACTAAAGGGTAGAGGACTTCTTTCCGCCGGCAGCAACGAAAGAGGAAGGACTACCGACGTGGGATTCCTTTATGCCGGTGTTATGGACTCTGATTGGTTAATATATCTCCATGACTACCGCTGCCATGTTGGTTAGGGTAGTTCATGGCTTATGTTTTTTTCTTTTATCTACTAACTTGCTGTCCAATAAAATGAAGAAAGGACTAGCAAAATCCTCGCCTCTGCGTCCTTAATAGAATTGAAACTTTCCTTTGTGTGAACTAGGAAATTTCTCATTCATCAGTTGTTGTTAACTGAGCAAACTATAACTTGTGCCCTCACAATGCACTGCTTATGACCTCCCATTTTACATCACTCATGACATGGTCAGTGACATTACTAATAACATCTCAAATGACACCACTGATGACATCACTGATTACACCATCCAGTGACTGTGAATGTTTTAAAAATGTTTCTGAGTGTTAAATATATATATACCACAGTGTAGCAGTGAATCAGTGGGTGTATGAGGGTCTGTATGGATGATTCAGTGGACGTGTGACTGACTGTATAAGTGAGTGATTAGGTGTTTCAGTGAATGTATGGGAGAGTGACTGTGTAAATGTTTGTATCAGCCTGTCAGTTGGTGTCTAAGTGGGTATATGGTTGTGTGTGTGGGTAAATGCGTGACTGTATAGGTGATTGATTGGTTGTCTGAGTACCTGTATGGGTGTTTGAGTGTCTGTGTAGGTGGGTGAGGGAGTGTGTGACTGCCTGTATGGATGAGTGAGTGGGTGAGTCAGTGGATGTATGGGTTAGTGAGTGTGTATGTGAGGGGCTCTATGTGTGAGTGAGTATTTGTATTGTTGTTTGGGTGCGTGGATGTGTCAGTGAGTAACAGGGTATGTGAAAGGCAGTAAAGGTGAATGGTGTGGTATATGAGTGACTGTATGGGTGAGTAAGTGAATGTGAGAGTGGCTTTATGGGTGAGTGTGTGCTTGTGTCAGTGACTATGGGTGAGTGAGTATGCGTTAGTATCTGTATGAGTAAGTAATTGGTTGTGTGTGTAACCGAATAGGTGGGTAAGTGGCTGTGTGGTTGACTGTGTGGTTGAGTGAGTAGGTGTGTGAGTAGCTCTATGGGTGATTGACTCAGTGTGTGAGTGGCTGTATGGATGTATGAGTGGATATGTCAGTATTAGTGAGTGAGTGGGCGTTTGAGTGGCTGTATGGGGAAAGTGGTTGCATGTGTGGATCTATAAATCAGTGAGTGGGTGTGTAAGTACTGGTATGGGCCTGCGAATTGATTTGTGAATGGTTGTGTGGGAGTTGGAGTGGCTGTATGAAAGGTTCTATGGGGTGTGAGTGGGTGCATTAGTGATTTTGTGGATGATGTCATCAGTGATGTCATTTGAGATGTCATCAGTGATGTCATCAGTGATTTCACTGACCATGTCATGAGTGATGTATTATGTGAGGTTATAAGCAGTGCATTTTGGGGGGATGAGTTATAGTTAGCTCAGCTAACCATAACTGCTGAATTTTACTAGTTTTGTACGAGTGAAACCTGAGCCTAACTATAACGTCCCTGTAACCATTATTTTTTTCAGTGAATTGCTGTTTTTTTAAAGTAGTAATGACGTTTGCAGAGTTGTGGAGAAAAGGGGCAGGGCCTCTGACCCTCTCTCAGGAATCCCACTGTGTAGAAATTACAGAAAGTACCAAGAGGGATTCTTGGCCCCCAAGGTCCCTCAGCATCCAAGAGGACTTTATTCCCCAACCAGTAGTGCATCAGGAGACATATTTGCAGAGTCGTGGAGAAAGGGGGCTTGGCGTCTAAAGACATCTTAGCAATCCCGCTGTGTGGGTCTTACTGAAGGTAACAGGAGGTTGACTGGCCTCCCACCCTGATTTAGTTTTGGCCCTGGGGACCCCATCCCCTGGGACCTGCCCTTTAGCTTTTTTTAAAACTATGAAACAAAGGTTTTAGGTGAATAACTATAAAACAAAGGTCATCCATTCCCAAGTGCCTGCCCCCTTAAATAAATGTTTTTTTAAAGGGAGGAGGCCACCTGGCCCCCCTCCCGGGCTGATTTCGGCCCCAGGGACCCCATACCCCGGGGCCTGGACTCTCCGTTTGGAACCTTGGGGAAGCATGAAGGCCCCCACAGTCCCTGCCACTCCTGCGTGGCATTGCTTTTGAACAGAGGGAGCTACTAACATGCAGCTCCAAAAGAAATTCTGCTCCGCTTTGTGCAAGCAAGAGTATTTTTTGCTCTCGCTTGTCAGAAGCAGAGCAGAGTTTGCTATGGCTTGGTGGGAGCAGTGCTCCTGCCAAGCCATAGCAAACTGCAGTGTCCCAGGGGTGGGCACCCTGGCACATTGCTGGAGCTGGCCTGGGGGGTGGTGGTCCCCAGGGCTATTATTGGCTCCAGGAGGGGGGCAGTGCAGCCCCATCCTTTGTTTTTTATTTGCCCCAGGGAGGTTTTGATCACCGGGAGTGCGGGGCTGCACCATCCCTGGTACTCAATGGCAACAAAAATCCCCGGGGAGGTGGCAGTCTCCAGGGCTGCAGGGGGGTACGCGCGGCCTCCTGCATTTCTTTAGATTAAAGCCCCAGGGAAGTGGTGACCCCCAGGGCTGTGGGGGGTCACATGACCCCCTGCACTTATTTGAATAAAAGTCCCAGAGAGGTGGTGTCCCCCGGGGCTATCTAGGGGCCTGTGCAGGCACAACCGCATTATTTTACAATGAAGCCCCAGGGAGGTGGTGGCAACCAGGGCTGTAAGAGGTCTGCGCAGCCAGCACACTTATTTTCATTAAAGCCCCAGTGAGGTGGTAGTCCCCGGGACAGCTGGGGAGGCCATGGGGGCCTTCCCCATGTTAACATTTACAGATGCCCCAAGGAAGAGGGGGTCTCAAGAGGCATAATAAGCCCCAGGAGGTGGGGCCCGGGTGGCCCACTCTTATGATTACAAATCATGCCCCCGCGACCTGGCCCACCCAGGGGCCGATAATAAACAAAGCGCAGGAGCACAAGCTTGGTTTACAAAACAATTCTGCCGGATCCGTCGATCTCGCTGAACTATTTAAATAAAATGCTTTTTGGGGGCCCTGGGGGGTCCTGGCGGGACCCACTCAAGAGGCCTAGGGGGTCAGGGTGTTTCTACCCTCCACCTTTTCTTTTTTTTAACATAATTTCTGGGTCTCAGTTTAACCAAGTCCCAAGATGGCTGCCAACACTTCCTGGTTGAAGTGATAGCAGCCTATCAAATTTCAGTAGGGTCTCAATAGGCTGTTGGGCTCCCAGATATCTATATTTTTTAAGCTTAAATATCTCTAAACTACTGAACAGATTTACACCAAATTACAAAAAGCACACTTTCTGGACCAACCTCTAGCTTTTTGCCAAATTTGGTGTCATTCCATTGAGCGGTTTAGGCTGTAGTCGTGTTCAAAAAATGAAAAATCTCTATAGATATAACATGTAGGAAATGCATTTGGGACGCCCCTTTTTTTCTTGGCCCCCACTTGACGGATCACCCTGAAACTTTCAAAACAGTAAATGAACCAAAAGTGGAAGTGTTTTGAAAATGTTGTGAAGAGTTGTCAAGAGGCTACAAAGCTATTGTCAAAACAAACCCTTTTCCTATGAAATCTTTGGTCCTAACTATAACTACCTACTGGCCACTACCAGTAGGTGAAATAAAAAAAAAGTATATATACATATATATATATATACACATACATATATATACATATATATATATATATATATATATATATATATATATATATATATATATATATATATATATATATATATATATATATATATATATATATATATATATATATATATATATATATATATATATATATATATATATATCTATCAAAAACCAAGGTTGCCCCAAAGAAGCCATCACTCATGAAGGGGTGCACGCACAAATGCCTCAGGTGGTAGCAGGCACAGCGTTCCTCACCCGCACCTCAATAAGCAGCCAAACGCGTTTATATATATATATATTGTTTTCCAAATGCTCTGCAGCAAGGACGCACTCAAAGCAGGTAGGTAAAACCATTTATTTTTTGCATTTTGAGAGCAGCATCTTCCCCGTATTTGATTCCCTCAGCCTACGCGTTTAAAAGCTGTGTGCTTTTTCTTCAGTGCGTGGAGGCTTCTGCGGATACCATTCCACGTGTGTTCCCTTTACTTTAGCACCTCTATGCCTCTTGGGACTTGTAGTTCAGCTCAGTAGCTTTCTTAAGTAAAATACGTGGAGCGGTATCCGCAGAACTCTATAATCTACATAATGCATCTAAAAAGATTGGGAAGCAGTGACAGTTTCCATTTTTATACCATTGGGAAAAGCACTAGTCAGAAAATAGCTGCCTGCTGTTCCTGTCATGCTATTGTTATGTGGACTGCAAAATGAAGGCGGACAAGGGAAAGATCTAGTGTAGAGAGATGACTTCAAGAGGCTGTTGGAGTAACTCTAATGCATTTGCCCATCGACACAGAATGACTGAAAGGCTTTTCACACATCAGGACCATTAGTTTTTAATTGATATTTCTTGTACATTGTATTTGGACAATAAGAATTGAATCTGATCTAAAACCAGACCTTGCTGTTGTGACATAATCACAAGTAGTACTTGTTTCCATGTTCACAACAAACTACATTTTGCTGTTTAGTGTGTACAGTACTGTTGTATTAGTGTCCTGTTTGTGTGTGATCACGTCCATTTCTGTCCCACATGCAGAAGTGCGTGGTATGAAGTGCATAAAAAGGGCATAGCTTCCCATGGTGATTTGTAATATTTTGAGTGTTTCAGCCACGCTTAGCAACATGTTCTAACTTGAACTGAATGCTTAATACAAATCAGTTTCATTAATTGACGTTATACCTCGATGCAAATTCAGCAGCGGAGATCTTGTAATGCAGTTAGTTCACAGAGAAGGCAGGTACTTCTCTCAAGTTCTTTTATTGACTTAGAACTCCGCTATGCAAAAGAGCGCCGAGCGTCTACACACGACTGGCTCCGGTCTTCTGGCGTGTAATCCTGTTTGCGCGCTTTACCCAGAACTCCTGCGCATGCACGAGTGTTCCGCTCTCCCTCCGGCGCACTGCGTAGTCACGCTGAGGCGTCGGAAGCTAGAGCGCAGCACTACATATCTCCTCTTTTCCACAACACAATAAACATTATAAGTCCTCAAGCTCAATAGTCCTTTACTTCAAAGTCTTTGAATCGAGCGGGTCGGACAACTATCCTCCCAGCTCGGGTGCGTCTTACCGGTGTAGATTCTTCCCTGGTTTCTTCGCATGCAGGACTCCCCACCTTCCTCGGTGTCCCGGTCTCATTCTCTGTGACGGTGGTTTTGTTTGCAGTCACGCTCTCCCTTTCTCTTACTTCCTCGCACTCTTCATTCTCTAATTGCAGTTGTCCTTCCTCTTGACTTTCTCTTCCTGCTGTTATCACTTCAGTCCCCCTGGATTGACTCTGGTCTCTTAAGTCTTTCTCCTGACCGGCGGGCCACTGCATAATCCTGTTGATTTTCGCCATGCGGTCTTGGGACCACACTCTACCATCACTCAGTAGAGCAGCTCTTCCATACACTTCCTCCACTTGCAGGGGTTCGCTGTATTTGCTTTCTCCTTTCCTTCTGAGGGTGGCGAGTTTGACTCTCACCCATTCCCCTCTCTCTAGATTGGTGTCTTTAGTATTCCGCCTCCTATTGTAATGATCTGTGTACACCTTTTGGGCTCTGGCCAGGTTGTGTTGTACCACCGCTGGTGACCACTTGCTTGTTACTGTCTTCTCTCTCCAGACAACGTTGTCTCTCGTAAAGGGGAGTCTACCTCTCAAAATCTGGAAGGGACTGTAACCTATCGAGGTCGGGGTGATTCTGTAGGCCCACAGCATACTCTGTATCTCCACTTCCCAATCTTTGCCCTGCATTATTGCGACTTGTATGGACCCCATCAGAACACGGTTGAACCGATCCACTTGTCCGTTGCTCGCGGGATGGTACACGGCCGTGTGCTTGGACTTAATCCCGTTCCTTTCCATGTATCTGGACCCTTTTTCCGAGGTAAATTGTGGCCCATTGTCACTTAGGATTGTCCTCGGTATTCCTTCACGTAGAAACACAGAGGTGAGAAATTTCAACACGGCATCGGAGTCCATGATCTCCTGCACATCTACCTCTGGCCACTTGGAATATTTATCTACAACGACGCACAGGTACTTGGCTGTTCCTCTGGCATCTAGCACTGGTCCCAAGATGTCTACTGCTATGTCTTCCGATGGGTTGCGGGGTTGTTCGAACGTACCCAAGGCAGGCCTCATTGGTTTCAAGATCTTTTCCGCTCCTTGGCACTGGTCACATTCTCTCACTTGTCTCTCTATCTGAACGTCCATGCCAGGCCACCAATACATTTGTTTCACTTGCATCTTCGTTTTTACGATGCCGAGGTGCCCCTCGTGTAGCTGGGTTAACAGTAGTGGGATCAATGTCGTGGGGGGAACCACTTTGTCGCCACGGTACATGAAGATTCCGGAATCGCTCATTGATAATCCCTCTCGCACTTCGTAGTATTTCCTCAGGGTTTCTTTAAGACTCTTCTTCTCTGGCCACCCTGCAATTAGATAGTGTTTGATGTCCTTCATCTCGCTTTCATTTTCATAGGCTTGCGCCCACTTCTGCCTACTGATGGTTCTTTCTGAGTCTGCCATTGCAGCCACCATTTTGTCCGTCCCTGGCGAGACTTCTGGTGCTTCTTCCATGGCTGAGGCCCGGCTAAGATAATCCGCTACCTTATTGCGTGTCCCTGGTAAGTACTCAACGTCATAGGTATAGTCTAGTAATTTGAGAGTCATCTTTGCTATGCGAGGTGTTGCTGTATCATGCCCGCTTGAGGTAAGCACTTTGACCAGTGGTTTGTGGTCCGTTTGCAGTTTGAAGCGGGTGCCCCACAGGAACTGCCTGAATTTGCTCATGGCCCATGTGACAGCCAGCATCTCTTTTTCGATGACACTGAATTTCTGTTCTGTGGGAGACAATGCCCGGGAGGCGAAGCTGAGTGTTTCGACTGTGTCATTCTCCCTCTCCTGGGCTAGCACCGCTCCCAAACCTCTTTCACTGGCGTCGGTTGTCAAGATTGTGCGCCCCGCGGGGTCATATCCATGCAGAGGTACCGCTTGACTTATGTTGAGTTTCAGTTCTTCAAATTCACTCTGGGCTTCTCCATCCCATTGGAACGTCGTCTTGTCTCTTATTAGTTGTCGGAGCCTGTGAGTCTTGGTGGCGAAATATCTGACGAATTTACTATAATACTCCGCCATTCCTAGGAACAACCTCACTTCATCTTTATTGACTGGGGCACTGGCGTTACAAATGGCTTTCACATTTTGTCTTTTGGGTGTGATTCCTTGACTCCCAATCTCATGTCCGAGATAGGTGACCGCCGACATGCCCAGCTTACACTTGTTCCACTCAGCGGTGAGGCCTTTCTCTTGCAGTATCGTCAACACCGTGGTCAACTTCTTATCGTGGTCTTCACAGTTTGTCCCCATTATCAGGATGTCGTCCTGAAAGTATTGGACACCATCTAGATCTTTAAACAGGCGGTGCATTAGTTTTTGGAAAACAGCCGCTGCAGACGCCAGTCCGAACGGCATGCGGCGAAACTGATAACACCCAAAGGGTGTGATGAAAGAGGTGAGCCTCCTACTGGCAGGGTGTAAGTCTATTTGATGGTACGCTGAGGTGAGGTTGATGGTGGAAAACCACGTCACCCCTCTCGTTTTTGCTAACATTTCCTCAATCCTTGGTAATGGAAATTTTTCAACTATCAGGCATTTGTTGAGTTCGCGCAGGTCCACGCATAGGCGTACCTTGGGTTTTCTGGCCACTACCAAGGGGGCCAACCATTCCGAGCTGTCGATTGGTTCAATTATACCTTGCTTTTCCAGTCTCTGTAGTTCCGGCTGGACGGCTTCCTTAACTGCAATGGGAATGTTTCTGACTTTGTGGGACACTGGGCTCACATCTTCTTGAGTTGTATTTTGTGCACAAATTTCTCAAGTTTGCCGACCGTGCCTCCGAACACTTTTGGAAAGACTTGTTTCAATTTCTCCAGGTCTGGCCAACCGCTTTCTTCTGTAAGTAGAATTTGCTCCTTGCCTCCAGGGTCTAATTTTATTCCAAGGTCACCCTGGTCTCTCCAACCCAACACCGAGGGTCCTCGCTCCGCCACATACAGCTTGCACATTGCCGATCTCCCTCTGAACTCGAATTTCAGGGTGCGGTATCCTACCATGGGGATTATGTTGTTGGTGTATGAAATCGGTCGTATGTCCGGCGGGTTTAATTACTGGCCAAGACTGGGCCTGAATTCTTCCTCCCACACTGATCTCTGCACGATGGAGTATGGTGACCCAGAGTCTATTGCTATACGCATCTTCACCCCTCCGATCAGCATGTCAGTTCGTGGTTTGTCTGAGCGTTTGCCCGTTACCTCCAACACTTGTTCTTCGACACATAGGACCATGTCATCGTCCTCTAGGTCTTCTTCCGCTGGGTCCTCTGACTGGGATTGCGCTATGTATTTCACCATCGCCTCCTTGCCCTTCTTGCGGCACACCTTCTCGTAATGTCCGACCAGCCCGCAGAACGTTCATCGGGCGCGAAATGCTGGGCATCGCTTGTCCTGGGCCGTGTGTGCTGTGCTTCCACACCTGTAGCACGAGAATTTGCTGTCCATGGACTGTCTCCCTGGTTGTCCCTGTTTGCCTGCCCACTTGGGCTCGTGTTTCCCTTCTCCTGTGGATTTTCTCTGCCTGTCTGGGGTTCGAGATTCATCAATTTTGTTGACCATTTGTCTTTGTGTGTTCTCCTTTTTCGCCGCTTCAGCGCAACGTTTGGAGAGTTTGGCTTTCTTTACCATTGTGATCACTTCCCTGAGTGTTGCCTCTCCTTGTGCCCACAATTTGTCTTGGACTGCTCTGTTTGTGGTGTGCATAACAATCTGGTCCTTGATAAATTCGTCTTGCAGTTGTCCATATTGGCACGTGATCGCTAATCGACGCAACGCTGCGACATAATCATCTGTGGATTCGACCTCTTCCTGCTTCCGTTGTTGGGAGTTGAACCGATCATTGGAGACACACACCGCTGGACGATAGTGATTGTCTAGGCCTTCCAGAGCATGCTTGAAAACATCGTCGTCCGCTGCTGGTCTCGTCGCGGGGACAATGTTGGCAAACACTCTCACGCCTTCTGGGCCCAGGTTGTGTAACAGTAATCGTTTCTTCCTGGCACTGGGAAATGGTTCACCGTTTTCATCTTCCAAGGCTTCCACGTAGTTCTTGAAGTATTCCCTCCAATCCTCCCATTTCATCAGGGGTTCGCCTGGTCTTGGCAGGAATGGAATGGGTGCAGTGAGGGTTGTCGTTTGGTTGCTCATCTTGGGTACTACTTCAGGTCCCTCGCCTTGATTTCCGGGGCTGCCTGGTGCACTGTTAGTTCCCGCACGGTCCGGGTTTCCTCCCTGGCTCCTGGGGCTGCCGGGTGTACTGGTATTTCCGTCTCGTGGCCTGTTGGGGAGGTGCCCTTTTTCATCCCCCGTGCCACTGTCTCCTTTTTCTGCCAGGGTTTCAGTTGCGTGTCGTCACAGCTCCCTTTAGGTGCCTGGGAGACGTTCAGTGGTGGGGCCTCGTGGCGTCGTCGTTTCTGCATTTGTGCGCTGCTGCCGTGCTCTGTTGCGAATAGCGTGCTCGCACCCAGTGGTGTGCTCTCTACTGGTGTCCCCTCAACGCTTCCTGACCTTGGTGCGTGGCTGGCGTCGCCACTGCAGAAGTTCCGATCGTTGTTTTTCTGGGGTGAGTTGGTGGGGGATCCCACTCCTAGTCGCCACTGTAATGTAGTTAGTTCTCCCCCAATAGAGGACACAGAGAAGGCAGGTACTTCTGTCAAGTTCTTTTATTGACTTAGAACTCCGCTATGCAAAAGAGCGCCGAGTGTCTACACACGACTGTCTCTGGTCGCTTCTGGCGCGCAATCCTGTTCGCGCGCTTTACCCAGAACTCCTGCGCATGCGCGAGAGTTCCGCTCTCCCTCCGGCGCACTGCATAGTCACGCTGAGGCATCGGAAGCTAGAGCGCAACACTACAGATCTTAATCACTCGTTGCAGGAGGATGCCTCTCCCCCTACACTGGACACTTGACTGCTTTGATCGAATAGTCATGATAATGACAGTAGAAGACTACTCATACATAATATTTTTAGGCATGTTGTGAGCTGGCTGGTCCTACAGCCATTTATTTACACATTTCCCCTATCTATTGGTTCAAATGTAAGTCCAAAATGCTATGGGGAGCTGCAATTGCAACTAAACGTGATGTGGCCTACGTGGTGTGCATTACTTTATAAAACTGATTAATAATTACATAAGTCAGTAAATCAGACACCACGGAGAATAATATGTTTCGGGGGGCTCCATTTTTCAGGCCAAGCCAGCACACTGAGCAACTCCCTCCTCACTCAGATGAGGAAACTATAAAAACCACCTTACATCCACTCTAAGTTTCATATAAGAAACATTAAAAAACACCCACCACCAACGAAGCTAGTAAACCAGAGTTCAAAATAGGAGAATACATCCTCCAACCAAGAAAACAACATTTTTTCAGGTAAAATAAAGTTGCATGCAGCGTAATAGATCTCTCCCATATATCCTGTCAAAATGAGCACGCATTTGAGGAGCTGCACGTTTGTGTGAACAACCGTACCACGTGCCAGGACTTCCCACCACTCAACCAACTGTTCCCACAAAGATCATACCACAATTACACACTTCTTCACCAAACAGGCAGGTCCACCTGTAACTGCTTCAGACACGTGAAGATCAACGATTTCAGGCTAGTGGCAGTAGCGCTATGTAAGAAGTACATAGCGTAAAATAACGTAGTTTACAAAAATATTTGATATTCTTACTGCGGTTTGCCTGCAACTTTCTCGGGATGCCTGTTTGTCACTAGACATTTGTGTAGTGTCAGAGCCACCCGGCCCGCACACTACAATGTTGCAGCCTGTATCACCTCGGAGGGCGGGCTTGCCGAGGGATAATTAACGGGCGCATGACCGCTCGAGGTTTTGGCACTTACTGCAGTACTCTGTGGTTTGTCGTAATTTATGTTGTTAACCCCCATCTACATATATAGGTCTCCTCGGGTGTCGTTCTGTCACACATCACCCCACTCACCACATTGGCGACTAGGCGGGTCCCACCCATGCCTCAGTAGCATCCAAGGAGGATCGTGGCCCAGCTAATCCGCTGTGCCCAGCCTGTCGCCTGCGAGACAACTCCTATGCTGTCAAGACACAGCGCTCGTTTGGCGCTGCAAGTCCAGCAGTGTCTCGTCGACTCCCTCTCACTTTGCCTCTGGCACAAAAATGCGGCGGGAGGACCAAACAGATGCTACGCAGGTCGCAAGCAAGTGCGGCCAGAGCACGGTACAGAGAGCTCCAGTGAAGCAGATGGAGCGGTGCACATCGTGCCCTGAGGTCAGTGCATCGCCATGTTGTATATGAATTTAGGACCCTAGTGTAATTTTCCCGATTCATGCCCATATACACATATAAATTGCCCTATCCTTATATAGGCATAGAAATCATAACCATATTTGGACTTAGCCCATGCAGTCCAAATACGGCAAGGCTACTTCCACTAGTTCCAAAAATCCACAACGATTTCTTGGAAAAACCCGCCTTCAGCAGTCAGGGACTTCCCCTTGCTTGAATATTAAGTAAGAAATCATGGAGTTTTCAAAGAACTGAGTCTTTGATGACGTTATTATGTCCAACCTTACATCAAACTTGGCACCTTCAAGGTATAAATATGCCCACACTTGCCCAGGCAAGGACACAGTGGTTTGGAGCAGTTCAACTATCTACCTACACGCCACCGCTGGCCACAGCAAGTGTTGAAGGAAGCCGACCCTCCTGTTGACGCACTGAGCGAGACGCTGTCTTTTCTCCTGCTGAGAAATCCAGCTCCAGTGTTTCCAGGCTACCCTTGCAGGTTGCTGGGAAATCGAGTCATTCTAAACCAAGGTATGGAGCTGATTAGACCCTTAGAGAATTCTTGGAATAGATTCTAGACTTAGGTTAGGTTCACCGGGGTAGGCGTATTTTAGAAGCACCAGTTGAGTACTTTGAGTCATTATTTATTAATGTATGTATTTTACGTATTTATCTATATCTTAGAAACCATACCATGCTATTTCAATATTATTTTGTAATACTCTTTTTACTGTACGCACTTTACTTCATGCTAAGTATTACGATTGTAGCAGTTCATTTCTTTTGCATGAGAAAGAAGACTGTTCAATAAATACCTTTTATTGAAAGCGCCTGTCTCTCTATTTCTCTGCACTTCTGGTGAAACGAAGCATGCACGATTGACTGAGTGAAATAGCTATCTATTGTTTCAGCGACTCTAGAGATATATTCTTATTCTTGGGAAACAAAGTTGTCATGTTTATAAGGTTGTCAGAAACTAATCCCTTTTTGTGTATTCGAGAAAGTTTCTGGTGACCTCTGAGCTAGCTGGCACTCACTATTAAATTTAGTATATTCTATAGAGACCTAGCAGACGTCAGTCCTACGTCACATCTATAGTATATACTATTCCAATGCGCAGAGCCTATTGGGAATATAGGACCTACACTACAGCCATGTGACTCATCCCCAAGAAGACTGCTCCAGCGTGTCTTCCCTTCCCGTCTCATCTCACGCGTAGGGGGTAACATGCTTACCAGGCCATAAATAGCTGCACTCCATGGAGCACATCGGAGAGAGAGGATGCCACGTGACACTGGAAAGCGAAACAAAAGGGGATGATGGGCCCTGTGCCTCATGGGAACAGTCCAGCCCGAACTGCCAATCCATGTTTTCCCTGGACCGGAAACAAGTATTCTGGGACCGGTTTCGGATTCATAATCCTCATCAGCCAGGCTATCTTGAATCCAGTGGCCAAGTGAGCAAGGGACTCACGTCTGAGCATACCCTGCCAACTTAGGGCGAACAAAGCGAAACAAAAGGCGATGATGGATGGAGCGTTTGAGCGAATCAAACACTCACCCCCAGTCAACTGATCTGGGTTAATTCCATCACCATTCTTTAGCTCACTCAGCCACCCCAGTTCAGACATGGCCATATGCAAATAAGTCTGACCCTGTGCCTCATGGGAACAGTCCAGCCCGAACTGCCAAGCCATGTCTTCCCTGGACCGTAAACAAGTATTCTGAGACCTGATTCGGATTCATAATCCTCATCAGCCAGGCTATCTTGAATCCAGTGGCCAAGTGAGCAAGGGACTTACGTCTGAGCATACCCTGCCAACTTAGGGCGAACAAAGCAAAACAAAAGGGGATGATGGACGGAGCGTTGAGCAAATCAAACACCCACCCCCAGTCGACTGATCTGGGTTTAATCTATCACCATTCTTTAGCTCACTTAGCCACCCCAGTTCAGACAAGGCCATATGCAAATCAGTCTGACCCTGCGCCTCATGGGAACAGTCCAGCCCGAACTGCCAAGCCATGTTTTCCCTGGACCGGAAACAAGTATTCTGGGACCGGTTTCGGATTCATAATCCTCATCAGCCAGGCTATCTTGAATCCAGTGGCCAAGTGAGCAAGGGACTCACGTCTGAGCATACCCTGTCAACTTAGGGCGAACAAAGCAAAACAAAAGGGGATGATGGACGGAGCGTTTGAGCTAAGCAAACACTCACCCCCAGTCAACTGATCTGGGTTTCATCCATCACCATTCTTTAGCTCACTCAGCCACCCCAGTTCAGACATGGCCATATGCAAATCAGTCTGACCCTGTGCCTCATGGGAACAGTCCAGCCCGAACTGCCAAGCCATGTCTTCCCTGGACCGGGAACAAGTATTCTGGGACCGGTTTTGGATTCATAATCCTCATCAGCCAGGCTATCTTGAATCCAGTGGCCAAGTGAGCAGGGGACTCACGTCTGAGCATACCCTGCCAACTTAGGGCGAACAAAGCGAAACAAAAGGGGATGATGGACGGAGCGTTTAAGCAAATCAAACACTCACCCCCAGTCAACTGATCTGGGTTTAATCCATCACCATTCTTTAGCTCACTCAGCCACCCCAGTTCAGACATGGCCATATGCAAATCAGTCTGACCCTGTGCCTCATGGGAACAGTCCAGCCCGAACTGCTAAGCCATGTCTTCCCTGGACCGTAAACAAGTATTCTGAGACCTGATTCGGATTCATAATCCTCATCAGCCAGGCTATCTTGAATCCAGTGGACAAGTGAGCAAGGGACTCACGTCTGAGCATACCCTGCCAACTTAGGGCGAACAAAGCAAAACAAAAGGGGATGATGGACGGAGCGTTGAGCAAATCAAACACTCACCCCCAGTCGACTGATCTGGGTTTAATCTATCACCATTCTTTAGCTCACTCAGCCACCCCAGTTCAGACATGGGCATATGCAAATCAGTCTGACCCTGTGCCTCATGGTAACAGTCCAGCCCGAACTGCCAAGCCATGTCTTCCCTGGACCGGAAACAAGTATTCTGGGACCGGTTTCGGATTCATAATCCTCATCAGCCAGGCTATCTTGAATCCAGTGGCCAAGTGAGCAAGGGACTCACGTCTGAGCATACCCTGTCAACTTAGGGCGAACAAAGCAAAACAAAAGGGGATGATGGACGGAGCGTTTGAGCTAAGCAAACACTCACCCCCAGTCAACTGATCTGGGTTTCATCCATCACCATTCTTTAGCTCACTCAGCCACCCCAGTTCAGACATGGCCATATGCAAATCAGTCTGACCCTGTGCCTCATGGGAACAGTCCAGCCCGAACTGCCAAGCCATGTCTTCCCTGGACCGGGAACAAGTATTCTGGGACCGGTTTTGGATTCATAATCCTCATCAGCCAGGCTATCTTGAATCCAGTGGCCAAGTGAGCAGGGGACTCACGTCTGAGCATACCCTGCCAACTTAGGGCGAACAAAGCGAAACAAAAGGGGATGATGGACGGAGCGTTTAAGCAAATCAAACACTCACCCCCAGTCAACTGATCTGGGTTTAATCCATCACCATTCTTTAGCTCACTCAGCCACCCCAGTTCAGACATGGCCATATGCAAATCAGTCTGACCCTGTGCCTCATGGGAACAGTCCAGCCCGAACTGCTAAGCCATGTCTTCCCTGGACCGGAAACAAGTATTCTGGGACCGGTTTCGGATTCATAATCCTCATCAGCCAGGCTATCTTGAATCCAGCGGACAAGTGAGCAAGGGACTCACGTCTGAGCATACCCTGCCAACTTAGGGCGAACAAAGCAAAACAAAAGGGGATGATGGACGGAGCGTTGAGCAAATCAAACACTCACCCCCAGTCGACTGATCTGGGTTTAATCTATCACCATTCTTTAGCTCACTCAGCCACCCCAGTTCAGACATGGGCATATGCAAATCAGTCTGACCCTGTGCCTCATGGTAACAGTCCAGCCCGAACTGCCAAGCCATGTCTTCCCTGGACCGGAAACAAGTATTCTGGGACCGGTTTCGGATTCATAATCCTCATCAGCCAGGCTATCTTGAATCCAGTGGCCAAGTGAGCAAGAGACTCACATCTGAACATACCCTGCAAACTTAGGGCGAACAAAGCGAAACAAAAGGGATGATAGACGGAGCGTTTGAGAAAATCAAACACTCAGCCCCAGTCAACTGATCTGGGTTTAATCCATCACCATTCTTTAGCTCACTGAGCCACCCCAGTTCAGACATGGCCATATGCAAATCAGTCTGACCCTGTGCCTCATGGGAACAGTCCAGCCCGAACTGTCAAGCCATGTCTTCCCTGGACCGTAAACAAGTATTCTGGGACCAGTTTCGGATTCATAATCCTCATCAGCCAGGCTACCTTGAATCCAGTGGCCAAGTGAACAAGGGACTCACGTCTGATCATACCCTGCCAACTTAGGGCGAACAAAGCGAAACAAAAGGCGATGATGGATGGAGCGTTTGAGCGAATCAAACACTCACCCCCAGTCAACTGATCTGGGTTTAATCCATCACCATTCTTTAGCTCACTCAGCCATCCCTGTTCAGACATGGCCATATGCAAATCAGTCTGACCCTGTGCCTCATGGAAACAGTCCAGCCCGAACGGCCAAGCCATGTCTTCCCTGGACTGGAAACAAGTATTCTGGGACCGGTTTCGGATTCATAATCCTCATCAGCCAGGCTATCTTGAATCCAGTGGCCAAGTGAGCAAGGGACTCACGTCTGAGCATACCCTGTCTACTTAGGGCGAACAAAGCGAAACAAAAGGGGATGATGGACGGAGCGTTTGAGCAAATCAAACACTCACCAACACTCAAATGATCTGGGTTTAACCTCAGTCCTACGTCACATCTATAGTATATACTATTCCAATGCGCAGAGCCTATTGGGAATATAGGAACTACACTGCAGCCATGTGACTCATCCCCAAGCAGACTGCTCCAGCGTGTCTTCTCTTCCCGTCTCATCTCACGCGTAGGGGGTAACACGGTTACCAGGGCATAAATAGCTGCACTCCACGGAGCACATCGGTGAGAGAAGATGCCACGTGACACTGGAAAGGCCCCAAAAGAAAACAAGCACAAACAAAGAAAACGCAATAAGGAAAAGAAAAACCTGGAAAGGCACACTTGGGCACACAGAACCGTGTAAAGGCACATTTGGGCACACCGACTCTCGTCATCAAGCCCACGGCAAGACACTGGCAGAGGTGAGGAGCCCAGTCCCTCATCCTAGGCCGCAGGTGCGTATAAGAGGGAGCACAGTCTGAAGGCCCCCAGGCGCCAGGAAGCTCAGGCTACACAAAACAGAAGAAAAAGCAAGTAAGCTGCGCCCACTGACTAAAGAACATGAGCACCCTAGTGCAGGCAGGTGGTGCAGGCCAACAAGCAGCTGCCCTGCAGCCACAAAAACTACTCCCACAGTCGCATGGCCATGCAGCGCTGTCACCCCTCCCACCATTCAGGGAGCTGGCGGACCTCACTACAGCAGCCTCACGATGGAAATCATGAATTGGACAGTTAGAACACTACTTCACCGGCGTGAGGGAAACGGACGGCACAGTTAAAAGGTCACTGATCACGTGTTACAGAAGAGGGGAGCTATATGACCTATTCAAAACACTCCTGAACACAGGAGATAATGATGATGATTACAACGCAGCGGTAGCGGGACTAAACAGACACTTTGACCTTCAAATTAATCCTGATTTTGAGTGGTTTGAGCTCTGCCAGGCAAAGCCAGAAGAATCGTAGTCCATCAATATTTTTATGCCCGGCTAAGAAAATTGGCCAGCTCTTGCACGATCGCCGACTAAAAGGAGGGAATAAGGGCACAGATCATACAAGGATGTAAATTAGTGATACTACACCACCTGATACTTAGACAACCAGGGATGTTGCTCAACGAGATACTGGTACTGGCAAGGTCCCATGAACTTTCAAACATACGGGCGGATGAAATGGAGGCTGCTCTCAAAAGACACCCAACCTCGTCAGGATAACCCAGACCGCTGGCGGTCAAAGAAGAGAGGATAGACGCCATTCCAAGATGCCCTATGGCACCACGTGCGAACCTGAAGACACCCACGAGGGGAACCTGTGGGAACTATGGCATGGAACACCCACTGATAGGCCAATGTTTCGTAAAAGGCAAGACCTGCTCTTGGTGTAGTAAGCTAAACTATTTCGCCAAGGTGTGCAGGAGCGGAAGGTCACAAATTAATAGCCCGGGCCAATGAGGGGTGTCAGCTGCCAGCGGACAGCTATCCCTAGATGACCCACTGGAACAGACAGACACCACCCCACCAGGCCCAGGCTACGGGCTAGGAGTGGATGACAACGAGGTGTTTGTGGTGTCGTTCGTAATCCGCAATGGACCGTGCCGCAGACTGCCTCCCATGTGCTCCATACTCGTGGCAGGGTCTACTGTTCAAGCTGTCATAGATATGGGAGCCTCTGTGAACATCATGGACAGTGCACAGTATGAACGCTTCTCACCAGGGCTGCCATTGATGCCATCCAGATTGAAGAGCCACACATACGTAGGGACTGAACCACTCCCCCTGAGATGAGTGATCGAAGTAGATGTAGCCAGTGAATGGCACTGCATCCCCACCAGGTTTCACATCACAGAAGGAAAGAGAGGCACTCTCCTCAGCTGCCACACAGCTGAAGACCTGGAACTGGTCTTCTTCGCAAACCAGGTCTACGACCTACATGCTGATACTACCAGGCGTGAGTTCCCTATGCAATTCGAAGGCCTTGGATGACTCAAAGGGAAACAATTCAAATTGCACATCAATTTGTCTATCAAACTGACAGCACTGAGATATCGGAGGGTACTCTTCCACTTGCACCCACAGGTAGAGGAGGAACTGCTGAAACTAGAACAACGGAGGGTCCTCGAGACTGTCTCTGGCCCCACACCATGGGTATCGTCGTTGGTCGTCCTCCCCAAGCCAAAACAACCAGGAGCAATTCAGCTATATGTCGACATGCCCCTACCCAACCAAGCTGTGAAGAGAGAGTGACATCTAACCCCTACAATGGACGCTATTGTGGTGGAACTCAATGGAGTCAAATGGTTTTCCAAACTCGACTTGAATGCGGTATACACCGGCTCGAACTCGCCCCAGAGAGCAGATTCATAACGACATTCTCCACACATGGGCTACGGAGATACAAGCGGTTGAGCTTCGAAGTATCCTCAGCTGCAGAAGTATTCCAGAACACTATCCGCGAAACGCTCTCAGGGTACAAAGACTCATCAACCTCAGTGATGACATTCTTGTGTTCTCTAAGACCCTCAAGGAACACCATGTGCACTTGGGGAACACGCTTCAGCGCCTTGCAGGCAGTTGTCTGACATACCACTGGGAAAAATGTTAATTCTACCAGGAATCAATGAAGTTCTTTGGGTACATCTTCTCCCACGAGGGACTACAAGTGGACCCAAAGAGGGCAGTTGCCATCCGCTCAGCACTAGTACTCACATTACCAACTGAGGTCCCCAGTTTGCTGGAGATGGCCACTTACTGTGGCCGCTTCATCCCGAACCAGGCATCCATATCGGAACCTCTCTGAGCCCTTACAAAAGGTTGGAGATCTGTGGGACTGGACAAGTAAAGCTGACACGTCGTTCCATGCCATCAAGAAAACCCTCATGGACAAGACCATAATGGTGTACTTCCACCCCAGCTGCCGCACGGAGGTAGTTGTCGACACCAGCCCTTTCAGACTCGGAGCCGTCCTCCTACAAGAAACAGCTGACAGAGAGTGGGTCCCTATGGCTAATGCCAGCAGAGCTCTGATGAAAATGGAAGCACGCTATGCCCTGATCAAGATTGAAGCCCTCGCCATTAAGTGGGCATGTCACCACTTCCACCTATACCTCTATGGACAAGACTTCATAGGAGTAGTGACGGATCACAAGCCCCTGATCCCTCTATTTGCAGGAACGACGTGGCTGACCCCGCTGAAAATTGAAAAGTGGGTGGTGCAGTCCCGGGATCAACAACCCCACAGATTTCCTGTCACTCGCTGAGTCCCAGAAAGACCGCTGCAATCGTCTACTGATGAGGAGAACACCTAAGAGCTGGTGCAAATTATATCACAGGAAGCGTGCCCTAAAAGCACTAACTCCTGAAGAGATTGGAGCTGCAACCACTCGCGATGAGTGCCTGGAGAAGGTGAAAGAGACAATGACTGATCGAAAGTGGCAGCACTTTTTGGTTGGTGCTCGGGCATTGAATGAGGAAGATCGAATGATGCAACAACAACTATGGAGGGCTCTCAGTGAGCTTAGTGGAGGCCAGCACGGGATAATACTAAGGGGTATCACCATCGTGAGCCAAAAGAACCTACAGCGGAGAGTGGTTAACCTTGCATGTGTTGGACACCAGGGAATAGCCAAGACAAAAGCCCGCTTCTGCAGCAAAGTGTGGTTTCCTGGGACGGACACCATGGCTGACGACACCATCCGAGCATGTCACTTATGTGCCATTACCAGCAGTGATACAGCCCCTCAAACCATACTCACTGAAGAGCCATGCTTGGATCCATAGTCACAGGTTAGCATTGACTTTGGGTCTTCCCCCGATGGGCGCAGCCCCACCGACCTAATAGACTCACACTCCAAATTCCCAATTGTGGAGGTTGTATCATCCACAGCTTTCCCACAAGTCAAGGCAAGCCTCGACCGGATTTTTGCGAAGATAGAGCTACTGTCAGATAATGAATCGCCCATCCAAGGGAAAGCTTTTCAGGACTACTTAGCGTCCCACGCTGTCAGATACTGCATAATCACACCACAGTGGCCACAGGTCAATGGGGAAGTAGACAGTTTTATGTGGACCCTAAACAGGGCACTTAGAGTAGGGGTCGAAAGAGGTGAAGATGCTTAGGAGTGCCTGCAGCAATTCCTGAATGCATACCGCCAGACCCCGCACTGCACGACCCGGTGCGCACCGTCCCATCTGCTGTTCCGGCGAGCTCCTTGAGACAACATACCAGCAGACCCTGCCTGGCATCCTGGTGAGTTTGACTGTGAGCCAACGCAGGCCATGAGAACAACCACGAACGCACAGGCAAGCAGAGTGCAAAGAGCGCAGGTGACCAGCATTCTTGTGGGCGACCAGGTGATTGTCAAAGATCGCACCCAGGCTGGAAATTTCGCACACCCTACGAGCCTGACATGTGGGAGGTCACCGAGGGGCAAGGGACCATGGTGTCCGTCAGAAGAGGTGTGCGCATGCTTGCGCAAAACATATTTTGGTTCAAGAAGGTCTAGAAGCCTCAACAAACAGGAGAAAAAGAAGACGAACAGGACATACTAGAGGAGGAAGCCATGTCACCGTCACATGCCCAAAGGATGGACAGTGATTCACTCCGGACAGAGCAAACCGGGAGATCGATCCCGCAAGAAGATCCAACTTGCATGACTCAGAGACATCCATCTCTTTCAAATAGCCCAGACAGGGAAGGGCCAAGTTCCTGCTCCCGGAGCTAAAAGTATGGTCTCCGGCAGAACCCTGCCCCACACCAAAGGCTCCGAAACTTTGTGTGCTGCATGCCTTGAGAAGTATCAGAAGACAGAGAGACTATTCAGAACTATAGAAAAGGAGAGATGTAGTGTCAGAGCCACCCGTTCCCCACACCACAATGTTGCAGCCTGTATCACCCCCGAGGGAATAAATAAACAGGCGCATGACTGCTTGAGGTCTTGGCCCTTACTGCAGTATTGTGTGGTGTGTCGTAATTCATGTTGTTAACCCCCATCTACATATATAGGCCTCTCCGGGTGTCCCTCTGTCACACATCATCCCACTCACCACAATTTGGAGGTTTTGAATTTCCCATATGTCTTACCTGCTTAAGGCAAAAAGCAGTAGCACCGTTTTCAAATTCTAGCTAGGAAAAAACCATCCAACAAAGAGTGACAGGCTGCAGGACCGGAAGTATGCAAAAACTCAATGTATAATGCTGTCGGACCTATTGACGGTGAGTCTTATTTTGAGGTTGGCGGACAGGGTACTCATCAAAACACGACAGATGCCCTATGGATGGAATATCCACCATATTTTAATTTTTTAAAAACTTCTTTATATTAAACAAGTGTCAGCAAAAAATATACTTGAACATAAATATAGGTTGAATTACAAGTTTCTCAGCGACTTTCACAATCTATGACTCATAGACATACTGTAACAATCATAGTACAAGTGGAGTCCTCCTGTAAAATATCTACCTCCCGCCATCTCCTCCCTTCCTAGCTATTCAATACCCCCCTATAGTCTTTCCACCGCTGCCAAACTTTCTCCCATTTCTTGGGGCATCCCCGGCTCTGATAGATCGTCTTTTCTGCAGTACAGCACCAAACCATATCTCTCTTCCTCTGGGATATTTTCACTGGTTGTATTGCCCCCATGCCCCTGCAATATTCCTCTTGGCAACCATTGCAGCCACCTGTAGCCAAATTCTGTTCCCCGAGAAAGCATAACACGCACCTTCGGGCGTCCGGGGGAACTTCCACTTCTGACATAATCCGTTCTTCCTTCTTCTTCCAATTTTTTTGTATTATCGGGCAGTCCCATAGGATATGGAAGAATGTGCCTCTCAGGGTACACCACCTCTGACATTCCTCTGTTAAAATGGCACCAGCTTGAACATAAGTGTGCTGGTGTAATAGGACCTATGCAATATCTTCATCTGGACCAGTCTAAATTGTGCCCATATTGCTACCTGCCACCTCCCTAGGGCTCTGCACCACCTCTGCCCAATCATCCTCCTCTAGCAACCCCACCTCGGATTCCCACGCCTCCCGCAACTTTATAAGTAAGTCCGGTGAATTGTTCAGAATCTTCTTATATGTGCATGATAGTGCCCTTTCTGGAATTGAGTCTAACAATAACCTGTAATCTAGCGTACTATATTCAGGAATCTGATCCCCATCTTTGAGGTGCCTGCCTCAGCGCTTGCTTCAGTTGTAGATATCTGTAGTGTTCCGTGGGTGCCAAATGATATTCTGTCTGCAGCTCTGAGAACGACAGCACTGCCTTTTGCCTCCACACATCTCCTTGGCGAATAATATCTATTAATTTTCATTTCGAGAAGCCCTGCAGCTGACCCACCTCCCGAAGCATTTTACTATTCCACAGAGGAGTCTGCTCTATCAGTGGGTTGGCCCAGCCCAGAAACCTATTAGCCTTGGCCCACACCATCAGCACTATTTGAGTATGTGGGGGCATGCTGCCCTGTCTCTCACGGCCATACAGTTGAGGTTCAGTAAATTGCGAATTTGTTCGTGCTCAGCCTCCATTTTGTAGCCGCCGCCATTTTGTGTTGCCCTCACTCAGGCAGCACGGCGAGCGCGATGTTCTTGTCGTTTCTGCATTTACGTGTCAGGTGGTTCCTTCGCCCTTGTTTACTAACGAGTGTCAGGGTCTGGCTGAGTACACTAATTCCCTTCTGAGCTGATTAATTCCCGTCCTGACTATTTGTTGGTTCGCACCATTTTTTCCTGTAGGTTATCTTATCTGCTGTCCTTCACTACACGTCTCATGCATTCTCCTGTTTCATGACTGTCCTTCTAGAGCATACAACTGTGTTTTCTCTACTTGTAAACTGAATTGTGTGGATTCATTTGTAATTTACTTAAGGGGTCGAGTGACAAACACAACCACGGGAACTTAGGTTACTTTAGACTAAAAGTATTGTCTATAACATTTGCCTATGCCTCGTGCTCTTGTGTGTTTGTATTCTGCATTGTATCGTACCATATATTAGCCTGTGCACCACGGAGTTAAGTGGCAGTCTCTTTTGAACCTCGTTATATCAACGACTTCTAAGACCACTGTACTAGCTGCAGCTAATAAATACGATCTTCTACGCCAGACGAAGAGTCCGTGTCTCTGTATTTGACAAGGCAGGTGAATTCCGGGGATTTCAGGTGTACCCTGCGCCGCCGAGCCTTAAGGCTACGGTTCTCCAACTGGCACCCAACGTGGGGTGACTTCAGCGGTAGCAGTTGAGCCCGAGGGTCGTGAGGAGCCCCGCAAGAAAATTCAGGAGGATGCGCACCACTTAATCGACCCCTGTATGTCGAAAGTGAACCGAAGGTCCTTTACAGCGCGGCTACTCCTTTCTGACGGCTGCTGACGACTGCTGCCCTGACTGTCGCCCTGCCTTGGACCCTTTGATGACGTTTGGTAAAGCGAGACAATAGACGGACCTCTGCTGGTGTAGGACGATTCTTAGTTAAGTATTTGGTGGGTCGCTCCCACAAACTTTTTTTTTGGGGGGGGGGGTTTATTCAGTTATTGCAATACCTGAAGCCAAGGGGTGAGTATGTTTGTGCTGTTTTATTAATCTATTCCCCTTGTTGTTTGTGAGCAGTCTATAGAAGTAACCTGGACTGAGTTAGTTTAAAAGAATTTGTTGTTTAGGTTGTACTAGAGATTCCCAGTTGGAGGATTCATGTCCGATTCCTCCAGTTGGAACTCCCACTTATGAGCTCTATTCGAAACATGGTATTGGTCCCATTACCTTTAATGAGACATGGGTCCGATACACGAAAAATAGTGGAGTTTTAAGATGGCCCCAAAATGGTAGTTTTGACCCCGCCATATTAGATAATTTGGAAGCGATTCTGTTTAGGAGGAAAGCCCGGCCGACAATGTTTGACTCTTTTCGCCTTTGGCGTAAGGAAGCCAAACAGAAAGAAATTAAGCAAGCAAAAAAAGATAAGAAAGCACAAGACATGTCAATTATACAGGCTGCGCAGCAGTTTAAAAATAATGAAGTAGATGGTGCGAATGAGATATTGCAAAGACAACATCGCATGGCGATAGATAGATGCTATCCGATGTTGCCTACTTCTCCTTCAGATAAAAGTAAGGAATTGGAAGAAGATTCCCTAATGTCTTGTTTATTGAATTCACCTCCGCCCTATGTCCAAACTCCTAATGTACCTCCATTACCCCCCCCCCTGTTGCTCAACAAGTGGTTGCTCCATTTCCGGTTGTTCAGCAACTGCTCAACCTACTAATGCTCCTTTGCCTGCCTCTGCTCCGCCTTCACATTCTGTAATTCAGCCCCCACCTTCTCTACAATCCCCTGCTCCTGTTCCTCGATCGGCTACGTCTCAGTCTCTGTTGCCTTCTACATCTGTCATGTCTCCTGTTCTTTTTAGGGATTCTCCTACCTCACAGAGGAGAATAGCAGATGCTGTCTCGAACTTCTTCTCTCCTTTTCTTGGGTCCTTGAATATGTCTCCAGCTTTTTCTAGAGGACAATCTTGCTGTCAACTTCCTCTCACAGACGAGAAAGTAGTTTTGGGATCTCTTTCTCGTAAATGGATTGAGAAAGGACTAGAATATAGTACAGAGGACGTTATGAGTTCTTTTCATCAGTGGGTGGAGCCCACACAGAGATATGTTTTTTTTTTTTTTAAATTTTTTGAAAACCTTTATTGTGCAAGCAGAAGCATACAAATACGGGCCTACAACCAATCAGGCCGGCCACAACACAATTCGGGCGCACAAAATCAGGATAGAAATTCTCCAGCAGTTCCTCAGCATTCTATGAACAATCAGTAAACATTAAAAGGCCCAATATAACCGCTAGGAGCAGGATAAGAGAAGGTTAATTTTATAATATAGTAGGAAGTATAGCAGGAACAATTGCAACTGTTAATTTCCGACTTCCTATGGCGGGCAGTTGGTGAAGCAGCAGTACAAGGGAGCAGTTAGAATCAGAAATAATAGCAACAAGTGGCAAAGGCAACGCATAGTTTCCCCGTTTCAACTCAGTTCCCACCGCTGCCCACCGTCCACCCGTCACCACTTGAATATGTGCTAGTACCAATCAAAGGAGTCAGAACAGCAACACAAAGATAGCCATCCGCTACACTAACCCAAAGAAGGGGAAAAGGAGAGGAAGGGTAGAAGAAGGAATATGAAAAACAATGAAGAAGAGCGCAGCGCCGCAGTACGCGCCCCATGGCGAATAAGGCACACAATACTCAAGACCCACAATCGGGGTCGAGGCAAGTAGGACGTGCAAGTGTGCTATCATTATCATTAACTCGAAGAAGTCATGTCCTACACTGCCAGCGAACACCCCATGGAGAATGCATGCGGACACAGCGTCCCGATAAAGGGATACAAAAGAGCCATAGAACTAAGAAAAAACTAACAATATACAGACCCCATCCCACCCACACCACCCTGCACCCCTGCAGAAGGCTACGGCCTACCCCCCAGGCAGCGTGCCTGTCGCCATAAGTAGAACCCGAAATACAGAAGAATCAGAAAGTAAGGAAAGAACACTACAGACAAAAAGAGGAAGGAAAGGGGGAAGAAAAAACCAGTGGGAGAGGAGATATGCAATCGAACCTTCAGCTCCCACCCCCCGCCTTAACACAATTAGCACCCACATCGAGATGAAATCGACACAAACTCAAACATCAGGAACATGAAGAGGAATTGGTCATACTGTTACAGCTGCGAGCAGTCCTCATCTCCACACATTAGTTAGCAGTCCGCCGAGGCGAGTCCATCTCACCCCTGTCCTCTCCTGATCATTACTTTAGTACACAGTAAAGGAGAATACAGCAAGCAGTTAGGCACGAAGTGTACATAGGATCGTAACAAGGCAGGCCAAGGGTGCAAAACAGGGGATCCAAGTCTCGAGCAGCAATACAAACAATGGCGGCCGCGGACCAAACTGGCGAAGAGCAACGTCAGGAGCAGCAGGCAGCGTGGGTGCATTCCCGCCGACCAAAGGGGGGAAGTGTCCCCCACGGAACAACCATGGGACCCCCTCTAAGCCATTCGAGTCAAAAAGCCGCTGGGTACCCCAGCAAAATTGACCTGGATGGACCCCAACGTGGGGCCCTCTCCCACGTCCACCTCAAGCAAAACCTCCTGGAGACTCGAGGCAACAGACATAAGAACTCCCAGATGAGCGGTGGTCGCATTCCCTTCAACAGCCGGGAGCAACAAATCAGCACATTCCCTCGGTCGGGCCGCACACTTGGGGGGCGGCCCAACAGGCCCGGCGGCAGAACCGTTATCTTGCACAGCTGCGGCAAAGGCCATGGTCGCGCGCCAGGAACACAAGGCGACTAAGACATCGCCAATCGTGGGCTCACTCCCACACTCTTCAGCCAACGTGCAGTTCGACAGACCAGTTTCGCCGCCCCCAACAGGTCCGAGACCCAGGGCGCCGACCGCCATTTTGTCGGCGCAACAAGGCCGCTCCGTTCCTCAACCCCGGTCCGGGCCGTCAAGCAAGGCCCAGCGGAGTCTCGCCGGGTCCCGCTAATGGCAATCTTGGTGCAGAAAGATGGGTCGCCAAGACACAGGGGGTAGCCGGCGCCACCGTCTCATGGACGCCGCCCGCCGATTCCGGGCGAAGGGCTTCAAGATGGCAGGACAGGAGAACAAAGGGGGGGACAAGCCTCCTGTACGGTCAACCCCCGTCCGAGGGAGGCCGCGCCCCGCAGCTGGGCCCCCGGGCCACCAGACCGGGCCCGGTCAGTCGCCACCGGTCCAACCGCACAATGGCCTCTTCAGCCGACTCCTCTCCTCCACCAGGGGTCGGCGTCGATACCCCGCTCCGGCCGACCGTCGCAGGCGAGTCCCCGGCCTGCACGCCACGGAGGCTCCGGAGCAAACAAGGGCACAGCTCAGGATCCGCGGCACCCAGGAGCTCCTGGGACAAACGGTGAGTGCAAGCAGCCTTTCATATTCCCATATTCCGTCGAATGTGTCTCCTTGGGGCAGGATAAAGTACAGGATTTACGGTTCAGGCAGGAAGGTTGACGGAGCCGAGCTACAGTGCGGCCATCACGGTCGCGAGCTTGGCTCCTCCCCCCAGAGATATGTTTTTAATGTTATGTGTCAAACTCTTATTAAAGGATGGAAAGATATGGAGCTAGATTCAGTTCCTTCGGAGCTACTGAAGTTGAAGCTGATTTTGATAAAGGTTTTATTGTAGGACCACAAGTTGCAGACGCGGTGAATAAACTTGTTGCGTTTTGGGCCATGTTTCTGTCCCTGACTCTTTCTGAGACTGATTCTGTTCATAAACAGGGTATTAAGAATTATCCGATGCGTGAAGTTCCTCCCGTATGGAGAGAAGAGGTAGTTGGTCCACCACAGATAACTGCCCATTTCCAGTGTATATGGGTCCACGAACCCTGGAAAAGGTCTGAAGAATTGGCGCTTAAACAGACTTTTCCGGACCCCCGTAAAAATCCTGCTGGGTATTATAAAGAATTGTCTCAAACAGTTGAGGCTTGGATCATGAATTTGGCTGATATTGATATGTTATTTGGGAATGTTGTTCCGCAAGCATTATGGGCACGGATTCGTAGAGAAAATCATATTGCTGAATTAGGTGGTGATTGGGCTGCTCTTGGAGCCGCCGATGCAGGTCAAGTGGGTGGTGCGAAGCCCGATGATCTGATTACTGCCTTACCTGGCAGAATGATCGAATTGATGAAGACAATGATGCCTGGGGTGTGAGTAAATTGGGATAAGCTGGCCTCATGCAAGCAGAAGAAAGACGAAAGCATTTCGGATTTCTTCATTCATTTTGAAGAGACGTTTATTGACCATAGTGGTCAGGATCTGAGTGTAGAGGGTGGTCAGCGATTGTTTGTGGATACGTTTGTATATAATCTGCTTCCCGAATTATAGAATAAATTAAAGAGTTCTAAAAATGTGCATGGGCTGTTTCTTCCCCTGCCAAAATATTGGCTACTGCACAGTATTATGAGAATAGAGATAAGGAGGAGAAAGAGAAACAAGAGAAGAAAAATAAAGATCTGAAAACGAAGTTCTTTTGCAGCAGGCTTATCCTCCACGTCCTGCACAGTCTCAGTTTTTTCAACCTCCACAGTTTCAGAAGGTGTTCAAGAAGCCTGAGCCTTTTGTACCGCGATCTTTGGTAGGTCCTAATCAATGTGCGTACTGTAAGGAAGAAGGACATCTTAAGAATAGTTATCCAGTTTTATTACAGCGTAATAATGGGACATCTGTTCCACGAGGTCGTGGTAATTTTCAGTCAGGATCTAGAGGTAGAGGACGAGGTGTGTCCTCTCAGGAGCAGCGTTCTTTCCCTCCATCTGCTACGAATTTCTTTGATCAGCAGAGAGTTCAGTCTGCGCAGTATTATAATGATGATTATCGTGTTGAAGATAGGATTGAAGATTTCCATACTGAATAGGACAGCCAAGGACGAAGCAAGGGAGTTGTGTCGATTCCGGTAGATCAAAAAGGACCGTATGTTACTGTCAATGCTATGGGTGTTTCAGAGCCGTTTCTTTTGGATACTGGTGCGATGAGAAGTTCTATTATTCATTCTAAACTCCCTGGGGCACCTTTGTCTGGCTTAATACATACCTCTGTAGGATTTTCTGGCGCCCCAGTTCGTAATCCAGTTTCTTGTCCCTTGCCTGTTTCGATTGGTCGCTATGAATTGGATGCTTCACTTATTCTGACAACTGGTTGTGGTGAGAATTTATTGGGTCTGGATTTGTTGAAAAGGCTACATAAAACATTCTGGTGTGCATCTTACGTGAGGGAAGAAATTGACATCTTCTATGTGTTTATCCTGAGATCAGTTTCCACCTGAGTTGCTCTCTCTTCCTGAAAGTCTTTGGGCTACAGGTCCAAATGATGTGGGTCGTCTTGCGATCCCACCGTATGTTGTCACAGTTAAAGAAAACGTTAGAATGCCACGCATTCCCCAGTACCGTATTTCTAGCGATGGTGAGAGAGCACTTTTGGCTATTGTTGATGACTTTATTCAGAAGGGCGTGGTCGAAAAAACTAGAGGCAATGTTTGTAATAGTCCTGTTCTCCCAATTCTGAACAGAACTGATCCTTCACAGCCCCCTGTTTATCGATTTGTTATTGACCTTAGGGAAGTCAATAAAATTGTTGTGCCACAGTTTCCTGTTGTCCCAGATATTACAGCCTTATTGACGATGATTCCTGCTTCGGCAGCTTGGTTTTCAGTGATAGACCTCAAGAATGCTTGCTTTAGTATTCCTATTGCTGAAGAAAGTAGGGATATTTTTGGTTTCTCTCTAGGTGGCCGAAGTTTCCGATTCAAAAGAGCACCTCAAGGTTATTGTGAAAGTCCCTCCATCTATAGCAAGGCTCTTAAGTCACAACTTGATGCTTTTTCCTTGCCTCCAGGTGCTACGCTCATTCAGTATGTGGATGATTTGGTGGTGGCTGCTGATACGGAAAACGTGTGTAAGAGTGTGACTGTTGCATTGTTGCATCATTTGTCTGCTCTAAATCATAAGGTGTCGCCCTCTAAGTTGCAATATGCCCGCCAAGAGGTTACCCATTGTTGGCACTTACGTTGAAAGACACGCCCCATCCGCTCCCTTGGACGGATGAATGTCAGAAAAGTTTTGTTGACCTACGTACTGCTCTGTGTTCTGCTCCGGTGTTGGGTACCCCAGATTATAGTAAGTCCTTTACACTGTACGTTCACGAGAGAGAGGGTTGCGCATTGTCAGTCCTGACACAGCAATTTGGAGATAAGCAGAGGCCATGCGCCTATTTCTCCGCTACATTAGACCCAGTAGCTAAAGCTTTGCCCAGTTGTCTCAGAGCAACAGCAGCTGCGGCAATTTCTATTAGACAGTCAGCTGGATTTGTGTTAGATAACACACTCATTGTTATGGTTCCACATGCAATGGATATCCTGTTGATAGAACAAGAACACAGCATCTCACGAGTGCTCGTTTGTCTGGATACGAGCTGACACTCTTAGCGAGTCATGTGCATATCAAAAGATGTAATACATTAAATCCAGCTACACTGTTGCCACTCCCAGATGAGAAAGACGTTCAGGAAAAACATGATTGTTTTCTTCGTACGGAAGAAGAAACGAAGGGTAGGATTGATTTAAAGGATACTCCGCTCAAGGATCCGGATGGAATTCTATGGGTGGACGGTTCTTGTTTCTAGCTTCCAAATGGGGAAACTACTTCTGCCTATGCTGTCACCACATTATGCACAATTATTGAAACGGCACGTATTGAACATAATTCAGCCCAAGCAGCTGAATTAATAGCCTTGACTAGAGCGTGTGTGTTGTCAAAGGGAAAGAGAGTGAATGTGTACACTGATAGCCAATATGCTTTTGGCGTTGCATATAGTTTCGGTAGATTATGGAGGGAGAGAGGATTCTTTACCACTCACGGGACAAAGATCCAGCATGGTCAGTTGGTGACTGATCTTCTTGAGTCACTTACTTTACCTACACAGATAGCGATCATAAAGTAAAGTGCACATAAGAAAGTTATAGATGATGTTGGGCGTGGAAATGCGTTTGCAAATGAGGTAGCAAAAACTACAGCTAGAGACACTACTAGTCGAATGTATGTGGCAGGTCCTGCGAATTGGGTTTGGGAAATTGGAATGTGTGAAGATTCAGGGAGAGGCTACTGAGAAGGAATTGAGTACGTGGAAAGAAAGTACGGGAATGTTAGATTCAATGGGTTGTTGGACGGAGTTGTCGGAACATCAGCAATGGTTATTACCGGACGCTTATGTGTTGCTGGTTGTGACTATGGCCCATGGTCCAGCTCACATTAGTGCGAAAGGCATACATAAGCTTTTGGCTCCTGTGTGGCAGAATGAAGGAATTCCGAAATGTGCTGAGAATGTGGTTAAGCATTGCATTGTTTGTTTAATGCATAACCCAGGAAAGGGTACCCCAACTCCGGCAGGTCATTTTGCTCCCCGTCATATCCTTTTGAGGTGTTGCAGATCGATTACATTCACATGGATCGATGCAACAACCTTAAGTATGTTCTGGTGGCGGTATGTGCCTTTTCCCGTTGGATAGAGGCCTACCCCTTGAAAGATAACACTGCTTTGTCCACTGCTAAGGTTCTACTTAAAGAGTTCTTTCCCAGATTTGGTTTGCCGCGAATTGTCTGGAGTGACAATGGAAGTGAATTTGTGGGTCAAATCATGCAAAAAGTGTGTTCTGTTCTTGGTATCAGACAGAAGTTCCATGCGGCAAACCATCCACAGTCAGCGGGTTTGGTTGAGTGCTACAATGGTACACTCAAGCTTAAACTAGCTAAGATTCAAGCTAGCACATGTCTTGCCTGGCCTGATGCCTTGCCCCTAGCTCTTTTGTCAACCAGATCTACTGTGCACTCTCGTATGGGACTTAGCCCATATGAAGTGGTATTCGGACGCCCAGCTAATGTTTGGGGTGTCCCTCGTCCCAGGAAATATTCGGATATACCATATCCTTTGTTAATTGACTACTTGCATGACTTGACTGCTAAACTGAGTGTTATTCTCCAATAGGTACAAAGTGCTTTGCCAGAGGCTTCCACAGACCCAGGTCACACCATCTTGCCCGGCGACTAGGTCTGCGTTAAGAATTTTCAGCGGACTAAGAACTTAGAGCCTCGCTGGTCAACGCCTAGACAAGTTCTGCTTGGCACTCGCACAGCTGTGAAAGTGGTCGGCAAGAAAAATTGGGTTCATGGCATGCACTGTAAGAAAGTGCCTCTGCCATTACCCTTTGATCAGTGGATCCGCAGTGGCATAAGAGAATCCGAATCTGCAGCGATTCCTTGTTTTTTGTGCCTTTCAGTGACGCTCAAATTTATGGAACCTAGTCTGAGAAAGTTGATGATGACATTCTTCAAGCCGCTGTGCCTGCGCATCTTCGAATAGACACTACCAATCCAGATATCGTGTTTAAGGACCAGACTGTGTCAAGCAAAACACGCTACAATCTGAGGTCGAAAGTTGGCCAGAAGAATTGCACACTTTGACATTTCCTTTTTTTCCTTTTTACCCAAAGACATTTCTTTTTGATCTTTTTGCCCCCTTGTTTCTTATGTGATATTTAGTATTAGATGTGCCATCCGTCTCCGTCGCAGGGTCACGGGAGGAGACTCAGTCTGTAACCTGGTTTTTGTACTTTTAGTAAGTGGCTAGTGCCTCAGGATATACAGAAGTGAGTAGCTGAGTGATTGAGGAAGATTGCCGTGAGCGACATTTTTTTTTTAGATAAAGATGGATGGTGCAATAATTGTAGGTAGGGAAAATAGGAAGCATGAAATGAGATCGAAGTATTGTAAATTATTACGTAGTCGTTTTGGCATAACTTTGTGTGGTTTTTATGCTTTTGTGTGTTTTTATGCTTTTGTGTATTTTATTAGCTTGCACAGGTTGGATCGTACATGTTCTGCAGCAGAAAAATGTTGTTAATTCTACGACTTCTTTGTCTACTCATCTTTCTGTCCTTTCACATAAAATGCATACTCTACCTCCGCATGAGCAGATAAGGAGAGCTGAATATATGAACAATACGTTTGTCTAGCTGTTACACCAGCATCAGTTGGCCATTAATATGACTGATTGTTGGGTGTGCGGACTTATGCCACACAATACACATAAGGGAATGCCATATCTGGTTCTTCCTTTTTCATATGAGGGTTCAGCTTGGGCCTACCTGGCTATGTTTTCGGCCGCATACCACAACAGACTTAGAAGTTCCGTTAAACATTTTGGGAATGGATTGGATTTTAGCCACAGCTCTTTGATTAAGGGTATAGTGGTGATGGCTAAGATCGTAGAGAAGAACAAGATTCCATTAGACGAGAGGAGAGCTTATGAGGGATGGAATGTTACCCATTATGTTTCAATATTTGGCGACAAAACTAGAGAGGGTGGGTCTTCTCTAGTATGGACCGTACCCCATCAAGGTAATTTTTGTCTCCAAGTTAATGATAAAAGACTGACAGCAAACAGAGTTGTCTGTACACTTACATTTTCTCGTCTCCTGACTTCCCTCCGTTGGTTCCGTCTCAAGGAACATATTTTGTCTGTAATGACAGAGCTTATACATGGCTCTCTTCTAACTTTTCTGGAACTTGTTATATAGCTTTTCTCCTTCCCCCTACATATACGGCTCGGTCAGACCATCACAGAATTAGATATAGCTGAGGTATATTTGATGCCAAAGACACGGCAGAACAAGAGGGAGGAGACTTTCTTAAAGGATTCCTTCACTTTTGGGGTCCATTGGCCAACAGCAGACACATCAGACAATTGGTTTGCGTGGTTGAGACCACAATTAATGTTACTGCAGGCGCGCTAGGTAACATTACAGCAGAGCTTCAGGCTGACCGTCTTATGACGTTGCAGAATCAAATTGCGCTAGATGTGATCTTAGCAGACCGAGGCGGTGTCTGTAGATTGATCGGATCTAGTTGCTGCATTTATATTCCAGATGATGCTCGGACAATATACCAGGCCATTTCCAGATTGCATACCGTCTCCGGGTCGATTCATCAGGACGAAGGAGATTGGTCTTTTATGGGATGGTTTTGGGGAATATTGTCAACTTGGGGATGGAAGAGACTAACGTTCCTTGGAGCAATTTTGGCCATCACATGTTGTTTGTGTATTCAATGTGGTCCTGCTGTTTGTGGCCTACTGGCTACTCTATGTGTTCCACAGTCCATAACTCCAAAGACAGAGAATATTAGGATGATGGTGCAGCAACAGCTTGAGGATTTTATGAACATTGGCGTTGATTCCGACTCAGATTAGCATGAGTTGGTTTGTCTTTGCCTGAGTAATGGCAAAAGGAGGGTCTGAGGTTCTGTAAATTGCGAATTCGTTCGTGCTCAGCCTCCATTTTGTAGCCGTCGCTATTTTGTGTTGCCCTCACTCTGGCAGCACGGCGAGCGCGATGTTCTTGTCGTTTCTGCATTTACGTGTCAGGTGGTTTCTTCGCCCTTGTTTACTAACGAGTGTCAGGGTCTGGCCGAGTACACTAATTCCTGTCTGAGCTGATTAATCCCCATCCGGACTATTTGTTGGTTCGTACCATTCTTTCCTGTAGGTTATCTTATCTGCTGTCCTTCGCTACACGTCTCATGCATTCTCCTGTTTCACGACTGTCCTTCTAGAGCATACAACTGTGTTTTCTCTACTTGTAAACTGAATTGTGTGGATTCATTTGCAATTTACTTAAGGGGTCGAGTGACAAACATAACCACGGGAACTTAGGTTAGTTTAGACTTAAAGTATTGTCTATAACATTTGCCTATGCCTCGTGCTCTTGTGTGTTTGTATTCTGCATTGTATCGTACCATATATAAGCCTGTGCGCCACTGAGTTAAGTGGCAGTCTCTTTTGAACCTCGTTATATCAACGACTTCTAAGACCAATGTACTAGCTGCAGCTAATAAATACGATCTTCTACGCCAGACGAAGAGTCCGTGTCTCTGTATTTGACAAGGCAGGTGAATTCCGGGGATTTCAGGCGTACCCTGTGCCGCCGAGCCTTAAGGCTACGGTTCTCCACAGTGCCCCTAGGTAGCCGTGAGCCCCCATCACACAGTGATCCACCCTGTATGCTGGATCATTCCTATCTACAAACACCCGTCATTAATAACCATTAGGTGCGATCCCCCGTAGTACTTTTGAAGGTCTGGGATGGCTAAACCTCCCTCGTATACCCCTTTCTGTAATTTGTCTAATGCAATCCGTGCACCCCCCCCCCCCATCCCACAGCAACATTCTCAACTCACTATCTAGGTCTCTGAAGAATTTGTCTGGCATCTGACAGGGAGTATTTTGTATGATGTATAATAATCGTGGTAAAGACATCATTTTGAAGACGACCACTCTTCCCATAAGGGAGATCGGTAGAGTCCTCCAGTGAGCGACATCTCTCCACAATCTTTCCAGCTGTGGCTTTAAATTCCCCGCCAAAAACGCAGAAGCTGTTTTTTCTATCTGTATGCCCAGATGTTTAAAACTATCTTTAATCTCGAGCTTGCAGTCTATACCCAGTAGTGGGGGTGGCCCATTCAAGAACATATAAGGATGGACTTATCCCAGTTGATCTGGTGTCCAGAGTATCCTTCGAAAAGTTTGAAAACCTGGAGTAACCAGGTAATTGTGAACCGTGGTCTTGTGGCATACAAGAGGACGTCATCTGCATATAACAATATCCTCTCTTCCCATTTAATTCCCCTGTGTATACCCGATATTACCGGGTCCCCTCTAACCCACGCCACCAGTGGTTCGAGTGCTAATGCAAATAAGATCGGTGATATAGGACACCCTTGCCTTGTACCCTTCTGTAGAGCGAAGGAGCGAGACACCAAACCATTGACTCGAACTCTGACCAGGGGCTGCGTATACAACAGTTTGATCCAAGAGAGAAATTGAGGGCCGAAACGAAACCTCTTCAGGACTTCAAACAGATAGTGCCACTCGATAATATCAAACGCCATGCGGACATCTAGCGACAATAGTGCAGCTTCCACCCCCGGGTTGGTCTTTACCAGGTGTAGCACCCCATACAGCCGACGAAGGTTGAGCCTTGTGCTTCGCGGGGCACGAAGCCCGACTGGTCTGGGTGTATCAGAGTCGTAATGGGCACCAGAAGTCTGTTCACCAAAGCATTAGGTGCGATGCCCCGCAGTAATTTTGAAGTTCTCGGATGGCTAAACCTCCCTTGTATACCCCTTTCTGTAATTTGTCCAGTGCAATCCGTGCGCCCCCCCATCCCACAGCAACGTTCTCAACTCACTATCTATGTCTCTGAAGAATTTGTCTGGTATCTGACAGGGAGTATTTCGTATGATGTATAATAATCGTGGTAAAGACATCATTTTGAAGAGGCCCGCTCTTCACATAAGGGAGATCGGTAGTGTTCTCCAGTGAGCTACATCTCTCCGAAAACGCTTCAGCTGTGGCTTTAAATTCCCCGCCAAAAATGCTGAATCTGTTTCTTCTACCTGTATGCCCCGATATTTGAAACTGTTTTTAATCTGGAGCTTGGAGTCTATACCCAGTAGTGGGGGTGGCCCATTCGATAACATATAAGGAGGGACTTATCCCAGTTGATCTGGTGTTCAGAGTATCCTTCGAAAAGTTTGAAAATCTGGAGTAACCGGTTAATTGTGAATAGTGGTCTTGTGGCATACAAAAGGACGTCATCTGTATATAACAATATCCTCTCTTCCCATTGAATTCCCCCTTGTATACCCGATATTGGGGGCGTGGCCAAGATGGCGACATGAGTGGAAGCTAGTTTGTGAGGCTCCCCGCTCCAGGCCCCCCAGTGTGGCCTTTTTCTCAGCATCCGGCCCCCACTCTGGCATAAATCGGAGCTGGGGAATCAGGAGCAGTGGGTGCCGGTCCTCGGAGCGAGGAGAGAGCAGCGGCGCCATTCTTTCAAGGCACGGAGCTCCGATCAGCACTGCCGCGAAATGGCGGCTGGGCACGTTAAAGTGGGTCCCGGCACCTCCCCGTCCCCTGTGAACCAACTGAGGTGCTCCTTGCCCAGTGGACGACTGCCGGGGATCGCCCCTAGAGCCTGTGGTGCGAGGCAACACCACTGTGCTCTGCTGACGAGGGGAGCTGCGACGTGATCTGCTGGCTGCGGCGACAGCGCCCGGACTGGGGAGGCGCAACAATTGAGGCCCGGGCTTTGGGGCCTGCAGACGGACGGCGCGCGTTGGTTCCCCCGGACCTCCATCAAGAGACGCGCAAGGCCTGAGTAGCAACGCACCCCTGGCAGACTGTCGATGTGGGGGAGAAGAGGGCCAGTCTGCCTGAACTGCTGAGGCCCGGGAGAGGAGGCGGTGAGAGACCCTGTGCTGCAGAGAAGGTCCACCGAGACACAGCGAAGCGTTGCCCGAGATGGCGGGGCCTGGGTGATGGACCTGCTGGCTGTACGCTCTTGCCCAGCGAGGAGAGGCCGGCGACTGGAGGGTGAGGAGCGGAACGGGGGGAGCGGGGGTGCCTGCCCTACGCCTGCCTGCCCCTGCCCTGTGTGTCCAGAATTGCTCCACAGGATACGATCGATGCTTACAATGTTCCACCTCCAAACGTCACAACGCCTCTTGTAGAAAAAACACAGAGGGGTTGAGCCATTAGGTGAGGGATAAATAGAACCAGGAAGGGAAAGGGAAGGGCCAGCTAGGAAGGAATTTCCTGTAACAACAAAAACAAAACACTTAGATATGCATTCCTAAACAAATGGCTACTCTCATTTAATCTCGCTAATAGAACTCGGTATACCTTGTGATAAACTGGTAACTGCTTTGTGATCATACGTCTCCTCTATCGCCTTCTGACACCTGACTGGCCTATTGGACACAAAAGATACGTCAGACACAACACAATCCCCAGAGCACTTAAATCTCCTAACAGCTACATCCATGTAAGTGGCATACCATGACAACAGGCGAGAGACGTTATAACTGGATACCAAATAAGATGCAGCACTCGGCTGTAGAAGATAAAGTAAATAAGTTCACAAGGATAAGGCAAGCAAGGTTTTCCTCTTCTGTCAGAAAACGGCGGTGTGTGGGAAGCAAGAACCACAACACACCGCTCTGCACAAGAACACAAAAGAACAAATATTCAAATAGCCCTTTCCTGCAGGGTTCGAATAGTTTATAGTACCAGAGTTATTGCTTTTAAACAAAAGTCTTACTCAGTGTTCAGCTGTCCATGCAAAAACTGAGCATAGCACGGTGACGCGTAGTTTCGACCACCACCGCGCCCCGCACGCTAAATACCTCTTGAGTCTTTCCTCAGCTGCTCAAGGTACACTAAGGACTTTTCCCTTAATAGTTCTCTTCCGTAGTTACTTCACTCGGGGGAAGCTTAGAACGGGAACGCGTGGCGAGATACCACCACGCTCCGCTCTGTCAATAGACTGGAGAACGCGCGGCGAAGCAAGACGCTACCGCCCGCGAACGAGGCGATTCCAAGAGATAGATCCTACCTGGATCCGATCACGCTGGTACAAACACCGGCTTCCTTTCCTCCGGTCTCTCCTCCGTGCAGCCGTGGCATGCAGCGACTCCCGACCTCCTCGGACAACAATACGAATTACACACAACAGGAAGCGTGTAAAAGCAGCATAAGTACTTCCCCTACCGGGGAGTCTGGGAGTTATAGTCCCACTCCGATTACAGTCTCACTTGTTCTGCTACTGTTCCACACTCCCCTTATTAATTGTGCACAGACAATGCAGGCGCAATTACCTGAGAACCTGACATTATGTCCTCCCTCCTAGCGCCTCCTAGGGCCAGGTCGCTGAGGGAACCTACGATAGAAGGAACGGATGGCTTCAGGGGCGCGAAGGTTCTGCACAGGCTCCCAGGAATCGTCTTCCACCAAATATCCTTTCCAGGAAACCAAGTACCACAGAACCCCCCTCCTATATTTGGAATCCTTGATACTCCGCAACACATATTCATAACCACCATCACAAAACACTGGAGGAGGTGCACGCCTCCGGGCACCAAAAGCATGTTTCAGCAGGTTACAATGGAACACAGGATGTATCCTCAGGGTACCCGGCAGCTTCAGCTTGTAGGCCACAGGATTGATCTGTTTTAGGATAACATAAGGACCAATGTATCTGGGGTGAAAGATGCTGCACAATTTAAAACTGATGTTCCTAGTGGAAAGCCATACCTTATCTCCTACCTCGTAGGAAGGACCTGCCCTCCGGTGCTTGTCCTCGTTCTTTTTATACTCGGTCTTAGCCTTCTGTAGATGAGCCCTGATCTTTTTGTGCACAGCCTGTAAGTTCCATATCTGTCCCAACACAGCAGGTTGATCAGCTACCCCCTCTGGGATGCTGATAGGAAGTATTCGGGCGTCAAAACCATATGTGGCACAGAAGGGTGATACCCCCAGCGAACTGTGCCAGGCGTTATTGTACGCCACCTCGGCCATCCACAACAGGGAGACCCACGAGTCCTGGGCTTCGGCAGCATAGCACCTCAGGTATTCCTTCAGGGTTTGATTGAGTCTTTCCGTCTGCCCATCAGTCTGTGGGTGGAAACTAGTGGAAAGAGAAGACTGGATCTGCATGGCCTGGCACCAGGCCTTCCAGAACCTGGCGATGAATTGCGGGCCCCTATCTGAGATTATGACTTCGGGCACCCCGTGCAATCGGATGATGTTGCTCAACAGCAGCTGCGCTGTTTGACTTGCTGTGGGGAGATTCATGCACGGAATGAAGTGTCCCATTTTAGTGAGACAGTCTATCACCACCAGGATTGCCGTTTTACCTTGATCCGGGGGAAGTCCTGTGATGAAGTCAAGGCTGATAGTCTGCCAAGGCCTTTTAGGTGTGGGCAGAGGCATCAGCAGCCCTTTCTTTTTTCCTGTCTCATTCTTTGCACGGGCGCACTCCTCGCATGCTCCCACCCATGTGCTTACATCACCCTTGAAGGTCTCCCACCAGAAATGTCGTTGTAGCAACTGAATCGTTTTGCTCACCCCCGAGTGACCTGCCAACAAAGTGTTATGACACCACTCGAAAGCCTTTTTCCTCAGGTCAGTATTGGGTAGGTACAATTTGCCATTCTGCATAGGTAGCCCTTGTTTTAAAGTGCGTCCGCTTCCTAGTGTAGCCCACATCACCCATGCATCCAGAGACTTTGCTTGGCGGACCAAATCCAAAAAGGTGTTGGCCTGAACAACGCAAACCACCTTCCCTGGATCTATAATCGCCTCTAGGGCTTTAACACCCGGGAGATTACCAGCTTGATTCTGTCTAGATAGGGTATCGGCTTTTCTGTTCTCTACCCCTGGTCTGTAGGTAATGATGAAATCGTATTCTGAAAAGAATAACATCCACCTCATCTGTCTTTGTGTGAGGTTCCGGGCAGTTTTCATGTATTGGAGGTTCCTGTGATCAGAGAAAACTGTGACCAGGAATGCAGCCCCCCAGAGATGTTGACGCCATTCCTGAAAGGCTTTCTTTATTGCTAGCAGCTCTTTCTCGGCTATGGTATAATTCATTTCCGCCGTGCTCAATTTCTTAGACATATAGGCTACTGGATGCAGCTGCCCTGTGGTTTGGTTCCTCTGTGATAGGATGGCCCCTATCGCTACATCTGACGCATCCGCTTCCACTATGAATGGATGTTCTGGTTTAGGATGGGTCAAGATTGGGGCAGTGGTAAAAGCTTGCTTCAGGAACACAAAGGCTCTTTCAGCTTCATTAGACCAAAGAAAAGACACACCTTTTCTGAGTAATTTAGACAGGGGAGACGCTACCAGAGAGAACTGAGCAATGAACCTGCGATAATAGTTCGCGAATCCCAGGAAGCTCTGGACGTCTTTTACGCTGGACGGAACCGGCCAATCCTGGACGGGCTGAACCTTTCTCTCTGACATCTGCAGTCCAGAGGGGCTCAATATAACTCCCAGGAATTCCACCTCAGTCACACTGAATTCGCACTTGCTCAGCTTGCAAAAGAGTTTGTTCTCTCCCAACCTCTGTAGTACTTGAGACACATGGTGCCTGTGTATCTCAGCCCTGTCTGAGTAAATGAGTATGTCGTCTATATAGACAACCGCACATACATCCACAAACTCCTTCAGGACATCGTTAAGGAAATACTGGAATGCCGCCGGGGCGTTACACAACCCAAACGGCATAACAGTATATTTGTATAATCCATAACGAGTCTTGAAGGCAGTCTTCCACTCGTCCCCCTCTCTGACACGTACCAAATGGTATGCGCCCCTCAGGTCCAGACAGGTATAGATTTGGGCATCCCTCACTTGATCCAGTAGGACCGAAATGAGGGGAAACGGGTATTTATTCCGTACCGTGTTCTTGTTTAACACTCGGTAGTCTACACAGGCTCTCAAGTCTCCATTTGCTTTTTTGATGAAAAACAAAGGAGAGGCTGCGGGGGATCTGGAGGGTCTGATGAACCCTATAGCAACATAATGATCCAGGTATTCTTTTAAATGTGCTGTCTCAGGTACGGAGAGTGCATAAACACAACAGGAAGGTAGTGTGGCTCCCTCCACCAGATCTATGCGACAATCATATATCCGGTGTGGGGGCAGTTGTTCTGCCTGAGTTTCACTAAAAACATCAGTGAAACGCCTGTATTCAGAGGGAAGAACCACATTTTTTTCCGCTGCAGTAGCCACCACTACCGGGAGAAGTAAGGCGGCGGCCAGCGATGACTTATCAGTGTTCAGATGCCCTTTGCATTCCTCTGACAAAAACCGGACCTCTTTAGTTTTCCAATTGATCATCGGGTTATGGTAGCTTAGCCAAGGCATACCTAGAATGACCTCGTATTGCGGTGCCTCTATTATGTTGAGTGTTAGTTCCTCTCTATGCAATCCCTCTTTTCCCTTGAAGGACAACACTACCACAGTTATGAGTCCGGATATCAAAGGTTTCCCATCTACAGCAAGTACCTCCTCGGGGGTTTCTCTAGTTACTCTGTCTAAAGCCAGTGAGGATACTAAGCTGCTATCGATGAAGTTCCCTGTGGCCCCTGAGTCAATCATGACTTTGACTTGATGTATCTGTAGTTGGCTCTCTAGACTCATGGGGAGAACGATATGTGTCTCCGAATCCTGCAGGGTCAGAACAGTCAGTGAAGGTATCTTTAATGGCTGAGACGTCCTGGATGGTTCCTGGGATTTCTCTGTCTCTGCTTCGGATGTACTCACAACCGAAATGGCTATTCTTTTGCTCCTGTTCCATACTCCAGAGGTCTTAGGTTTGGTGGGGCACTCTTTTACATAATGCCCCTTTTTACCGCAGTATAAGCACAACCCCAACGCTCTACGGTTCTCTTTTTCTTCTTTAGACAAAGGTGCTCGTACTGCTCCTATCTCCATGGGTTCTGAGCTAGCTTCAGAGGAAGACAACGCTTTTCGAGGATTAGCCTCAGATCCAGAAGACACCCTTTCCCATCTTCTTCTTTCTCCACCTCTCTCGCTTAACCTACCATCTAAACGCAGGGTTAGATTAATCATATCCGTGCATGTAACAGGTTGAGGGTCTATCTGGGCAATGACATCTTTTAACCCATCTCTCAAACCTTGATAAAAAAGCGACATCCTCTTCTCCTCTGGCCAAGACGTCTCTGCCACTAACCTGTTAAAATCTGTCAAGTATGACACCAGATCCCTCCTACCCTGTCTAAGGGTGAGCAGTTCTCTGTCCGCACTGAACGTAGTAGCGCGTCTATCGAACACTCTTTCGAACTCCGCACGGACCGCAGCCCAATCAGACAATATAGCATCATTATTCCGTACCAGGGGCACTGCCCAATTGGCTGCGTCCCCGATCAAGTACGAAATGGCAAAAGCTACCCTGGAGTGATGATTCGGAAACGAGGCCGGTTTGCAAGAGAAATGCAACATGATCTGAGTCAAAAAGACTTGAGTCTTATTTGGATCTCCTGAGTACCGCTCGGGACTAGCCAAAGGAATGGGTGGTGGGACAGTAACCTGCACCTGCGAAGTGGACGCATCAAAGGGGTTTCTGCTTAACCTATCCACCTTGTCTCTCAAATTAGCGGCCTCAGCTTTAGAGGCAGCCAATTCCTGCTGGACCAACAACAAGGCCTGTAAAACATCATCCAGCGAGGCCATTGTAAACACAATCGGATCGGGTGAAGCAGTATTTCGTGGGCGTGTAATTCTGTCCAGAATTGCTCCACAGGATAAGATCGATGATTACAATGTACCACCTCCAAACGTCACAACGCCTCTTGTAGAAAAAACACAGAGGGGTTGAGCCATTAGGTGAGGGATAAATAGAACCAGGAAGGGAAAGGGAAGGGCCAGCTGGGAAGGGATTTCCTGTAACGACAAAAACAAAACACTTAGATATGCATTCCTAAACAAATGGCTACTCTCATTTAATCTCGCTAATAGAACTCGGTATACCTTGTGATAAACTGGTAACTGCTTTGTGATCATACGTTTCCTCTATCGCCTTCTGGCACCTGACTGGCCTATTGGACACAAAGATACGTCAGACAGAACACACTCCCCAGAGCACTTAAATCTCCTAACAGCTACATCCATGTAAGTGGCATACCATGACAACAGGCGAGAGACGTTATAACTGGATACCAAATAAGATGCAGCACTCGGCTGTAGAAGATAAAGTAAATAAGTTCACAAGGATAAGGCACGCAAGGTTTTCCTCTTCTGTCAGAAAACGGCGTTGTGTGGGAAGCAAGAACCACAACACTCCGCTCTGCACAAGAACACAAAAGAGCAAATATTCAAATAACCCTTTCCTGCAGGGTTCGAATAGTTCATAGTACCAGAGTTATTGCTTTTAAACAAAAGTCTTACTCAGTGTTCAGCTGTCCATGCAAAAACTGAGCATAGCACGGTGACGCGTAGTTTTGACCACCACCGCGCCCCGCACGCTAAATACCTCTCGAGTCTTTCCTCAGCTGCTCAAGGTACACTAAGGACTTTTCCCTTAATAGTTCTCCTCCGTAGTTACTTCACTCGGGGGAAGCTTAGAACGGGAACGCGTGGCGAGATACCACCGCGCTCCTCTCTGTCAATAGACTGGAGAACGCGCGGCGAAGCAAGACGCTACCGCCCGCAAACTAGGCGATTCCAAGAGACAGATCCTACCTGGATCCGATCACGCTGGTACAAACACCGGCTTCCTTTCCTCCGGTCTCTCCTCCGTGCAGCCGGGGCATGCAGCGACTCCCGACCTCCTCGGACAACAATACGAATTACACGCAACAGGAAGCGTGTAAAAGCAGCATAAGTACTTCCCCTACCGGGGAGTCTGGGAGTTGTAGTCCCACTCCGATTACAGTCTCACTTGTTCTGCTACTGTTCCACACTCCCCTTATTAATCGTGCACAGACAATGCAGGCGCAATTACCTGAGAACCTGACACTGTGAACGGGCTCTGCTGATTGCGAGGTGAGGAGCGAAAGGGGCGGTTGGTACCACCAGGAGCCCATTAGGACCCACCTGGGTCCTTTGAGACTGTCGACTGCCACCAGCTAGACCCAGGCTTTGAGGCCTACAGCGGAGCGGCACTCATCAGCCTTGCCGCGCTGGCACCAAGGGACGCGCGGAGCCTGCGCGGTGACCCGCCCATCACGGACTGCAGTGCAGCATAACAGGGGCTCGTCTACTGGGACTGGTGAAGTTGAGGCAGAGTTGGAGCGCAAGGCCTAGCACTGTAGAGCGGGACATTGAGGCAGTGCGCACCTGTGCCCAAGACGGCCGGGTCTGAGCTGAGAGACCGCAGTTGCCTGCCCCTGCCCCGTGAACGGGCCCTGCTGATGGTGAGGTGAGGAGTGAAAGGGGCGGTCGAAACCACGGGAGCCCATTAAGACCTACCTGGGGCCGGTGAGAAAGCCGATTGCCACCAGTTAAGCAACACCCTGCCTAGGCTTATGCGGCCTCTGTAGTTACACGGCCTAGCTTGCGCCATCAAGGGGAAGAGCTTGCCTGGACCCTCCCCCCATTCTGGCTACGAGTTCCCACCTGGCAGGGTGGAGAGTTCCTGGAGATCTGCAGCCCCTGGAGTCCGGGGTAAAACTTTACAGCGACCAGTCTTTGCGGAAGCTGCCATATGGGTGCGGTGAGCACAGAAGGACTGCGCACGGAGGAGGTGAGGGGGTTGCGTGACAGCCTAAGCACTGCTGAGACACTCTGGTGGGCCGCCCATGCGAGCACCGGTGCACACTTCCCCATAAGAGCAGACGGTTGGGGTGACACTGAGGCGGGAGCCGACGGCGAAACATGGCCAATACAGGACGCAGAGGCGGGCGCACCATAACGGACATGCTGGTCAAGGGCACCCCTAAGGGAGAGAAGAGTCCTTCATCCCTATCCTCAACAGTGGCAAAGGAGACCGCGGGGCCGGGGGATGAGGAGATACCCATCACTAAATCGTTTCTTGAAAATGTATTTAACTCCCTGTGCGGGGACTTCCAGGCGCTGAAACAGGAAATGGCCGGAGAGCACCGCGAGCTACGTCGAGATGTAGATGGATTGGGGGAGCAAGTGGCGGCGGTGGAGGAGGCGTAACAGTTCAGAAGCGAGGAAGTGGAGCAGCTTCAGCAAGAAGTTATCCGCCTCAAAGAACAGGAAGTTGACCTTCAGGCGCATGCAGAGGACCTCGAGAATCGCTCTAGGAGGAACAACATTAGGGTGCAAGGCGTTCCATCCAAAGCAGAAGGGGACAGTGTCACAAGCTTCTTGCAGGGAATGTTCCGGGAGATTCTGGGGGTAACTGACGACTTTGCAATCCGCATAAACAGGGAACACAGGGTAGGCCTGACGCGGCATGCGTCTGCCAAACGGGTCGCCACAGCCACTTACTCCTTCACATAACGTCACCACAGGCCAGAACTGGGTGTTAACCAGCCTGGGACTATGAAACGACTGGTGCAGAGTTGGGGACTTTACGTTGGGGTTAGGGGGGGGGGGGGCAGGGGGGGACAGCGGGAGTTGGGGTGAGGGAGGATGGGGTTGGGAGGGGGGTTGCAGTTGGAGTCAGGGAAGAGGGAGGGTGGTTTTGGGGGTGTTGGGGAAGGGGGGGGGATTTCTCCACAGTAATGCCTCCTACCACTCTTAAGATCATTACCCTCAACGTGAGGGGTCTCAATAATCCTGTTAAGCGACAAGCTATCTTGTCCTGTCTTGAAAATACACAAGCTGACATATGCTTACTTCAGGAGACTCCTCTATTGGCGCGTGACTGCTATCGGCTGCGCTCTAGCAAATTTCCTACGCAGCTATTTCCCTTCTAGCCCTACCAAGACAGCAGGGGTAGCGATTTTAGTGGTGCAGTGGTTTAGGGGGGAGGTACTGAATAAAATTGCAGAACTTAAGGGGAGGCTTTTGATATACTGTTTTTCCCTGGGTGGTCTCATGTTTACCATTGGGTCCCTCTACGCTCCGAACGAAGGTCAAGAAAGGTTCCTACAGTCTGCCCTTACTGAGGCCACAGCTACGTCTGACTGACACATTATCCTGGGGGTGACTTAAACCTGGTGTTAGATAAACTCTTAGATAGATCTAGTCAGCGTACACACCAAACAGGCACACTTTCAGCGGACGGCCTAGAGCGCTTGCGCGACTTAGACTTGCATGACCTTTGGCGCAGGCTCCATCCCCAAGACAAAGAATACTCCTACTACTCAAATGCACATAAGATGTATGCTAGATTAGACCATCTCCTAGTCTCGTGTCCAGTGTGCACACTCAAGACCACAGCTGAAATAGGAGTCGCGTCGCTTTCAGATCACGCTCCAAGTCACTGCCACACTCACCCTCCTGCCTGCATCATACCCTGTATCATACCCTCCCAGAGTTTGGCGCCTCAGAGACACGCTGCTGCATAGTATTTGTATTTGTATTTGTATCTGGGTTTTATATCGCGCCAACTCACCGACAGGTCTCAAAGCGCTTCTGACCAAGTACAGCAACAAGAAACAAGATGGAAGAGTGTAGGAGTATCGACCTATCTTACGGGAATGTAAACGCGTCCTTGAAAAGTAAGGTCTTCAGGGATTTCCTGAAGCGGAGAAGATTGGGTTCTCTACGAAGCACCTCCGGCAGCTTATTCCAGATGGTGGGAGCTTGGACTGAAAAGGATCTGCCTCCTTTAGTTGCCAGTTTAAAGCGTGGGCAGGATAGCAGGAAGGAGTCGGAGGATCGCAGGGCGCGCTTAGGTTCATATATTTCAAGCCTATCTTTTATATAGGCTGGCGCCTGTCCGTGAATTGCTTTATGGCAGATGCACATGCTCTTAAATTCGACTCTCTGCTTCATAGGGAGCCAATGTAGCCTATAAAGCAGGGGGGAGGCGTGGGTCCGCCTGGGTAATCCGAATATCTGCGTCATTCAAGATAACCTGAAGACGATTGATGGAATTTTTTGGGAGACCTAGGTATAACGCGTTTCCATAGTCGATTCTAGACACTATTGTGGCTGAAACAATGGTTCGAAGCATGTTCTTTGAGAGTAGGGGGACGAGGTTACGTAGCTGCCTGATCAGGTTGGTACAAGAACCAACCACAGCGGACACTTGGTTGGTCATTGAAAGTTCCTGATCGATTTTCATACCAAGGCTCTTTACACTAGGGCACGGTTTTGGGGTAGGTCCGAGTTCTTGTGGCCAGAACAAATCGTTCCAGGGGGAAGTAGAGGTTGAGACTACAAGGACTTCCATTTTGTCTGGATTGATTTTTAATAGGTTGGACGACATCCAATTTACTGTGAACCGTAGTGTATTTTGAACCATGGACTGAGCCGATGTTGTGTTGTCGACACTCAGCAGCAGCTGAGTATCATCGGCGTAGTAAAAAACTTACAGCCCATGTTTGCCAAGGATTCTATCAGTGGCTGTAGGTACAGGTTAAATAAAAGTGGTGAGAGCGCGGACCCTTGCGGGACTCCACAAACCAAGGCACCCACGTCGGAGACCTGATCTGCTAGCTGGATCCTCTGCGTCCTCCCTAGTAGAAAGGCTGTTAGCCATTGGAGGGCTTGTTCTTTTATCCCGGACCTGGCTAGTCTGTCCAGGAGCAGTGCATGGCTGACAGTATCAAACGCCGCTGAAAGGTCTAGTAATATCAGGGCGCTTGGTTTTTTACTGTCAGCCATGCATCTGAGCTCGTCCAGTACTGACAGCATTACTAGTTCCGGCTATGGTGGGCACGAAAACCAGCTTGCCGCTCCTGGAGAAGATGGTGAGATTCCAGGAGGGGTGACAATGATTTTAACACATGCTGTTCTAGGACTTTTGATAGAAATGGCAACTGGGAGATTGGCCTGTAGTTCTTCAGGCTAGTTGGATCCGCCCCAGGTTTTTTTATCAGGGGTCTGACGCGTGCCTCTTTAAAAGTGGTTGGTAGTGATCCAGTAGCTAATGAATTGTTTAGGAGGTCTAGGATCTAGTCCTCTAGAATCGGAATTGCTAGTCGAAAATATCGGGGGGCAGGGGTCGGCAGGGGAACCTGACTTGGTAGATGCTACTAGTTGTTAGGCCCAGATCCTTGTACTGGGGTGAATGTAAGACATTGATCTACATTCTGTCCATCAAATTGTTTTTTGTAATTTTCTCCCTGAGTGTACTGGGGTAGCTCAGACGTGGGTCCCAGAGCCTCCACACCACTGGAGTCAAGCTAGCCGGGCTGATGAGAGGTGTTACCTCGAAACCGGTCCGGTCCTCGGATGCTTGATTCCGGTCTGGGAAAGATATGGCTGTGTAGTTTGGACTGCACTGTTCCCATGGGGCACAGGGTCAGAGCTGATTTGCATAAAGCCATTACCTAACCCAGGGTGGTGTGGAGTGCAAAAAACGATGGATTTAGGTCCAGATCCTTGTACTGGGGTGAATGTAAGACATTGATCTACATTCTGTCCATCAAATTGTTTTTTGTAATTTTCTCCCTGAGTGTACTGGGGTAGCTCAGACGTGGGTCCCAGAGCCTCCACACCACTGGAGTCAAGCTAGCCGGGCTGATGAGAGGTGTTACCTCGAAACCGGTCCGGTCCTCGGATGCTTGATTCCGGTCTGGGAAAGATATGGCTGTGTAGTTCGGACTGGACTGTTCCCATGGGGCACAGGGTCAGAGCTGATTTGCATAAAGCCATTATCTAACCCAGGGTGGTGTGGAGTGCAAAAAACGATGGATTTAGGCCCAGATCCTTGTACTGGGGTGAATGTAAGACATTGATCTACATTCTGTCCATCAAATTGTTTTTTGTAATTTTCTCCCTGAGTGTACTGGGGTAGCTCAGACGTGGGTCCCAGAGCCTCCACACCACTGGAGTCAAGCTAGCCGGGCTGATGAGAGGTGTTACCTCGAAACCGGTCCGGTCCTCGGATGCTTGATTCCGGTCTGGGAAAGATATGGCTGTGTAGTTCGGACTGGACTGTTCCCATGGGGCACAGGGTCAGAGCTGATTTGCATGAAGCCATTATCTAACCCAGGGTGGTGTGGAGTGCAAAAAACGATGGATTTAGGCCCAGATCCTTGTACTGGGGTGAATGTAAGACATTGATCTACATTCTGTCCATCAAATTGTTTTTTGTAATTTTCTCCCTGAGTGTACTGGGGTAGCTCAGACGTGGGTCCCAGAGCCTCCACACCACTGGAGTCAAGCTAGCCGGGCTGATGAGAGGTGTTACCTCGAAACCGGTCCGGTCCTCGGATGCTTGATTCCGGTCTGGGAAAGATATGGCTGTGTAGTTCGGACTGGACTGTTCCCATGGGGCACAGGGTCAGAGCTGATTTGCATAAAGCCATTATCTAACCCAGGGTGGTGTGGAGTGCAAAAAACGATGGATTTAGGCCCAGATCCTTGTACTGGGGTGAATGTAAGACATTGATCTACATTCTGTCCATCAAATTGTTTTTTGTAATTTTCTCCCTGAGTGTACTGGGGTAGCTCAGACGTGGGTCCCAGAGCCTCCACACCACTGGAGTCAAGCTAGCCGGGCTGATGAGAGGTGTTACCTCGAAACCGGTCCGGTCCTCGGATGCTTGATTCCGGTCTGGGAAAGATATGGCTGTGTAGTTCGGACTGGACTGTTCCCATGGGGCACAGGGTCAGAGCTGATTTGCATAAAGCCATTATCTAACCCAGGGTGGTGTGGAGTGCAAAAAACGATGGATTTAGGCCCAGATCCTTGTACTGGGGTGAATGTAAGACATTGATCTACATTCTGTCCATCAAATTGTTTTTTGTAATTTTCTCCCTGAGTGTACTGGGGTAGCTCAGACGTGGGTCCCAGAGCCTCCACACCACTGGAGTCAAGCTAGCCGGGCTGATGAGAGGTGTTACCTCGAAACCGGTCCGGTCCTCGGATGCTTGATTCCGGTCTGGGAAAGATATGGCTGTGTAGTTCGGACTGGACTGTTCCCATGGGGCACAGGGTCAGAGCTGATTTGCATAAAGCCATTATCTAACCCAGGGTGGTGTGGAGTGCAAAAAACGATGGATTTAGGCCCAGATCCTTGTACTGGGGTGAATGTAAGACATTGATCTACATTCTGTCCATCAAATTGTTTTTTGTAATTTTCTCCCTGAGTGTACTGGGGTAGCTCAGACGTGGGTCCCAGAGCCTCCACACCACTGGAGTCAAGCTAGCCGGGCTGATGAGAGGTGTTACCTCGAAACCGGTCCGGTCCTCGGATGCTTGATTCCGGTCTGGGAAAGATATGGCTGTGTAGTTTGGACTGGACTGTTCCCATGGGGCACAGGGTCAGAGCTGATTTGCATAAAGCCATTATCTAACCCAGGGTGGTGTGGAGTGCAAAAAACGATGGATTTAGGCCCAGATCCTTGTACTGGGGTGAATGTAAGACATTGATCTACATTCTGTCCATCAAATTGTTTTTTGTAATTTTCTCCCTGAGTGTACTGGGGTAGCTCAGACGTGGGTCCCTGAGCCTCCACACCACTGGAGTCAAGCTAGCCGGGCTGATGAGAGGTGTTACCTCGAAACCGGTCCGGTCCTCGGATGCTTGATTCCGGTCTGGGAAAGATATGGCTGTGTAGTTCGGACAGGACTGTTCCCATGGGGCACAGGGTCAGAGCTGATTTGCATAAAGCCATTATCTAACCCAGGGTGGTGTGGAGTGCAAAAAACGATGGATTTAGGCCCAGATCCTTGTACTGGGGTGAATGTAAGACATTGATCTACATTCTGTCCATCAATTGTTTTTTGTAATTTTCTCCCTGAGTGTACTGGGGTAGCTCAGACGTGGGTCCCAGAGCCTCCACACCACTGGAGTCAAGCTAGCCGGGCTGATGAGAGGTGTTACCTCGAAACCGGTCCGGTCCTCGGATGCTTGATTCCGGTCTGGGAAAGATATGGCTGTGTAGTTCGGACTGGACTGTTCCCATGGGGCACAGGGTCAGAGCTGATTTGCATAAAGCCATTATCTAACCCAGGGTGGTGTGGAGTGCAAAAAACGATGGATTTAGGCCCAGATCCTTTTACTGGGGTGAATGTAAGACATTGATCTACATTCTGTCCATCAAATTGTTTTTTGTAATTTTCTCCCTGAGTGTACTGGGGTAGCTCAGACGTGGGTCCCAGAGCCTCCACACCACTGGAGTCAAGCTAGCCGGGCTGATGAGAGGTGTTACCTCGAAACCGGTCCGGTCCTCGGATGCTTGATTCCGGTCTGGGAAAGATATGGCTGTGTAGTTCGGACTGGACTGTTCCCATGGGGCACAGGGTCAGAGCTGATTTGCATAAAGCCATTATCTAACCCAGGATGGTGTGGAGTGCAAAAAACGATGGATTTAGGCCCAGATCCTTGTACTGGGGTGAATGTAAGACATTGATCTACATTCTGTCCATCAAATTGTTTTTTGTAATTTTCTCCCTGAGTGTACTGGGGTAGCTCAGACGTGGGTCCCAGAGCCTCCACACCACTGGAGTCAAGCTAGCCAGGCTGATGAGAGGTGTTACCTCGAAACCGGTCCGATCCTCGGATGCTTGATTCCGGTCTGGGAAAGATATGACTGTGTAGTTCGGACTGGACTGTTCCCATGGGGCACAGGGTCAGAGCTGATTTGCATAAAGCCATTATCTAACCCAGGGTGGTGTGGAGTGAGAAAAACGATGGATTTAGGCCCAGATCCTTGTACTGGGGTGAATGTAAGACATTGATCTACATTCTGTCCATCAAATTGTTTTTTGTAATTTTCTCCCTGAGTGTACTGGGGTAGCTCAGACTTGGGTCCCAGAGCCTCCACACCACTGGAGTCAAGCTAGCCGGGCTGATGAGAGGTGTTACCTCGAAACCGGTTCGGTCCTCGGATGCTTGATTCCGGTCTGGGAAAGATATGGCTGTGTAGTTCGGACTGGACTGTTCCCATGGGGCACAGGGTCAGAGCTGATTTGCATAAAGCCATTATCTAACCCAGGGTGGTGTGGAGTGCAAAAAACGATGGATTTAGGCCCAGATCCTTGTACTGGGGTGAATGTAAGACATTGATCTACATTCTGCCCATCAAATTGTTTTTTGTAATTTTCTCCCTGAGTGTACTGGGGTAGCTCAGACGTGGGTCCCAGAGCCTCCACACCACTGGAGTCAAGCTAGCCGGGCTGATGAGAGGTGTGACCTCGAAACCGGTCCGGTCCTCGGATGCTTGATTCCGGTCTGGGAAAGATATGGCTGTGTAGTTCGGACTGGACTGTTCCCATGGGGCACAGGGTCAGAGCTGATTTGCATGAAGCCATTATCTAACCCAGGGTGGTGTGGAGTGCAAAAAACGATGGATTTAGGCCCAGATCCTTGTACTGGGGTGAATGTAAGACATTGATCTACATTCTGTCCATCAAATTGTTTTTTGTAATTTTCTCCCTGAGTGTACTGGGGTAGCTCAGACGTGGGTCCCAGAGCCTCCACACCACTGGAGTCAAGCTAGCCGGGCGGATGAGAGGTGTTACCTCGAAACCGGTCCGTTCCTCAGATGCTTGATTCCGGTCTGGGAAAGATATGGCTGTGTAGTTCGGACTGGACTGTTCCCATGGGGCACAGGGTCAGAGCTGATTTGCATAAAGCCATTATCTAACCCAGGGTGGTGTGGAGTTCAAAAAACGATGGATTTAGGGCTAGATCCTTGTACTGGGGTGAATGTAAGACATTGATCTACATTCTGTCCATCAAATTGTTTTTTGTAATTTTCTCCAGAGTGTACTGGGGTAGCTCAGACGTGGGTCCCAGAGCCTCCACACCACTGGAGTCAAGCTAGCCGGGCTGATGAGAGGTGTTACCTCGAAACCGGTCCGGTCCTCGGATGCTTGATTCCGGTCTGGGAAAGATATGGCTGTGTAGTTCGGACTGGACTGTTCCCATGGGGCACAGGGTCAGAACTGATTTGCATAAAGCCATTACCTAACCCAGGGTGGTGTGGAGTGCAAAAAACGATGGATTTAGGCCCAGATCCTTGTACTGGGGTGAATGTAAGACATTGATCTACATTCTGTCCATCAAATTGTTTTTTGTAATTTTCTCCCTGAGTGTACTGGGGTAGCTCAGACGTGGGTCCCAGAGCCTCCACACCACTGGAGTCAAGCTAGCCGGGCTGATGAGAGGTGTTACCTCGAAACCGGTCCGATCCTCGGATGCTTGATTCCGGTCTGGGAAAGATATGGCTGTGTAGTTCGGACTGGACTGTTCCCATGGGGCACAGGGTCAGAGCTGATTTGCATAAAGCCATTATCTAACCCAGGGTGGTGTGGAGTGCAAATAACGATGGATTTAGGCCCAGATCCTTGTACTGGGGTGAATGTAAGACATTGATCTACATTCTGCCCATCAAATTGTTTTTTGTAATTTTCTCCCTGAGTGTACTGGGGTAGCTCAGACGTGGGTCCCAGAGCCTCCACACCACTGGAGTCAAGCTAGCCGGGCTGATGAGAGGTGTTACCTCGAAACTGGTCCGGTCCTCGGATGCTTGATTCCGGTCTGGGAAAGATATGGCTGTGTAGTTCGGACTGGACTGTTCCCATGGGGCACAGGGTCAGAGCTGATTTGCATAAAGCCATTATCTAACCCAGGGTGGTGTGGAGTGCAAAAAACGATGGATTTAGGCCCAGATCCTTGTACTGGGGTGAATGTAAGACATTGATCTACATTCTGTCCATCAAATTGTTTTTTGCAATTTTCTCCCTGAGTGTACTGGGGTAGCTCAGACGTGGGTCCCAGAGCCTCCACACCACTGGAGTCAAGCTAGCCGGGCTGATGAGAGGTGTTACCTCGAAACCGGTCCGGTCCTCGGATGCTTGATTCCGGTCTGGGAAAGATATGGCTGTGTAGTTCGGACTGGACTGTTCCCATGGGGCACAGGGTCAGAGCTGATTTGCATAAAGCCATTATCTAACCCAGGGTGGTGTGAAGTGCAAAAAACGATGGATTTAGGCCCAGATCCTTGTACTGGGGTGAATGTAAGACATCGATCTACATTCTGTCCATCAATTGTTTTTTGTAATTTTCTCCCTGAGTGTACTGGGGTAGCTCAGACGTGGGTCCCAGAGCCTCCACACCACTGGAGTCAAGCTAGCCGGGCTGATGAGAGGTGTTACCTCGAAACCGGTCCGGTCCTCGGATGCTTGATTCCGGTCTGGGAAAGATATGGCTGTGTAGTTCGGACTGGACTGTTCCCATGGGGCACAGGGTCAGAGCTGATTTGCATAAAGCCATTATCTAACCCAGGGTGGTGTGGAGTGCAAAAAACGATGGATTTAGGTCCAGATCCTTGTACTGGGGTGAATGTAAGACATTGATCTACATTCTGTCCATCAAATTGTTTTTTGTAATTTTCTCCCTGAGTGTACTGGGGTAGCTCAGACGTGGGTCCCAGAGCCTCCACACCACTGGAGTCAAGCTAGCCGGGCTGATGAGAGGTGTTACCTCGAAACCGGTCCGGTCCTCGGATGCTTGATTCCGGTCTGGGAAAGATATGGCTGTGTAGTTCGGACTGGACTGTTCCCATGGGGCACAGGGTCAGAGCTGATTTGCATAAAGCCATTATCTAACCCAGGGTGGTGTGGAGTGCAAAAAACGATGGATTTAGGCCCAGATCCTTGTACTGGGGTGAATGTAAGACATTGATCTACATTCTGTCCATCAAATTGTTTTTTGTAATTTTCTCCCTGAGTGTACTGGGGTAGCTCAGACGTGGGTCCCAGAGCCTCCACACCACTGGAGTCAAGCTAGCCGGGCTGATGAGAGGTGTTACCTCGAAACCGGTCCGGTCCTCGGATGCTTGATTCCGGTCTGGGAAAGATATGGCTGTGTAGTTCGGACTGGACTGTTCCCATGGGGCACAGGGTCAGAGCTGATTTGCATAAAGCCATTATCTAACCCAGGGTGGTGTGGAGTGCAAAAAACGATGGATTTAGGCCCAGATCCTTGTACTGGGGTGAATGTAAGACATTGATCTACATTCTGTCCATCAAATTGTTTTTTGTAATTTTCTCCCTGAGTGTACTGGGGTAGCTCAGACGTGGGTCCCAGAGCCTCCACACCACTGGAGTCAAGCTAGCCGGGCTGATGAGAGGTGTTACCTCGAAACCGGTCCGGTCCTCGGATGCTTGATTCCGGTCTGGGAAAGATATGGCTGTGTAGTTCGGACTGGACTGTTCCCATGGGGCACAGGGTCAGAGCTGATTTGCATAAAGCCATTATCTAACCCAGGGTGGTGTGGAGTGCAAAAAACGATGGATTTAGGCCCAGATCCTTGTACTGGGGTGAATGTAAGACATTGATCTACATTCTGTCCATCAAATTGTTTTTTGTAATTTTCTCCCTGAGTGTACTGGGGTAGCTCAGACGTGGGTCCCAGAGCCTCCACACCACTGGAGTCAAGCTAGCCGGGCTGATGAGAGGTGTTACCTCGAAACCGGTCCGGTCCTCGGATGCTTGATTCCGGTCTGGGAAAGATATGGCTGTGTAGTTCGGACTGGACTGTTCCCATGGGGCACAGGGTCAGAGCTGATTTGCATAAAGCCATTATCTAACCCAGGGTGGTGTGGAGTGCAAAAAACGATGGATTTAGGCCCAGATCCTTGTACTGGGGTGAATGTAAGACATTGATCTACATTCTGTCCATCAAATTGTTTTTTGTAATTTTCTCCCTGAGTGTACTGGGGTAGCTCAGACGTGGGTCCCAGAGCCTCCACACCACTGGAGTCAAGCTAGCCGGGCTGATGAGAGGTGTTACCTCGAAACCGGTCCGGTCCTCGGATGCTTGATTCCGGTCTGGGAAAGATATGGCTGTGTAGTTCGGACTGGACTGTTCCCATGGGGCACAGGGTCAGAGCTGATTTGCATAAAGCCATTATCTAACCCAGGGTGGTGTGGAGTGCAAAAAACGATGGATTTAGGCCCAGATCCTTGTACTGGGGTGAATGTAAGACATTGATCTACATTCTGTCCATCAAATTGTTTTTTGTAATTTTCTCCCTGAGTGTACTGGGGTAGCTCAGACGTGGGTCCCAGAGCCTCCACACCACTGGAGTCAAGCTAGCCGGGCTGATGAGAGGTGTTACCTCGAAACCGGTCCGGTCCTCGGATGCTTGATTCCGGTCTGGGAAAGATATGGCTGTGTAGTTTGGACTGGACTGTTCCCATGGGGCACAGGGTCAGAGCTGATTTGCATAAAGCCATTATCTAACCCAGGGTGGTGTGGAGTGCAAAAAACGATGGATTTAGGCCCAGATCCTTGTACTGTGGTGAATGTAAGACATTGATCTACATTCTGTCCATCAAATTGTTTTTTGTAATTTTCTCCCTGAGTGTACTGGGGTAGCTCAGACGTGGGTCCCTGAGCCTCCACACCACTGGAGTCAAGCTAGCCGGGCTGATGAGAGGTGTTACCTCGAAACCGGTCCGGTCCTCGGATGCTTGATTCCGGTCTGGGAAAGATATGGCTGTGTAGTTCGGACAGGACTGTTCCCATGGGGCACAGGGTCAGAGCTGATTTGCATAAAGCCATTATCTAACCCAGGGTGGTGTGGAGTGCAAAAAACGATGGATTTAGGCCCAGATCCTTGTACTGGGGTGAATGTAAGACATTGATCTACATTCTGTCCATCAATTGTTTTTTGTAATTTTCTCCCTGAGTGTACTGGGGTAGCTCAGACGTGGGTCCCAGAGCCTCCACACCACTGGAGTCAAGCTAGCCGGGCTGATGAGAGGTGTTACCTCGAAACCGGTCCGGTCCTCGGATGCTTGATTCCGGTCTGGGAAAGATATGGCTGTGTAGTTCGGACTGGACTGTTCCCATGGGGCACAGGGTCAGAGCTGATTTGCATAAAGCCATTATCTAACCCAGGGTGGTGTGGAGTGCAAAAAACGATGGATTTAGGCCCAGATCCATTTACTGGGGTGAATGTAAGACATTGATCTACATTCTGTCCATCAAATTGTTTTTTGTAATTTTCTCCCTGAGTGTACTGGGGTAGCTCAGACGTGGGTCCCAGAGCCTCCACACCACTGGAGTCAAGCTAGCCGGGCTGATGAGAGGTGTTACCTCGAAACCGGTCCGGTCCTCGGATGCTTGATTCCGGTCTGGGAAAGATATGGCTGTGTAGTTCGGACTGGACTGTTCCCATGGGGCACAGGGTCAGAGCTGATTTGCATAAAGCCATTATCTAACCCAGGATGGTGTGGAGTGCAAAAAACGATGGATTTAGGCCCAGATCCTTGTACTGGGGTGAATGTAAGACATTGATCTACATTCTGTCCATCAAATTGTTTTTTGTAATTTTCTCCCTGAGTGTACTGGGGTAGCTCAGACGTGGGTCCCAGAGCCTCCACACCACTGGAGTCAAGCTAGCCGGGCTGATGAGAGGTGTTACCTCGAAACCGGTCCGATCCTCGGATGCTTGATTCCGGTCTGGGAAAGATATGACTGTGTAGTTCGGACTGGACTGTTCCCATGGGGCACAGGGTCAGAGCTGATTTGCATAAAGCCACTATCTAACCCAGGGTGGTGTGGAGTGAGAAAAACGATGGATTTAGGCCCAGATCCTTGTACTGGGGTGAATGTAAGACATTGATCTACATTCTGTCCATCAAATTGTTTTTTGTAATTTTCTCCCTGAGTGTACTGGGGTAGCTCAGACTTGGGTCCCAGAGCCTCCACACCACTGGAGTCAAGCTAGCCGGGCTGATGAGAGGTGTTACCTCGAAACCGGTTCGGTCCTCGGATGCTTGATTCCGGTCTGGGAAAGATATGGCTGTGTAGTTCGGACTGGACTGTTCCCATGGGGCACAGGGTCAGAGCTGATTTGCATAAAGCCATTATCTAACCCAGGGTGGTGTGGAGTGCAAAAAACGATGGATTTAGGCCCAGATCCTTGTACTGGGGTGAATGTAAGACATTGATCTACATTCTGCCCATCAAATTGTTTTTTGTAATTTTCTCCCTGAGTGTACTGGGGTAGCTCAGACGTGGGTCCCAGAGCCTCCACACCACTGGAGTCAAGCTAGCCGGGCTGATGAGAGGTGTGACCTCGAAACCGGTCCGGTCCTCGGATGCTTGATTCCGGTCTGGGAAAGATATGGCTGTGTAGTTCGGACTGGACTGTTCCCATGGGGCACAGGGTCAGAGCTGATTTGCATGAAGCCATTATCTAACCCAGGGTGGTGTGGAGTGCAAAAAACGATGGATTTAGGCCCAGATCCTTGTACTGGGGTGAATGTAAGACATTGATCTACATTCTGTCCATCAAATTGTTTTTTGTAATTTTCTCCCTGAGTGTACTGGGGTAGCTCAGACGTGGGTCCCAGAGCCTCCACACCACTGGAGTCAAGCTAGCCGGGCGGATGAGAGGTGTTACCTCGAAACCGGTCCGTTCCTCAGATGCTTGATTCCGGTCTGGGAAAGATATGGCTGTGTAGTTCGGACTGGACTGTTCCCATGGGGCACAGGGTCAGAGCTGATTTGCATAAAGCCATTATCTAACCCAGGGTGGTGTGGAGTTCAAAAAACGATGGATTTAGGGCTAGATCCTTGTACTAGGGTGAATGTAAGACATTGATCTACATTCTGTCCATCAAATTGTTTTTTGTAATTTTCTCCAGAGTGTACTGGGGTAGCTCAGACGTGGGTCCCAGAGCCTCCACACCACTGGAGTCAAGCTAGCCGGGCTGATGAGAGGTGTTACCTCGAAACCGGTCCGGTCCTCGGATGCTTGATTCCGGTCTGGGAAAGATATGGCTGTGTAGTTCGGACTGGACTGTTCCCATGGGGCACAGGGTCAGAACTGATTTGCATAAAGCCATTACCTAACCCAGGGTGGTGTGGAGTGCAAAAAACGATGGATTTAGGCCCAGATCCTTGTACTGGGGTGAATGTAAGACATTGATCTACATTCTGTCCATCAAATTGTTTTTTGTAATTTTCTCCCTGAGTGTACTGGGGTAGCTCAGACGTGGGTCCCAGAGCCTCCACACCACTGGAGTCAAGCTAGCCGGGCTGATGAGAGGTGTTACCTCGAAACCGGTCCGATCCTCGGATGCTTGATTCCGGTCTGGGAAAGATATGGCTGTGTAGTTCGGACTGGACTGTTCCCATGGGGCACAGGGTCAGAGCTGATTTGCATAAAGCCATTATCTAACCCAGGGTGGTGTGGAGTGCAAATAACGATGGATTTAGGCCCAGATCCTTGTACTGGGGTGAATGTAAGACATTGATCTACATTCTGCCCATCAAATTGTTTTTTGTAATTTTCTCCCTGAGTGTACTGGGGTAGCTCAGACGTGGGTCCCAGAGCCTCCACACCACTGGAGTCAAGCTAGCCGGGCTGATGAGAGGTGTTACCTCGAAACCGGTCCGGTCCTCGGATGCTTGATTCCGGTCTGGGAAAGATATGGCTGTGTAGTTCGGACTGGACTGTTCCCATGGGGCACAGGGTCAGAGCTGATTTGCATAAAGCCATTATCTAACCCAGGGTGGTGTGGAGTGCAAAAAACGATGGATTTAGGCCCAGATCCTTGTACTGGGGTGAATGTAAGACATTGATCTACATTCTGTCCATCAAATTGTTTTTTGCAATTTTCTCCCTGAGTGTACTGGGGTAGCTCAGACGTGGGTCCCAGAGCCTCCACACCACTGGAGTCAAGCTAGCCGGGCTGATGAGAGGTGTTACCTCGAAACCGGTCCGGTCCTCGGATGCTTGATTCCGGTCTGGGAAAGATATGGCTGTGTAGTTCGGACTGGACTGTTCCCATGGGGCACAGGGTCAGAGCTGATTTGCATAAAGCCATTATCTAACCCAGGGTGGTGTGGAGTGCAAAAAACGATGGATTTAGGCCCAGATCCTTGTACTGGGGTGAATGTAAGACATTGATCTACATTCTGTCCATCAAATTGTTTTTTGTAATTTTCTCCCTGAGTGTACTGGGGTAGCTCAGACGTGGGTCCCAGAGCCTCCACACCACTGGAGTCAAGCTAGCCGGGCTGATGAGAGGTGTTACCTCGAAACCGGTCCGGTCCTCGGATGCTTGATTCCGGTCTGGGAAAGATATGGCTGTGTAGTTCGGACTGGACTGTTCCCATGGGGCACAGGGTCAGAGCTGATTTGCATAAAGCCATTATCTAACCCAGGATGGTGTGGAGTGCAATAAACGATGGATTTAGGCCCAGATCCTTGTACTGGGGTGAATGTAAGACATTGATCTACATTCTGTCCATCAAATTGTTTTTTGTAATTTTCTCCCTGAGTGTACTGGGGTAGCTCAGACGTGGGTCCCAGAGCCTCCACACCACTGGAGTCAAGCTAGCCGGGCTGATGAGAGGTGTTACCTCGAAACCGGTCAGATCCTCGGATGCTTGATTCCGGTCTGGGAAAGATATGACTGTGTAGTTCGGACTGGACTGTTCCCATGGGGCACAGGGTCAGAGCTGATTTGCATAAAGCCATTATCTAACCCAGGGTGGTGTGGAGTGCAAAAAACGATGGATTTAGGCCCAGATCCTTGTACTGGGGTGAATGTAAGACATTGATCTACATTCTGTCCATCAAATTGTTTTTTGTAATTTTCTCCCTGAGTGTACTGGGGTAGCTCAGACGTGGGTCCCAGAGCCTCCACACCACTGGAGTCAAGCTAGCCGGGCTGATGAGAGGTGTTACCTCGAAACCGGTCCGGTCCTCGGATGCTTGATTCCGGTCTGGGAAAGATATGGCTGTGTAGTTCGGACTGGACTGTTCCCATGGGGCACAGGGTCAGAGCTGATTTGCATAAAGCCATTATCTAACCCAGGGTGGTGTGGAGTGCAAAAAACGATGGATTTAGGCCCAGATCCTTGTACTGGGGTGAATGTAAGACATTGATCTACATTCTGCCCATCAAATTGTTTTTTGTAATTTTCTCCCTGAGTGTACTGGGGTAGCTCAGACGTGGGTCCCAGAGCCTCCACACCACTGGAGTCAAGCTAGCCGGGCTGATGAGAGGTGTTACCTCGAAACCGGTCTGGTCCTCAGATGCTTGATTCCGGTCTGGGAAAGATATGGCTGTGTAGTTCGGACTGGACTGTTCCCATGGGGCACAGGGTCAGAGCTGATTTGCATAAAGCCATTATCTAACCCAGGGTGGTGTGGAGTGCAAAAAACGATGGATTTAGGGCCAGATCCTTGTACTGGGGTGAATGTAAGACATTGATCTACATTCTGTCCATCAAATTGTTTTTTGTAATTTTCTCCCTGAGTGTACTGGGGTAGCTCAGACGTGGGTCCCAGAGCCTCCACACCACTGGAGTCAAGCTAGCCGGGCTGATGAGAGGTGTTACCTCGAAACCGGTCCAGTCCTCGGATGCTTGATTCCGGTCTGGGAAAGATATGGCTGTGTAGTTCGGACTGGACTGTTCCCATGGGGCACAGGGTCAGAGCTGATTTGCATAAAGCCATTACCTAACCCAGGGTGGTGTGGAGTGCAAAAAACGATGGATTTAGGCCCAGATCCTTGTACTGGGGTGAATGTAAGACATTGATCTACATTCTGTCCATCAAATTGTTTTTTGTAATTTTCTCCCTGAGTGTACTGGGGTAGCTCAGACGTGGGTCCCAGAGCCTCCACACCACTGGAGTCAAGCTAGCCGGGCTGATGAGAGGTGTTACCTCGAAACCGGTCCGATCCTCGGATGCTTGATTCCGGTCTGGGAAAGATATGACTGTGTAGTTCGGACTGGACTGTTCCCATGGGGCACAGGGTCAGAGCTGATTTGCATAAAGCCATTATCTAACCCAGGGTGGTGTGGAGTGCAAAAAACGATGGATTTAGGCCCAGATCCTTGTACTGGGGTGAATGTAAGACATTGATCTACATTCTGTCCATCAAATTGTTTTTTGTAATTTTCTCCCTGAGTGTACTGGGGTAGCTCAGATGTGGGTCCCAGAGCCTCCACACCACTGGAGTCAAGCTAGCCGGGCTGATGAGAGGTGTTACCTCGAAACCGGTCCGGTCCTCGGATGCTTGATTCCGGTCTGGGAAAGATATGGCTGTGTAGTTCGGACTGGACTGTTCCCATGGGGCACAGGGTCAGAGCTGATTTGCATAAAGCCATTATCTAACCCAGGGTGGTGTGGAGTGCAAAAAACGATGGATTTAGGGCCAGATCCTTGTACTGGGGTGAATGTAAGACATTGATCTACATTCTGTCCATCAAATTGTTTTTTGTAATTTTCTCCCTGAGTGTACTGGGGTAGCTCAGACGTGGGTCCCAGAGCCTCCACACCACTGGAGTCAAGCTAGCCGGGCTGATGAGAGGTGTTACCTCGAAACCGGTCCGGTCCTCGGATGCTTGATTCCGGTCTGGGAAAGATATGGCTGTGTAGTTCGGACTGGACTGTTCCCATGGGGCACAGGGTCAGAGCTGATTTGCATGAAGCCATTATCTAACCCAGGGTGGTGTGGAGTGCAAAAAACGATGGATTTAGGCCCAGATCCTTGTACTGGGGTGAATGTAAGACATTGATCTACATTCTGTCCATCAAATTGTTTTTTGTAATTTGCTCCCTGAGTGTACTGGGGTAGCTCAGACGTGGGTCCCAGAGCCTCCACACCACTGGAGTCAAGCTAGCCGGGCTGATGAGAGGTGTTACCTCGAAACCGGTCCGGTCCTCGGATGCTTGATTCCGGTCTGGGAAAGATATGGCTGTGTAGTTCGGACTGGACTGTTCCCATGGGGCACAGGGTCAGAGCTGATTTGCATAAAGCCATTATCTAACCCAGGGTGGTGTGGAGTGCAAAAAACGATGGATTTAGGCCCAGATCCTTGTACTGGGGTGAATGTAAGACATTGATCTACATTCTGTCCATCAAATTGTTTTTTGTAATTTTCTCCCTGAGTGTACTGGGGTAGCTCAGACGTGGGTCCCAGAGCCTCCACACCACTGGAGTCAAGCTAGCCGGGCTGATGAGAGGTGTTACCTCGAAACTGGTCCGGTCCTCGGATGCTTGATTCCGGTCTGGGAAAGATATGGCTCTGTAGTTCGGACTGGACTGTTCCCATGGGGCACAGGGTCAGAGCTGATTTGCATAAAGCCATTATCTAACCCAGGGTGGTGTGGAGTGCAAAAAACGATGGATTTAGGCCCAGATCCTTGTACTGGGGTGAATGTAAGACATTGATCTACATTCTGTCCATCAAATTGTTTTTTGTAATTTTCTCCCTGAGTGTACTGGGGTAGCTCAGACGTGGGTCCCAGAGCCTCCACACCACTGGAGTCAAGCTAGCCGGGCTGATGAGAGGTGTTACCTCGAAACCGGTCCGGTCCTCGGATGCTTGATTCCGGTCTGGGAAAGATATGGCTGTGTAGTTCGGACTGGACTGTTCCCATGGGGCACAGGGTCAGAGCTGATTTGCATAAAGCCATTATCTAACCCAGGGTGGTGTGGAGTGCAAAAAACGATGGATTTAGGCCCAGATCCTTGTACTGGGGTGAATGTAAGACATTGATCTACATTCTGTCCATCAAATTGTTTTTTGTAATTTTCTCCCTGAGTGTACTGGGGTAGCTCAGACGTGGGTCCCAGAGCCTCCACACCACTGGAGTCAAGCTAGCCGGGCTGATGAGAGGTGTTACCTCGAAACCGGTCCGGTCCTCGGATGATTGATTCCGGTCTGGGAAAGATATGGCTGTGTAGTTCGGACTGAACTGTTCCCATGGGGCACAGGGTCAGAGCTGATTTGCATAAAGCCATTATCTAACCCAGGGTGGTGTGGAGTGCAAAAAACGATGGATTTAGGCCCAGATCCTTGTACTGGGGTGAATGTAAGACATTGATCTACATTCTGTCCATCAAATTGTTTTTTGTAATTTTCTCCCTGAGTGTACTGGGGTAGCTCAGACGTGGGTCCCAGAGCCTCCACACCACTGGAGTCAAGCTAGCCGGGCTGATGAGAGGTGTTACCTCGAAACCGGTCCGGTCCTCGGATGCTTGATTCCGGTCTGGGAAAGATATGGCTGTGTAGTTCGGACTGGACTGTTCCCATGGGGCACAGGGTCAGAGCTGATTTGCATAAAGCCATTATCTAACCCAGGGTGGTGTGGAGTGCAAAAAACGATGGATTTAGGCCCAGATCCTTGTACTGGGGTGAATGTAAGACATTGATCTACATTCTGTCCATCAAATTGTTTTTTGTAATTTTCTCCCTGAGTGTACTGGGGTAGCTCAGACGTGGGTCCCAGAGCCTCCACACCACTGGAGTCAAGCTAGCCGGGCTGATGAGAGGTGTTACCTCGAAACCGGTCCGGTCCTCGGATGCTTGATTCCGGAATGGGAAAGATATGGCTGTGTAGTTCGGACTGGACTGTTCCCATGGGGCACAGGGTCAGAGCTGATTTGCATAAAGCCATTATCTAACCCAGGGTGGTGTGGAGTGCAAAAAACGATGGATTTAGGGCCAGATCCTTGTACTGGGGTGAATGTAAGACATTGATCTACATTCTGTCCATCAAATTGTTTTTTGTAATTTTCTCCCTGAGTGTACTGGGGTAGCTCAGACGTGGGTCCCAGAGCCTCCACACCACTGGAGTCAAGCTAGCCGGGCTGATGAGAGGTGTTACCTCGAAACCGGTCCGGTCCTCGGATGCTTGATTCCGGTCTGGGAAAGATATGGCTGTGTAGTTCGGACTGGACTGTTTCCATGGGGCACAGCGTCAGAGCTGATTTGCATAAAGCCATTACCTAACCCAGGGTGGTGTGGAGTGCAAAAAACGATGGATTTAGGCCCAGATCCTTGTACTGGGGTGAATGTAAGACATTGATCTACATTCTGTCCATCAAATTGTTTTTTGTAATTTTCTCCCTGAGTGTACTGGGGTAGCTCAGACGTGGGTCCCAGAGCCTCCACACCACTGGAGTCAAGCTAGCCGGGCTGATGAGAGGTGTTACCTCGAAACCGGTCCGATCCTCGGATGCTTGATTCCGGTCTGGGAAAGATATGACTGTGTAGTTCGGACTGGACTGTTCCCATGGGGCACAGGGTCAGAGCTGATTTGCATGAAGCCATTATCTAACCCAGGGTGGTGTGGAGTGCAAAAAACGATGGATTTAGGCCCAGATCCTTGTACTGGGGTGAATGTAAGACATTGATCTACATTCTGTCCATCAAATTGTTTTTTGTAATTTTCTCCCTGAGTGTACTGGGGTAGCTCAGACGTGGGTCCCAGAGCCTCCACACCACTGGAGTCAAGCTAGCCGGGCTGATGAGAGGTGTTACCTCGAAACCGGTCCGGTCCTCGGATGCTTGATTCCGGTCTGGGAAAGATATGGCTGTGTAGTTCGGACTGGACTGTTCCCATGGGGCACAGGGTCAGAGCTGATTTGCATAAAGCCATTATCTAACCCAGGGTGGTGTGGAGTGCAAAAAACGATGGATTTAGGGCCAGATCCTTGTACTGGGGTGAATGTAAGACATTGATCTACATTCTGTCCATCAAATTGTTTTTTGTAATTTTCTCCCTGAGTGTACTGGGGTAGCTCAGACGTGGGTCCCAGAGCCTCCACACCACTGGAGTCAAGCTAGCCGGGCTGATGAGAGGTGGTACCTCGAAACGGGTCCGGTCCTCGGATGCTTGATTCCGGTCTGGGAAAGATATGGCTGTGTAGTTCGGACTGGACTGTTCCCATGGGGCACAGGGTCAGAGCTGATTTGCATAAAGCCATTATCTAACCCAGGGTGGTGTGGAGTGCAAAAAACGATGGATTTAGGCCCAGATCCTTGTACTGGGGTGAATGTAAGACATTGATCTACATTCTGTCCATCAAATTGTTTTTTGTAATTTTCTCCCTGAGTGTACTGGGGTAGCTCAGACGTGGGTCCCAGAGCCTCCACACCACTGGAGTCAAGCTAGCCGGGCTGATGAGAGGTGTTACCTCGAAACCGGTCCGGTCCTCGGATGCTTGATTCCGGTCTGGGAAAGATATGGCTGTGTAGTTCGGACTGGACTGTTCCCATGGGGCACAGGGTCAGAGCTGATTTGCATAAAGCCATTATCTAACCCAGGGTGGTGTGGAGTGCAAAAAACGATGGATTTAGGCCCAGATCCTTGTACTGGGGTGAATGTAAGACATTGATCTACATTCTGTCCATCAAATTGTTTTTTGTAATTTTCTCCCTGAGTGTACTGGGGTAGCTCAGACGTGGGTCCCAGAGCCTCCACACCACTGGAGTCAAGCTAGCTGGGCTGATGAGAGGTGTTACCTCGAAACCGGTCCGGTCCTCGGATGCTTGATTCCGGTCTGGGAAAGATATGGCTGTGTAGTTCGGACTGAACTGTTCCCATGGGGCACAGGGTCAGAGCTGATTTGCATAAAGCCATTATCTAACCCAGGGTGGTGTGGAGTGCAAAAAACGATGGATTTAGGCCCAGATCCTTGTACTGGGGTGAATGTAAGACATTGATCTACATTCTGTCCATCAAATTGTTTTTTGTAATTTTCTCCCTGAGTGTACTGGGGTAGCTCAGACGTGGGTCCCAGAGCCTCCACACCACTGGAGTCAAGCTAGCCGGGCTGATGAGAGGTGTTACCTCGAAACTGGTCTGGTCCTCGGATGCTTGATTCCGGTCTGGGAAAGATATGGCTGTGTAGTTCGGACTGGACTGTTCCCATGGGGCACAGGGTCAGAGCTGATTTGCATAAAGCCATTATCTAACCCAGGGTGGTGTGGAGTGCAAAAAACGATGGATTTAGGCCCAGATCCTTGTACTGGGGTGAATGTAAGACATTGATCTACATTCTGTCCATCAAATTGTTTTTTGTAATTTTCTCCCTGAGTGTACTGGGGTAGCTCAGACGTGGGTCCCAGAGCCTCCACACCACTGGAGTCAAGCTAGCCGGGCTGATGAGAGGTGTTACCTCGAAACCGGTCCGGTCCGGTCCTTGGATGCTTGATTCCGGTCTGGGAAAGATATGGCTGTGGAGTTCGGACAGGACTGTTCCCATGGGGCATAGGGTCAGAGCTGATTTGCATAAAGCCATTATCTAACCCAGGGTGGTGTGGAGTGCAAAAAACGATGGATTTAGGCCCAGATCCTTGTACTGGGGTGAATGTAAGACATTGATCTACATTCTGTCCATCAAATTGTTTTTTGTAATTTTCTCCCTGAGTGTACTGGGGTAGCTCAGACGTGGGTCCCAGAGCCTCCACACCACTGGAGTCAAGCTAGCCGGGCTGATGAGAGGTGTTACCTCTAAACCGGTCCGGTCCTCGGATGCTTGATTCCGGTCTGGGAAAGATATGGCTGTGTAGTTCGGACTGGACTGTTCCCATGGGGCACAGGGTCAGAGCTGATTTGCATAAAGCCATTATCTAATCCAGGGTGGTGTGGAGTGCAAAAAACGATGGATTTAGGCCCAGATCCTTGTACTGGGGTGAATGTAAGACATTGATCTACATTCTGTCCATGAAATTGTTTTTTGTAATTTTCTCCCTGAGTGTACTGGGGTAGCTCAGACGTGGGTCCCAGAGCCTCCACACCACTGGAGTCAAGCTAGCCGGGCTGATGAGAGGTGTTACCTCGAAACCGGTCCGGTCCTCGGATGCTTGATTCCGGTCTGGGAAAGATATGGCTGTGTAGTTCGGACTGGACTGTTCCCATGGGGCACAGGGTCAGAGCTGATTTGCATAAAGCCATTATCTAACCCAGGGTGGTGTGGAGTGCAAAAAATGATGGATTTAGGCCCAGATCCTTGTACTGGGGTGAATGTAAGACATTGATCTACATTCTGTCCATCAAATTGTTTTTTGTAATTTTCTCCCTGAGTGTACTGGGGTAGCTCAGACGTGGGTCCCAGAGCCTCCACACCACTGGAGTCAAGCTAGCCGGGCTGATGAGAGGTGTTACCTCGAAACCGGTCCGGTCCTCGGATGCTTGATTCCGGTCTGGGAAAGATATGGCTGTGTAGTTCGGACAGGACTGTTCCCATGGGGCACAGGGTCAGAGCTGATTTGCATAAAGCCATTATCTAACCCAGGGTGGTGTGGAGTGCAAAAAACGATGGATTTAGGCCCAGATCCTTGTACTGGGGTGAATGTAAGACATTGATCTACATTCTGTCCATCAAATTGTTTTTTGTAATTTTCTCCCTGAGTGTACTGGGGTAGCTCAGACGTGGGTCCCAGAGCCTCGACACCACTGGAGTCAAGCTAGCCGGGCTGATGAGATGTCTTACCTCGAAACCGGTCCGGTCCTCGGATGCTTGATTCCGGTCTGGGAAAGATATGGCTGTGTAGTTCGGACTGGACTGTTCCCATGGGGCACAGGGTCAGAGCTGATTTGCATAAAGCCATTATCTAATCCAGGGTGGTGTGGAGTGCAAAAAACGATGGATTTAGGCCCAGATCCTTGTACTGGGGTGAATGTAAGACCTTGATCTACATTCTGTCCATCAAATTGTTTTTTGTAATTTTCTCCCTGAGTGTACTGGGGTAGCTCAGACGTGGGTCCCAGAGCCTCCACACCAATGGAGTCAAGCTAGCCGGGCTGATGAGAGGTGTTACCTCGAAACCGGTCCGGTCCTCGGATGCTTGATTCCGGTCTGGGAAAGATATGGCTGTGTAGTTCGGACTGGACTGTTCCCATGGGGCACAGGGTCAGAGCTGATTTGCATAAAGCCATTATCTAACCCAGGGTGGTGTGGAGTGCAAAAAATGATGGATTTAGGCCCAGATCCTTGTACTGGGGTGAATGTAAGACATTGATCTACATTCTGTCCATCAAATTGTTTTTTGTAATTTTCTCCCTGAGTGTACTGGGGTAGCTCAGACGTGGGTCCCAGAGCCTCCACACCACTGGAGTCAAGCTAGCCGGGCTGATGAGAGGTGTTACCTCGAAACCGGTCCGGTCCTCGGATGCTTGATTCCGGTCTGGGAAAGATATGGCTGTGTAGTTCGGACAGGACTGTTCCCATGGGGCACAGGGTCAGAGCTGATTTGCATAAAGCCATTATCTAACCCAGGGTGGTGTGGAGTGCAAAAAACGATGGATTTAGGCCCAGATCCTTGTACTGGGGTGAATGTAAGACATTGATCTACATTCTGTCCATCAAATTGTTTTTTGTAATTTTCTCCCTGAGTGTACTGGGGTAGCTCAGACGTGGGTCCCAGAGCCTCCACACCAATGGAGTCAAGCTAGCCGGGCTGATGAGAGGTGTTACCTCGAAACCGGTCCGGTCCTCGGATGCTTGATTCCGGTCTGGGAAAGATATGGCTGTGTAGTTCGGACTGGACTGTTCCCATGGGGCACAGGGTCAGAGCTGATTTGCATAAAGCCATTATCTAACCCAGGGTGGTGATGAGAGGTGTTACCTCGAAACCGGTCCGGTCCTCGGATGCTTGATTCCGGTCTGTGAAAGATATGGCTGTGTAGTTCGGACTGGACTGTTCCCATGGGGCACAGGGTCAGAGCTGATTTGCATAAAGCCATTATCTAACCCAGGGTGGTGTGGAGTGCAAAAAACGATGGATTTAGGCCTAGATCCTTGTACTGGGGTGAATGTAAGACATTGATCTACATTCTGTCCATCAAATTGTTTTTTGTAATTTTCTCCCTGAGTGTACTGGGGTAGCTCAGACGTGGGTCCCAGAGCCTCCACACCACTGGAGTCAAGCTAGCCGGTCTGATGAGAGGTGTTACCTCGAAACCGGTCTGGTCCTCGGATGCTTGATTCCGGTCTGGGAAAGGTATGGCTGTGTAGTTCGGACAGGACTGTTCCCATGGGGCACAGGGTCAGAGCTGATTTGCATAAAGCCATTATCTAACCCAGGGTGGTGTGGAGTGCAAAAAACGATGGATTTAGGCCCAGATCCTTGTACTGGGGTGAATGTAAGACATTGATCTACATTCTGTCCATCAAATTGTTTTTTGTAATTTTCTCCCTGAGTGTACTGGGGTAGCTCAGACGTGGGTCCCAGAGCCTCCACACCACTGGAGTCAAGCTAGCCGGGCTGATGAGAGGTGTTACCTCTAAACCGGTCCGGTCCTCGGATGCTTGATTCCGGTCTGGGAAAGATATTGCTGTGTAGTTCGGACTGGACTGTTCCCATGGGGCACAGGGTCAGAGCTGATTTGCATAAAGCCATTATCTAACCCAGGGTGGTGTGGAGTGCAAAAAACGATGGATTTAGGCCCAGATCCTTGTACTGGGGTGAATGTAAGACATTGATCTACATTCTGTCCATCAAATTGTTTTTTGTAATTTTCTCCCTGAGTGTACTGGGGTAGCTCAGACGTGGGTCCCAGAGCCTCCACACCACTGGAGTCAAGCTAGCCGGGCTAATGAGAGGTGTTACCTCGAAACCGGTCCGGTCCTCGGATGCTTGATTCCGGTCTGGGAAAGATATGGCTGTGTAGTTCGGACTGGACTGTTCCCATGGGGCACAGGGTCAGAGCTGATTTGCATAAAGCCATTATCTAACCCAGGGTGGTGTGGAGTGCAAAAAACGATGGATTTAGGCCTAGATCCTTGTACTGGGGTGAATGTAAGACATTGATCTACATTCTGTCCATCAAATTGTTTTTTGTAATTTTCTCCCTGAGTGTACTGGGGTAGCTCAGACCTGGGTCCCAGAGCCTCCACACCACTGGAGTCAAGCTAGCCGGGCTGATGAGAGGTGTTACCTCGAAACCGGTCCGGTCCTCGGATGCTTGATTCCGGTCTGGGAAAGATATGGCTGTGTAGTTCGGACTGGACTGTTCCCATGGGGCACAGGGTCAGAGCTGATTTGCATAAAGCCATTATCTAACCCAGGGTGGTGTGGAGTGCAAAAAACGATGGATTTAGGCCCAGATCCATGTACTAGGGTGAATGTAAGACATTGATCTACATTCTGTCCATCAAATTGTTTTTTGTAATTTTCTCCCTGAGTGTACTGGGGTAGCTCAGACGTGGGTCCCAGAGCCTCCACACCACTGGAGTCAAGCTAGCCGGGCTGATGAGAGGTGTTACCTCGAAACCGGTCCGGTCCTCGGATGCTTGATTCGGTCTGGGAAAGAAATGGCTGTGTAGTTCGGACTGGACTGTTCCCATGGGGCACAGGGTCAGAGCTGATTTGCATAAAGCCATTATCTAACCCAGGGTGGTGTGGAGTGCAAAAAACGATGGATTTAGGCCCAGATCCTTGTACTGGGGTGAATGTAAGACATTGATCTACATTCTGTCCATCAAATTGTTTTTTGTAATTTTCTCCCTGAGTGTACTGGGGTAGCTCAGACATGGGTCCCAGAGCCTCCACACCACTGGAGTCAAGCTAGCCGGGCTGATGAGAGGTGTTACCTCGAAACCGGTCCGGTCCTCGGATGCTTGATTCCGGTCTGGGAAAGATATGGCTGTGTAGTTCGGACTGGACTGTTCCCATGGGGCACAGGGTCAGAGCTGATTTGCATAAAGCCATTATCTAACCCAGGGTGGTGTGGAGTGCAAAAAACGATGGATTTAGGCCCAGATCCTTGTACTGGGGTGAATGTAAGACATTGATCTACATTCTGCCCATCAAATTGTTTTTTGTAATTTTCTCCCTGAGTGTACTGGGGTAGCTCAGACGTGGGTCCCAGAGCCTCCACACCACTGGAGTCAAGCTAGCCGGGCTGATGAGAGGTGTTACCTCGAAACCGGTCCGGTCCTCGGATGCTTGATTCCGGTCTGGGAAAGATATGGCTGTGTAGTTCGGACTGGACTGTTCCCATGGGGCACAGGGTCAGAGCTGATTTGCATAAAGCCATTATCTAACCCAGGGTGGTGTGGAGTGCAAAAAACGATGGATTTAGGCCCAGATCCTTGTACTGGGGTGAATGTAAGACATTGATCTACATTCTGTCCATCAAATTGTTTTTTGTAATTTTCTCCCTGAGTGTACTGGGGTAGCTCAGACGTGGGTCCCAGAGCCTCCACACCACTGGAGTCAAGCTAGCCGGGCTGATGAGAGGTGTTACCTAGAAACCGGTCCGGTCCTCAGATGCTTGATTCCGGTCTGGGAAAGATATGGCTGTGTAGTTCGGACTGGACTGTTCCCATGGGGCACAGGGTCAGAGCTGATTTGCATAAAGCCATTATCTAACCCAGGGTGGTGTGGAGTGCAAAAAACGATGGATTTAGGCCCAGATCCTTGTACTGGGGTGAATGTAAGACATTGATCTACATTCTGTCCATCAAATTGTTTTTTGTAATTTTCTCCCTGAGTGTACTGGGGTAGCTCAGACGTGGGTCCCAGAGCCTCCACACCACTGGAGTCAAGCTAGCCGGGCTGATGAGAGGTGTTACCTCTAAACCGGTCCGGTCCTCGGATGCTTGATTCCGGTCTGGGAAAGATATGGCTGTGTAGTTCGGACTGGACTGTTCCCATGGGGCACAGGGTCAGAGCTGATTTGCATAAAGCCATTATCTAACCCAGGGTGGTGTGGAGCGCAAAAAACGATGGATTTAGGCCCAGATCCTTGTACTGGGGTGAATGTAAGACATTGATCTACATTCTGTCCATCAAATTGTTTTTTGTAATTTTCTCCCTGAGTGTACTGGGGTAGCTCAGACGTGGGTCCCAGAGCCTCCACACAACTGGAGTCAAGCTAGCCGGGCTGATGAGAGGTGTTACCTCGAAACCGGTCCGGTCCTCGGATGCTTGATTCCGGTCTGGGAAAGATATGGCTGTGTAGTTCGGACTGGACTGTTCCCATGGGGCACAGGGTCAGAGCTGATTTGCATAAAGCCATTATCTAACCCAGGGTGGTGTGGAGTGCAAAAAACGATGGATTTAGGCCCAGATCCTTGTACTGGGGTGAATGTAAGACATTGATCTACATTCTGTCCATCAAATTGTTTTTTGTAATTTTACACTCACCCTCCTGCCTGCATCATACCCTCCCAGAGTTTGGCGCCTCAGAGACACGCTGCTGCATAGTATTTGTATTTGTATTTGTATCTGGGTTTTATATCGCGCCAACTCACCGACAGGTCTCAAAGCGCTTCTGACCAAGTACAGCAACAAGAAACAAGATGGAAGAGTGGAGGAGTATCGACCTATCTTACGGGAATGTAAACGCGTCCTTGAAAAGTAAGGTCTTCAGGGATTTCCTAAAGCGGAGAAGATTGGGTTCTCTCCGAAGCACCTCCGGCAGCTTATTCCAGATGGTGGGAGCTTGGACTGAAAAGGATCTGCCTCCTTTTGTTGCCAGTTTAAAGCGTGGGCAGGATAGCAGGAAGGAGTCGGAGGATCGCAGGGCGCGCTTAGGTTCATATATTTCAAGCCTATCTTTTATATAGGCTGGCGCCTGTCCGTGAATTGCTTTATGGCAGATGCACATGCTCTTAAATTCGACTCTCTGCTTCATAGGGAGCCAATGTAGCCTATAAAGCAGGGGGGAGGCGTGGGTCCGCCTGGGTAATCCGAATATCACGCGGGCTGCGTCATTCAAGATAACCTTAAGACGATTAATGGAATTTTTTGGGAGACCTAGGTATAACGAGTTTCCATAGTCGATTCTAGACACTATTGTGGCTGAAACAATGGTTCGAAGCATGTTCTTTGAGAGTAGGGGGACGAGTTTACGTAGCTGCCTGATCAGGTTGGTACAAGAACCAACCACAGCGGACACTTGGTTGGTCATTGAAAGTTCCTGATCGATTTTCATACCAAGGCTCTTTACACTAGGGCACGGTTTTGGGGTAGGTCCGAGTTCTTGTGGCCAGAACAAATCGTTCCAGGGGGAAGTAGAGGTTGAGACTACAAGGACTTCCGTTTTGTCTGGATTGATTTTTAATAGGTTGGACGACATCCAATTTACTGTGAACCGTAGTGTATTTTGAACCATGGACTGAGCCGATGTTGTGTTGTTGATACTCAGCAGCAGCTGAGTATCATCGGCGTAGTTAAAAACTTTACAGCCCATGTTTGCCAAGGATTCTATCAGTGGCTGTAGGTACAGGTTAAATAAAAGTGGTGAGAGCGCGGACCCTTGCGGGACTCCACAAACCAAGGCACCCACGTCGGAGACCTGATCTGCTAGCTGGATCCTCTGCGTCCTCCCTAGTAGAAAGGCTGTTAGCCATTGGAGGGCTTGTTCTTTTATCCCGGACCTGGCTAGTCTGTCCAGGAGCAGTGCATGGCTGACAGTATCAAACGCCGCTGAAAGGTCTAGTAATATCAGGGCGCTTGGTTTTTTACTGTCAGCCATGCATCTGAGCTCGTCCAGTACTGACAGCATTACTAGTTCCGGCTATGGTGGGCACGAAAACCAGCTTGCCGCTCCTGGAGAAGATGGTAAGATTCCAGGAGGGGTGACAATGATTTTAACACATGCTGTTCTAGCACTTTTGATAGAAATGGCAACTGGGAGATTGGCCTGTAGTTCTTCAGGCTAGTTGGATCCGCCCCAGGTCTTTTTTATCAGGGGTCTGACGTGTGCCTCTTTAAAAGTGGTTGGTAGTGATCCAGTAGCTAATGAATTGTTTAGGAGGTCTAGGATCTGGTCCTCTAGAATCGGAATCGCTAGTCGAAAAATATCGGGGGGCAGGGGTCGGCAGGGGAACCTGACTTGGTAGATGCTACTAGTTGTCTAAGGGTGGTGGAGTCAATTTCGGGAAATCTAGTAATGATAGGGGTTGAGGGGTTTTGAGGGAGCAATGGCATAGTGTGTATAGTTGAATCGTCTTTCTTGATATCTGACAGTATAGTCGCTACCTTTTCAAGAAAATTTCCTTGAAAAGTATCACAATCAATCAATGTAACTGCCTTTTCCTCCTTTTTGCTTAGTTCTTTCAATATTTGGAAGGTTTCTTTCTGGATGTTTGTGGCATTGTTCATACGTGTTTCATAATAGTCTTTCTTAGCTGATACGATGAGCTTTTTATACAGTTGAAACGATGTTCTGTATGATTCCCTGTCAGTGTCCTTTTTAGATTTCCTCAAGATAGCGGAGCTTTCTTTTTTGATCTCGTAGGCTTTGGGTAAACCAGGGAGCTCCTTTTTCTACACCCTTTATTTTTTGTGTTTTTTCAGGGACTATCTCATCAATTGATTGCCTGAGGGTGGTTACTATAGTGTCGTAGTTTAGATCTAAGTCGGTGCCATCTAATGGGATTATGGATTTCTGTTTGCATTTGGACAGGACTTTGGTCAGGGTTTCAGGGTCGACTTTTTTCCATTGGCGCACTTTTTTAGTTTTCAATGGGAGTTTAGCCTGGGGGTTGTTTTGTGGTATATCACACAAGATTAGGTGATGGTCCGACCAGATGCAAGGTGTGATATTTGTGAGGGCCGCCTTTGGCATAGAGGACCAGATGAGGTCAAGAATGTGACCTTTTATGTGGGTTGGAGCTTTCACTAATTGTGCCAGTCCAAGAGCGGTCATGGAAGTCTGCAGTTTCTGAGCTGATAGATCTGTATCCCTTTTATCCCAATGAACATTGAAATCACCAGTCACCAAAATATTTTTATAGCGAGTGCATAGATCCGATATCATAGGGAAAAAGAGATTGTTAAACATTGAAGTACTTTGGGGTGGGCAATAGACTGTTAAGATAATAAGACAGGAATTGCTCATGGTGATTTTTATCCCCAATAGATCAACGGCATTTATAGTCTCAGTTAGGATTTTGGTCACGGTAAGCTGTTTTTTAAAAATTGTTGCTACGCAACCGCCTCGGGCCCCGTCTGGTCGGTTATGCCAGATCATATCATACCCGCTAGGGAGGGCGGCTATGATGTCCGGGGAGGAGGTATCACTCAACCAAGTTTCGGTGAGTGTCAGTATGTCGATGGTCTCATCCTGTAAGAGGGTGAAAATTTCCAGGTGGTGTTTCTGTAGTGACTTAGTATTGAGGGTAGCTAGCTTTAGAGGGAGTGGAAGGCTAGAATTCTTAGGGTTGGGGATACAGAGGATATTATTTTCCTTGAGAGCGGCGCATATGATAGGAGACAGACTGTACCTGTCAGAGTTCAGTGCTAGGAGATCATCTGTAGTATAGGAGAGGCGTGTGCCAGAGTTCCTGATCCCTGAGCCCGATCGAGCGCGGACGGGCGCAGACGGGCAGGACTCTGGCACGACTCCGGCGCAGGTCCGGCGCGTCCGCTGTTCGCGTCCGCTGCGCGGAGTCATCACTGTCTGTTTTTATAGCGCTGTCAATCGCGTCACCAGCCCAACCCGACCCAAGATGGCCGCCAAAACCGGCGCCCTGCCCTCGGCGTCAACACTCAGCCGAGAGCAGGACCGGAGCTACAGGGAGGGGGTGAGAAGGAATCTAAGGCGCTACTAAGCGCAGGGGGTCTCAGCACACCTATTTAACTCAGGTGTGAGCGAAATACACAACAAGTGCAAGACAAGTAAAATCGGCTATTAAAAAACAGGAAAGATAGGAGACCTCCCGGCTTCCGCCTCAGGAGGGGGAAAATGCGTGCTGTGTCAGTATTACCTGCTCACTAACACAGGCGCCCTTTTATAGCGCTGTCAATCGCGTCACCAGCCCAACCCGACCCAATATGGCCGCCAAAACCGGCGCCCTGCCCTCGGCGTCAACACTCAGCCGAGAGCAGGACCGGAGCTACAGGGAGGGGGTGAGAAGGAATCTAAGGTGCTACTAAGCGCAGGGGGTCTCAGCACACCTATTTAACTCAGGTGTGAGCGAAATACACAACAAGTGCAAGACAAGTAAAATCGGCTATTAAAAAACAGGAAAGATAGGAGACCTCCCGGCTTCCGCCTCAGGAGGGGGAAAATGCGTGCTGTGTCATTCATAGGGCGGATGTTGTGAAGCGCATTCAGGACACAGTTAAGGACTACCTCTACCACAACACCAACCCGGACACGACACCGGTGACTCAGTGGGCGGCCCTGAAGGCAGTTGTTCGGGGGAGTTTATAGCCCTCTCAACTGCGGATAATAGGGAGCGCCATCAGAAACTAGACGAGCTAACGCACCGCGTCCACTAATTAGAACAAATGCACCAGAAAATGGGAGCCCCGAGAGTGTGGAGGCAACTTAAGGCCGTACGCCATAAACTGAAGGTACTGGATCAGGACCGTGTGGAATTTGCGGCCCTTAGATTGCGACATGCCTACAATGCTGGAGGGGACAGGTGCAGTCATCTCTTGGCAATAGGTTGCGGGTGGCGCGTCAGCAACAAAGGGTTAAGGAGATTGTACGGCCGGATGGGACTTGTGTATCAGAGGACGCTGAGATCGCCGAGGCGTTCTGCGCCTTTTACACCACCCTGTACACGGGCGACCAGTTGAATGGCTTTGAGGCCTCCTCGTTCCTAGACTCGGTCACGCTACCCTCTTTGGCTGCTCCTCAAACGGCCTATCTCGAGAGGGATATCCAAACAGAAGAGGTAATTGCCGCTATTTCCCGTTTTAAATTGGGGAAAGCACCAGGGCCGGATGGCTTCCCCTCTATCTTCTACAAGAAATTTTGCGCTTTGCTCGCCCCGATCCTTACCCGACTGTTTAAAACATATGCGGAACGGGGAGCTATACCGCTGACCCTTCTAAGGGCTTTGATTGTAGTCATCCCGAAACCTAGGAAAGACAGGACTAAGTGCGGGGCTTACCGACCGATCTCTCTATTGAATGTGGATCTTAAATTGTATACTGGGATCCTGGCGGCTCGACTGGCCCCTTACCTGCCCAGTCTCATAGATCCGGACCAGGCGGGGTTTATCCCCGAACGTCAGACAGTGGATAATGGCAAACAAATTATTCACTTAATCGAGAAAGCTACCCGAGCGCCGGGAGAGTGTATGATGTTGGCGATAGATGCCGAAAAGGCTTTTGACCGCGTTCATTGGCCCTATCTGGAGCAGGTCATGGAGAGAGTGGGGATCGGGGAGAAATTCTGTACCCTTATTTTTAATTGTTATAAGTTTCCCACAGCGGTCGTCAGGGTAAATGGCTATAGCTCTGGTAGTTTTACCATCGAGAGAGGTACGAGGCAGGGATGCCCACTTTCACCCCTTTTATTCGCTCTATATATGAAACCACTCACACAGAAACTACGGGGAAATCGGGCAGTCACAGGGATTAAATTTGGCGGCTATATCCAGACAATCAGTCTCTATGCAGACGATATATTGATCTCACTAGATGCCCCGAGGGCGGCCTTGCCGGCATATATGGCCGATCTGGATGCCTTCGCTAAAGTCGATAGCCTTGGATCTGTCGCTGTCTCCATCCACTAGATCCTATCTGCAAGGCCTCTTTCCCATCCATTGGGCAACAGACACCATTCCATATCAAGGGATCCAACTGGCCTCTTCACTCCCCACTGTGGTCACAGCCAATTATAACACACTCCAGGGGAAAATTCGGGGTGAGATAAACCGGTGGAGACATTACCCAATCTCTTGGATAGGCAGGATTGCAGCAGTCAAAATGACTGTCTTACCTCAGATCCTCAACCTCTTCCGTGCTCTGCCGCTTCGGCCACCCGCTGGGTGGATCCGACAAACACAATCCGAATTGGCATAATTTATATGGCAGGGAAAAAAGCCCAGAATGCGAAGGGCGTTGGTCACGCTTGCCCCGGAGATGGGTGGTTTGGGGATTCCGGATCTATCCAAATACTACCAAGCGTCGCAATTGAGATACCTGGTCGAATGGAGCAAATGGGAGTCAGAGAAACATTGGCTCTTTCAGGACCAGGCGGTGGCTGGTCGCCCACTACAAGAAATCACTTTCCTCCGCAAACCCCACAGACCTCCCAACCTGTACGCTTCGTATATAACGCGAGTCCCTCTGGAAGTGTGCGACTCCACTAACCTTGCGCACGACCTTACGACATTCCCTTCCCCGCTTACCCCTTTGGTGGATAATCCTGACTTTGCCCCCGGCGCAGTGGGGACGTCTTTTGCCCATTGGAGGCCCGCGGGATGCCGATTTTTAAACAACGTTTAAGGAACCGAAGGGGTCATTCCCTTCCTCCAATTTAAACAGCAATATAGCTTCCCAGAAACAGAACGGTTCCGGTATCTACAAGTGCGGCTCTGGGCTCTGCACCCACAAGTACGTACAAGCGTGGACAGATGGCTCCTACCGTATGAGCGATGGCTCATCTCTCGCACGTCCGATGCAAAACTCATTTCCGATCTCTATAAGATGCTGCAGGTCACACAGACGCACGCACACAACCCAGACAGGGAGCGATGGGAGAAGGAATTAGGTAGGACCCTTAGCCATATGGAGTGGGAGAGGATTTACTATGGGGCACGCCACTCTGCATATCACATGGGGCTCACGGAGACGTTCACGAAAGTAGCAACATACTGGTACTATACTCCAGAAAGGGTACATGAGATGGACCGCAGCCAGGACGCGCACTGTTGGCGGGGATGTGGCTGAGTTGTCAACCTAGTACACCTGTTGTGGGAGTGTGAACAAATACAACCATACTGGGTGCAAGTGTTAGCTGAAGTGGACAAACATTTCGAAACAGATCTCCCGCGCTTTCCGGCGTATATCTTATTGGGACTCTCCAACCCATTGACCTATCCACTACGCTCCCGCAGAGGCAGACAAATCGCTATCGCACTGGGCTCTGCGGTGCAAAACATACTTAAACATTGCCGTACCTCCACCATACCCTCCTTTACAGGTTGGCTGCATAGGTTATGGCATGTCCTCGGGATGGAGAAACTGTCACTCACTATGGCGGGAGAGAGAGACAAATATGAGGATCTTTGGCAACCATTTCTATCACTAATCTCCACCGAATTTAGAGAAATCACATGCCCACGGCATCTGAGGTTGCTGAGGTTTACAGACCCCAAGGCGGCAGATTCTTAAGGCGGGCATAGTTGTTGGGACATGGGCGGAGAGAGGACCGGGGAGAGAGTGGGGGCAGATGGGGAGCACTGGACGGGCGGAGAGGGGGTGTGGATGGGAAGAAGGGGGGGTTCTAGGTTTTGTTCCTTCCTTTATTCTTTCATACCATGTACCAGCATTTTACAGGACTGCACTACGTGTATTGTATGCACGCATTTCTTGGCCTTTATCTGAATGTAAGTCTTGCTATCGGGAACTCAAGCATAGAATGTACATGGTGTGACCTTATTTTTCTCTGCTGAATTCAATAAAAACAGTTAAACCATAAAGTTTAATAAACCTTCATGATTTGTACTTTGTACCTTGTCTTGTGTGGATTTTCCAATGTGCTTCTTCTGAGTGTACATGATGTGTGTTTAAGGGTCTCATCTTTAAAGACTCACACATCACTATGTATGAGCGTAAAATCCGTTCCGCTCGCGGAATATGCGGATTTTCGGCAAATTCGCAATCCGCGAATTCTCGCGAATTTGCTGACAATTCGCAAATTCGCGCGTAGCGGATTTTTTTGCTTGGTCGCGCTTGACAAATACAATATTGCGGCGCGCGGCGTTAACTTACCATCATTCAGCGTTTGAAGAGTTGTTTTTCTCCATGTTTGCGTGTGCTACGCCATTTTGGATCTTGCTGCGTAATCCCGCGGGAGTTTGTCGACCGCGATTACGTTATCGCGGCTCGCCACCTTGCACAGCGAGAGTTTGTCATTGCGAGTACGTCATAAAGGCTCGTGATCACGTATCGCGGGAGTAAACAATTGCAAACTCGTAGATGCGGCGGGCAGCAACAATCTCGCACTCGCGAAATTGCAAAATTTGTAATTCTGCATAAGAAATCCACCAGCAGGCAGCATAAACCTTCTGAACATGATGATTTTTATCACAATAACTCCTCAGGTTGACATTTGCCTGCACTTTTTTTTGCAAGTAGTCCAATTTGGGGGGAGTGGGAGGAAGGAAGTGCCCCACAGTCTCCAACTTCCTGTTCCTGTCCAGCAGGCTCCTCCCAGTGCTTTGTTCATGTCCTGGTCACTTTGATTTGGATCTTGACCTGGAAGGATTACTTTTTGTGGATGCTGCTGGATATTTGCATTTGAGGCCTTTTTGACTCTCTTTGGATCACTTTTGGATTAGAAATTTCACAAGTAAGTTGATGTTGTTTGTTTGGGGGCATGGATGGCATTGGATTGGGGTGATTTTTGTGTGTTTTTCGATTTTTTGGCTGTTGTTGGGGCCTTTTGCCCAGGGGTACTCAGTGGTGCATGGACTGAGTCTTTCTGTGGGGTCTCTTCAATGTAAACATCATGGAGGGCATGAATGGCATTGGATTGTGGTGATTTTTGTGTGTTTTTCGATTTTTTGGCTGTTGTTGGGGCCTTTTGCCCAGGGGTACTCAGTGGTGCATGGACTGAGTCTTTCTGTGGAGTCTCTTTAATGTAAGCGGGAGAGGTTGGACACGGCGCACAGCTTTCGGTGAATATAATAGTTCACTGATAAGGTAGACAAGATAATCAATTTAAGGTGCTCCTTACAGGTGACGCAACTGTTCAGATACGTCCAGAAAGGTTAAGGGGTTGAGTGCGCTACTGGGATGTAAGCGCATCCCTGTGGTGGGCACACTTGTATGGTACTGTGTGTTGCTGCACGACACAGTGAATTCCAAGAATGTTCAAATAAAGTTCCAAGATTTGAAAGTTTTCAAAATTTAATTAGCATTTTCCATAAGTGTATCTCATATTTCCTTCATATGAATGGATTCACAATCAGTTTTATCATCGTCGAGAATGAGAGAAGCTCCAATGCATTTCGGACAAGACGTCCTTTTTCAAGGAGCACTGCAACAAAGGATATACAGGAAGCCAAATCAATGTAAACGCTTAACCCATCGATGAGACAGCATGTCAACTACGGTAAAAACATGGGTTCGTGAAATAACCTCATGCTCCCTTGAAAGAAACAAAATGCAACATAAATAAAGAAATGTTCACCCAAAAGTGACGCTGGGGTTGAAACGATGGGGGTGGTAACCGTGCTAGGGACTATTAAGGTCGTGAGGTTTCTTTCAAGGGAGCATGAGGTTATTTCACGAACCCATGTTTTTACCGTAGTTGACATGCTGTCTCATCGATGGGTTAAGCGTTTACATTGATTTGGCTTCCTGTATATCCTTTGTAGCAGTGCTCCTTGAAAAAGGACGTCTTGTCCGAAATGCATTGGAGCTTCTCTCATTCTCGACGATGATAAAACTGATTGTGAATCCATTCATATGAAGGAAATATGAGATACACTTATGGAAAATGCTAATTAAATTTTGAAAACTTTCAAATCTTGGAACTTTATTTGAACATTCTTGGAATTCACTGTGTCCTGCAGCAACACACAGTACCATACAAGTGTGCCCACCACAGGGATGCGCTTACATCCCAGTCTCTTTAATGTAAACATCATGGAGGGCATGGATGGCATTGAATTGTGGTGATTTTTGTGTGCTTTTCGATTTCTTGGATGTTGTTGGGGCCTTTTGCCCAGGGGTACTCAGTGGTGCATGGACTGAGTCTTTCTGTGGGGTCTCTTTAATGTAAACATCATGGAGGCCATTGATGCCATTGGATTGTGGTGAATTTTGTGTGTTTTTTGATTTTTTGGCTGTCGTTGAGGCCTCTCCATGTGGGTGGGGGCCATTTTGAGGCCTGGCCATGTGGGTGGGGGTCTAGGGGGCATTTTGAAGCCAGGTAGTGTGCTTTGTTGTGCCATAGGCCTGCACCCAGTCTGCCATGCTTTCATCCATTATGCCCAGGGGTACTCAGTGGTGCATGGACCGAGTCTTTCTGTGGGGTGTCTTGAATTTCAACATGATTGAGGGCATGGATGGCATTGGATTGTGGTGATTATTGTGTGTTTTTCGATTTTTTGGCTGTTGTTGGGGCCTTTTGCCCAGGGGTACTCAGTGGTGCATGGACTGAGTCTTTCTGTGGGGGTCTCTTGAATGTAAACATCATGGAGGGCATGGATGGCATTGGATTGGGGTGATTTTTGTGTGTTATTCGATTTTTTGGCTGTTGTTGGGGCCTTTTCCCCAGGGGTACTCAGTGGTGCATGGACTGAGTCTTTCTGTGGGGTCTCTTCAATGTAAACATCATGGAGGGCATGGATGGCATTGGATTGTGGTGATTTTTGTGTGTTTTTTGATTTTTTGGCTGTTGTTGGGGCCTTTTGCCCAGGGGTACTCAGTGGTGCATGGACTGAGTCTTTCTGTGGGGGTCTCTTGAATGTAAACATCATGGAGGGCATGGATGGCATTGGATTGGGGTGATTTTTGTGTGTTATTCGATTTTTTGGCTGTTGTTGGGGCCTTTTCCCCAGGGGTACTCAGTGGTGCATGGACTGAGTCTTTCTGTGGGGTCTCTTCAATGTAAACATCATGGAGGGCATGGATGGCATTGGATTGTGGTGATTTTTGTGTGTTTTTGATTTTTTTGGCTGTTGTTGGGGCCTTTTGCCCAGGGGTACTCAGTGGTGCATGGACTGAGTCTTTCTGTGAGGTCTCTTTAATGTAAACATCATGGAGGGCATGGATGGCATTGGATTGTGGTGAATTTTGTGTGTTTTTCGATTTGTTGGCTGTTGTTGGGGCCTGTCCATGTGGGATGGGGCCATTTTGAGGCCTGGTCCAGGCAGGGCCTGGCCATGTGGGTGGGGGTGATGAAGCAAGGATTCACACGTTATACGACTTGCTTGGATTCAAACCCCTCGCCTAACCTTTAAAATAGTAACCAACATGTTTTGTGTATTAATATTGCACTTTAACACTACACGCGGGTGTCCCAGAGACGCTTGCTTATGTGTTTTCTAATCATAACAAAGCTTGCACACTGACTGGTCGCTGCTATGCGGGATTTCAGTCTGTGCATGCGTCGGTCATACCCATGTGATGTGACGCACTCGTAGTTCTGGAGGGATTTTTTTGCACATGCGCATTATTGCAAATATGGCCGCTTTGTCTTTAACACACAATCTTGCTTGCTGCCGCTGCTTTGGCACAACTGTCTATTTCTGCCTAAAAACCTAATGCTATAGATATTATGAAGTAAGGGATGTAGCATAGCCGATCACGGTATACAGTGTATTCATTTCTTCCTGTGTTTCTAATTTGTTTTCACTTACTTTTCATGTACCGCGTATCTGTGGGCCTGTGGAAGGGGAGCCACTCCATCTTTGAAACCCATGTCACCCTAATCACGTGATGAGGGCGAAACCGAATTGCGCAGGAGTGGAACTAAGCCAGCTGGCTTCTGAAGCTGAGATGCGCCTGGGAAAGTGACCCTTGCTTCAGGAGAAGATTTCAGCTGTCCCTAAAACTGAAACAATGTTCATCTTTTATGTGTGTCCTATTGTACTACACCTTCCACATGCCATGGGAACTGGAATGTAAGGGGTGGGTTCGAAAATATAAATATTAATTGTGGGAACCCTAAATTCTAGGTGGTGACAATGACCTAACCACCTCTCTCGTCCAATCCAAAGTTGGGGATCCTGTCACTTGCAACATTAGTGGGTGGTCCACTGACCCGAAAACAGTATAACTAGCCTAATTTTAGCTAGAGGAATTGTCCGACTTGTCCGAGTAGCTGACCTGTCACCGACCCTACGAACTCTATAGGTGATTGATACAGAGAGCTGCGGAGCACTCTGTCCGTGATTTCCACAAACTCCAAGGGGTGGAATGGTTTTAAGTGCTGGCGAAGCACTCTGCTGGGAGATTCGAAAACCCAATCGGGGTTATTGGCAGATTCCGTGCAGAGAGGGAGTAGCGCAGGCGTTGCATCCGAAGCTGCAGGTGTTGGTCGTACCCTTTGATGAGCCCAGTCCTGATCCAAATCCTGAGGGGTATCCTGTCCTGGCGGTCCATGAGCTGTACCTGCTCGCCTACTAGCATCCTAAGTCCTTGAGGGTCCTTGTCCTCGCCTTTTCCCTAACTGACCCGCGGCCAGGGTTAGTCCTCATTCCTGTCCTAGGTAAATATATATCTGTGGGTGTCCGTCTATCTATACTCTTTCTTCTCCTCCTTTAATAAAGCATCATTGCCTATTTTATTTTCCCTGTCTTTCTCCAAAAGATTTTACATGCACAACTGTTTATTAGTTATGTTCCACTTTTACCCTCACCTGTAGGATAATATTGAATTGTCTGCGTATTCAGTGTGTTCCACTTTTACCCTGCCTTAGTATCTAAGCCTTCAAGTAGTAAATAGCATAGGGTCTGTCTTTTATAGATCACTGATGAAATCTAGCATTCAGCTAAATAGTATGTACCTTTCCACTCTACCTGCCTTAGTATAAGCCTGAAAACTGAATAGAATGTTCCCTGTTACCCTTTTCCTTTAGCATCTGAGATTCAATGGTGTTCACTCTCATCCATCGCTACATTATAGTTTTGCTCCTTGGTATTGATGCTCTAATCTGTATAAACTCCGTTCTCATGGCATATGTATTATAACTTTAAAACTAGATAAAATTCTTAAACCCCTTCAGGTGTCTGTGGTCATTACAAATCGTAAAAAGTGTTATTCAAATGTATAAGGTATTTTTGTTAGTCTTATCTCCTCCCCACTGCTAGCTCCTGATTTATCAGGAACATAGGTACCGGCGACAAGGATTGGTAAGTCAGGTACACTGAAATCAATAGTAAGAAAACACAAGAATTACTGATGGGGATGTGTAAGCTCGCCCGATTCACAAGAGTATAGTGCATAAACACGTTATGGGCCCAAGTGTGTATAAATGTTGGTGAAATAAAGAGTCGGGCGACCTGCGCGCTCTATCAGTAATTTTCTGGTAGCAGAATGATGGTTAGGACTAGTAAGATAGGCAGATAAGATATTTTGTGAATAGACCGTGAATCTACAAATTGTGCTGCTAAAATTTTTGCTGCTAAAATATTTTTTTTTATTATTGCTTTAAAAATGTTATAAAATGTTTTGAAATTATATTTTATGAAATGCTGCTATATTATTGTATGTGATTAACAAATTGTTAAGTGATTGTTTTATGTTGTCTGGAATCCCCGGGGAATAGTATAGCGGGTGGTGAGCAGAATCCACTTAGCTGTGAGGTCACTGGCTGTGAGGAAGATTAGTGCATGGTTAGGTGGGACCGGAAGCGCTAATTAAAATCTTTTCTTTCCGAATAAATAGTTGGATAATTGACAGCAACGAGACTGCTAATAGAAACTTCGGTTGTGATATTACCTAGTAAGGGTCACACAGGGAAGGAGTAATAGAGTCATCGGAGCTTGAGTGATAGCAAAGGAGTTCACTGGTGAAACTTTTGACTTAGTATATATCCCAGAAAGAAAGGATGAGTCAAAGAAGTAGCAGGTTCTCTAATGCGTGTGTGAAAGGGTAGGCAGAAGGATCTATCCGTAGTGAATGAAAAGTAGACAGAAGTGGTTTACTTGCAGTGAGAGAAAAACCTTTTTTCTTTTTAAAACACTCGAGCACAGTGGCGAAAGTTATACGTTGTTAACTAAATTGAGCACTTGCACTTTAAGAAAAATTCAAAGTTTCCGTTACCTTGTGAAGGAGGGAGTCGGTCGCGAAGCCGCGCTGACGTCACTCCGTGCCGCGCTGGTATTGGTTGAAACAGCCGGTGTGTAACGAAGCTGGTATTGTAAAGGAGGGGTGAGTGCCGAAGCGTGAGACCGCGTCTCGCGAAAAGACCACGCACCCATTGGTCGAAAATAGTTGAAACATTGGTGTTGGTTGGTTGTTAAACATTGAAAGACGCGGGGCGTGACCAACTGCCGAGCATGGCGGCAGCTTGAATCGGGAGCTCCACAAGGCTGACCGGCCCGCGCAATTATCCGTAAGACTATCCGCACGTTCACCCGCCCGAAGGAGTGAAGTCGGCTCGGAGAAGCAAGCGGCACACATTGATCCGCCCCCGGCGAAAATCCGACTACGGGAAGTGATCCGTTCGGCGAAGGCGTAGTGGGGCCTCCGCCTGCCCAGCAGCACCGGCCTGGAGTGCCTGGCGAACCCGGCCGGAAATCCACCCTGCTCGGCTGGAGGACGCTGACTCTGACCGGCGCCCGCGTCCCACCGACAGAAGAAAGGTACCAGCGCGTATTGTACGCAACGCGGCAGCCAGCGGACACGGAAACGGCTGCCGCGCCAGGGGCTAGAAGAACGTTTCTCCTGCGCATGGAGTGGGCGCCCACAGGGGCTGAGGCGTCCCTGTCCTTTGGCGGCGCCATCTTGGGACTGCACAGGCGGTCAGGTATCCCGCACGCACGGCAAGGTAGGGCGAAATGCGCCACAGACCACACAGCCCACCCGCAGCCCGGTGAATCGGACTCCAGCCCGAGCCTGCGTAGGGGGAGGACGGTACTCCCCGCCTGGCAGCAACTGCGAGTAAGGTGTCCATAACGACACAGAGAGCGACAGTGCGTGAGGGAGAAGGTCTGGCCTGGCGGCTCTGTCCCACTGACACTACACCCCACTTGGAGGGGGAAACACCAAAAACGAAAGCTACCAGCGAGGTGCTCACAGCCCAGACACCGCCGGCGACGCACCACAGCACCACACCGAGGCATACTGCAACGGCCACCGGGGGACGGACCTCGCACGTGATGGGCCACTGAGACTGACCCCCAAGTGGACAGTGACCCGGGCCGGACGTCGAGGGGCTACAGTGCACTGCAGTCCAAGCTCCTGCAATCTACGACGACAGCGCTCACCCGGAGAATAGCGAGGCCAGTGGGAGGCGGGTCCTGGAACCACTGAAAAGACCGGACAATACAGAGCCAAACACAGCACTATGGCAGGCAAAAACACGAGGAGTACGACAACGCAAGCGAGGCTTGATAAATTTGCGTATACCCAGGGTGGCCATTCACAAGGACCTGGGCGTCACTCCACTGGAGCAACTACAGACACGAACGGGGCTGGGAAAGTTACACTAGAAGACATTATGAAAACCCTCACTGAGGTCCAGGCGACAGTGGGCACCATCTCCTCCGAAGTGAACTTGCTGAGAGCAGACTTTAAGAAGATGTCAGAGAGGGTATCCCAAGTGGAGGTGGTCACAAAGTCGCTCATCGAGGACACCTCAGATCTACAGGTAGCGATGGAACGAATGGAAAAGGCCACCAAGCAACTACAGGAAAAGCTGGATGACCAGGAGGGGCGCTCTCGAAGAAACAACGTCCGCATCCTAGGCCTTCCGGAATCGGAGGGGAAGGGCGCCATGGACCTATACATCGAGGATCTTATCAAAACCAAACTGCAGCCTAAAGGCCTGTCCAACTTCTTCTCTGTCGAGAGGGCACACCGGGTCCCTGGGGGTGCGGCCAAACCGGGAGCCACGCCGCGGCCAGTGCTGGCTAGACTATTCAACTTTAGAGACAGGGACGCCATTCTGCAGGCGGCAAGGGTAGCACCACCAGTGAAAGTTCAGAACTCAACTCTGGCCTTCTTCCCAGACTATACGGCTGAGGTGGCCAGACGCCGGAAGTCCTTCACTGAAGTGAAGAAGACGCTACGTGACAGGGGCCTGCCCTATTCGATGCTTTTCCCCGCCAAATTGCGGATTGTAGCTGAGGGGAAGACGTGGTTTTTCGACACGCCTGAGGTGGCACGTGAGTGGCTGGATGGCTGGAGGCAGGTGGGCAAACCCCAACGCCCGCACAGGGACCGCCAAGACCGCCGCAACGAGAGGACGACGGAACACCGGGCAACCAGCCCGGCAACTGAACAGGGCGCCGCCGCGGGATTGGATTCTGATCTTGAGAGGGACCCATTTGATTCCGGTCAACCTAGCAGGGGTTGACAACCTGAGTTATATGCGAGATGACACGATCAAAGCCCTTGGGACTTCGAGCTGATGGAACTGAGTAGGGCGGGCACTGGCCGGTGCCTGTAGGGGACTCACCAACCCCACGAGCAAGTAAGAATAGATAGGGAGGGGACTAAGCACTCTGCCAAGTTGGGGATGCGGGCGGGACTTCGTCCGTGGAGCAGGGGAGCAGGGAGGGGGTGGGGGGGAAAGTTGTACTGTTACGGTTATGGTTATTGGTCATCACTGTGTGCATACGAGGCATAGTTACATTGTTAGACGTCAGCGCCAGGTACCCCGGCGCACAGCTCATCATACTGGCTCTACCACATTACTGCATATTGGCATCATGGGTCATAAATCCAAATGGCACATCAAGAACAAGCAGGACCCACTGAGGGCGCCCCTTTAATGACAATGGTTCCCCCACTGAAACTGCTTACATGGAACGTCAGAGGGTTGGGGGATAAAATTAAGCGAGGTTTGGTACTGCAAACCATCAAACGCCATAGATCTGAACTGGTACTACTTCAAGAAACACATTTGGCGGGGACTACATGCAAAGCACTAAATAGGCGTGGCTACACCATGGCAGTACACGCTGAATTCACTACAGGCTCCAGAGGCACAGGGATACTCCTCAAGAACAACTCGTCCTTTTTGGTTAATAGCCGCAAGACGGACGACCAAGGGCGTTTTGCGGCACTCTCTGGCCAGTGGGAGGGGAGGACCCTCAATGTGGTATCTGTGTACATCCCCCCGGCGCTTCACTCTACAGCACTGCCGGCGCTTGGGCAGTTTCTCATTGACCTCCCGGAGGGTGACATGATCATTGGAGGGGACTTCAATGCTATAGCAGACCCCTTACTAGACACCTTTCCCATACGAGATCGCCCGAGAGGGACTGCCACGCTTCCTGGATTCCTGACTGCCCTGGGTCTCACGGATGTGTGGCGTCAATTGAACCCCATGGCGACGCAATACACGCATTACTCCGCCCCCCACAACAGCCTTTCACGCATTGATTTCTTCTTTTTTCTAGGGGTGAGACTGGGTTCCATAGACAAGCTGGAGATTCTACCGAGAGGCATCTCCGACCACTCCCCAATATCCCTTCACCTTACTACCAAAGAACAAAAGCGCGCTAGAGTGTACCCGATATATCCCAATTATCTGCAGATTCCTGGTGTCAGAAAAAAACTTACATTGGCTACAACACACTACTTTCACGAAAACATGGGCACGGTCACCTCACCCTCGGTGCTCTGGGAGGCGTACAAAACGGTCCTACGCGGGGCATCCATATCGGCAATCACTGGGCATAAAAGAGAATCCAGAGATGACCTTGCAAATTTAGAATTGGCACTCCACACGGCAAACACTGCCCACATGACGGACCCCACCCCTGACACCGCACATGAGTTACAACTCCGACAGCAGCAGCACCAAGCGCACCTCACCACGGTCACTAAAGGACACCTGGCAAACACCGCACACCGAATATATGATGTGGGAGATAAGGCAGGGAAAATGCTGGCGTGGTTGGACAAACGGGGCGGCACTAACAGGGGGATACAACGCCTATATGATGCTGAGGGCCAGCTGCAGACTCACCCGGAACGAATAGTACACACCCTAGCGCGCCACTTCCAGGGGATATACACACCGACACGATCGGTCACAGAGCAGGAGGCCCTGGCGTCTCTCGGAAACATTGCTATCCCTGTGCTCTCTCCTGAAGCACAGCAGGAACTAGACACAGACCTAACGGAGGGAGAGATCCAAATAGCGATACAGGCATTGCAATCCGGCAAGGCACTGGGTCCCAACGGAATACCTGTGGAATGGTATAAGGCGACAGCCTCGGTGCTGGCCAAGCCTCTCTTGGACATGTACAATGATAGTGTAGAGAGGGCGCTGCTTCCACTCGACCAGCGCACGGCCACAATCGTAGCCATTCCCAAACCAGCCAAACCACCAACTGACTGCGCCTCGTACCGGCCCATTTCTCTGCTCAATACTGAAGCGAAGATCTTGGCGAAACTCCTGGCCAGTCGTCTGACCCAGCATCTGCGCACCCTGATACACCCCGATCAATCGGGCTTCATGCCACACAGGAGCACAGCGCTGAACCTACGGAGGGTGCATGGGGTGCTGGCATGGGCACATCTTCTTACAGACCAAGCTGTGATCCTTTCCCTAGACGCTAAAATGGCGTTTGACCTGGTGGAGTGGGAGTACCTGTTTGCTGTCCTGACCCGAATGGGATTCGGACCAAAGTATCTTGCATGGGTGCGGCTGCTCTACACCTTACCAGTTGCGCAGGTGGTTGCGAATGGCCACATATCGCCAACCTTTCCACTGGGATGAGGAACTAGACAAGGATGCCCGCTATCGCCCCTTCTATTTGCATTAGTGCTGGAGCCGTTGGCAATCATGCTCAGAGCGGCGCCACTGTTCCGAGGCATCACTTGGGAGGAAGGGTGGGAGGACAAAGTCTCCTTATATGCAGATGACATGCTGATCTATATGATCAATCCCAATGAGGGGGTCCCTGCCCTGTTGGCTTTATGCGACGAACAAGGCACGGCATCGGGTTACACCCTGAACTGGTCCAAATCCATACTTTATGTACTCAAAGGCCCGGGTCCAGTGCTGCAAGCCGAATGTCCCCTAAAGATAACGACCACCTCATTTAAGTACCTGGGTATCTTTATTACTGCCGATGCTGCGGAATTCTATACCGAGAACTTGCTGCCACCTCTGACACGCTTGCGTGCGGACGTCAAATACTGGGCAACACTACCGCTGACCCTCCTAGGGCGAGCGGCACTCTATAAAATGATGGCGCTCCCAAGGTTTCTATATGTGCTCGAAAACTCCCCTTATGTAGTGAACCCGCGATACTTCCAACAGGTCGCTGCATTGATATCCAGTCTGCTATGGAGCAATGGCCCGGCGCGAATAGCACAGGACAAACTGGTAAAGAGCTGGTACGAGGGGGGGGATCGCACTGCCCAATCTCCAATTATATTATTGGGCGTCCCAGCTTAAGATAATTAATCACTGGATCCACGTCGCACGGGAGGACCCCGCGTATAAGGCGGACTGGTCGCAACTGGGGACTGAAGGCATGCTTTCAGTGCTATACAACTACTCGCAAGTAAAGACCCTACTAGGCCCAACGTTTCATACGGCGACGCTATGGCACACAGCACAATCACGTCTGGGGTGGAAGGGAAAAATTACTAGGTTAACTCCGTTGTGGGACACTAAAACACTGGGAAACTTGCGGACATGTAAGGGGTTCGCACGATGGGACAACATAGGGATCTCGGTGGTTGGAGACCTTTGGGACAAGGGCACGGTTATTCCTTTCCCGCAGCTCCAACAGCTATACGGCCTGGGCCCCTCTGAAACATACCGGTATGTGCAAATCCGTCACGCCCTGCTACAGGCAATCCCACCTGACACCGCACTCCCAGAATCGTCACCACTGGAAGACAGGTTGCTGATCGAATTTATGGAACAGAAGGCAACCTCACTCACGTATAAAAAACTGATTAACAACCTGCCAGACCCCACACAGAAACTTAAAGAGAAATGGGTGGGGGAACTAGGTGAGATGGATGATACAGAGTGGAACGAGGCGCTTGCCTCACCGCGAGAGGTAGGCATTTCGGCCAGATTCCGCCTAGTGCAGCTCAAAATTCTACATCGCACCTACTACACCCGTACACTACTTCACAGAATACAAAGGGCACCACACCCATACTGCCTCAGGGGATGCGGGGAAGAGGGAACTCTGCTCCACACGCTATGGGAATGTCCTCAGATCCGGGAAGTATGGAGGCAGATTATGCGCACAGTCTCTCAGGCCGTCAAAGTGTCTGTCCTGCCTGAACCCCGTAGGTGCCTGTTGAACATTTGGGACCCTACAGACCTAGACAGGTATGGACAACTATGGGTCACGCTGGCGGTGACAGTGGCCAAACGAGACATTGCGCAGAGGTGGGGTGCTCCGGAGTTGCCAACGGTGGCGGGGTGGATAAGGAATATGGACCTCCTAATGGTAAAAGAAAGAGCAGTTTATGTGTTACGGGCATGCCCCCGCAAGTGGAATAAGGTATGGACGCCATGGAACACATATAGGGGAGAACCATGTGAGCCCCTGCCGGAGGGTGAGGATTCGGACTCAGAGGAAGATGAGGACTAGCCAAAAAGGGTCTGCTAGCAAAATGATGGGGGGAGCCGGGAGGCTGCGGGAACGCAACACTACCTTGGGCGCAATGCTGGACAAATGTGCCTGCAGAAGACTGTCTGTGGATGCTCACACTCAATTACTCAGTGATGACCATAGTTGGGGTTTAATGTTTTTGCTTTTTCTAAAAATTTACATTGTTAGTCTCGGGTGAATATACCAGAAATGTAATGTCAGGGACTGACTTATGGACAGGAAGCGGAATTCTGCCACGATCTGCATATGCTGGTTACTCCTCACTGCTCCGTGCGATGAACGTGGCAGAAATTGATAGTTAAGGACACACGATATGTCTTGTTCATTTCTCCTGCTTACACATGCTGATGATATGTAACTGTGACATACGAGTGAAATTATGAATATCTCTTTTGAATTCCTGACAATAAAGAATTAAAAAAAAAAAAATTGAAAGACGCGCTAGTATTGGAAGTACATTTGTAAACAAAAATTTCGCAATCCGAGCTTGAAGATAGTTTTGAGAGGTGTATGTGGTATCCCAAATTCTTACCTGATCCGAAAAATCTAGGTTTTCATAAGGAGCAGATGCTAAGAGGTAGACCTTACAATATGTGCGGAAGCAAGAGAAAAATGTCATTTGCTGACAAAATCAAGAATTATTTCAAGAAAGACAAACCCATCAGAACGAGGAAGGGTGTAATCATTCCCCCACCTAATACTCCCGCATCATTTATGATGTTTGACAAAGGGTATCATACCTGTGTATGGTTAGAGAATTGGGTAAAGTATACCGAAGAAGACGGAAACCTAGCGTTTCCTCTCGATGGTACCTTTAATGGTAGAATTTTGTTTAATTTGAGGACCCGAATGAATGACTTACATCCCGACCCAGATTGACACAATATGAGGCTCTAGAGGAGTGGGAGATTGAGGCTCTAGAGCGAGATAGACCCAGGATGGATAAGGGAGTGAGTAAATGGTATCTGAAATTGCAGCGAGAAACCAAAGAGAAAAAGATGAAACAGTGGAGACAGAATATGATGGTTGAGGGACTATTTCCAGTATTTGGGGTAGAGGAACCAGTGGGAGGAAAATGCACAGAGAAAACCCGACACCTGATGGCTGCAGGTGATTCAGAAGATGAGTATCTGGAGGATTTATTCATGAAAAATCAACCACCGTATGATGAGGAGTCTAGATCCCTGAGTACCAAAAACCCTTTTTTCAGACGTCCAAGAAGTAGAAGGGCCAGTGAGACCGATACAACGGGTATAGGTAATAGACAAACTAGTAGGGACGGATTTTGTAGACCTGATACCACTGTCCCAAATTATAAACCATTCGGTGAGGAAAGACCAGTTATGACTGTCCCGACTGCCCCGAGTCTGAATCCGCCTTTAGTTCTGCAAGTGTTACATGACACATCCATTGAAAGGGTTTTGCACGAACAGGAAAAGGAAGCATTAATAAAACAGCGAAATGCACTCATTCAGACAATAGCACAGATAAATCCCAGTCCTGAAGCCCTGACAATTCCAGTAACTATTGGTCCCGTTGTTCCTCTATATGGGGATAGACAGGCTAGTACAAGAACTCCAGTCATTTCCCCTGCGGTAGCACAACCTAGGAAGGAGCCTCTCATCGTTGATGATCAGGCAAGTGAAAGTGAATCTGTGATTTCCTTAATGGATCTGCCCAGAAGGGAACCAGAAAGCAGTATACCACGGACGAGACCTCAGACTAGGGCAAAGGAAGTCCTGATTGAAACAGCTTCAGGTACCCTGAGCGCCACTGTAGTGACTCCAGAGGAACTAGATCGATGGACCCGAGAATTAGACAAGGAAACTCCACAGCCCAAACCATTAGATATTTACAAGCTAAGAATAGAAATAGAAGAACTAATGGCTGGGAATGTGGGACTAGATCGGTTGAATACCTTTGATGAGGATGAACTTTTGTTTATCTGTAAGAGCCTGACTAAGAATACCAGAGTGTTTCATGAAAAACTAGTGGACACAGCTGCTAATATGGGAGTAGACATCAGTAAATCTAAGGTGTTACAGAAGCCCTACAGAGCGGAATTTTCCGACAAAGACTTAGAACACATGAATGTGTCTGGGAGAAAAGTACAGATAAGGGAATTGTTAAACCTGTTACAAAAATGGGGAGATTTAGACAGATGGAAAGCCAGGTGGGCAAAGAAAAAGGAAGACAGTAGATCCAAGCAAACATCCTCTGAGTATGCCCTAAGAGAAGTTTATAAAGCAGAGACTTTGTGCCTTATGAGAGAAGTGCCAGGAGGGAAATATGTACATGTTCCATGGTCCCGACAAGACATAGTATCTTTCACAAATGATTTCCCAAAGTTAAGAGAAAAACCTGTGGAATGGTACCGACAGGTCGAGAGGTTTGTTAAAGTCCAAAAATGCCTCTTGAAAGACCTGGATGGGTTCTTTGACATTGTAGTTCCTGTAGATCTGTGGACAGACTGTAACATTGCTGTTGATTGGCCCAGTGAAGAATATCCCAGAGACCCCAGAACAGGAGCACCATCTCCTGACGTAATGAGACAGTATGAAAAAGTAATACTGCATTTAAAAGGGAAAGTGCCAACTAAAGAAACTGATTGGACCCGTATAGATAGAACTACCCAAAATCGTGATGAGACTGTACATTCCTACTATGAGCGACTGTTGCAGGTGTTCAAGACCTACAGTGGAATCGATAATATTGAAATGAAGGATATGACCCATTTCATTTATCGGTTCGTGTTGGGGTTGAGACCTGAAATCTCACAGTGGATTAGAGACAATAAAATCTGTTGGCAGGGAAAACCCATAGATGAGGTCCTGAAGTACGCAAAGTACTGTGAGGACGAAATGGAAAATAAGGGAAAGGCCCTAAAAGAAAAAGTGATGTGGGCTCAAGTGAAATTGCTGGAACAACAAGAAAAGCAGTTAAGTAAAATTAATAATAACACCCCGAATGCAGGTACTGGGGGAGGAGGGAAGCCCCGCACTAAAATGAGTCGGGAAGAGGCTATGAAAAAGTTCCCCTGTCACGGATGCGGTCAGATAGGCCACTGGAGAGACGAGTGTCCAATGTTGCAGAATGGTAACAAGAAAAATAATGATTTAAATCCACAGGTGCAGAATGAGGGGCCACGAAAAGCCAAGCAACAGGTAAAACAGAATCAGTTGCCTCGTGCACCTAGGCAAAATTTTAAGCACAGGGCTCAGCAGAATGAAGAGTTCGAGGTATGGGAAGGAAGGGAGGATAGAAATGCAGCAACCTCGCAATTCCTGTTGAATGATACATTCCTCTGTGATGAACCATACTGACGGGGCCTGAGGGGGGAGGACGAGGAATGCGTGCTTGGCGCCTCCTTACCGGTAGACCAGACAGGGCCATACATTGAAGGAAAGGTTGAAGGAAATGATGTCACCTTTCTGTTGGACACTGGTGCTACCCGTTCTACTGTGAGAACAGCAGACGTTCCTAACCTACCCCACTCGGGAGAAGCTATCCAAGTAGTGGGCGTGTCAAACCAGATAATTAGAACTCCTGTAACTGAACCAATGGAGATTTCTATAGGGAACTTTAAAGAAATGTACAGATTTGTCGTCTGTGACTCCAGTCCTGTGAATTTGCTGGGACGTGATTTGCTGTGCAAAATGAACTGTACCATCTTTTGCACACCAAAGGGCGTTGAAATTAAGACCCCAGATGAAGATGGACTATACAAATTGATGTTACTAAGGCCTGACTCAGAAATTAAAAAACTGACATTACAGGACTTACCTGAAGAGCTCCAACAGAGAGTGATACCAGATGTGTGGGATTTCACTGGGAGAGATGTAGGGTTAATGGCAAATGTAGACCCAATTCAAATAACCATAAAACCAAATGCAGTTTACCCGAATACCAAACAGTATAAAATGAACGCAGAAGTGAAGGCCGGAGTTGCCCTAGAAATAAAAAGATTGCTAGAAGCAAACATCATACAGGAAGTAATGAGCAGTCCTTGTAATTCACCCATTATTGGAATCAAAAAGCCTAGTGGAAAGTACAGGGTAGTGCAGGACCTGCGGAAGGTAAACCAAATTGTTGTACCTTGCTGTCCTATTGTGCCAAACCCTGCAGTGATCTTGTACCAAATTCCATGGAATGCGGAATGGTTTACCGTTATTGACTTATGTCACGCATTCTTTTCCATCCCATTGCATCCCGACAGCAAATTTCTTTTCTCATTTGAATTCGACAGTCATATCTATGTCTGGAATCGTGTTCCTCAAGGGTACACAGAGAGTCCTTCGATTTTCAACCAGATTTTAAAAAGATGCCTTGAATCACTAATCTTGCCTAGAGAATCAGTTTTGGTCCAGTACATAGATGACCTCCTAGTGGCGTCTAAAAGTCGGAATGACTGTGTTACTGATACCATTGCATTGTTGAATCATTTAGGTAAAGGAGGACATAAAGTATCACCTGACATATTACAGTTCTGTAAAAACTCAGTGAAATATCTGGGGCACCAGATAGAAAAAGGTATCCGGAAGGTCACTTCAGAAAGAATTAGAATAATTCGAGACATGGAGTTACCTAGAACCCAGAAAGAAGTTAGAATGTTCCTAGAAGTTGTAGGATACTGCAGACAGTGGATTGTGGTATTTGCGGTTCTAGCAAAACCATTAATAAAGATGACCAAGAAAGGAGCAAAAGATCCAGTTGAGTGGGATGATGAAAGTATGACATCCTGGATAAAATTACAAAATTGTCTGTGTTCCGCTCCTGCATTAGGAATGCCTGATTATTCTAAAAACTTTGACCTGTTTTGTGACACACAAGACAATTGTGCACTCTCAGTCCTAACGCAAGAACATGGTCTGACCAGACGTCCAGTGGCCTATTTCTCGGCCACTTTAGATCCAGTGGCTGCTGGATTGCCTGGGTGCCTGAAAGCAGTAGCTGCAACTTGCACTAGTCTAGAACAAAGTGAATGCATTGTCATGGGACATCCTGTAACTGTATATGTTCCACATTCAGTTGTGATTCTGCTGACCAGAACCAAGACTCAGTATCTCACACCCAGTCGGCTGACTAAGTATGAGAGAATCCTTGTAGGTGTAGAAAATGTGATAATTTCTCGATGCAACATACTGGAGTTCTGGACTTTTTGGTTCCGTCCAGAGGTGTCAGGGATAACACCCGAAGACCCCGGAGTTCCACCTGTCTTGGTGCACAAATAAACAGAAACACGGGCTTCTCGATGGTGGCGTCAAAGACCAAAGGTTTATTACTGCAGGGACACAGAAGTCACAGAAAATACACACGGGCAGATTCTAGGAGCCTGTTCGATTTGTACAAAAAGGGTTGCTCCTTATATACTAAAAATTGGGCTTCGGGCAAATTCTTTACATGTTAGTACATTCCCAAACCGTTGTGTCCTAAACAATAAATATTTGGCGTTGCACAGGAATCGTCGACAATATCTGATGTCAAAACATTACGAACGAGGGGTTCCCACTTTTCCATCATAATCTCATGTCAACTTTTCGTTCAAGACCCGGACCGCCTCATCGTAAATTTCGTTACCTCCCCCTAATAAAGGCCCAGAAGGAAAGGAGCAGAGCCAGGTGCAGAAGATAGAAAAGCAGGATAAGAGATGTTTGTGGGTCGTAAATGGGCAAGGCTACCAGCTTCGGCCGCCTAATCATGATCAGGCCAACGAACACAAGAACCAGTATAGCAGGACTGGCCTCGGGCAGAGGAGGTAGCCTTTGTCGAGTCATGCAGCTACAGCGTGTTCTGTTCTAAGGTGCACGTGTTGCTAGAAAGGTGAATCGCCGGCTAAGCCTACGTGTCCTTAATCGAAATGAAGTGATCAGAGGTTATTGCGTATGTGAGGGAAAGAAACACAAAATGGCTGCCATGATCTAAGATGGATGCCATGGGTAGATCGGAAATGTGTTTGTAACAGGAGTACTCTTGCTCGTAGTATAGCGAAAACACCAGGATATGCTAAATGGATCATTTGCGGTTCATTGATACCAAAATTATGTATTTCCGACAATATTGAAAACACGGGTTCAAATCGTCACGGAACCTCAGACCCTCCTTTTGCCCTTACATAGGCAATTACTCAGTCTATGTCAGAGTCTAATTCTATGCTCATCAGGTCAGTGACATGTTGTTGTATCATCATCCTTTCTCGTGCCTTTTCTCCAAACGCAGGTGGTTTTCTAAAACAGGTTGCAGCACAGAGACTACACAAAGCAGGACCACACTGGATAATCAGGCAGCATGAGAATAGGAATACTAAGATGACACCAATGACTATCAGAACCTTCCATCCCCACGCGGATATCAGAGTCCACAACCACTCCATGAAGGACCAGTTTCCCTTGTCTACATGTATAGAGTCGGAAATCTTGTGTAGTTTAGAGATCGCCTCATAGACTGTTGGAGCATTATTGGGAATAAAGACGCAGCAGCTCGATTGGATCATTCTGCATACCCCACCTCGATCTGCAAGTATTACGTCCAGAACCATACGGTTCTGCAACGTCATGAGTCTATCCGCCTGAAGCTCAGCTGTCAAATTGCTAAGGGCACCAGCAGTTTCGGTAATAGTAGATTCAACTACCGTGTTAGCTGACGTATGTTTCTACTATTGGCCATAGGCCCCCAGAACGGAAGGAAACCTTTGAAGAAGTCTCCAGCTTCCTGACCAGCGGTGTCTTCCTTGCTGAAAACACCTCTTGCTACTCTGGTCTTGTGATAGTCTGAAGAAGCAGTGTATGTTGGAGGCAACAATCGAGCAATATAACATGAACCTGAAAAGTCAGCAGGCAACCATGTATACGCTCTGTCTTGACAGATGAAGTAAGTACCCCTAGCAGTAAGGAAGGCAGGGGAAGAGTTAGACGGAAACACATAAGTCTCAACGCACTCACTCCTCCCTAGCTGAGCTCTCGGATTTCTCCCATTACCTTGCAAACAGACCTGACCTCGGTGAGGTACGACCCATATTGGAGTGGAGCTTTTGCGCTTGCTTTCTCCCAAACTAAGGCGATACTCTGTAGAGTTCCAACTCAAATATACTCGCAATTCGTCTCTAGGGTAAGATGGAGTATTATTGACGTCCTTGATCATGTCAATAATTCCCTGGACTAAAGCTTTGTTGGCAGAGTTATATTTAGTGGAACGTGGTGGACGCGGAGGATAGGTTTCAAGGGCATAAGCAAAGATGGTCTGAAAGGCCTGAAATGATCCATTATAGCTAAAAGGCAAAACCAGGTAGGGAATGCCTTTATCCATAGTGTGGGGTATCAAGCCACACACCCAGCAGTCTGTAGTGTTGACCACCAGTTGGTGTTGGTGCAAGAGCTGTACGAAAGTGTTATTGATAAATTCTGAGCGTCGAGCTTGCTCATGTTCAGGAAACGAGTGAAAAGAGTGTATAGAAGAAACAGTAGAGGTAGCAGGATCAAGGGGAGGTACCGTAGTTACTGGCACAAAGATTAAATTTATACCAACAATGATTCCACCCACCAACGTTATTAAAACGATTAAAAATGTAATAGCACATTGCATCAGAAAACATTTACTATGAAGAATTCTGTAGAGTCTGTTTCTGCGAACATAAATCACATTTTCTCGTTGCAGCGCAGGAAGCTCCATCTTCTACAATCCGCTCGCGACCACTGATGATGTGTACGTAGATGAAAATGCCTCTATCAGCCCTGGGAGTTCCCAGAACTAACAGAAAGATCGACCTTGTGTCTGACCCCCGCAGATTCAACTAGGCACACAGCCACGACCCTACGGCTACCCAGACGGCAAGGCAATTTTAAAAACAATAAAACAATAGCAAACTTCCTGGCTGGAGGCAAAATGTTAAACTTTCAAATGTGAAATAGGCAGTTTCCTGCTTTATTTGTCCATATTGCGAGATCGTAAATTGTATCTCAGTTTCGCAGGAACTGTTTGATCAGGAAACAGTATGTTGTCAGCAGAGGTTACAATGTTCAAGTTCGCAGATGGCAAAGTTTCTTCTGATGCAGAGGGCAAGTGTTCAGGAATCAAAGAAGTAGTTTCAGGAGGAGAGTCAGTGTTCGAAGTGTCAGTTATCAGTTCGGCATCGCTGAAAGGGACAAACTTGGGTGTTCGCTCGAACTCAGATGCACCAATTCCCTTCTTAATCCAGTTGTCATAAGGAAGAGGCAGGGGCACACGTTTAACATGTGACGCATGGATCCAGTGCTTGCGACCAGCCACACGAACAGCAGTTCTCGTTGTTAGCAGAACTTGGTAGGGTCCAACAAATCTGGGCTGAAGGTTCTTCGTCCTCGCAAAGTTCCGCACCACAACGTGGTCACCTGGTTTCAACTGATGACCTGGACTCTCCGGAGGCTTTGGCAATGCATCGAAAACCTGTTGATGAATAAGACTCAATTTAGCAGTCAAGTCGTAAAGGTAATCAATCAACATTGGATATTCCAGAGAACAAAATTCCTTCGGCCTTGGCACTCCCCAAATATTAGCGGGACGGCCAAAGACAATTTCATATGGACTAAGCCCTACTCTAGAATGTACAGTCGCTCTCGTGGATAACAAAGCCAAGGGTAGTGCGTCTGGCCAGGATAAACCCGTGGATGCCTGTATTTTAGCGAGTTTTAGTTTGAGGGTGCCATTGTAACCCTCTACTAAACCAGCAGACTGGGGATGGTTTGCACTGTGAAATTTTTGCTTTATTCCTAAGCCGGCACACACACTCTGCATAACTTTCCCTATAAACTCACTTCCGTTATCTGACCATACAATCCGTGGCATTCCGTACCTAGGGAAATATTCTTTGAGAAGAATTTTGGCAGTTGATAGGGCAGTGTTGTCCTTTAGTGGATATGCTTCGATCCATCTGGAGAAAGCACAAACTACCACCAGGACGTACTTTAAGTTATTGCACCGATCCATGTGAATGAAGTCTAACTGAATCACTTCAAAGGGGCAAGAGGGAGGAGCGAAGTGACCAGCAGGGCTAGGGATTCCCTTGCCAGGATTATGCATCAGGCATACCATACAATTTTTCACCACTCTCTCTGCACATTTACTAATCCCATCATTCTTCCAGACTGGAGCCAACATCTTACAGATCCCTTTAGAACTTATGTGCGCTACTCCATGTGCCATTGTCACCACTGCAAGCACATACGCATCAGGCAACATCCAACGCTGTTGTTCCGACAAATCAATCCAACACCCACTCGAATCCAATTTGCCCGTACTCTCTTTCCATGCACGTTTCTCCTCCTCAGTCGCCTCTTTCTGAATCTCTTTCACACTTTCCACTGTGTCTTCACACATTCCAGACTCAGAAATCCATCTCGCAGACGTAGCCACATACATTCTACTCATCATATTTTTAGCTGTTTCTTTAGCAGTCTCGTCAGCAAACGCATTCCCAGGACCAACATCATCCGTGATTGCTTTATGCGCACTGCATTTCACAATCGCAACTTCAGTCGGCAAGGTTAGAGATTCCAACAAGTCGTTAACTAACTGACCATGTTGAATCTTAGTCCCATGGGACGTAATGAAACCTCTTTCTTTCCACAAACGGCCAAAATTATGGGCCACGCCGAACGCGTACTGACTATCTGTGAACACATTCACTCTCTTTCCCTTTGCTAAAATACACGCTCTTGTTAGAGCGATTAATTCTGCAGCTTGGGCAGAATTCTGACTCACTCTTGCAGTCTCCACAATCGTACTCAAAGTCGTTACTGCATAGGCAGCAGTCACATCACCATTCTCCAATTTAAAACATGACCCGTCAACATACAACGTGCTATCTGGATCTGACAATGGGGTGTCTTTTAAATCAATTCGTCCTTTTGTCTCCTCCTCGGTTCTGTAACAACAATCATGGGGTTCGGAATCACTCGACTCTTGATTAGCCGGCAACAGTGTTGCTGGATTCAATACATTGCATCTTTTGATCTGAATATGACTCGCTAGCAGTGTCAGCTCGTAGCCAGATAATCTAGCGCTGGTAAGATGTTGCGTCTTGGTTCTGTTCATGAGTGTATCCACAGCATGAGGAACCATGACCACTAGCATGTTATTCATCACCAAACCAGCAGATTGTCGAATGGAAGCCGCAGCTGCCGCTGTAGCTCTCAAACAACTAGGCAACGCTCTAGCTACCGGATCTAATGTTGATGAAAAGTACGCACAAGGGCGTTGTTTATCACCAAATCTCTGTGTCAGAACACTCAACGCGCAACCTTCTCTTTCGTGAACATAGAGCGTGAATGGCTTGCTGTAATCGGGTGTACCCAATACAGGAGCTGAACATAGTGCATTTCGTAACTCAGAAAAACTCTCCTGACATTCAGCAGACCATGGCACCGGACTCGGAACATTTTTCCCAGTCAAAGCTACCAATGGTTTTGCTAAAAGAGAAACATTTGGGATCCACTGCCTACAGTAAGAGGTAATACCTAGAAAGGCACGTACTTCTCTCTGTGTGCGAGGAACACTCATCTGCGTAATTGCTTTTATTCTCTCTGGGGTCAACTTCCTTCCCTCCTTTGACAAGAGATGACCTAGGTAGGTCACTTCTTGGCAGCAGTATTGCATTTTCGAAGGGGACACCTTGTGATTCAAATTAGATAAATGATGCAATAACGAAATCGTAGCTGCTTTGCAAGTTTCCTTGTCATCGGCAGCCACTAGAAGGTCATCTACATACTGCACTAGAGCAGAACCTGGAGGAAGTACAAACGAATCTAACTGACTTTTTAATGCTTGGCTGTAAATGGATGGGCTCTCACAATAGCCTTGTGGAGCGCGTTTAAACCTGAAGCTTCGACCTCCTAGACAGAAGCCGAAAATATCTCTGCTTTCCTCGGCTATCGGAATGCTGAAAAATGCATTCTTCAAGTCGATGACTGAGAACCATGTAGCTGTTGCAGGGATCAATGTTAACAATGCAGTAATGTCTGGAACCACAGGAAACTGCGGAACCACAATTTTATTAACCTCTCTGAGATCGATAACAAACCTATATACTGGAGGCTTAGAAGGATCAGTACGTTTCAAAATTGGCAATACAGGACTGTTACAGACATTTCCTCTAGTTTCCTCAACCACCCCTTTCTTAATCAAATCTTGCACAATCAATAAAAGTGCACGTTCACCTTCAGTAGAAATCTTGTATTGAGGAATTCGTGGAAATTTTACATTTGCTTTCAGAGTGACTACATATGGTGGAATTTCTAAAAGGCCTACATCGTTAGGACCAGTCGCCCAAAGAGTATCAGGGAGTGAACGCAGCTCTGGCGGGAGTGCATCCATTGACAAGTACATCGGAGAGGTGATTCGTTTACCCAACGTAAGCTGTACCCCTTCCGGAGAACAGTACAATGTCGCATATAGGCGTTTTAACAAGTCTAAACCAAGCAGATTTTCATTACAACCTGTCGTCAAAATCAGGGGTGCTTTCAATTGACACGGTCCAACAGAAATAGACAAAGGACCAGATACTGGATTGTAAACAGGGGCGCCTGAAAAACCTACAGAAACATTCGTTAAGCCGGACAAAGGTGCGCCAGGGAGTTTCGCATGCATGATCGAACTTTTTGCGGCACCAGTATCCAACAGAAACGGTTCGACTACACCTGATGTTGCTACTGCGACATAAGGCCCACTCTGATCCACTGGAACTGATACTACTCCCTCTCTCTGTCCATGGCTGTCCTAGTACTCACTTTGTTGAAATCCCTCATCATTTTCACAATAGTCTTCAACATGATATTGTTGCGACCTATTCTGTTGAGCAGACTGTCCGTTTCGCTGATCAAAGTGGTTGGAAGGGCGATCGTTCGTTTGTGGAGGCATAGCACCTCGTCCTCGACCTCTAGAACTTTGCACAAAACCACCACGACCTCTCTGAGCTGCTGCTGCGTTATTTTGCGCTAAGACTGGACACTCATTCTTATAATGACCCTCTTTCTTACAATACGCACACTGATTCCACTGGTATTGCGGTCTCTGAGAACCATAATCTGTCCTTTGATATGACCCTTGCTGTGTATTATTCTGATTCATGCGAGGCGGATATGCCTGTTGCAAAAGAACTTTAGTTTTTAAATCTTTCGTTTTCTTATCTGATTTCTCTTTCTCCTCTTTATCCCTATTTTCATAATACTGTGCAGTTGCAAGTATTTGCGCAGTTGTAGAGACAGCCCACTAAGCATGAGCGAATTTTGCGGATCTCGCGTTCGCGAATTTTGCGGATTTGCGGATTCGCAATCCGCAAAATCCGCGAATTCCCGCGAATTTGCGGATTTTTTTTTTTTTGTGTTCGCCCGTGTTTCTGCCAGTTCGCGAGGGTTTTTACAATTTCGCAATTTGCGAACTTACCTGTCGGGTCGCAAGTTTTGCGAACTTGTTGTTTCTACGTGTCCAACCTGTTTGGGACACTCTTCTTCATCACTGCCACTCTCTGTCACCACTGCCACTCTCTGACTACTCATGCCACCCTCTGGCCCACCCATGCCACCCTCTGTTTCATCACCACACCCTCTGGTTGTCCAGTGTACATTATTTTCGGCAAAGCAAAGCACACCTTCCCTGCCTCAAGTGACCTGAATTAATTTGGGGCTGATTAATGTGTCACAGAATATTTTTTTAGCTGGCACCTGCTTCCTTAGTGCGCCCTGGTTAGTGATCTTTTGCACTTGCTAAGTGCTTTCATTGTTGCAAAATTAGTTACAACACCTGCCCTGCCCCAACTGACAATAATGAATTAGGGGCTGATTAATGGATTTTAACTTCCAGCCTGGCTCCTGCTTGTCTCCCTTAGCTGTAATTCATGACCTTTGTGGCATATGTGTAACTATTCTGAGGTTCAGAGCAGGGTCACATAATAGTTTCAACTGGCAACTGAACTCTGGAGGGGCCCCTCAGGAAGCACTACAGGAAATGGCTACTAATGATGTGCCTGAACTTTTGAACCTGGTAAGTAGTTACTTTCAGTTTTGCTTAGATCGTATTTCTGCAATTTCGCACTTATTCGCGGGGCGCGAACTCACGCGAACAGTGCGAGCAGTGCGAGCAAAATCCGCTGCTCGCGGATTTGCGGATTTTGCAGGAAATTCGCAAATCTCGCGGATTGCGGATTTCCCGAAAATCCGCAAAATCCGCGAGCGGAACGGATTTTCCGCCCATGCCTACAGCCCACGCACTCTCGGAATCTTTTAATTTATTGCATAGCTCGGGTAGCAGATTGTGTACAAATTTATCGACAAATAATCTCTGTCCTCCTTCTGTGCTCATATCCTGACCACTGTGATCTACAAAAGTTTCTTTGAACCTCGTGAAAAAGTCGGAGACACTTTCGTCTTTCTTTTGCCTGCATGCGGACAACTTGTCCCAATTAACACGCAATGCTGGCATCAGAGTCTTCATTAGGTCGATTATCCTACCTGGAAGATTAGCAATTAGAGGTTCGGGTTTGGAACCACCTATTTGCTGACCATCTGCTGCAATGATAGCTGCCCAATCACCACCTAGGGCAATTGGATGATTCTCTTTACGAATTTTAGCCCAAATAGGTTGTGGAACTATATTCCCAAATACATGTCAATGTCCGCTAGATTCATTACACAAGCCTCAACTGTCTGCGCCAACTCCTTATAGTATCCGGCAGGATTCTTACGCGGATCTGGCAAGGCCTGTTTCACTGCTAACACTTCGGCTCGCTTCCACGGAATGTGTATCCACACTCTCTGGAATTGGGCCGGAGCGGCTACAATACCACGATTCACATCAGCTGGCACAGCTTCGCGCCAAATTGGTGGAACCTCCCTCATTGGATATTGGCGATTCTGCTTCGTACTACTCTTCTCTAAGTCCCTCGGTGAACGAAGTGATGGGTCATTCCTATAACTTAAAATTAGCTCCATCGCTTCTTTTATATTTTGACCTACTATCATGCCTGCAGCAAACTCTTTCTGAACCTTAATTAAGTCTTCTAAATTCGATTCAGAATCATCTTCTTCTAACTCCTCACGTAAAAGGGAGCACATCTCGTCAAACGCATATCTTTGTGTTGGTTCATTCCACTGCATAAATGTATCTAGTACATCTCTCGTACTATATCTCCTACTCTTCGAAATCCATCGGAGAGCCGTGGAATCTAATACTCCCCGTTCCTCAGTACTTGGGAGCTGACTACGTCTCTGCACAGACTCAGAAGTAGGAGTCTTAATTAAAGATTTATAGAAAGGAGACAGAATGTTAGAGACAGAATCAGTGATTCTTCGACGAACAGAAAGCGGAGTCATAATACTAGCAGATGTAGAAAACACAGTAGCAGTTGGAACAGATAGCACAGGGACAGTAGAAGTATCAAGTAAGGTAGCTTGTGAAGAAGTAGGTGTAAGCAATATAGGTATAGGAAAAGAAGTCGGCAACCCAGGAAGAGGTGGTGCCGAAGGAACATTCACATTAACCACAGGTAGTACAGGAGCTTGATTCTGAGGGGCAGGAGCAGGAATACCAGGTTGTCCAGCAACCGGCAATTGAACATTCGGTACAGGTGGAGCCGTAGCACCTTGTGCATACGGTGGAGGTGACTGTAACAAGTAGGATAACAGAGGATCGTTTTCGGGGTCCTCTACTATCTTAGTTGTACTTGAGGGCAAGGCAGGATAGCACTTGTCGATCGCTAAATTACGTTCTCTAGTAGCTATCTCCTTTGCTTTCTCAGATTCGTTATCTTGCAGCTGCTTAGCCTCTTGTTCTAAAGTTAACTCTTGCTCTTTCTGTTCTTTTTTCAACCTTTTAATTTCTTTCTGTTTAGATTCTTTTCGCCAATAACGGAAAGAATCAAACATTGCCGGCCGGGCTTTCTTTTTAAACAATTTCACTTCCAAATTGTCAAGAACTTCAGGTTCAAAACTACCATGCAGTGGCCAACTAAGGACACCATCTTTTTCAGTGTATCGGACCCACACCTCATTATAAGATATAGGACCCACACCAAACTTACAATACAGATCATATAGGGGAGTTCCGATCGGAGGAACCAGACATGAATCCTCCAACCGGGAATCACTGTTGCAACCAAAGCACGACAACATACAATTTTTCCGACTTACCATTTTGTAATCCGGAACACAGAACAAACAAACACAAACAGGAATGTGCACTCGAACCAAGAACTTAGGCCTACCAAAAGCGAACAAATGTATCGATACCCAAAACTAAACCAAATAGATTATCGTAACCAGAACAACCAGTGATAATCTTACGAAACCAAACCAAACCAAGAACTAAAAGGATTTTAACAACCCTTACGAAGTAACCAATTAGCAACCACTAAATACTTAACTGAGGCACTGAAGACGTCACCAAGGAGAAACCCGTCACGTTTCGCCGTACTAAGGACTGCACCTCGGGTCCAAGACAGGGCGACGGTCAAGGCAACGGACCACTGCAGCCGTCCTGAACGGGAACCCTCGTGGAAGAGAACGTCGGGCCACTTTTGCGATATGCCGGGATCGATGAAGTGGGGCGCCTCCCTCAGGAATCTTCACACGAAGCTTCTCGAACTCTTCAGGCTTTTGGACCGGTACCGAATGACGTCGCCCCACGTTGGGCGCCAATTGGAGTTCTGGACTTTTTGGTTCCGTCCAGAGGTGTCAGGGATAACACCCGAAGACCCCGGAGTTCCACCTGTCTTGGTGCACAAATAAACAGAAACACGGGCTTCTCGATGGTGGCGTCAAAGACCAAAGGTTTATTACTGCAGGGACACAGAAGTCACAGAAACTACACACGGGCAGATTCTAGAAGCCTGTTCGATTTGTACAAAAAGGGTTGCTCCTTATATACTAAAAATTGGGCTTCGGGCAAATTCTTTACATGTTAGTACATTCCCAAACCGTTGTGTCCTAAACAATAAATATTTGGCGTTGCACAGGAATCGTCGACAATATCTGATGTCAAAACATTACGAACGAGGGGTTCCCACTTTTCCATCATAATCTCATGTCAACTTTTCGTTCAAGACCCGGACCGCCTCATCGTAAATTTCGTTACCTCCCCCTAATAAAGGCCCAGAAGGAAAGGAGCAGAGCCAGGTGCAGAAGATAGAAAAGCAGGATAAGAGATGTTTGTGGGTCGTAAATGGGCAAGGCTACCAGCTTCGGCCGCCTAATCATGATCAGGCCAACGAACACAAGAACCAGTATAGCAGGACTGGCCTCGGGCAGAGGAGGTAGCCTTTGTCGAGTCATGCAGCTACAGCGTGTTCTGTTCTAAGGTGCACGTGTTGCTAGAAAGGTGAATCGCCGGCTAAGCCTACGTGTCCTTAATCGAAATGAAGTGATCAGAGGTTATTGCGTATGTGAGGGCAAGAAACACAAAATGGCTGCCATGATCTAAGATGGATGCCATGGGTAGATCGGAAATGTGTTTGTAACAGGAGTACTCTTGCTCGTAGTATAGCGAAAACACCAGGATATGCTAAATGGATCATTTGCGGTTCATTGATACCAAAATTATGTATTTCCGACAATATTGAAAACACGGGTTCAAATCGTCACGGAACCTCAATACTGAATCCAGCTACCTTGCTACCAAATACACAGGGTGCGGAAATTGAAGGAGAAATTGAGCATAATTGCATTGACTTAACTGAATTTAGCACTAAACCACGTCCTGATATAAAAGAAACAGCCTTGCCAATAGAAGATCTTGAGATGTTTGTGGATGGCTCTTGTTTAAGACATGAGGATGGAGGTCTGAGTGCTGCCTATGCTGTAGTCACTCTGGAAAAGACACTAGAAGCCTCCTATTTAAGTGAAATAAAATCTGCACAAGTAGCTGAATTAATTGCATTGGCAAGAGCCTGTAAACAAGGGAAAAACAAAAGAGTAACCATATATACTGACAGCCAGTATGGTTACGGGGTTGTGCATGACTTCGGCCAGTTATGGCTGCAAAGAGAATTCATGACTTCCTCAGGTACCCCTATCAGAAATGGAAAAGTGGTACAGAACTTACTGGAAGCAATCCAGTTACCCAAAGAATTGGCAGTGGTCAAGTGTGCTGCTCACAAATCTGGAAATGACGATGTGACAGCTGGAAATAGATATGCTGACCAAATAGCCCAATATTGTGCACAACACAAAATGTCATTAAACATCAAATTGTGGGGAGGCGGAAACAGCTGCCAACTTATGGTGTTTGAGAGTGTATCTACTTGGGAGGAACTGAAAGGGTTGCAAATGGCAGCAGAACCAGAAGAATAGGAAAGATGGGAGAAAGATGGCTGTATACCCAGGGATAGAGATGGTGTCATTGCTTGCAGTGATGGTACGCCTGTGTTGCCAGATAGTATGGCTGCTCCAATGGCCAGACTGATACACGGAGACTCACACATAGGGAGGGATGCGATGGTCTGTGTGTTCAAAGAAGTACGGTACAATTCGAAGTTCAGGAACATTGCGGATGCACTTTGCCAGAGGTGTTTAGTTTGTCAGCAGTTTAACCCTGGGAAGAGAACAGTAGTGGGAGAAAGTACAATTGGAAAGGCAGAAGGTCCATTTTTCAGACTACAGGCTGACTTTATTCAGTTACCCATGTGCAGAGGATACCGGTATGTTTTGGTTATAGTCTGCCTATTCTCAAGGTGGGTGGAGGCCTACCCAGCAAAGAAAAATTATGCTATTACTGTAGCAAAATTGTTACTAAGGGAACTGATACCTAGGTACGGTTTTCCAGTCACGATTGAATCGGACAGAGGTGGGAATTTTGCTAATGAGATATTAGATGAACTTTATAAAGCATTCAAAATTACCCAAAATCTGCACTGTGCATACCATCCAGAGGCTTCTGGAGTAGTCGAACAGGTGAATGGCACTATAAAGTCAAGATTGGCAAAGATGTGTAACTCTACAGGATTGAACTGGATAGACGCTTTGCCCCTTGTCCTGATGGGATTGAGAAGCATTCCAGACCGAAAAACAGGCCTGAGTCCCCATGAGATACTAATGGGAAGAGTGATGCGACAGGCATGGGTACCAGGACACAAACTGCTAAGTATTTCTGATGATTTGGTACTAGAATACTGCAAGCAGCTGGGTGACCAAGTGCATTCTATCTCTCACCAGATTGGGGAGGACGCCGTCGCCTGGCCAACAACTCCAGTCCATAATCTGAAACCAGGTGATTGGGTTGTGTTAAAGAAACACACCCGGAAGAGTTGCCTTGCACCAAAGTGGGGAAAACGTAGACAAGTGATCCTTGTCACCACAACTGCAGTAAAGTGTGCAGGAGTGCCAAAGTGGATCCATGCCAGTCATACCAAGCGGGTGACCGGAGAAGAAGCGACTGAGGCTGAAGGTTGTGCAGCTGAGGGGTTTCCAGATGAGGGTTCGGAACTAGCTGACGTCGAACAACCGAGCACCAGTCAAGACGAATGGTACCCAGCAGACGATCTGATTTTTGATCCAATAAGAACCAGAAAGTACTCCTACCTAGATAGAGAGTGGGATAGTGAGGACGAGACAGGAAAAGACGGAGATAATCAGGTCATCGAAATCCATGTCAGACCTGCTGAAGAACAAGGTCAGATAGGGACAGACCGAGTCATCGACACACCTCCAAAGACTCCAGAAACTGAAAAGGGACAGATAGTAATTAGGGCTGAAGTTCATGCGGAAGAAAATCAAGGGTTCGAAGTGCATGAACAGGAACAGATAGAAATAGACGAACGTGTTCAGGAAACAGAATCTGAAACAGTTAAAAGTCAAAGTCAAATCCAAAGTACACCTGAACAAGGCCAGCTTAGAGACCAGGCAGAAAACACTGAAGTAAGACCTGGAACTAGTCAAACAGGAAGGGACGAAGATACCATCAAAGAAAAGGTACCACAACTGAATGAAAATAAAAGGGCTCGTGAGGAGAGCCAAACTACAGTGACAGCTAAAAGACTCAAGAAGAAGAAAAGTGAACCAAGGTTCATAAAAAGACTGAAACTAAGACTGAAAACAGTAGAAGAAAAATTAGAAGACCGAAAAAGGGCTGCCAGTGAAAAGGTGAAAACTGGAGCCCAGCCGAACAGAAGAAGTACCAGGATAAAGAGACAAAACAAAAATTATCGAAGCCCTGAATGGACTTACCTGGTGTTAGAGGAATTTGAAGACCTCGAAATAAGTGACGAAAGTGAGGAGGATCTGATTGCTGATCAGGGCTCTGAAGAAGAAGACCCAACCTGAAAAATTTTGCCTGTGTAAGCCACTTGTGTAAAGAAACAAAGAGGGGTTGGAAAACTTCTTTAAGCCACAATGTCTGATTCAAATGTGAATGGAAGGCCTAGACAGAATTGCTGTAAAACATGAGGTAAAATATGCTTATGTAGTGTAGCAATAGTACTGATATTATGGATAGGACTAACAATTAGTATCCCGTTTATGTTTAGTAAAGACACTAACCTGTACCCTACTAAACAAGTGACGGAAGACTCAGACATTCAACCGACAGAAGAAACACCACGAAGTGTAGAAAGACGCGAGAATACATTTAGCCTTAAACAGAAAAAACCAGACATAGATGCATCAGATGAGGGAGGACTACATTATCACAGAATCAAAAACAGAACACATTTAAATGTATTTGCAAATCTTTTAGTTCACTATGTAGAAGCTTTGGAAATAGAAGACTGTTATGTCTGCATGAAGCTACCCACTTCGGTAGCTGAAGGTGTGACCTATCACCATTTACCCCTAACCTATGGAATTTCCTGTAGTATATTAGCAAGCTTATTTTACAGAAGCACCTTACAGTATTACTATTCAAACTCTGACGTAATTTTTTCTGAACTTCCTATTCGGGGAAACCTGAATATTGTACATGTGAAGAGTGATGTGACCCGTTATATGGGAGAGTATTTTCTGACTGTAGGTGTTATAGATTTAGGTGATGCACATAGGGATAACTTGACCTGTTCATTACATGAACAAGAGAAAATTTTGCTGAATATGGCAGAGAAAAGGAGGGAAAGTTACCAAAGAAAAGCCAATGACAAAAGACAGAGAACTCCTAAGTGGGCAGAAAACATGGAAAGCACCTCTAATGGTGAAGCTAATCCTGCACTGTTGTTGGACTTCGAAAGAAAGGGAAAACTTTGTCTTCATAGAGAAAAGACTAGTTATTATAACAATGTATTCATCGGTTCCAGTGAATGCGAACACAATTATAAGGTAATTGGAGGTTGGGGATTCAAAAATGGGTCAGAATCTGTGTTTCCTGGAATTTATTATATATGTGGAAACCGGGCTTATTTCAAATTGCCGGATCACTGGTATGGAAGCTGCTATTTTGGCATTGTCTTCCCGAAAATATACCATGTGAACAACGCCGCTGGAAGCAATGAAAATACTAATGGTTTAGTACGTGGTAAAAGAGAAAGTGTAGGAGAAATAATAGGTGATATATTTAGTGCACTGATACCTGGAGTGGGAGTGGTTCTGAATACACACCGAATTTGCAAATTGTCTACAGTAATGGATTGGTTATCAACTGACACTGCTGCTGGTTTCCTGCTGGTCAATACCGAATTGGTTGCGATCAGATCAATGGTTTTACAAAATCGCCTCGCTCTTGATACCCTATTGGCAAAAGAGGGCGGAGTCTGCAGAATGTTCAAAGCGCAACATTGTTGCACTTACATTCCTGATAAGAGTGTTGAACTTAAGAAATATGTGAGGAACATTACTAATTTGGAAAAGGAACTCAAACCACTGGAGGTTGACAGTACCTGGAAGAGACTAACTGATGGTTTCTCCTCTGTAGGTAGTTGGTTTTCTAACATAGGTAAAAGCCTTGTAAGTAAAATACTGATGCCAATAGCTGGAATAAGTTTGATTGTGCTGATCATAATAATTTGTTGCAAATGTCAAAAATGCAGAAAGAAGTATACTGTGAATAAGAGAGGAGTGAAAAGGAATGTTGATGAACTGGAATTAGAAGAGCTGAGAAATAAGATTTACAAGAGAGCCAAGAATTCCCATCCTAATAAGGATGCAGAAAAAAGGCTCAATAACAAGTTCGTGGAGATTGAAATGGATGAGATCTGAAAGAGAAAGTTGGCATCTGTTTCCATTAATAGTGATGATAGTAAATATCATCAAAGAGGGGATTGATGGAGCAAGGATTTGCACGTTATACGACTTGCTTGGATTCAAACCCCTCGCCTAACCTTTAAAATAGTAACCAACACGTTTCGTGTATTAATATTGCACTTTCACACTACACGCGGGTGTCCCAGAGACGCTTGGTTATGTGTTTTCTAATCATAACAAAGCTTGCACACTGACTGGTCGCTGCTATGCGGGATTTCAGTCTGCGCATGCGTCGGTCATACCCATGTGATGTGACGCACTCGTAGTTCTGGAGGGATTTTTTCGCACATGCGCATTATTGCAAATATGGCCGCTTTGTCTTTAACATGCATCTTGCTTGCTGCCGCTGCTTTGGCACAACTGTCTATTTCTGCCTAAAAACCTAATGCTATAGATATTATGAAGTAAGGGATGTAGCATGGCCGATCACGGTATACAGTGTATTAATTTCTTCCTGTGTTTCTAATTTGTTTTCGCTTACTTTTCATGTACCGCTTATCTGTGGGCCTGGGGAAGGGGAGCCACTCCATCTTTGAAACCCATGTCACCCTAATCACGTGATGAGGGAGAAACCGAATTGCGCAGGAGTGGAACTAAGCCAGCTGGCTTCTGAAGCTGAGATGCGCCTGGGAAAGTGACCCTTGCTTCAGGAGAAGATTTCAGCTGTCCCTAAAACTGAAACAATGTTCATCTTTTATGTGTGTCCTATTGTACTACACCTTCCACATGCCATGGGAACTGGAATGTAAGGGGTGGGTTCGAAAATATAAATATTAATTGTGGGAACTCTAAATTCTAGGTGGTGACAATGACCTAACCACCTCTCTCGTCCAATCCAAAGTTGGGGATCCTGTCACTTGCAACATTAGTGGGTGGTCTACTGACCCGAAAACAGTATAACTAGCCTAGTTTTAGCTAGAGAAATTGTCCGACTTGTCCGAGTAGCTGACCTGTCACCGACCCTACGAACTCTATAGGTGATTGATACAGAGAGCTGCGGAGCACTCTGTCCGTGATTTACACAAACTCCAAGGGGTGGAATAGTTTTAAGTGCTGGCGAAGCACTCTGCTGGGAGATTTGAAAACCCAATCGGGGTTATTGGCAGATTCCGTGCAGAGAGGGAGTAGCGCAGGCGTTGCATCCGAAGCTGCAGGTGTTGGTCGTACCCTTTGATGAGCCCAGTCCTGATCCAAATCCTGAGGGGTATCCTGTCCTGACGGTCCATGAGCTGTACCTGCTCGCCTACTGGCATCCTAAGTCCTTGAGGGTCCTTGTCCTCGCCTTTTCCCTAACTGACCCGTGGCCAGGGTTAGTCCTCATTCCTGTCCTAGGTAAATATATATCTGTGGGTGTCCATCTATCTATACTCTTTCTTCTCCTCCTTTATTAAAGCATCATTGCCTATGTTATTTTCCCTGTCTTTCTCCAAAAGATTTTACATGCACAACTGTTTATTAGTTATGTTCCACTTTTACCCTCACCTGTAGGATATTATTTGAATTGTCTGCTTATTCAGTGTGTTCCACTTTTACCCTGCCTTAGTATCTAAGCCTTCAAGTAGTAAATAGCATAGGGTCTGTCTTTTATAGACCACTGATGAAATCTAGCATTCAGCTAAATAGTATGTACCTTTCCACTCTACCTGCCTTAGTATAAGCCTGAAAACTGAATAGCATGTTCCCTGTTACCCTTTTCCTTTAACATCTGAGATTCAATGGTGTTCACTCTCATCCATCGCTACATTATAGTTTTGCTCCTGGGTATTGATGCTCTAATCTGTATAAACTCCGTTCTCATGGCATATGTATTATAACTTTAAAACTAGATAAAATTCTTAAACCCCTTCAGGTGTCTGTGGTCATTACAAATCGTAAAAATTGTTATTCAAATGTATAAGGTATTTTTGTTAGTCTTATCTCCTACCCACTGCTAGCTCCTGATTCATCAGGAACATAGGTACCGGCGACAAGGATTGGTAAGTCAGGTACACTGAAATCAATAGTAAGAAAACACAAGAATTACTGATGGGGATGTGTAAGCTCGCCCGATTCACAAGAGTATAGTGCATAAACATGTTATGGACCCAAGTGCGTATAAATTTTGGTGAAATAAAGAGTCGGGCGACCTGCGCGTTCTATCAGGGGTCTAGGGGCCATTTTGAAGCCAGGCAGTGTGCTTTGTTGTGCCATAGGCCTGCACCCAGTCTGCCATACTTTCATCCATTATGCCCAGGGGTACTCAGTGGTGCATGGACCGAGTCTTTCTGTGGGGTGTCTTGAATGTAAACATCATTGAGGGCATGGATGGCATTGGATTGTGGTGATTTTTATGTGTTTTTCGATTTTTTGGGGTGTTGATGGGGCATGGCCATGTGGGTGGGGGCCATTTTGAGGACTGGTACAGGCAGGGCCTGGCCATGAGGTTGGGGTCAAGGGGTCATTTTAAAGCCAGGCAGTGTGCTTTGTGCCGTAGGCCTGCATCCAATGTGCCTTGCTTTCATCCATTATGCCCAGGGTTACTCAGTGGTGCATGGGCCTAGTCTTTCTGTGGGGTGTCTTGAATGTAAACATCATTGAGGGCATGGATGGCATTGGATTGTGGTGATTTTTATGTGTTTTCCGATTTTTTGGGGTGGTATTGGGACCTGTCCATGTGGGTGGGGGCCATTTTGAGGGCTGTCCAGGCAGGGCCTGGCCATGTGGGTGGGGGTCTGGGGGCCATTTTGAAGCCAGGTAGTGTGCTTGTTGTGCCATAGGCCTGCACCCAGTCTGCCATGCTTTCATCCATTATGCCCAGGGGTACTCTGTCAGTAGTGCATTTTATTGGTCTTTCCATTTTGGGGGGTGGGTATAATAAAAATGCTTACTTGCAAACTATTAATTGAAGCGCTACATATGCAACATATATTTAACTGATGTTCCTCTGGCTTCCTTTGCTTTTAGGTGCAGAAAGACGAATCATCAGCCTCATTGTTCCTCATCAGTGCCAGGAACAAGTCCTGCTGTGGTGTGTGCAGCACAATATCACGTGTGGCCACAGACAACTCTGCAACTTGTGCAACTGCGGCCTGCTGTTCTGACATCTGAAGAAGATGGCCCCAAAATAAGTTGCCCGTAGCTCCTCTAGCGGTGAAAGTTGCCAGTAAGGAGCAGAAGAAGCAAATGGCGCCACTTACCAAGGAGACTAGTATGTCGACCGCCGCATATTTTGGGGGAAAAAAAGTACGCCTGCAGCAGCAGCGGGGTCTGCTGGGGACCAAGCTGGGAGCAGCACCTCCGCTCCATTGGGCTCAGTGCCACCACCACCACGCCAACTTAGGTCCAAGCCCTTGAGTGCTGCAGAGGCAGCCAGTATAGTTGTTCAATCACCATCGACCAGTGATGTTGGCTCATCGCAAGAAAGTAGCAGCATCCCTCAATCAACACAGGTTGTTGTAACTCATCTGACGAGTGTTCAACAACCACAGCCGCAACAACAACCACAAGTGCTGCAAGTACAAGCCCAAGTATATGTGGAAGGAGAGGCGGCGCAAGGAGAGGCGCAAGCAGAGGTTCATGGAGCGGCACAAGTGCCCACAATAGTTGTTCCTCCCGAAGTAGGGGCACATCAGGAAATCAAAATTCAAGCCGAGGTATCATCTGAGGGAGCCACTCCTCCTGATGATTCATTGTCTTCCAGATCCCCAGCAAGGAAAAGATCAAGGATGGTGTCTACATCTTCTTCAAGCCCCCTTCCTTCTGATGATATGGATCAAAATTGGGAACCACCACTGCTGTCTGAGAGTGAGGCACACCATGATCTGACAAAGGTAGCTAAGCGTAAAAGGAAGGTCCCTGAAAGTCTCTTCGTTATGGAGTGTGATGATGACACTGAACAAGAAGTGGCGTATACTCCTGCTGATGAAGACTCTCACGACGATGACGCAGTCATCATAAACGTCACTCCAGGCTCAGCGGGCATGCAGCAAACAGACATTTTACCCTATCCCGAAATGCTGCTGAGCGTGATGTTGGCGACGTGGCAATGGGACCACCACCAATGCAGTTAACTAGTACACCACCACCTACAGCTCCTATATTTTCTCGCCAGAAGGGACCTCCATCCACCTCGACCTCCATTTCCTCAATTAGTGGTGCTGTAAGTGCACAACGTAGTAAATTTCGGCAACACACATCCTCCACTTCATCTGGCATTAGCATTCCCAGTATCGCCTCCTCCGCCCCCCACAGTCATTTGAAGTCCGCAGTTTGGGACTTCTTTAGTGCTAGCCCAACAAGGGAAAACATAGCCATTTGTACCATTTGTAAGGTTCGAGTTAGTCGTGGTAAGCTTGGAACCAACTATGGTACCGGAGACCAGAGAGGTCATCTTGAGAGACAGCACACTGTCAAATGGCATGCGCACCTAAGGGAGATCAAGGCAGCTCGAATTGCAAGTCAACAAATTGTATCCGTTGATGTTTCATCTGATGATGACGAGGAGGAAGAAGCGTCAAACATTTCTTCAGTTACACCCAGTACCCCTGTCAGCAGCACACCCCCTGCAAGATATATGAGACACACTAAGAGTGTGGGAGAGAGTGAGACACCAATGCGAAAAAGTTCATCATCACTGAGCGTAACTGGGTCGAAAAAGTCATCATCATCCTGTAAAATGGTCCAGCCCACCATTAGAAGCATGTTGTTTTCAGATGCGCCATTTGAACGCAACCACCCAACGGCGCGTCTGTATAACACTAAGCTGGCTAAAATGCTAGCGCGGGACCTTCTCCCTTTTTCTTTTGTGGAAGGGGTGGGTTTTCTTGAAATGGTGACAACGTTCTGCCCTAAATGGAAGGTTCCTAGCCGGTTCTATTTTGCCAGAGTTGCGGTTCCAGCACTACATGAAGATGTGCTGGAGGTGATTGGGGCAGCTTTGCAGAAGAATGCTGTTCACACTATACATCTGACAACAGACATGTGGACCAGTTGCCAAGCCGTTGATTACATGTGCATCACTGCACACTGGGTCTCTTTTTCAGGGGTTGCAGCAAAGCTAAAAGCAGGTGTTGACTCGGACAAAGTTTATAAAGCTGCTCGGAAACATGCAACACTAGCCATGTTTGCCATGGAGAAAAATCATACAGGAGAAAACATTTTGCATGACTTTAACACAAAGGTCTTTCAATGGCTGTCCCCAAGAAAACGCATGATTGGTTATGTTTCCACGGATAATGGCGCCAATGTAGTTAATGCCATGGATAAGGGTAACTATTTCAGAGTGCCGTGTTTGGCGCACTGTATAAACCTGGTTGTTAAAAAATTCTTGAGTGAAGAAAGTCCAATCTACGAGTTACTGACCACCTGCCGAAGAATGTGCACACATTTCAACCATTCTTTTAAGGCCCAGAAGCAGCTGAGGTGCCTGCAATATGAACATAAAGTGCCAGTGAAAGCACTCATCCAGGAGGTGGTAACACGTTGGAACTCAACCTTCTACATGCTTGAGAGTCTGTATGGGCAGTATGCGGTAGTCGATCAGTATTTCTTCACCCAGGGTACACCTATGATTGACCTGAGGATACAGGTGGAGCAATGGCAGCTAGTTAAAAGCCTGACAGACATGCTTTGTCCTTTTGAGGTCTTCACGGGTGCAGTCAGCAGGGAGGACTATAATTTGGGAAAAGCTATCCCATTGTTGAGCATGCTAGAGCACCAACTGAAGGTGGTGTCTTCTACGTTTCAAAAGATGGAAAGCAAGAAGCATTTGAGTTGGCGGAGAAGTTTATTACAGCACCTACTTCGCGATGAACGTCTTGAAAAGATCCACACAGAACAGCATTACATTTATGCTACTATTCTAGATCCACGGTACAAAAAGGCAGTGGCAGGCAGAGTATTCTTTCCTTTTGATGACGCAGATGTTACAAAGTACAAACATTGGCTAGCTGTGTCAGCCACTCGGTTTGAAAGAGAACAGCAGAAAATTGAAGGAAAAGGCAGTACATCAGCATCAGCAGGCCATCCGGAGTAAAAAAAATCCACTTCTGCATCTGTGGCTGTGGCAGAAGTGAGTGATTTTCCCTCTCAGCCGTTAACGACACCAGCAACCGTATCATCTGCACCAGACACAACAGTAATATTGTGTGAAGAAGAGGATTGGCTAACTCAGCTTGGGTTTGCTTCTCAAAAGGTCCCAGAAAAAAGTAAGCAAAGTGGAGGAACCGTGGAGAACCTTGAGTCGATGGTGCAGGCCTATCTGAATGACTCAACAGAGGTCTATGTTCATGATGACCCATTGGCGTATTGGCATGGGAAAAGAGATGTGTGGCCAGAGATCACCAACCTGGCTATGAATTACTTGTCTTGCCCACTCACAAGTGTGTCTTCTGAACGTGTTTTCAGTGCTGCTGGTGGCATTGTAACTTCCAAAAGACCCGCCTCTTGCCCAAAAATGTGGAGAGGTTAACAATGATCAAGATGAATATGCACTTCATACCACCAGATTACAAAATACAAGAATGCACGCAGGAAGAAGACGAGGAGGACACCAACTTAGATGAGGGAAGTTCTTCTCTGTTAACTGACCTACTCCAGTCTGAATTCGCAGAGTTTGAGGACGAGCTCTTCTTCCCTGACACCGAGACCTGAAAATGAGTCAATGAATCACTAACTTTCTTTTTCGTCCTTATTCACTTTTATTCCTGTGTGTCTGTCTTTCTTTGTTTTGCAAAATCTATATAAATAAAAACGTTAATCACCTAATCACAAAAACAAGCCCATCAGCAGAACTGTCTTCACTTATTTGCTTATTGATTTGAAGGTGCTGCAGTCTGCATTCCTCAGGTTCAAAAGTTCACACAAACATGTTCCTCTATCCTCCTCCTCCAGACTCCTATTTCCCTCAAAGCAGATGGCTGGATTACGCCCAATGAAGAAAGACTCTGCACTTGTGGGGGTGTTCTACTTCTTTGCGGGTGAGTTGACGGGTCTGAGGCATTGCTGTGAAGGCCTAATACCGGATAAAAGTGGTTTGGAGAAAATCGGAGCAGAAAAAGTTGTTGCGTTTTTGCTCACTTGCCTGTCTTTGGGGTGCTATTTGGGGGGCTTCCAGGTTTTTGTGGGCCGGTTTTGGGATCTGGGAGCACTGCTGGCACAGTCTAATGTTGATTGCATTTGTTTTTCAGGAAATCCATGGTGGAAAAGGGGAGTTAGGGCCTAGCTGCACAGCGCATTTGCACAGAATTAGGCCCATTTTTGCTTTTTGCCTGTTTGGGGGTGTTCTGCTTTTTTGCGGGTGGCTGCAGGGGTCTAGGGGCATAGTTGGGAAGGTCTAATATCGGAATCAAGTGTTTTGCACCAAATCCATGGTGAAAACGTTTTTGCGCTTTTGCTCACTTGCCTGTCTTTGGGGTACTGTTTGGGGGGCTTCCATGTTTTTGTGGGTGGGTTTTGGGGTCTGGGAGCAATGCTGGCACAGTCTAATGTTGATTGCATTTGTTTTTCAGGAAATCCATGGTGGAAAAGGGGAGTTAGGGCCTAGCTGCACAGCGCATTTGGACAGAATTGAAGGTAAGCCCATTTTTGCTTTTTGCCTGTTTGGGGGTGTTCTGCTTTTTTGCGGGTGGCTGCAGGGGTCTGAGGGCATAGCTCGGAAGGTCTAATATTGGAATCAAGTGTTTTGCACCAAATCCATGGTGAAAAAGTTTTGGGTTTTTGCTCACTTGCCTGTCTTTGGGGTGCTGTTTGGGGGGCTTCCAGGTTTTTGTGGGTGGGTTTTGGAGTCTGGGAGCACTGCTGGCACAGTCTAATGTTGATTGCATTTGTTTTTCAGGAAACCCATGGTGGAAAAGGGGAGTTGGGGCCTAGCTGCAGATCGCATTTGGACTGAATTCCAGGTAGGCCCAAAGTTTTCTAAGTGTGGCTTTTCCCGGGTTTAGCCCTTTGGCTTGTTGGGGGTGTTAAACTTGTTTTCGCCCGGGTTGACAGTTCTGGGGCCATTTCTGGGAAGGTCTAATACCCGAAAGAAAGTGTTTTGGAGACAATCCCTGGGGAAAAAGTTTTTGCATTTTCTGAGATTTCTCTCACTCTACCGTTTTCGGGGGGCTGTTTGTGGGGGTTCCTGGTGTTTGTGGGGGGGTTTGCGAGTCTTGGAGCAATGCTGGGTATGGATACTTTTGCTTGCTTGCAAGTGGTTTGAATACAATCCATGGTGGGTAAGGGGGGATTTGGGCCTACTTTACTTTCAAAATACGTTTTGTCACCATTTTCTACTAGGCCTCGCTTTTTGAGATCTGATTGGGGGTCTTCTACATTTTTGCGACTATGTTTAGTAAGGGTCTGGGAGTACTGCTGGGAAGGTCTAATTTTGTTCTAAAGCACAGTTTACAGTACACCTAGCTTGAGGGGAAAGATCAGCTAAATTAATTCGCCCATACTTATTTATCCTTCAAAAGGAGACTCAGACAGAGTACGCACTTTCAAAAATATTGTACTGTCTATTAGGAAACTCAAAGAGTGACTTTTTGCACTACACAGCGTACATACCTTTTATTTATTTGTCAGTGGTGTTCTAATATCACTTCCTGTTTTCCCATCAATAATTACAGGCCGGGTTTCAGCCTGTGCAATGGGAAAAAAGGATGAAGTCAGGCTTCACATTAGCGAGCCGCAATTCAGCATCCGCCAGGCAGGCAGTGGACAGGGTGTCTTCTGGTCACCAACATTGATGGACGGAGCGTCAGATGGAATGGAGGAGTCCCGCTAATAAGAGGAATGGTTGGATGCATGCAACTTCCCAAATTCAACAGGACAACTAAAACAACATGCAGATACAGTATCCGTTCTTTTCTAATTATCTTTTAAGTAATGTTATTGCTGTGAACTTCTATGAGTGTGACTCTGCATTTCTTTGATCTCTGCTTCTAAATTCATCCCTACAGCCATTGTGTAGGTTTTACTTCTGCTATTTTTCAAACCTAATTTAATGTATGAAGTGTTTCTCTGAGTGCAGAGATAGGCAAGTGAAAACGCATAATTATTACTGCAGCCCTGTACTGTCGCATTCTTTCATTCACGGTTGTCAAAAGTACTACTTACTTTTCAGTAACCATGCATGCAGTAGTGCATGCACTTCCTTTATGTAACTTAAAAGATTTATGGATAGCTTTGTACCCAAAGATTTGTTTATCTTCAATTATTGTTTGTCCATGCTGTACTTTTTTTTTCTTCTCTCAACAAAACTTTCCCAAAAAACCCCATTCCCATCCATTTTCCAAACCCTAACCCTCTTCCCCCGGGCTGTGTTGTTTTGATTGATGTGTGACTAAATGACAGCAATAATTCCACTCACTTGCTGGGGAGGATAAGGTCCTAGCAACAGGCTGGTGAAGGAATCCGAGGATATATTCTTCTTACTCAGCTTGTCACAGACCCATGACTATTGGCAAATGAAAGCAGATTTTCATGTGCGCCATCAACTTGATTGATCGTCAAGAACATCCTCCTCCTAGACGTGGCAAATGATTACGCTGCTGTGTCCTTCACCTTCAGTACTATTTCTTGCAGTAGTAGCCAATGTCAAAGAAATTCAACGCAAGTAGTAGTTATACTTTCAATACTTTACCATTTGTTAAGCTACATTGTGGCACTGTTCTAGTGTACTGTCACCTGCTATATTCTCTATCGTACCGTTCTAATGCTCCGGTAAGGAACAAACAAGGTTTAATTTTCTTTTTTTTCATATGCTGCAACTGCCACTGTGTAACACCACTAGTACCACTGCAATGACGACATTTCATCCGCCCAGGATTGCCAACCTTAATCGCCATTTCCCGTGCAGCCAGCCCTGTGCCTAGCCCTATTTCCAAACACAAATTACAGGTAAGATAAGCATTTGGGGGGAGGTAGTATAAAGGAGTATTAGGAGAGACGAGAGACTGACGGTAGTACTAGTAAAGTCCTAGGACTATTGAATTCTCTTACTCTGTGAGAGGCACTTAGTTTTGAAAACATTTGGGCAATTACTTACACAACTTCAAGATGCCACTTAAGTTTCAGGAAAATAAACTTACTGTTAAACCCCCACCCACCAGCCTCAAAAGCAGTAAAAAACACGTATGCTAAGATAAAGTTTAAAGTATATTTATATCCCTAACATAAATAATCTCCCGCAAGATCCAACCCACCCCCACTCCCTAACCCCAACGAATGTCCGTGAAAAGTCCAAAAAACCCAACTCCCAATTCCCACCCCCAGAAGTCTTTAAAAAAGGGGCAAGGGACAGTCTCCTCCTACTGCTGGCTGCTGTTCACTTTTCGGGCCAGGTCAGCATGCTCCTTGCGGAGGGTCTCGAGCAGGGTTTTGGTGTTCAACAGCTCCTGCTCGAGGTAGGACACCCTGAGTGAAAGGCGGTGCAACCTTTTTTTGGTACTGCTGTGGGGGGCAGCTGATTTTTTTGCTGCTCGGCGGTGGCGGGCGGCTGCGGTACCTCGGCTCCGTACTGCTGGAGACCTGCTGCGCTGACTGGGTGACCCAGGGAGCGCGGAAGTGGATGCAGCTGTCTCGGTCGATGTTGTGATCGACTGCGTGTCCCCCTCCTCCTGGGCCACCAGCCGCCGATATTCGGCGACAATCGCCTCCAGCCTCCGTTGCCGGGCCCTTTTAGCCAGCTCCTTCCGTGTTGGTTTGGAAGGAGCATCTATATGAAGAAAGAAAGACATAGTCTGTAACCAATGCTCTTTAAGATTAACACAAAATTATTCAGCAGAAAGTTGTGTCACAGTAGAACTAGCAACTTGCAAGCGCAGTACATAACTATTGTGGCCAGTATCTATCTAACCTCCCACTTCTTCATCCTTGCTCTAACATTAGTGGGAGTTTAAGGAATCAATTCTTTGAGCACTATGGACTCACTCCATTAGAGTCGATTATGACAGTACACCAGTCTTATTCTTCTTCTTCTCTCTTGTTTAGCAAAATTGGTACGTTAACTTCTGCAAGCCGGCATAATGCCAGCGCAGTCAACTTGCACCCGAGAAAAACAGACGCCCGCCATGATGAGTGAGACAGACTTGCGTTACTGTACCAGTCCAGTACATGCAGGTGGTGATGCTCTTACTTTTCTATTACGGGTGGCATTGAGAATACTCTGTTACAAGGGCTACTGCTTAATTCATTTAACTTTCACCCTACAGTGCCAATGAATACTAAAAAAGGAAAATGAAGAAGATAAATAATCTGATTATCTATCACTGCACATGGTATGTATTTGCTTACATATGGGATGACTTTAGGTGCTTTTCTTTTTATTGAGTGAACAGTGATACATCCACACATGAATGACCGAGTTGTACTAAACTTATTAACAGAGGTAGTGAGTGGCCATCGTAATAGCCGGATATATGCTGTGCTTGCAATACAAACTACTGCTACTATTCATGGTAGTATTCGGACAAAATTAAAACTTCTTTTCCTTGCCTTTCCTACACTGGAACGGACGTGCGGGTGCGGTGTTACATGCTCTTCAAAGTAACACTTAGTTCATCCAGTGACCGTCTACTCTCTCTAGATACACATATGCTATCTAAGAGTCAGATAGTTCCATGATCCAGGCATCCATCCATTCAAACTATATGTCAATCATTCTTCTTCATGTCACTCATCTGGACAAACCTTACATTTTCTCACGGGAAAACAACCTTTTCATTTTATTTGGGAAACCGCAAGCCATACATCCGTGCTTGACTTGCATTTGAATTTCAGCCAAAGGATATATTGCGCACACATACAGTTTCTGTTTCACCCACCCAGGCTGTTCTCCTTCCACCCATCCTTGCTTCATCCTTCACCCAGCCATGCATCATATTCCTTCCCAGCCACCTCGGGCACCAATCAAACACAAATCATTCTTCTTTGTCAGTCATCATTACTTTTAACGTGCTCGTCCTTCCACACTTACTTACACCCTTATTTCGCTTTTCGTTCATCCCATCCATCAAGTTCATCTCAGATCTGATTTGGATTCTCAAATAAAAAAATCACCGCTGAGTTGAAGTAAATTTAGAGGAGGCTACTACCTGGTTTATAAAAACTTTGTTCTAAATTTGAAAGTCTTCTTAACAGTATAGTAACTTAACTGTAGAACATATATACTACACCCGTCCAGAGAGCACACTCTGCAGTCTGCAATCTCAATAAGTAAGGAATATAAGAGCTTACCACTGCCCTCCACTACCGTGGCAACCCTCACAGCAGTTTCCTCCGGCACTTGCACCGCCTCCTCCCCAGAAGTGTCCTCCTCCACCTCCGCGCTGGGCCCGGCACCAGATGTTCCACCTACAAAGTACATTTAAGAATGTTAGATGTCATAGACATACACCACTCACTAGTATTTTGTCTAGGAATGAAGAAATGTGTAAAAATGAAGTAAATGAAGTAAAAATGTCCCTTTTTCCAGGGAAGGGTGTTGTCTTGCTGCACTTTTTGGCACAACTGATGAATGCTTGCTTTTTAACACGCACCATTTTTCTCATAACAGACAGAAGCTTCACTTCTAAGAACAAGAGCAAGATCAGATCATCATCACTAGGACGGAGTGACCAACGATTCAGCTCCAAAAAGAAAAATTAAAGTTCAAACCAGGTGAGGGCTTGGCTCGCCCACAATAAATATGTGAAATAAATCACTAAGCACTTTTCCATTTTTAATCAACCGTTTATGTTTTATGACAAGCTTGATTTTAATAAATGTTTTTACTTTTAATAAAGCTTTAAAACTTAAATAGACTCTGGTTTTTGGTCAAGAGTGACTGAGCAAAAGGTTTTGCAATTTGCAAGCATGAGTCCGTGCCTCTGACACTTCTGGACTCTGACTCCGTACTCTTGTCCTGCGTTGGATAATCATCATTGGGGATCAATCATCGATGAATTTGGGAGCTAAATGACTCTGCCACACTATCTAGTCAGTAAGGAGATTGGGGGTTCTTCAAAGTCTGATATCACTGAGGTATGTGGAAAGTCTACCTGCGCCTATTATAATTGATAAACAATGCACTATTTAGTGTCCATAGTTCTGTTTGTGCAGATTTGTCCCTGCAACAGTAGTAGTATGGATTGTCCTCCTATCCAAACTAAAAGTAAAGTAGTATCTTATTCTTTCTTGGTGGTCATTCACATTTTATTGTTGGGAATTGTCAAAGCATAAACATTTAGAAGACTTGAAAAGACATTATGGACAATCCCAGAGGACTGCACTCAGTGCATTGAGCTATTGCTGACTAGAATGGGAGTTTCGTTTAACACCTTTTGCCAAATGTGCAATCTTAGTTAGCTACACAGACAGACTAATAAGAATAATCTAGTAATACCACAGGGAGTCATAGTAGAGGCAGGATAAGAATTTAGATACAGTCTACACGAAGATCAAAGACGATTTAGATAAAATCGAATGAGGAACGCAAGGAAAAAATAGGTACTCTATATTAAAACTTACCGGGGCCAGCAAAGGAGCCCTCGCCTGACCGATCCTGGCCTTCTACAGCAGCAGCAGCCAATACTACCTCCTCCTCTGTCCTCTTGCCCCTGGGGGGAGCTGATGTACAACATGAAAGAAAGAAAGACCCGAAAACATGGATGATTGTTGTCAACCAAATCAAACATTTCAAAAGAACAATACCAAAATATTTTGGCGAAATAGCAAATAGACAACTATTCCACGGGATATATTGACCTATCTCATGTGGTCTACTACGATATTAGTATTGCTTGATTTGCGGACCGTCGACTTGGAAAGCTATGTAACTCACTAAACAAAGTACTAAAAAGGTTCGCCTAGGACTGGCAGGCAGCAGTCCGCAGCACGCGAAGAGACAGACAAACTCCATCGTGATTGCAGATCAGTGACAACACTAAAAAGTTTCCTACTACATTAACCAGTCATTAAAATACTCAAACTATCAATCCACCACCACTATTTCTTCTTATTGCCAGGTGTACAAAGGAAGGATTGGACTTGAGTCTGTAGGGGTAGATTTACAAGCCCCTTGCGGCTCTTTTGCTCCGTTGATGCGTGACTTTTGTAACGCAGCGGCAGAACAAAAGAGGCGCCATGGTGCGGCATATATTAACAACGTGACGCATATGGGAGATGCATCACGTTGTAAAGTCCTGCTCCATCAGGGGGCGTTCCGGCGCAAGGGAGGCCGTTCCTGCGCAGGAACGCATCCTAAAAGTGGCTGAGGGAAATCTACAAGATTTCAATCAGTCACTTTTAGGACAATGATGCGTCACTTTGCGCAGCATTGGGGAGATAGGGCACTCCAGAGCATTGCTGGAGCTGCGCAATTGTTGCGACGCAACTCCAGCAATGCGCCCCCTTTACGGCACAGATGCGTAACGCTTTGGTGATGTTTTGGGCCCATGGTGCGCCGCATTGTAAATACGGCGCACCATGGGTTGTGGTGGCGTGGCGCACAGTTACTGGCGCATCCCTGCTACTTTGCAGGGATGCGCCGGTAATTGCAAATCTGCCCCTTAGTGTCTAGCATTACGCAGTTCTGTAAACTACACTCATACATAATTTCTCAGGCCAATGAAATGAACACAAAATTGAAAACAAATAAGCATAGTAGCAACGCTACTGAGAGGGAGAGCAGTGCACCTGAAATGCACAGAAGATTTTGAAATATAATTTACCTACAATGTAATCGGCAGCATTATTGCTCTTGGGAAAAAACAAAAATTTGCAATATAATAACACACAGAGCAGGAGAAAACAGAGTAGTGATGAAATAGCTACTAATACTCACCAAGCCCGGGGATCTCGACGCCGAGCAGGTCGATCAGGTCGCGTTCCCGGTCCAGGAGATCCGTCCAACGGTGGGTGGCCTGGTTGTAGGTGCGCCGGACCCGAGAGTGAGAATACATGGCCCGGCACACCTTCTCCCACCGCTTCCGGTGCTCCCGGAGCCCGTAGCCGCTTGCGATCCTGCGGCCTGCCATGATGGTCCTGGGGAGGCGGCGCTGTACATAGAACACTAGTGCGGCCACCTCCTCCGCGCTAAATATCTCCTGTGGCATCACTAGCTCCCCCCTCAAACGCCCGCACGGGAGCCGGGCACGGGGTGCTGGACCCTTCCCCTTCTCGGGCTGCTTCCTGGCTCCCTTTACCATGGTCTGGGCAGAAAGGAAGGTAAATAAGAAATAAGAAATATAATAGGGAAGAAGAAAAGAAAAGAGTTTAAAAAAGTAGTTTAAAATTAACCAAAAGTAGCAGAAAACACAAAAATATAGAGCTAGAATAATAGAGGGATAGATAATAAGTAAAATAAATTAAAAAAAACTTCAAACAAGCAAAGGATGGCAGAGATTGAGAGAGGATACAGAAAGCATGCCCAGAACCATAGCAATGAATGAAAAACAAGATGGCCGCGCCCGTTCACGACCGCGTGAGTAAGTTCGCGCAAGATTTCCCCCGCGATCACACGCAAACTTATACTAGCGAGCCGCACACTTTGCGAGATTACACATAGCGCCCGGAAATGGAAATACGTCACGCAAACAAGATGGCCGCGCCCATGTACGACCGCTAGGGTAACTTGGCGTCGTTGCGCTACCAGCGGCTTGCGAAAACGCAAAAAAACACGCGAAATAGCACGCCGCAAATAAACAAATTGCATATTCGCATGAATTCGCGGCTTCCGAATTTGATCTCGCGCAAATTCGCGCCCCGCGAATCCCGCGAAATTGCAGAAAAACAATTTTTGCAAAACTGAAAGCACTCAGCAGGTGCAAAAGTTCAAGCTCATCATTAGTAACCATTCCCTGTAGTGCTTCCTGAGGGGACCCTCCAGAGTTCAGTTGCATACTTGCAACTATTCTATGACCCTGCTCTGACCCTCACAGCAGGCTCAGAGAATAGCTACAAGTATGCCACAAAGGTCCTGTTAAAAAAAATTACACTGCAACAGAAATCAATTACAGATAAGGAAGCAGGTGCCAGACTGGAAGTTCAAATTCAGTGACGCATTAATCAGCCCCTAATTCATTCATGTCAGTTGAGGCAGGGCAGGTGTGCTAAAGAATTTTGCAAAACTGAAAGCACTTAGCAGGTGAGCAAAAGTTCAAGCTCATCATTAATCAGGAAGCACTTACAGCTAAGGAAGCAGGTGCCAGCTCAAATTTAGTGACACAATAATCAGCCCCAAATTAATTTATGTCAGTTGAGGCAGGGCAGGTGTGCTTTTCCCCCATAATCTACAGTGATGAACCAGAGGGTGGCAGTGATGTACCACAGGGTGGCATGGGTGAACCAGAGGGTGGCAGTGGTGAAACAGAGGGTGCAGTGATGAACAAGACGTAGAAACAACATGGTCGCGACCGTTGCGACCCGACAAGTAGGTTTGCGTTTGCGAACTGGTAAAAAACCCTCGCGAACTGGCAGAAACCCTTGCGAACACAAAAAAAGAACAAATTCGTGAAAGTTCGCGGATTTTGCGGATTGCGAATTCGTGAATACACAAATTCGTGAATCGCGAATACGCAAAATTTGCGCATGCTTACACATCACCCCAATCTATCAGTTGGCCATTTTAATGTAAAAAGTGTCAACATTATCATACAGTTCTCCCACAATTATCCCCCTGATAACTAATTTCACTCTGTCCCCTATGGCTCTACTCTGAGTTAGGAACAGGTCCTCATCAGACAAACGGATGTTAATCTAGCCACTTTAAAGTTCTGTCAGCAAAACCAGGCTACTGCACAAACACCAATTGGCTGCTCACTTACTACATCGCTATTGGGTAAAATGTGTCCTGTACCATACTTGCCCTTGTGACCTGATTACCACTCTCTTTTAGTCGAACTAACAGTGTCAGAAAAGAGGACTATGGGCATAAGAAAAGCATGCCATTCTGGGATTTATGAAGGATAGACAGTTCTCTTCAAAGAACATAAACCCGGGAACATTTGAATGCCATTCAAGATCACTCCTGATGGTGACAATCTGCAAAGCTTTGATGGCGACAGCATCAACAGAAAATAGCACCATCTCTTACTTTATTTCAATATTCAAAAAATTCAAAGTAGGTTTTTGTCAAGACCATGTGGAGATGTCCACCTCTCAATAAGTATTAGCTTTGGAACCATATTTGACTAGCAGAAGAATAAAATGATTGTCCACTGAACATCCACTCGACAGAGTGGTGTCACAGAAAATCTGAGTCACTTTAGTGAATGTCAAAATGAAATTCTGAGTCATCATTTTTAATGTGTTAATTAGCATTTTTATTGCTAATTTTCACTATGAAGTTCACTGTGAATGCATTTTTGTTGGGAAGATGGGGGAGATTTTGTATGGTATATTTTATCTCGAGGTAAGCCGCCTGGTCGCCTTCTCTGTTCACAAAGAAATGTTTTGGGGCGTTTTCTTATATATGCAAAATATAATTAATTAGTAGTAGTAATTTTACACTGGCAAATTCTGTTTTGGCAGGTTCTACACCCTGCTTTAAGAGGGAGTAGACAAACAAGTCTGCACCGCGCAGTAAATTTAAACTTGAAAATGGTTAATGGCAAAAAAAGTGCAAAGTTACTATTAGATGCAGTAGTAAGTTTAACATAAGTAAATTGATAAAAAAAGAAAAAAAACTTCAATAGAGATTAGTAAGGGGAGATCTTTAACATGTCCTTTTCCTTTTCTGCGCCAACTCTTCTTCTGCAATGTACAGACCGTGTACTAAGGTTGGGATACTCTAGACTATGGTAAAAAGGACTGTTTACAGGGCCGTTTCTAGGTGTTTTGCCACCCTAGACGAGAATTGAAAAATGCCGCCCCCTCCCTTTTACTACCATCACTCTCCCCCCCTGTCATCCAGGCTAGAAGAACTAGATATAAAAAACATTAATTAAATATAAAAGAACTTGTATTAGGAGCTAGTAGCATGAAGACTGGATAGCTGCATGTTGTTCACTCCTTACTGGCAGCGAAAGTATTCACAACTCAGTATCATTACCATTAACAATGAAGAACAACAGGGAGTTTAACCAGAATGCAGTTTTCTCACCACTAATTAGGAGATCCACTCCACACTGAGGGTCGACAAATTTGTGATTTCTGTTCTCAAAATCGACATCTCTTCACAAAATGACATAATTTCCTAAAATGCTCTTGGCCAGTATCTCAAATGAAATTTACACACAAGGGCTTACTCCAGGTAATAAAAAAGTCACAAAAGGTACCAGCAGGAGACTGGTTTGAGAACAAATGCATCTCAACCACAGTTCTAACGTTCTTGCGAGGACTTTTCTCCTTGAGCTAGTGCCCTCTAGTTGAAAAGTAAGCAACATTTCACAATAGCAAAATAACAAAAATTACTTTATAAAATTCATGCAATGCCTATATTCTCATTTCTTGCGATTTTGCAGCCATAATGAAACTTTCACTCAGGCCTACTTATATTCTAGGATGGCAAATAGTCCCCCAAACAATAACAGGGCCGTTTTTTTAGATATACAGATAAACCTTAATCTCCCCATTATGCTTCTACAACCTTAATTCTTTCACATACACACTTCCAGATGGGCCGTCTCACGCACGAAGGCCTGGAAGGACACAGAGAAACAAGCGCCGGCCTTTGACAGCCTGCCCCCTTGATGTGTTCTCTCCTCCATCCTCTCTTTTCTTTCTCGCTCATCCCTTTAAGCAATTCTCTCCTCACCCTTCCCCTCGTCCCTCCTCACATAGCCCCTATATCTTTTTCTGTCTCTGTACCTCCCCTCCCTCCCAATGCCCTCGTCCTTCTGCAGCTCCCCCCTCCTGCGGTGTCCGTGGGGCTGACAGGTCTCCTTACTTTGCCTGTAAGTTCTTAAAGCTCAGATGGTAAGTCATCTCTCCTCTCTCATCCTCTCCTCACCCCCCACCCTGCGCTCAACCCTCCTCTCTCACACAGTTGCCATCTGCACCTTGCCACTCCACCCCTCCCGCCACCACCCACCTCAATGTGCATCTGCTCTCGTTCTTATCTCTGTTTCCTCCTGTATCTCCGTGACTCTGCCAGGCCCTCCGTGTCCATCTGCTCCACGGAATGTTTCAGCTTTTTGTTCTGTCTTCACGAGGCAATGTGCCTCAATGTTTTACTCTCTGCGCTGTCATTAGTAGATACGCATCATGTAACCCTACATGTATATTTATTGGGAAGAGGGAGGGGGTCCCTGCAGTAACCGTGTACACAGTTCTGAGAACAGTAACACCCGCCGCTAAGAGGGGGAGGGGAGGGGCCGAGCGAGGCCTGTCCAGAGATGGAGGCACCGGATCACACACTCGCTTTTTACTCTCAGGAGAGCTATTAGTTGCCAGCTGTGCTCTGCCCCACTTCCTTGTCACCCCCTGGCGCACCCCTCCTTGGTGCATACCTACGTACCTGACTGTTTCTCTGCCTCTCTGTCTGTACTGTGACCCGTGATGACACTCGCAGCCATGCTGGCACCGCACTGATCGTGGCGCACACGGCCCCCTCCTGTGGCGCCAAATGTGATGTCACGTGATTTCGAATTGTGGACAGCCTACACAATTTTTCCCCCTTTTGCCGCCCTAGCCATTTTGCCGCCCTAGATGGCTGCCTAGTCCTGCCTAATGGTAGAAACAGCCCTGCATGTTTAAATGATGTGTACACTCATACTTGCATGCTTAATCTGACTGCCCCAGATAAGAAGCACTTTGTATAAAGTGGTTTCTTTCTAAAGCATACATCCCCAGATTGCCTGCTATCTCAGAAAATGTTTTCTCACTATACTCCTAAACCCCTGTGATAGAGCGCAGGCTCACCTGCTCAACAAACCCACCTGGGCCCATATATCTATGTATATATTAAACAGATAAACCTACATACTCTATTCAATTGGGGTTTTTTACCATTTGGATTTTATACCATTTATCTTACCAATCCAAGTCACCGATGTCTATGTCCTAAAGGATCAAGGGAGTTAGCGAGAAAATAGGTAGCAATAATAACATTTAATATTTTTATGAATAACCACAAACTCAGGAAAAGTTTAAATCATTATCTAAGTATTTTAGAAAAATGTATAAAATGAAATTCAGATTAACTTCTTATTCTTAGAATAATGCAGATTTATGAAAAATATAACATTGCAAATACATTTGGAGAAAAAATATCGTTAAGCATTCAGACAGAGGGTGGGTAAGAGAAAAGGAAAACAGAACAATTGACAAACCCACACTTTATAGTTACCTATTCGGGTGTGATGACCAACCCTGGTAATAGGCTGAGACAAAGAAATTAGATCCCAAAGTACAGGTGCCGGCAGAAAAGGACAGGTGCAAGCCAGAATCAGAACCAGGACAGGATACGGACCAATTTGGATCAGGACAGGACCACCACAGGTTAAGACTCGCACCAGAGTTAAAGTTCAAAACGCCAGCGTTAAAAACCCTCTCTGCAGCTAACAGTCGAACCCCGATTGGGTCATCGATCTCCTTCCCAATGACCCTGATTGGATTATTGAATCTTCTGACAGAGTTCTTCGCCAGCAACTCTGCTCTCTATCACCTATTGAGTGCGTTGGGTCAGTGACAGGTCAGCTATTCGGACAAGTCAGACAATCTAGTTAGCTAAGCCTACCCTAGTAATACTATTTTCAGGTCAGTGTACCACCACCCAAATGTTGCAAATGTGTGAATCCCACAATTTTATTGGCTAAGGAACGAGGAGTAGCCATCACACCAGATTTTTCTAGAGGCAACTTATCAATCATGTATTCATGACATCCCCTCCCATAACTTTATCAACCCATGTTCTTTTTATTCATCCCGGTAATAAAATGTATCAAATGTTTTATTTTAATAAACAATTTTATCAATTCAGCTTCCTCTGTCAAGGCAAGAAGTTCATTCTTCTCCGCCTTCCATGTCCGTCTTGGCCATGATTCAAGGCTACAGCTTCTGTAACTTCAGGACTTGTCGCGCAGTCCCAGTTTCTCCAAAGATGGAGTTTCAGCAAAGCATTTAGGCCCATTCAGTTTATCATGTAAAAATAGAAAAGACCAGTTTTAGAGACACAGAATAAATGAATACACTGTATTCCAGTTCGTTCTACTCTACTCCCATTATTTTATTTTATACTATTGCATTAGAGATTATGCGAAACAGACAGCTTAGCAAGGCAGCGGTGCAAGCTTCTTGCACGTTAGGACACATAACAGCCACCTTAGTTCTATTGTGCAGACGCAGAAGTTTTCCCTCCAAGCATATCACGAGGGCATGACAGACGCATGTGCACTTCATTCATGCGTGCTCAAGTCAAACCTCAACATTACTCCACTCCACAATGTCGGAAAAGTCTCGGGATTGCTCCATCGGACTGCAGATTAGTTCATAGATACGGATATGGGGCGGAATATCAGGATAGATGACAGGATCTTCGAGCGAAAGACGGAGGTCAGCGGAGCCGGGAGACTACGCGGCCATCTTGCTTGCTGTCGTAGCTCCTCCTCCTGAAGGGTACAAATTTAACTTGAAAAAATCACGAATTGCCCATCTAACTGTCCTATTTTTAGGATATGAATTATCAAGTGAAGGCAAAAGCCTGGCAGACAACTTCTTAGAGAAGTGTGCAGTACTCCAAGCTACAAAAACGCTGAAAAACTTACAATCAGTACTAGGTTTCCTGAATTTTGGAAGAACATACATTCTAAATTATGCAGAGAGGGTTAAACCTCTCTACGAACTAATAAAAAACCTGATTTTAAACCAATAAATTGGACTCAAAAACACACAGAAATTTTAAGATCATTACAGACAGATATGTTAACTAAAACAAAACTGCAAACACGCGCAAATGAACGCAACCTTGTAATCCGAGTCATCCCAGGAAGATGCGGATTCACATACCTGACCTCTAATGAGGGAGAAACGGTACCAATAGCTTACAAATCACATTTGTACACACAAGCTGAAATGAAATTCAGTTCAACTGTACAAATTCTAACTACGGTTCAAACTGCTGTAGCAAAAGAAAGAGCCCTAGCCCAAGGGAAGAGGATATCTATTTTAACAGCAGTATCAGCCCTTGAGGCGGTAACAATACCAGGCAATCCTAATGCTAAAGCTCTAGATCCAAAATGGATAAAATGGGAAACTTCTCTTGCAACAGAAGACGTGACACACGCATTTGATCCAAAAATTAAAAAACTAGAATATCTAGAATATGAAAATGAATGTCCTCTGCCGATCGAAATTATGCCTTTAGAACAGTACACCTGTGTAATCTACACGGACAGATTTGCACAACATTACGTTGTGGAAAAACAGATTTACAATGCAGCGTGCGCGATTGTTAAAGGTCGCTGGCGCCTAGGTAAATTCAGACCGATGGTCACTAAAACTGAATCTCTCAGAAACTGTACAGCTCAGCGAGCTGAAATAAGATCTCTAAAGATGGCGCTTGAAAAGACTGATCGCGAATTCCCGACACTAATAGTGTGCGATTCGCATTACTGTGCCCAATCTTACAATAATTCCATGCAGACCTGGATAAAAAATGGTTACAGAGATGAGACAGGTGCCACAATAAAGCATAAAAAACTATGGGAACAAGTAGTTCTTTTGCAGAAAGAACTACAAAAGACTCACGTGATACATATGCAGAGTCTTCAACGTGATGGCATTCACGTTGCAGGGAATTCATTGGCTGACAAAGTCACAGAGGCAACTGTTCACTCGGCTTCCGTAGCTACAAAAAGCGTACGAAAAAACAAATAGATGGCGAAACGCTGCTTGCTGTAAAAGCCTCAATGGAAGGCAATTATGCGGCGTTACCTCTAAACTATCCACTCGGCAATACATACATAATTGATGCGAACTCCGTTCCGTTTGCTCAAATCCCTGGAGTGGGGGATAGAGTAATTCCAAACACGAACCGGAGAGTCTTCTTGATTCAAGAAGCACACATGGGTTTGGGTCTGAGGCACCAAGAGATCCTGAAATCTCTAATAGAATTACAATCACAATACTGGTGGCCGGGGATGAGCGTAGAAATTTATAAATTTGCAATGAATTGTGAGGACTGCAACAGAGATCGTAGTTGTGAACTGGACCAGACACCAGCCCAGACACCACTATTAGACAGCATCAGGCTATCTATGCGCAAACGTCCGACCGGACAAATGCGGTCCCATAAAAAATTAAGACGAGATTCATTTGGATGTGGCCCCAGCTTTCGGCTGATGCCAGAACTGTTATAAAAGATTTGCGAGTCTTTATCGGCACATACGCAATTGGCATGCTACATTCTGACCAGGGTCCTGCGTTTAGCTCTCGGGCTTACAAGGAGGCCATGGCCAGCATGGGCATTGCATTGCGGTATTCTAGTCCATTCCATCCCGAGGGAAATGTGGTAGTGGAGAGAAAAAAACGGGACATAAAGCAATCTATAACAGCAAGGGTATTAGGTTCGGGTGATGGGTGGGTCAAACATCTCATAAGTGTCCAGCGTAGTCTTAATAATATGCCAAGAAATTCTCTCGGAGGTATCAGTCCGTATGAACTTTTATTTGGTACCAGAATGATGATTCAGGACTTAAATTGTCAGACTTCAGTGGTGCAACAAAAAGCCTTTGATATCAAAGATCGTTTGGCTGTTTTACAAGACTTAAATGAAACAAGAAAAAGTCCAAGTAACGAAAAGCTAAAGCCAACTACCACTGAAGAAAAACCACCTGTCCCAGCAAGACCTGTCTGGATTCCAAAGATTGGGGATCTGGTCAGAGAAAAGATCGCGGTGAAGAAGGAATTTGGGCCTTCTTACAGAAAAGCAGTACCTGTCTTAGCTGTCAGTGGAACAAGATCAGTTGTACTACCGCCCCTTGCTGGAAAAAAGGAGAGCCTAGTTGTATCAATCGACCTGGTGAAACCACAATCATGTGGCCAATAATAAGTAGTAGGCCCAGTGTACTCCCAAGAAATAGCAGAAGACCAAATCTTGCTACAATCCAAGAGGTTCAAACTGAGAGATTAATCACATTTGACAAACCTGCAGTAATTAAAAAAGGACTATGCAACAAAGCCATGGAACTTGTGCCTCTTGAAACCCAAAGTGCAACAGTTCAACAAGAAACACCAGTCTACAACGATGTAGCCTCGGACTATACAATTGTAACAAAAGAAAATGCAAAGATCAATGGAAATCCGGAAGCAATCCCACCAATTGACAGAACTGCATCTGGCTACTTTATCAACTTTGATGACTTTTCCGATGATCCAAGTGAACATGGAGACAAGCCAGCAACAAAAACATTCGAAGAAAAAATCACAGAACTCTTTCAACAACTCAGAGAAACATATCTAACTACACAATGGATTAAAATATGGATTGTGTTAGGCGTACCTTTCCTCCTTCTATGGCTCATCTTGGTTTTAAGTTTGGGTAGATTTATTGATGGAAAATATAGTACAATGGACACAGCAAGCCAGAACATCAACTTGGTCCTGAAACCACACAGATCATCACACATCAAAAAAAGAGAACTGTCATCAGTGAACATCACAGCCATCCCTATACCTGGTGGTATAGCATGGGACAAAACTGACTATGAAATGTATGGCCCGGCTGAGCTTTTGAATTATCCACACCAATTTAAGATTTCTTTAAGTGACTTTGTATCACCTAGTAGTTTCTCTGATGATTGGGACTTCGAAAATAATAATATGATGTCAGATTTAGAAATGTCAGCAAAATTTACAGCACATGATTATTTACAGGGTTCGTCGAATTATGAGGAAATGTACTGTTTCAACCACTTTGGGCATCATTATCTGCATAAATCTGCAAATCCTAGAAATACTTTCAGTTATAATCAATGGGAACATTGTCCAACCCCGCCAAAAGGCAGCTCAAAAACATTTTATGAGAAATTCCCATACTTCTCTGGGTTTAATGTCACTGATCCTGAAACATTCTATTTTACAATGTTAAATAAGACAGGAGTGAAAAACATGTTGACGAACACTAAACGGATTTATTCTGAAAAATGTTATGAGAAAATGTCTACATTTGGTTTTGAATTTTGGAAAAACAACATTGAGACAAAAAAAATCTGGGGTACAAAAGAATGGCAGGTACAAGGTGTAGAAGCATTGTTCAGAGCCTGCATGATCCCAGAACAAATAATGTTCCCGAATGACACAATTCAGCAAACAACCTGTCTTGGTTTAGCCAAGATAAGAGATTTAAACAACCCGTCTATACCAAAGCCAATGCCTGATAGAAACACCACTACAGATGAGGGGTTAGACGTGGCCTATATTTTAAAACAAAACAGAACACTTCCTGACTGGAACAAATGGTTGATCTGGCCCACAGACACTAATAACTGTCATGGTAGATTCCTGAACAAAATACAGGGGTTCAAACAGAACAGGCCAGACCCAAGATATTCCCAGAGACAACATCCAGGGATAGTTACAACATACAGTGTAGGAAAACTATGCCTCGAGTGACTACAGAGATCCACACTTCCCGAAATTAAGCAACACTTAACTTTACTTAAAGAAGGTGCTGACTTGCCAGATTACATACTGGGACCTCGCAAACAGCGTCAAAAACGCTTCATATACGCCGGTATATAAGCAGTATACAATGAAGCTTGGAAATTAAATCAAAATGAAACTGCTGAAAAAATACGAGAAATTGATCGTATTAATTTAGAAAAAAAACTTTCGGTAGTGGACAATGGGTTAACGACTCTGTCCTCCAGAATCTATTCACTGGACAGCATTGTATCATCTGCTATTGATATAATAGAACAGGATATGATGATGTTACAACATGGTCAGTCTCAATTGCGTTCTATTGTACAGCTAGGCTGGACGTTACAAAACCTGCGTTCAGGTCACGTGCCATGGCGTCTAATCAACATAACGTCATTATTTTCTATCTTTAACCTTACTGATAGACAAATCTCGTTGGCACAGAAAGGAGCAGACTATACAGTGCTAAGCATTGAAAAACTTGAGAGATTACCATTGACAATGTCAGAAAGACCTGTCATTGAATGGATAATACATGGCACCATTACAATCCCGATAACAACTTTTCAGTTTCAATACTGCCAAGAGTATATACCAGCAGGCCTGTATGAAAGGTTGGGTAAAGGATACATCAAATCAACCTGGAATTTACCTTTTACACATAGATGTTGGAGTGGGGGCAAGAAAGAGGTATTTCTTAGTAGTACTAATTGTAAAACATCACTGAGCGGTACACTCCTATGCGAAGGTATAAACTTGCATGGATCTTGCAAAGGTTCATCAAACAACCTTTCATGTCATCTGCACGGTACCCCGGCTACACAGATAGAGCCATTTTTCAGACATCTTTCCAACAGTAGCTACGTTATATTAAGTGACCACAGCTGTTGTGGCATGATGCCAGGAAAACCCTATCTCGTAAGCGTTACTTCCAGGGTCATTTGTTGTATGCAAGTATTGTATCCAAACAGCAATCCAGACATGGAGGCGGCAATGTGGCCTTCTGTGAATATCTCTTCTATTCGAATTGATACTTTAAGCAGAATGAAGTCTATTCTTTTACAGACAACTGTGCCTTTAACCTCGTTCAAAGAGACGTATGACCTGAAAGCTGCAAGGACAGCGGCAGAGATACATACCCTATTATCAACAAACTGCCCCGTGCATTTCGTAGAAATGTTAAGCCAAATTTTAAACATGTCAGATACCAGTGGCATCGCACATGTATTTAAGACAATATTTTCAGGACTGTTAACACCTTTTGAAACGGTTCTGGGCATCTTCCCGAATTTTGTGCACTCTCTTTTTGGTGGCCTGCCTCTTATTTTGGGACTCGTAGCAGGAATTTTATTTTTGTTCCTTCTGCTCAGATATGTCACAGACAAAACTCAGGCTACGATGGAAGAAACGAGACCGTATCACTAAGATCTTCGGATTGGCCCGGCTAAGAGATCTGAATACAACCTGGTTTCTTTCATTCAGACCGATCTGGCAAAATTGCATCTTACCTCTGCTTCGATGTCTGCTATGCGGAGAAGAATGCATGTTAGACGTCTGTCTTACACTACCATCAACAGTACCAATGGATGTCGACGCTTTGCTTTGTCCGGTAACGACTCACGCAACGTGTTGTCCCCAGCGGCTACCGATTCTGATGACGGCATGCGTTGAGAATTCACCATTACGATCAGGTGGCGGTGAAGTACAAGATGAAAGCGGCAGCACACAGGTACAACCTTCTGTGAACATTGCTGATCTAGACACCGATGATGGCAATGCATCTCATATATGCACTATTTCAACCTTTTCAGAGTTGGCCCAACTTTCACCTACTGTGGTAGAAGCATTTTTTGCTGGTCTATCTGAGGTAATGTTCTCTCCTAACAACGAGAATAACAATTGAAATAGCAAGCACACAGCGTTCCCTGAACTCTGAATTCGGCCTTCAGTTTTTATAAACAACACTGCTGAAAACACTTGGAACTATTTTTTTCCCTTGAAAGAATTTTTTTTTTACCAAATTCCAAAATATTTACCTTTTTTGGCACAAGGTACTCTGCTTAAAGTAGAATTATTCTTAGAGAACAGAGCTTCTATTCCTAGAGACTCTAGAGACAATATTTTGAATCAGCCTCTAGCACACTTACAATCTTGTATAAATATGTGATGAAATGGTCTCGACCTTCTCTTCTGTATTAAGAGCCATTTCATAAATGTAATTTTCGCAATTCATTCAGCTGATATTTATATTTGCATTATCTGAATGATACCACTGCTTGAAGGCGTACAGTATAATACTCATTTTCGTGTATCTATACCATTTCAAATGCATTTGATGTATTTTGGGGTGGGCTGGAAAACACATGCATACCTATATGTTTATATATTGCTTAGTATTTAGTAATGATGGACATTATACGTGGAGTGGGTGTTGTGATCTTATTTAGGACCCTAAATAAATATTCCCAATTTATGCCCTTGTGTGGGTATAACAAATCATACCCTTATAAAGGCATAAGAATCAAATCCATATTTAGTAATAGCCAATGCAAACCAAATCCACAAGGCTACTTCCTTAGACTCCTAGAGAGCACAATGAGTTCTTTCAACAAACCAAACCTCCAGCAACCTGGGAATTCCCCATGCTTTTGTTTTGATTTGTCCTAGAACTCCTGCGAGCACTGAAAGAACGGCCAGTTCTTAGTGACATCTTTTATTGACGTCTTATGTCCAACCTTACGTCAAACACGGCACGTTTGAGGTATAAATATACCAGCCTTTGCCTTAAGCAATACACGGTGATGTGGAGCAGAGCGGCTATCTACTTATCTGAAGCCCAGCTGATGCGAGTGCCGAAGGAAGCCGTGCCTCCCATTTGACCCACTGAGAAAGACGCTGTCTTTTTCTCCTGCCGAGAAAATCCAGCTCCAGTGTTTCCAGTCACCCTTGCGGGTGACTGGGAGATCGAGTCCTGAGAGCGAGATACAAGAACTCCTCCATTCTAAAACCAAGGTACGGAGCTGATTAGACCCTTAGAGAATTCTTGAGTCAGATTCTTGGCTAAAACTAACTTCACTTAAACTGCAGCTCATTTACTCCCTCCCACGTACTAGACTTAGGTTAGGTACACCGAGGTAGGCGTATTTAGAAGCACCAGTTGAGTATGTTTAGTCAAACTATTATCATTGTATGTACCTGTATATATTTTATACCTTTTAAGTATCATATGGCTCAGAAACCATATCAATGCTTTTTCAGTATTATTTCATAATACTCCTTCTACTGTACGCACTTTACTTCATAACAAGTATTGCAATTGTGGCAATTCATTTCTCTTGCATGAGAAAGAAGACTGCTCAATAAATAACACCTTTTATTGAAAACGCCCGTCTCTCTATTTCTCTGCACTCTGGTGAAACTAAGTATGCACAATTGACTGAATGAAATAGCTATCTATTGTTTTCACACGACTCTGGAGATATACTCCTTATTCTGGGGGAGCAAAGTTGTCATGTTTATGCGGTTGTCAGAAGCTGAATCCCTTCTTGTTTAAACAGGGAAGTTCACTCCTCCCTGTTCATTCGAGAAAGTTTCTAGCGACCTCAGAGCTAGCTGGCAAACCTAAATTAAGTATAACATATTCAATAGAGACCTAGTCGACCTCAGTCCTGCGTCTAAACTATTGTTTATGTTATTCCAATGCGCAGAGCCTATTGGGAAAATAGGAACTACACTACAGGCTCACCTGCTCAACATACTCACCTGGGCCCATATATCTATGTATATATTACACAGGTAAACCTACATACTCTATTCAATTGTGGTTTTTACCATTTGGATTTTATACCATTTATTTTACCAATCCAAGTCACTGATACCTATGTCCTAAAGGATCAAGGGAGTTAGAGAGAAAATAGGTAGCAATAATAACATTTAATATTTTTATAAATAACCACAAACTCAGGAAAAGTTTAAATCTTTATCTAAGTATTTTAGAAACATTTACAACATGAAATTCAGATTAACTTCTTATTCTTAGAATAATACAGATTTATGAAAAATATAACATTGCAAATGCATTTGGCTAAAAATATCGTTAAGCATTTAGACAGAGGGTGGGTAAGAGAAAAGGAAAACAGAACAATTGACAAACCCACACTTTATAGTTACCTATTCCGGTGTGATGACCAACCCTGGTCATAACATGAGACAAAGAAATTAGATCCCAAAGTATAGGTGCTGGCAGAAAAGGACAGGTGCAAGCAAAAATCAGAACCAGGACAGGATACAGACCAATTTGGATGAGGACAGGACCACCACAGGTTAAGACTCGCACCAGAGTTAAAAATCAAAACGCCAGTGTTAAAAACCCTCTCTGCAGCTAACAGTCGAACCCCGATTGGGTCATCGATCTCCTTCCCAATAACCCTGATTGGATTATCAAATCTTCTGACAGAGTGCTCCGCCAGCAACTCTGCTCTCGATCACCTATTGAGTGCTTTGGGTCAGTGACAGGTCAGCTATTCGGACAAGTCGGACAATCTAGCTAGCTAAGCCTACCCGAGTTAGCACTTAGGCCCATTCAGTTTATCATGTAAAAATAGAAAAGAACAGTTTTAGAGACACAGAATAAATGAACACAGTGTATACCACTTCTTTCTACTCTACTTCCATTATTTTATTTTATACTATTGCGTTAGAGATTATGCGAAAAAGACAGCTTAGCAAGGCAGCGGTGCAAGCTTCTTGCACGTTAGGACACATAACAGCCATCTTAGTTCTATTGTGCAGAAGCAGAAGTTTTCCCTCCAAGCATATCACGTGGGCATGACAGACGCATGCGCACCAGAAAATCCCGCGTAGTAGCAGCCATTTTAGTGCAAGCGGATTATAGTTAGTAAAAGCACATTGACAAGCTTCCCCTAGATACTTATTATGTCGTGTAATGCAATATTAATAAGACAAAACATGTTAGTTAGTACATTAATATTATTATCGAGAGGGTTGAGTACGAGCAAGTCACTTTACGTGTGAAACCTTGCTCCATCACCTGCATGACAAGTTGACCTTAACTAACTTCTGCTTGATTCCTCTCCTTTCTTTTCTTCAGAGTGACGCTCCTCCTACCTTAAATCATCTCCATGCATTCTATTTCTGAGCATAGTTCTCTTAATCTTATGTCCTGCGGCTTTAATCTCTCTTATTTTAATTCTGCAATTGGCTGACACCTCATTTCATAGATTACAACAACTCCTCTTTAAAACCCTATCCTTGTATCCTGACATTACCTAATCTCCCACAGGCTATCTCACCAACCATTCAATTGAAACCAAATAGGCCCCACTAATGATCACACCTAAGTGGTATTATGTAATCTGTCACAAAGCAACTGGAGTAAATGCATTGATTTTTTTCTTTGAGAGCATATGACTAATTACAATAACCAATAATACCATTTGAGTAACTTTGGGTTCCAGAGTAGTGTGCTACTCACTGTAAAGTGCTTCAATACCTCATCAGGGGTAGTAGGCACTATATAAATTCAACTACAATTAGGAGTTAAGATGCCTGCACCACCATCTCAGGTCTTGCTCTTATCATTGATAAAATGGGAGTACTATGCCTCATATAAAGGGTTTGATTGTTTGGCACACTGCTCTATTCTTTGTTCACCCAGCCCCTTGTTAGTGTGGGCCAAGAAATAGTTTGTACTTACATGTAGGCTGGTGCTCTTGTGGGAGCAAATCAAGGGTGCTCTAAGATTTGAGTCACCCAAAAATGTACCCCAACTGGACCTCCCACGAATTACTGGGTTTGAGATAGTGTTGAACCTCAATTTCATGAGGCAATGGGTCCCCACATGAAGGCACCACCCAAAACATCAAAATCAATCAGAATTGAGGTCATTAGAAATTCCAATTTAAGAATAATTCAATACAAGTTATGAATAATTCAATTCAATAACTAAGTCCTTGATCAATGAAGACGCCATAGGCCCTGATTACAATGTTGGTGGGAGTTGCCTCCAACCAACACTGTTGCGGATTGGGAACTGACCAACCTTAGGTCGGCGGTTCCGACCGCAATAGTTGGATACGACTGCACATGGTGCGGTCGCAAACTACCATTTTTCAGTGGGAGCTTGTGCGGTGGGCTAAAACCACCCACAGCACAAGCTCCCATTGAAAAATTTAAGTTTTACGGTGCCTGCCACATGGTGCAGGGATTTTTGATGGTACCCCCCAGGGCTACATGGGGTGGGTCAGTGGGAAAGGGACCCTGCTAGGGGCCCCCAGAGTTGCTTTCCGTCAGCCTTTCTATATCTGAAAGGCCGACATGGAAAGGCTGCCGGAAACCCACATCATAATCCCGACCGCAGAAACGCCTTCCTTAAGGGATTATGAGGAGTTTTTGACCAACTGAAATGCTCCATTAGCCCACCGGATTGCGTTGATTGGTCCCTATGACTCCTGCTTCCACCCGCATGCATCATAATTAGGGCTCCCGGTTTTATGGTATTTATTTTTGGGCCATTTGCGTCTGCATTTGTCCATATTTATTTTTGGGCCATTTTATCTGTATTTATCCATATTTATTTTGTGTTTCGCGAATAAATGAAGATGTAAAACTGTACACTTCCATATCTATTTAACTGATTGTTATGCACTCCCTCTTTGATGTCTGTCGTGTTCTAGCTATTTAAGCTGACAAATATTACATAACAATACATCCACTGGTAAATACTAGCATTATACCATAAATATATGTTTACATGTGCCGTTATTTAAAGAAATTGCATCCTGTTTTTTAATTTCCCATGATGCGATCCATCTGCTTAGCTGCTGGCCTATAATTCATGAAAGACAGCGCAGAAAGTCACTTTCTGTATTTAACCACTTTTAAAAATAAATGCAGACAGAAAACATAGTTTTCTCTTTGTATTTATCTGTAAAGATCCGTAAAAATGGAAAACAGAAAGCCTTAATCATAATGCATCGGACCGCAGAAGTAGATGCGGTTCGGACCGCAACCGACAAGCCGTTGGTTGCGGTCGGAACCGCATCGTAATCAGGCCCAAAGTTTTTTTTTTACAAAGTTCAAGGATAAGTGTAACAGAGTCAATGCCAAGACGGCTTTCAAAGACAATTTTCACAGAGTATATAAAAATCTGAAAATATTCTAAATCCCGAATGGCAGCAAAATCATTAGAAAAATGGGCAGCATCCCTATAAGAACTAGAAAGTCTTCTTGCTCTCCCCCAAAAGTAAGGGATTTTTATACACTATGCTTGCATATTAAATCAGTATTTCTTTAGATTCATCGTAATGTGAGCAAATGTATAATTTCTTCAGCAAATCAGTGCACATGAAAAATAAACGTCATTAACTTAACACCAATGCATTATCCCATTTTCTTGAATAATTATTCAGCAACCTCTGTTCTAATGTCATCTGGAAATATTCGAGCAAATATGAAATGTTGGCAACAACACTTTCTTAAAATGAATAGATCTAGTGAAGAAACAGGAAACATAGCTACATGTAACATCTGAATGTGGAAGGTTCATCGGAGGCAGAACAATAGCAGCAATGAAAATAAACTGTTATGACTTCACGTTAACAGTGTGCTGCAGAGCCTGTGGGGAGAGAATGTGCTTGGGGACGGGGGAAGCATGAGTGAATGGCAGATGATTCCCCTCTTGTTCAAGAAATAAGATTTGGATTGATTCTTAACCCTCCTGAGGCGGAAGCCGGGAGACATTGCTTAAAAATTACTTTTTAAACCACTGAAGTAGACTGCTTTTTAACTACAGGCAACTCACCTCTGGGCACTTTCCCTTATATTCGCCATCACTATTCCCCCCGCGCAGCGGATCTTAGCGCTGCCACGGGCTTGGGAAAACAATCGCCGCCATCGCGCGCCAAGCCCCCTGGCCACGCCCACTCATTTGCGGCCACGCCCACTTCTCCCCAGCCTTATAAGCGCGCTGAATACTAGACGCGCCATTGATTCTTAACCCTCCTGAGGCGGAAGCCAGGAGAAATTGCTTAAAAATTACTTTTTAAACCACTGAAGTAGACTGCTTTTTAACTACAGGCAACTCACCTCTGGGCACTTTCCCTTATATTCGCCATCACTATTCCCCCCGCGCAGCGGATCTTAGCGCTGCCGCGGGCCTGGGAGAACAATCGCCGCCATCGCGCGCCAAGCCCCCTGGCCACGCCCACTCATTTGAGGCCACGCCTCCCACCACCCTATTTCAATGTGCATTTACCGGACGCGCAGCGGGCGCACCGGCAGCGCGCCGAAAGGCGCGCCAAAGGCAAGCCCGTCTGCGCCCGTCCGCGCCAGGCCGGGCCCTGGGCCCATAACCCCTGGAGGAAAAACATCTGCACTAAGGTTTTACTCATCCGACATGCTACTCTCCTTGCGACCCCCTGTCAAGCAAAACTGTAAGATCCTACAGAATGACAGGCACAATTCCATCTTGTGTCCTTCCTGCAACTTTCAGCTTGAGGTCCCTCAGCTTTGCCGGCCCTTTTCCACAGGCCGCAAGCCGTCACACACATGGTCTCTCGGCAGCCTCAACTGCCGGTCCCTCAGCAAGCACAAAAGAAACATCTATGACCTTCTGTCTGACAACTCACTGGATGCCTTATTTCTCACAGAGACGTGGTTACATGCCAGTGCAGGCCCTGACATTGCAGAAGCCCTACCGCCAAACTATGCCATAGTTAGAAAAGACAGACCCACAGGAGTGGAGGGTGGCATGGCAGTCATTTTAAAAAAATCATTCCAATGCACTTTGGAACCGGTCTCCTTAAATGCCTGCGAGATGGCCCTTTTTAAACTCAAACTACACCCTAACTTCACCTTCTCTGGTCTTCTGATCTATCGACCACCTGGTCCCGTCCAACCCTGGGCTACTCAATTTGTGGACTGGACCGCATCGGTTCGGGTAAACTACAGCAACCTGTCCATCATAGGAGACCTGAATATACACTTTGATGATCCACTGAACAAATCAGACAGAAATTTAATTTATGACCTTGCGGCCATGAACATTACTTTGTGGAACTCGGGAGCAACACACACAGGAGGTCACCTTTTGGACCCCATTTTTTCCAGCCTTCCCTTGTCACTCTGCCTTCCAGTCCTGCCCCTGCATTGGAGAGACCACTTCCTAATTTATTTTAGCGTGTCTAATTCATTGGATTCTAGCTCCTCCAGCATGTCAGCACAGCCAGGTAAAAGGAACTGGAAGAAGCTGGACATTAATCACTTCATTTCCATCCTAGACTCTGCACCTCTGGGTGAGATACTTGGCACGGAGGACATGGAGATTGTAGCCACAAAGATTAACAAGTGGCTTCTAGGAGCCTTAGACACCTGCCTGCCTCTGGCTCACAATAAATACAAAACACATATCTCCCCAGCGCTATGGTACAATGAATCATTGAAGGCTGCAAAATCCAAGTGTAAACATTTGGAACGCCTTTGGAGGAAAGACTATCCCCCTGCAGCCGGCTTGACCTACAAAAACGAACTTAAGCTCTACCACAAAGCCTGCACCACAGCTAGAGCCAATTACGTGGCGAAGACAATTTCTGAGGCCACCAATAAATCAAAAACATTGTTCAATCTTGTAAAAGAGTTAGCAGGCTCAAACACCACAGCCAAACCCCTTCCGTTGAATAATGTTCAATGCGAAGAATTAGCGTTGCTCTTCACAAATAAGATCAAGACTTTTTATCAGGACATCGTCAAACAGCACCAGGCACAAGCCGCGATAAATCCGGATCTTGGCACGAAGGAGGAGGTCATCTCCCTCTTGCCAGACCTGTCCTATGAGCCACTCACATCCTGGCCTGGGATCAATGTTCAGGGCTTTCAAGACATCTTAGGGAAATTGAAATCTGGCTCTCCAATTGACACCCTCCCAATTTCTGTACTTAAACTCCTGGACACTCCACAACTTTCCATCATCTGCCAGGCTCTGAACCTATCCCTTTCCACGGCAAAGGTTCCATCCATGTGGAAACATGCCATGGTTTCACCACTGCTTAAGAAACCGTCGGCAGACCCCAAAATTCTGGCCAACTTCCGTCCCATATCCCTCCTACCTGCCTTCTCCAAAGATTTGGAGAAACATGTTCATGGTCACCTTGCCAGGTATTCGGAGGAAAATGATATACTTCACCCCTCACAATCGGGCTTCCGCCCTGGCTTTTCGACAGAGACGACATTGCTTGGCGTGATGGACAATCTTCGCCTTCTAGTAGACAGAGGGGATTCCGCTGCGCTGATTTTACTTGACCTCAGCGCAGCATTCGACACCATCTCCCACAACATTCTGCTAAAATCGCCCTCTGCCATGGGCATTAGGGGCAAAGCATTGGACTGGATAGCATCTTTCTTGACACTTAGGACTTTTCAGATTACCTCTAATACCTCGGCCTCAAATGTCCATCTATCCCCCTATGGAGTCCCCCAGGGCTCAGTGTTGAGTCCTCTGCTTTTTAATCTATACGTAACCCCTCTCGCCCAGATCGCCGAAGCAGCAGGTCTAAACAAGTTCACCTATGCCGACGATTCACAGATCGTTTTTTCACTCTCCAACGGAGACCATGATTCTCCCTCCCTCTTGCAGTCAGGCCTTAGGAAAATTGCTACTTGGATGAGTGACAATATGCTCAAATAAATGGTAGCAAAACGGAGGTTTTAATGCTAGGTCCAAACCAACATCTCTGGAACCCAAGACACTGGCCCTCTGAAATGGGTTCTCTACCCACTCCGTCCAACCAAGTACGCAATCTGGGCATTATCATTGATAATGGCCTAACCATGGAGCCCCAAGTCAAAGGAAAATCATCTGGATGTTACCAGACGACACACAGAAGTCTGTGGTCAACGCATTAATCACCTCCCGTTTAGACTACGGAAATGTCCTCTACTTGGGGTCATCACAGGCAGTCATGCGACGCCTTCAACTTGTGCAGAATGCTGCTGCAAGACTACTCTGCAAGTGCCACAGAACGGAACGCATGTCCGGTCATCTTAAGGCACTCCATTAGCTACGAATTGAAAGTAGGGTCAAATTTAAGACACTGAGCCTCATGCACAGAATTAAATGGGGAAATGCCCCCAGATACTTACAAGCCCTCGTGCAAACCTACACGCCGGCTCGTTGCCTGAGATCCTCTTCTCAAGGCCTTTTCTGTGTGCCTAAAGTGCGCCTAGCGAGGAAGGGGGGAAGATCATTCTCCCTGCTGGGCCCCAAGCTTTGGAATTCTCTCCCTCTGCACCTACGCTTGGAAGCTCGCTACATCCACTTCCACAAAGCCATAAAAACATGGCTTTTTAATCAGTAATCTGCTCCTGCCTCTCCTCTGAGTTTTTATGATCTGCTCATTGGTTAATTATCTCTCAGCGCCGGGAAATCCTTTTTGGGTAGCTGTCGCGCTTTAGAAGCCCAACAAATAAAATAAAATAAGCAGAAATTAAGCATAACGAAAACTCATTATTATGCACATCACAAGAACTTCATTTGAAAAACCATTGGGTTAAAACAGTCTGGAGATATAAAATTGTTTGTATAAATGCATATTGCACATTCTTAATGATGAATACAAATATACAATTTTAAAACACTTCCTACTCCAGAGCTGCCTGTCACATTTGGAGATTGTTCTTCTGTTGGATGCTATGATTGGCTCAGTTGGTGTGCAATAGCTTACAACAGCATCCAATGCTATAATTGTAATATTTATGACCTGCCGCGGTCCCTTCAGGTAACAGCGGTGGGGCTGGGTATGGGGGGGGGGATTTCGAGCGACGATGCAGAGGGAAAATTAAATAATTCATTAATTTTCCCTCTGCATCGTCTCTCGAAATCCCCCTTAACGTGGCCTCACTGCTGTTACCTGCACGGACCGCGGCTGTTTATGAATCTTGAGTTTTCTATTCATGGTAAATTATCCGAAAACGTGTTTATGATTATGTCTGATTTACGAACGAATAGACCACATTCCATTACGTGAGCAGTAAGAAATCAACTCATACGAAAAAGATTCAAAATAAATTAAATTACTAAAGGCAAGTTCCAGCTGTAAAAACTCAAATCTACTTGGAAGGCCCCAAGTTCAAGCTTTTTGCTCAGTGGGTTGTGTTTGTATTGCCTGTCGTCAAGGGAAGCTGGTATGACCTTTGCTATGACCTTTGACTAGTTAGTCAACTCGGCCAGACGGGGAAGGAGAACAAGCAAAGCTTCAAAGCAATTTGATTTCGAACTAACTGAGAGCATTAGCTGCACTCTTTATTATCATAACCTTAGCTATAAGACACTGGAATAATTTGTTTGATAGGGCCTGTGAAACAGCGAATATAACCGAAATTATTTCGTCAACCAACCATCCCCATATATCACTAGTAACTTAGAAACTGAAATATTCCATTACAATTAGTTGGACTCTACAAAGTCAAATAGGAGTGACAGGCAGATTATAACGTTGAGGTCTCCAAACTGTGACAATGAGCATGATCGACAAGAACAAAACGAATTCCGTGAACCCGGCAGCCATCTTGGAAAGGCATTGCATACTATGCAAAGGTCGGTATTCACCTGTAAATACGTTTATAAAACACATAAAATCTGTCAAACTGGTTCCAATAAACATTTTCAAATACGTTTCTAACATTACGTACGTTTTAGGGTGGCTATCTTAAATCGGATCTTTTTTAGGGGAATGCGCCACAGAGAAAACAATCACATATCGGTTTTGAAACGGATCGTTCTTTGGGATACATCCAACATTGTTAAGCGCGTTCTATCTTATTTTCCTATACCTATCGCCATATCAACCATGTAAAGGAAAGACGTGGAAACCAACGTTCTCCTGTAGTTAGCTGTTAAAACTAAAGCAATGCGAATCCATTACGGTTCCTGTTATGGAAACTAAAGAATCACTATGGTGATTGACTGCAAAGGAGATGGCCATTTTGGACGTGTGTTTCTTTCTGACGCCTGCCTAAATGTTGCGCCCCAAAACGGTCCCAAGCCAAAAAGTAAGCACTCTACCATATAATCAAGTTTGCTGTAGTTATAGCTGACGGTTTGGATGCGCAAGCTTATGCTTTTTTATCTTGAAACTGCACATCCGGCATTTAACATTATGACCTATGCACTCCCCATTAAATGAAAACATTGAGAAGATTTCGTTCGTCTCTTTTTGCTGTCATCTATTCATTTTGCACTCCGTCCCTTTATCCGAAGTCTTAGTTATTGGCCCAGAACAATGGAATGTGAAGGGTTGGGATGAGGGAGCTAGGGTATGCCAAAACTTAACAATGCGAACATTAACGGCGATTCTAAAGTGAAGCAAAGTGCCACTTTATTATTTTTATTGTTTTGGAGTCTCTTCGGAGAGATACCACACTACACTTCTCCCCTTTCGTTTGACTGACCCTAAAATGGAAGTCTCTGAGAATGTGGTCTGTCGGAGAGAGGAGGACCAATGACGTTACTGGGAGGGCGAAGACGAACCGGAAGTGCCTCGCGCCAGCCTCCAGCTGGTTGTCATTCGGCCGGGCTGGGTGCTGAGGAGAAGGACGGAGGGAGGTGGCTGCTGCGGTGGCAGAGCAGCGACCCGAGCAGCCTGGAGCCCGCACCGGGACCGCCGACAGCTCGAACAACAGAGAACAGGAAAGCACCCGCGGGGGGAGGGAGGGCCGGGAACCGATAACACCGACGAAAATAACCGCAGGAGCGAAGATATAACACCCGGAGTCCGAAATCAGCATATTTATAGCATCATTTTTTTTACCCTCATTTTTTCAGCCATTAATATTTTTTCACCCTCATTTGTTTCACACGGGGGAACGCTATTTTATATATTTTTTCTATTTTTTAAATGAAGAAAACCTAATATCCATATTTAAAAGCCTTTAAATACATATAAATATCTATAACACAGATGTACGTTATTTTTTATAGTTAATCGTGAGTGGGGACATTTGTGGCAAAGTAGGAGAGACGGGAGCTTAAGAAGAGGAAGTGCTGCTGCTGGAGATTGTATTTTTTATGTGGAAGTATCAGACAAGGCTGAACATAAATTTCAGATCCTTTTTTAGATAAAAGCATAATTAAAATCGGTTGAGGTATTCTTGAAAATTGCCAGTTGTGGTTTGTACTGAAACACGGCAGTGGGTTTCTTAAACTAAATATTTATTTAAAAGGTGGTGTTATTAGAAGTACGAAGGATTTTACCATCTGCTTTCTGACAGCGTCAGAATTCAGAGACTGCTTATTCGTCTACGTTTATTTCTTGGGTTTCTGTCTTCCCAACCCTCTTCGGGGAGAAAGGAAACGTCACCGTATTTTTCACAAGATTTGCCAGTCAGTGGGTGACGCCGCCCATATATATATATATATATATAAATACATATATTTAATAGTAAGGTAGGTGATGCACAACAGTAACGGTGTGGTTTCTCGTTAAACACTATAATTAGATTTTCCTTTGCTTAATTCACATAAAACACGTCACATTTTTGTTTTGCTAACCAAAGAAGTTTGTAATTCTATTCACATTTTTGTGTGCTTCCCTTTAATGGAGGGAAGGCATTGGTACATGTAAACGTTTAAGTTTAGTAATCGGCACATATATTTGTTTGCAGGAGTAAAGATTTTTGGGATTGGAAAGGGTTCATACTCACACATGTCTGGGTTTGTATTCATACTATAGGCTTTTTGGAAGCACCCGTGTGCTAAAGGACACTGGAGCACCTGTGTGGCTGTTTTGCACGGGACATCATTTCAGATTTTAAATACATAATAAATGGGGGATTACGGGTTTGGAGTGCTAGTGCAGAACAACACTGGTAACAAATCAGCGTTTCCAGTCCGATTTCATCCACATCTACAGCCTCCCCATCATCACCAGAATGCATCCCCCGGCCCTGCTGCTTTCCTAAATAATAATGGCACAGCTGCCAACAGCAGCAATGCAGGCTCAGCCTGGCTCTTCCCAGCTCCATCCACCCACAATATCCAGGATGATATCCTTGGATCTGACAAATCCAAATCGCTGCAGCAGGAACAACAAGAGTCTCTAGACAAGCAGCTCTCCCCCAGCCAAAACCAGGAACCTGGGATGCTGCCAGAGTCCGAGAAGAGCAAAAATGATGACAGCCAAGGCGATTCCTCTTCTGAGAGTGGCAGTGGCAAGGAAAAGATCAGAATCGAGTCTCCAGTGTTGACAGGATTTGATTATCAAGATGCGACTGGGCTTGGCAATTCCAACCAGCCTTTGACATCCACAGCCTCTTCCCTGGCTGGGTTCAGTAATTGGTCAGCAGCACTTCCTCCTACTTCTTCAACGATAATCAATGAAGACACAAGCTTCTTTCACCAAGGAGGAGTCCCCCCTGCGTCTGCTAATAATGGTGCCCTCCTATTTCAGAATTTTCCGCATCATGTCAGTCCTGGCTTTGGTGGAAACTTCTCCCCTCAGATTGGACCCCTCTCGCAGCATCATCCCCATCATCCACATTTCCAGCATCACCACAATCAGCATCAGCAGCAAAGGCGGTCCCCCGCTAGCCCTCACCCACCTCCCTTTACCCACCGAAATGCTGCTTTCAATCAACTTCCTCACCTGCCCAATAATCTCAACAAGCCACCTTCTCCATGGAGCAGCTACCAAAGCCCCTCACCCACCCCATCGTCGTCTTGGAGCCCCAGTGGTGGTGGGTATGGAGGTTGGGGGGGATCCCAAGGCCGTGACCACCGCAGAGGACTTAATGGAGGAATAACACAGATGAACTCCATCTCACCCTTAAAGAAGAATTTTCCAAGTAATCATATCCAGTTGCAGAAATATGCTCGCCCTAGCTCTGCATTTGCACCCAAGTCCTGGATTGATGACAGCTCCAATAGAGTTGACAACATTTTCCCTTTTCAGGTGAGCGTCTTAACAGTTTTTATTCCTGCCAGTTTTTCATTCATGTTTTTTACAGATGCTTCTTGTGGGTTTGTTTATTCAGGGAGATTCCAGGGATCGATTCCACCACCAGTAGAGAAACACTAGCACTGACCAACAGATCACATAATTCATCGTTCTAGCTCTTGAGAAACCTGTGATTGAACGTGGTTGAGTACGAATGCGGCAAATGCAGACAAAATTAACGTTCATATCTTTCCAGTAATGTGATTTGCTCTCTGAATAATACCTCACGTTCTGCTGCATTGTTTTCAATCTGGTGCTCTAATTTTTTTTCTTGCTGAATGGTGTGTTGTTACTAAATATAGACCCTGCTCATGTTAGTAGATGCCCTGCCGCATACAGACATGGCTTGCAAGCAGGCCCAGGCCCTTGTTAGGCAGTCAATGAGAATACGTTTCAGCACATAGTTTGAACGAAGATTGTCTAATTACCAGCAGATTGAAGGCACTTCAGATCTTTCTTAAAAAAAAGCAGCCCCAACCAAACAACCCCCAGTATTGAGAGGACTGGAAATGTGTTCAAGAATTATTTGTGCACCAAGATGGTAGGATTTCTCATCACAAGATGGTGGCTTTCCTTTAGAGTGTGTCCTTGACAAATCTTTGTTTTTTATTTGCTGTCCGAAGTGGTGTTCATTACGTTTTTAGTGTCTCGAAGATCAGCTATTGCTATCCATATCTGGTAAGCATGAGTGTACCACGATTCCTTTTGAAGCCTTTCTCCACACCCATGTTTTGCTACTGGTATATTTTCGCTTCCATTCGTCAGTGTATATGTTCTCGGCTGGCCTTGGGATTTTGCAGCACTGGCTAATTATGCCCTTCTCACTAAATTATTCAGCTTTCCTTTGGCTGGTTGTAGGCCTAGGCTGAATTTGCTGATAAGAGCAGCTGGTAACCGGCATCTGTGCTGCAGTGCGATTTGTGCAGGGTGTTCTTGTGAGATAAATTGTATCTAGGAGGAGACCATTCTTTCAGTCCCATCGCTGCAGTACTGCCTATTAAGATATTGTGACTTATGCAGAATCGGTGGAATGCGGCGCTGCTTGTGGAGGACGGAGAGATTAATGCATTCCATTCTACTTGCCTTACGTTGCATGTTATGAAACCACTAGTGCTTGTATATCATAGCCGTGCACTCTATAATCCAGCTTCTCACTGTAACGGTGCCTACTAAAATCGTGCAAGAAACGACGAATGGCCACTGTTAGCCCTCTACCACATTGGGTTGTGTCTGATAAGCATGGACATCTATTGAAGTGCCGGAATTGCTTTGCTGACTGTGGAAGTGCCCATCTGGCGTGCAGAATCATAGGATGCTGCAACCTGACTCATTATATTGTGACAGTTTAATTGTCTATTGAAGATTACATAATTTTTTTCTTTTGTTAACTGTTTAGCTGACGAACACATTACATAGTACCATCACATCAAATCTAAAATAAAACGAACACACTCAAACGGCACATGACTGTATAATGTTCTGTTAGAGTTTATAGCCCTTCGTTCGTTTGTGAGGCCTGCAGTTGGAGGATTTGTGCATACGTGTTTGTAAAAAGCTAAGATTTCTGAACAACCAGTCATGGAGCTCGTGTACATTTACACTAAAACGTTGAATAATTCTCTTTATGTTCTTTGTATTTCTTGGTATTTTTAAGTTGATGTGCAGAATTTGACAAATGCGTCCTTGAAAGGAGCTTTTCATAGAACACTCCTACAGCTTGATTTCTCTCGGCCCCTTTCACGTCGGGTTGACAGATATCCATTGTACGAAGGCGGCGAATAAATCAAGTGCCCTCCAAGGCCTAATTGTAGCCGCAGTAGACATTCAATACATTTATAAAGCCTAAACAATCTCTGTCGAAAGCAATTTTTTAATGCTGACCTCTATGAAGTCTTGATCTGTTAACATATTGTGAGTGGGATTTTTTTCTTTCTGTTTTTCTGTGATGAGAGGTAGATGGGGGAGGGAGAAGAGTTGAAACGCCGGACAAAGACTAGGGTGAAGCAGTGCGTGTCAACAGTGTTTCATAGTACGATGCGGCAGATGAAATTGAACGCTTGAATTCCCTTATTTCAGCCCTTCAATTGCGATCATTTGCGATATAGAAATAGATACACGGAGAGGCTATTCCAGCTTGTCACTGCATAGCTGGGGGTTGCGGAAGGTTGATTTGAATGTCATTGCTGACACAATAGGCCTCCATATTTATGCAGCAGCCCTACTGGAGGGCAGTTGTTTTAGTTTCTAAACCTTGACTGGGTTGGGTAGAATGTTACTAGTCGTGCCAAATATTGTGTCGTGTATTGGGACTCTCTTCCCCTTGTTTTTTGTATGATGTGGGGAATGATCCTCTGATGTGCACCACTCTCCTCTTGGATGCCGAGGCTGCCCCAAAATTAAATTGCCACTTTGAAATTTGTAAGGTTTTCTTTTGTCTGGATTTTGCCTAATTCCTCAACTCCTTCTCTTCTTTTTTTAAAAATTATATTTTAGTTTAGCATGTAGAAAAACATGGCCTGTCATTGCGAGCTTTGATGGAATATTGAAAGATTGTCAAGGAAAATGATTCACGCACACCTCTTTGGTCTCAAAAGTGGGTTCGGAGTCTGGAAGTGGCATTGTTGTGCTAATAAATGCTGTATGGTTATTGACCCCAGGAAGAGCTTGATAAGTGCAGCAGCATGATAACCTGTTAAACTCAGTATTAAATCATATTCCTCTTTATTGTATTGGACTTTACTATGGCGAGCATTGAGAATCCAATCTGTAAAACGGTGTAACGAAATACAGTACAGAAGTTATTACTTTAGTGTGCAAACTCAGTGTCTTGAGAACGCTTTATAGGGGAGAGACTATAGGTCATACACATCCCGAAAATGGTGTTTGAGGAGTGATGATGTCAAGTGGTTCAGACGTCCAAGAAGGGACTGAACTTGTACTTGTCTATAGCAGCAACACTTGTATTGCTTCCAATGCAGAAAGTGCTCAATAAAATTAAATGGAGATTAAACAAAACGCCTCAAACTAATCAGATGTCAACAAGGATGCATAATATAGCGTTCTAAGAGTTCTTGGGCTCTGAACCGGACTTGCTCTGACCAACAATATTGTCTTTACTAAAATTATGATTTCTTAATGTGATTTTTCTATTAACGTTGGGTGCCATTGAGACTAAGCAACCATGTGGCAGTGTACTCAAGGATGTGGGACTTCAGGCTTCTAAAGGTGCTTTGCAGGCACATCTGAAATCTTGCGTTGTCAAATTCTTGGGAGCCTTCCAAACCAAAATATATCAAAGGCTTCTGAGAAGTGCTGTCCATTGCTCCAGAATGGTCAGACAGTCTGGCAAGTCAACTGCAGGTCTTGGGCAGATTGTTGTGTTCCACTGAGTACAAGTGTACCTGGTACATCATGCTCTGATGCCCTACATACAGCGAGCATCATTGCTGTTCATTATGCCTGCACTATTGCCCTTCTTGTAGACTATTTTGTATGGTTGCAGTTACCTGTGGTTATTGTGGAAAGCTTGACAGGTCTTTAAAGGTTCAGAACCCATCATGTGCTCTTCCAGGGATTGAAAAAAAGACTAAATCCACATTGAGAAATGTTCTCATCATGCCGAGTAGAAATGCAATCCATGTGAAAGTAGGGATGGCTTGAGACCACTTGCAGTTTGGAAAGTAGGATTTAGAAAATTGAGATGTCTTGATGCGGAGGTCACAAGGACAGGTTAAGGTCAGAGGCAGAGTTGAAAAGCTGGGTGTTCAAACGAAACCATAGAACGGTCTGTTAAAGGCTGAAGTCAAATGTAACCATAGAGTGTTTTATGCGAAAGCCTGAAGTGAATGAGGACAAAGTTCATGATGCACTGGTCTTATACTTGGTGAGATATCCTACCTGGACTGCCCCTACTTGAATTGGCAGATAGCAAGCAGGTTGAGGGCAGGTGGGTAACCTCAAGATTTTAACAGACAGTTGGGGAATGGTCCTTTACATGAGTTACTGGACCTTAGTCCAAGGATGGATTAGGCTGCAAGGTATTTGGAGTTTACATCACAACTTTGCAGATTGTGCAACCGAATCCAGAAGGGTCATTGTCACTTTCCTAAGCATGCATGCAAGCTTACTACTGTTTTTTCCTATGCATGAAATCCATCCTGCTTTGTTAAAGTATTCACATACTGCGTGTATAAGAAACCTCATCGGATCTATTTCAGGAATGCAAAATATTTAATATGTGAATATTTTTGGAGGAAGAAACCGTAAGAATGAAACAAAACAAAGAGATGATGGTTTGTGGACTCATATTTTCCCTTCATAGCTTAATGCTTTTGGGAATGGAGAATATTTAAAAGGATGCTTTCCAGCTACTTCCACTTAAGCAGGGCAGCATTTCAAGGTCGAGTAAATCATGCAGGGTTGCTGCATCTCTTCCCGTCAGCTGGTGCACAGATTGAAGTGGTTTGCGTTAGCAAATATAAAAAAGCGGAGTATATGCTTTTCATTTATACCAGAAAAAATGTCTCTGCTGTTGCAGAAAGCACGATTCAGCACCGGTTGTAAACTGTAATCCTCTGCAAAAATCCACGAGTGCATAGCTGGAAAAAATTCACATGCTGAACCATTTATTTTCGCCTGAGTAACAAAAATTTCCAGAAATAATTTACCCTCTGCAAACCATATACTGGAAGCAATCCTAGTATCCAACATTTATTGTATTTGTTGCTTATTATGTAATATTTTTGTCTATGCATTTAGGCTTACGCCAAGCGAACTTTTACTGGTCTAGAGCCGTTTATCATTGAATTGCAACAAGGACCTGTAAAGACGCACACTTTGGTTACAGTGAAAAACCAATGTTCAGGGTTAGCAGCCTTAGTTGTTTATTATTTAAAGTTATGACAGTCATTATATTTTACTTATTTAGTTTGAAAAGCGTTTGCTAAAGACAATAAGCCTTTACGGGTGGATTGCTTTTACAGTGTTAAGTAGGGGTTGTAGACCCTTATTTCGTTACAAAGAATCTCGCAGTTTATCCTTAGTATGCAGGGATTTTTTTTTAAGAACAAACTTTATTGGTTGGTTCCCCCCACCTTCCCATGCCAACATCATAGCTATTTTGTACATACATAGACTGAGATGCAATATTGCCATGCATAGGCAATGTTGTACGTTTTTTAGATTGAACAGCTTAAGTGAAACAAAAAGAAAAGGAAGGAGGAGAAGAAAGAGAAACAAAAGAGCATATAACAAAAATAACCAGCTGCGATAAGGAGGATAGGAGCATTGTCCTCTAAAAATGTCCAGGTCCCAGAATGGCGCCCCAATTATCGAATCCCGTCAACCACTAGGTAGCCATAGACACAAGCACTGGCGTTGCCAATAGGTTTCGCATTTGGAAAGTTGGAGCTATTGGTTTTGTAAATGACATTTTATATTTATATTTCGTTATTGGCATTGTCAATAACAATATATAAATATAAAATGTAATTTACAAAACCAATAGCTCCAACTTTCCAAATGCGAAACCTATTGGCAACGCCAGTGCTTGTTGTGCCTTTCTGCCCCTATTAGACTCGTTTTCTCATTGCTTGTTTATATTATTTTATTATTGCAGTCCATGCTACTTTCTAACCTGATTATTTAAATTTGCAAAAGGTGATTAAAAATAAAGTGCACTGTAGTTGCTGTGTAACTTGACAAAGTTAAAAAAGCTTAAATGTGCAATGTAAAAAAATGCTACGTTTTTTCCATTTTGAAAAACTTTCTCTTACTAAAAAAAAACCTTTGACACCGGGTGTTCTTGTGTATGATGGCAGGAAACCAGAGTAAACACAACATAAGGTAACGATACTGAAAATACCTCACTGAAATAGTCTGTGCATATGATTTGCGTCTGTAATCAACCCTCACGTTCCTGCTGCTCTCTAAAGCCGAAAAAAAGCAAGCTTTCACCAGGACAAATATTTCTCCATGAAATAGCTTAGTAAACTTGCGCATCACTTGTCTGTTCTGTGAAGCACTCGTGTGTCAGAGGCTCCCAGGACAGAAGTTAAAATAGAAATTGTAACAGCACGTTCTCTAATCACCGCCATCATAAACTGTCGGGCACAGAGGGCAGGAGGAGAGGGCGTCGGTGGTGGTGAGAGAGGATGGGGCCCCGGGGTGCTGCGAAATTAATATGGACATGGTCTGTTTATGTAATCAATGTTCACGTTTCTGCTGCGTTTCCAAGGAGGAAAACAAGCTATCCTTAGAAGTGGCTAAGGCACCTTTAATCATTAAAAATGAACAAAGTTACTTTTTCACGCTGCATTGCTTTTATCAAATGAATGTTAAGGCATGATTTGATAAGTGTGAAGGGGGAAGACTAAGAGACTAAGTAAACGTGAAAGTGCCAACAGCGTTGTCGAGTAACAGAGGGCTTCAAGAGGCTGCAGGGGCTGGGCCGGCGCTCTCTGTCTCGGTGATTAAAGCTCGAGTAGTGGCTTCAGCTCCCAAATATATCTGCATTCGGGCTGCACGACAAAGACAAGCATTTGCAATGCAATAGGCTCGCATTTACTTAACTCTCGAAAATGCGAGACCTACCGCATTACTAATGGTTGTTTGCAAAAGCGCCCCGTGCAGCGTTTTCACTTCAATGTGCACCTTTCCTTAGTCACAGCTCGTCTGAACAAAGGGGCGGGCCGCCATTCACGTGAAAGCACCTTTTACAACCAAAAGTTAAACAAGGGAAGCCGGATGGGGGCGGGAGAGCCTGGTGGGGGGCGGGAATGCAAGCGAGGGGAGGAGAAGTGTGGCAGGCAGATGCGTGGAGGGAAGCCGGATGGGGGCGGGGTTTTCTGTGTTTTTGAATGAATGCTGTTTGCGGATTAGGGAGATGCGCGTGCTTGTGTGGTCACGTGACCCGCTTTTGTGGTCACGTGACTCACATGCACTGTGAGAAAACCGCAGTGGTTTCACGAGTCGATTGAGCACTTGAATTTTCGCCTATTACATTCGCACCCACTTAAGTTGTGGGGCAGAACCTCTATGTCTAATGGTGTGGGCTGTGATGTCTGCATCAAAACAATTCCTCTAAAATCCGCCTAACGTTGCCAAATGCATGTGTGTTTTTGACGGCAGCCCAAGTTTTATATACTGGCTCCTCCATCCCCATGCAGAAATCAAATCCACGCTTCCATACCCCCATTAAGGGTGGGCTTTGTGCTTTCCAGGTGCGAGCTATGTCCCGTTTAGCCATGGTCCAAGCCTAGTACAATAAATTTTGTTCTTATATAGGTTACCCCCAATGTCCTCCGTAATGTGTAATGGCGTTAGCTGCCGTGTCGTTGGTATGGTCTACCCAACCACCTCCGCCAGGCATCTATGTACTCCCTCCAGAACCTATCAAGGACCGAACATGTCCACACGATATGCAGGGATTTTGATGATTAGGTACCACCGGCGACAAAACCTTGGAGTAGAAGATTTGCTATGTGATAATCCTTGTTGGGCCCTATTAAAACTTGTATATTATTTTGCCAGCTGTAATTTTGTAAATGTTTGTAATTTATGACTTAGTGCTTGCTTTTAGTTTTTTTTTTGTATAGATTACCTTTGGACATACTGACGCTTTCTGTGCACGGGGGTATGTCCTGCAGTAAATGTGCAGTGTTTTTTCCTACTTCTCCCGCTGTCTCCCTCCTTTCCCTTTATACCTGCTGCTTGCTGATCCTGTGTTGTTGTGCAACAGTGCCATGTTTTGGGTTTTCCCCCCTTTGGGCAAGCCATGACTGGGATGTTGTCTTTTAGGTGCTGTGGTCTGACTTTTTTTTGTTTTGTTACAGATGTGACCCCGTACTCTTGCTTCTTTTACTTTAGGTTGGTGTGCCCTGTACTCATACTTCCATTTTTTAGGATGGCAGTATTGTCTTCCTTTGTATTCCCGCAGTCTGCTGTGGTACATATTTGCAGCAATGTTTATGTAGAGCAGTGCATTAAAATGGCCATCAGCAGACATAAAGGCACCAAGCCAGCATACCTGTGGTCTGCTTTGGGGAACATTGGTCCTCAGTAGTGCCTTCTGTACTCCAGTTTTTTTTTGGGGTGGCAGTATAGTCTCCCTTGCTAACTCTCTTGTCTGATTGGTATATGCCTTCAGCAGTGTTTATTACTTGGTGCAATGCAAGCGTTGAAAGGACGTCGGCAGACAGAATGAGGCACCAATGTTGCATACACACGGGAGTGTTGATGCCTGTACAGTAGGGCTGAGTTGATTATGGTGACAAGCTAGTGAAAACAGCTCTAAGCTTCTTTGGGAAAAGCAACCTTTTATAATCTCTCTTGTACATGTTGTATCCCCCTAAGTCCTGATGATGACCCTGCAGTTTTTACTGGGGTTGAGACACTTTCGACTTTAAAAACACAGACCTAATATGATTGTTGAGAAATTACTGTAAAGGACCGGCTGTTCTGGTGTTTGTTGATTCACTTGTTGATCACAATGTATCACTTGAGTGTATCATCTCTAAAGAGAGCACCAAGCACATTTATTATGCACAAATAGTCATTGTGCCGCTATGGGTCTTGAAATTGTTTTTTATAAACTCCTTTCAATACATTTTATTCGCCATTTGTTTCTTTGCATCTAAAGTATTGTTACTAGCGACCAGTGTGTTTGTTAAAGTTTATCTCAGGCCCACCTTCCTAGGCTATTATTGTCCATTCATGTGAAACAGGCAATGAGTTTATCAATAATTATTATAGGCGCAGTGTGTGGGATGCATACTTCTATTTATACACCTAGTCCTTTCTTCATAGTTTTAGGTTTACTTCATTCTTCCTTTTTAGGTATTGCCTACTAGAGAGCACATACACTGTCTGATGCACATATTATTGGTTTACTGCGGGTTTAGAGCTTACTCATTGCGTACCATTGGTTAGTTTTATTGTCACTCCTTTGCTTACTCCATATTTGCTAGCTTGTGTGGGCTTTCCTTCCACTTGAGTTTGTCCCTTCCCTGGAGCATGGATGTTTTACTTTTGTAATTTAATTGTTCTTCTTCCAGGCACTACTATTTTCTTTTGTTCAAGCACTCTGCAAGAGAAAAATGTTTCTCCTGTCTCCCTAATGTGCTTCTCTTCCTCCTCTGCACTCCATGTATTGCTTTCTGTTTGTGAGCTTTTCCCTGCCTTCTCACGTTGCTCTCTTACAAGTTTACTTTTCCTCCACGCTGAAGTTGCTCCCTCACCATTAGTTTGCTTCTCCTTCCCACCAGGCGGGTGCAAAATTGCATTTCCAAACCCAAGAACTCAGGCATGGAAACAGTTTTGTGCTGCCACCCAGTGGGAGCAGCTTTCTGCTCCTGCCACGTGAAACACATGACACTTTCCTGACCATACTCTTGCAGAGGGAAAATACAGTGTCCTGGGACTTTGGGTCCTGGGGCAGTGTCCATGAGCCAGCTCAAGGGTGTGGACATCCCGGGGCCATACCTTTGCTCTCTGAGGGGGGCTGTGCCTCCTCCTTCCCATTTTGTAAATTACGTCCTGGGTGCACCAGGGCCTTATTGAGGCTTAGAAAGGGGGCCGCGCATCCCCCTTCCTATGTTTTAAATTATGGGCCCTGGGGGTATGGAGGCCCGGGTCCCAAAAGTGACTCAAGGAGGCTGGGCTACATGTCCACATCCCGTTTTATATTGGATAGGGCTCTAGGGTGTGGGGACGCCAATGCATATCTGAGGCATGGGGAGATGTGCCACATGCTATCGCCCCGAAAAAACACAACTCCCCAAGCCCCCCCTCCCCCGCCGCCCTTGATCCACCCCAGGAGCCTTTTTTTTAATTAAAAGGTGGAAAGATGGATGGCCACAATAAAAAAAAAAAAAATTCAGAACCATGACTCTGAGGCACGATTAAAAGGAGATAGAAGTTAGTGTTTTAGGCCTTGAGGGATGGGATGAGGTGTTCCCTCTGTGATACCAACACTAGGCCTAGGGGACAGGGTCTTTCCTCCATGCCCCCTGTCTAGGGTGGGTACTGAGTCGGCTACTGCCACACATCTTTCTTGAGGTGGTGGAAGACAGTCAGATCTTATATTAAGATCAGTCCACGGCACTTCTTCTTGTTTTTTTTTTTTTTTTTCTCTCCCTCTCTTCCTCTCCTCCCTCTTCCCCTCTCCCCTTTATTTCTCTTTTTTTAACTTTAATTTTTCCAAATCTACTAGAAGGATTTGCACCAAATCATAAAAAGCACGCTTTCCGGACCAAGATCTAGCTTTCTGCAAAATTTAGTATAATTCCATTCATCAGTTTTTGCAATATTTCATACGGAAAAAGGAATAGTAAAAACTAGTTTTGGAGACACCCCCTCACCCCCATGTCTCAGCTTCTGCTTGACAGGTCACCCTAGCACTTTCCAGGAAGGTGCTGAAGTACAAGACACTTTTACGAAAGTTTACTGATTTGTCAAATTGTGCCAAAGTTATAAGCAAACTAAAAATATTTTGGTTATGGAAATGCAGACCTAAGGATAACTACGCAGTGGGGACTGACAAAGTCAGATGTAAAATATTTTAAGCAAACACCACTGCATCACATGTAAAGGTTTTCTGAGAAAATTAATGTATGGGAAGGTGCGGGTTCTGCTTGTTTTTGTGTGCTGCCTTCTGTCTCATTCAACTGCTGCAGTGGTGGGGCCCAAAAAGAGACTGGTCAAATAGTGCTTGATCCACGGTCGCCATGTATGTATGTATGTATAGGCATTTATATAGCGCACTACTTACCCGGAGGGTCCCAAGGCGCTTCGACCGCTGCGAAACCCTTCCTGGCTTCCCTGAGAGATGGTCCCTTAATGGGTATCTCCAGGGTGAGACCAGGCATCCCCGGCAGTCTGGTGGGGCCGTTAGTGAAGATGAGGCAAGCTAATGCCCAGAGTTGCCGAGTGTGATCGCTGATCAGAGTGGGCACCGAGGCGAGAGAATTATCGAGTCCGCTGACCCTGGTCCAGAAACCTGCCGCGCCGGGATTCGAACCCTGGTCCCGGGCCGTCCTCTGCTCTCGGGTCTGCCGCCTCTAACCAGTGAGCCTCTCTAGAGATGCCAGTGTACGTGATTCTTTATTTTTTAAATAACTTCTAAAACTGCTTCCTATGCATGATCAAACACATGCATAGGCAGGCACACTTGAATGTGTTTTGCAAAACTAACAAACAGTCAAAGAAGGACGCCCTTGTACATGGAAAGCTACTTATGAATTGTATTTGCAAAACATTATTATACAACTATTTAAAGATGGCTGCCTCAAGACATAAGGAAGGACTCCGCTTTCAAGTAATCACACCAGCCACCTTCCAGTCTATTTTTTCTTCTTTCTTCCATATTCTTTTTTTGCCTTTCTCTTCTTCCCTGCTTCCTTGAATGCTCTCATATTCATTACAATTACCATATCCACGAAACTATAATATTTCTCTTTTTAACCATTCTCCTTCAAAAGATGGTATTTTAGCAAACCCAGTACAAGAGATGCAGACCTGATAATTCTGGAAATGCTGAGAACATGTGATGAGCAGTACCCTTTAAAGAGAAATGGAAGACGTGATTGTGACACTATTAATTTTGAGAATGACCACCCTGGCTACTTAGAATTGTAATTTATAGTTATGGCTTTGGAAAAATGAAAATCGATAGAAACAACAAACGTAAAGATGGCTGCCCTTGTGCGTCCAACTAGGGGTGTGGCTATTTTTTTAAATTTCATTATAAAGCCATACACAAAATATTTCTAAACAAAACTAGCATTGGGAAAGCCTAAGGGACGATAGCTGACACCAGAACCCGTGAGTTTTGTAATGCATATTCCTAAGCGAGTTTAATGAAGGGAACGCGATGGCTGCCTTTCTGCCATATTTCATTTGATCGGATAGATAACATGCAAAAAAATCTGAATGATGATCCTCTGAAAAACTGTTCCATTTTGTTTCGACTTTGCCTTTCTTACTGGTTTCAACAGCGAAGCCTCATTTGAATTTTTTTGGGTGAACGATAGCTCCACCAGTACAGCACAAAAAACAAATTGATGTATCTGAAAAAGGTAGAACGTTGAACATCATACTTTTTTCTTTGATGTTAGTATCCTAGAGATTTAAAGTTGCACCTCCCCTCCCTTGCAAATATCTCTTCTTATCCCTGAAGTAAAAATAACTTCCCACGTCATGCTCTGCTGCAGTGACGATAGCTAAAGATTGCCGCACAGTTGGGCAATGATGGTTCAGTGTATCTTAGTGAAGTCAACCTGCACTCCAGTCTCGCATATTTGTAACATTTAAGAATTACTTGACCCAGTATTGTGCCCTGAACGTTTTGCTTAATATACTTTCAAACCATCGCTCTACTAATGGTTCTTTTGTAGATCTTATTTGTAGTGCTGTAGGCAGGTGTGCCTTGTGATTGATAATCATGAATACAGCACAATATTTATTTTCGTTGATCTCCAGACATGGCATTAGTGTTTTTCTTTTTTAATTTGCTGCTTCACTGCAGTCATCCTAGGACATCTGCTGGATAAATTCAGTGTGTAGGTTATGCATTTGCTTGCACACTGCAGCGTCTCAATTTATGTGCTTAGTTAGATTTTCTTTTGGGGGGTGGGGAGGCAATGAACTACTGTTCCTTCCTAAATAATCTTTACTTCCTAACACTTGCCATGACAGATTATATCTATTTGCTATGTGTGCCTTCCCCAACCCATTCACTATATTGCCGAGTATTTGTGCTATAATCTGCCCACCCTCAGTATTTCTTGGGTCTTTCCCTTGTCCCTGCCCTCACTTGTCCTTTCTGTTCGTGGCCCTACACTAGTCCTTTATGCCAAATTAGTGTAGATTTTTTGCTCTATTTCTATTCTGCTGCCAAACTAAGCTAGCATCTCAGGCAGTATTTATTCTCCCGACATTGACAAACCCTTCGTCTATATGTTACCTAGTAACGCATGCAATAGATTTTATAGCTCCATAGAAAAACAGGGCTTAAATCACCATTTCAAAACTCTATATCATCAAGATGAGCTTCTGAATAAAGCTTTCTGTCTGCTGCAAGCAACATGAATTTTGATGGTACTTCTTTTTATGTTTTGTATGGTAAGGTCCTTCAGACCACAAAAAAACCACCACTGTACTGATATTCCTGTGTTACCATAATTTTTACTTGGTTTTGCTCTGTTCTCTCTGCATGACTTATTTAAGCACCTGAGGGGGTGATACCCTTACCATGCGCTATACTTTTAGGTCTAGCCTACCAGACAGTGCAAGCTGTCTGGTTGCAAAAGACCTAACATGGGCTTACCAAGAACTTGCTGGAGCCTACATCCCTCCATTGCTTACCGTTGGTTGGCCTCATTGTCACTCTAATTTGCTTACTTCTTATTTGGTGGCTTACCCTTGTCACAGGTTGTCCATCTGGTCTCTTCCCTAGCATATAGCCCCTTTACCATCCGCACACGCTCTGACTGGCTTGCTTCTATTCTTCCAATGCTCACTTGTGGGAATAACTTTTTTCATTTTTGCTTAAGCACTCCATGAAAGTGCATGAGTTTTCCAGCTCTTTCCGTCGTGCTTTTCCACACTCCAAATATCTGCCTACCAAACTGCTGTTCCCCCTCATGTTGCAAGCACTCTCCAGTGAGCTTCTCCATCCAAAATTCTTCTCTTGTGCTCCGTGTTACTTCTCCTTCCATCCCTGTGTTCTTATCCCCTCCTGCCCACGTTACTGCCCCCGCTATCTTCTCTATTCCTGTCCGGGTCATTGCATTTTCTTGACCAACGAGCATTCAAAAGGTGTAAAAAAAAATCTTTTTTGGGGGGTTGTGGGGGCAGACAACACATCAAATCGCTGTTGGACCTTCTGCCTTAAAAAAAATGCTCCAGCCTGGATCAGTTAACAAAAATAAAATGGCGCCCAAATAAGTTTGTGGGAGCATGCACACTTGCTCGCCTTTTTACCATTTATTTTGCCCATGCTCCACAACATCTTGCCTGTGCTGGACAGCATCACCAAAAGGCATAGGCAAAGGCAGTAGGCTTCAAAGGTGGGACTTTTTGGCTTTGCCAATGAATGTTTAAAATAACCCACCATACGTCCGTTTTGAGTTATTGGAACAAAAACCTCACGTATGTAGTTTTTCCTTCTGTTTTTTTTCCTATGTTTTGTTTTTGCATTCTTTGTAAGTGATAGGCGTATTTTCCTAGTCTTTCAGTGAAGTTGCGATTATTGTCTTTTCTCAAAGAGGTGCTGCATACTTGAGTATGTATGTGTGACGTCCTTTACCCATGTGGTTCCGGGCCTAACTAAAGAACAATTCTATGACCCTGCGTTCACAGCATGATTTATGTGCAATGATTACCCTGCACTTTTATTAAGTTCTATTGCAAGTGTAGTTTCCATAAATAATCTTTCAATGAGCTGAGTAGTAATTATATTCTTCAGTATTTCATCGCGATTCACAGATGTTGATTAGCTACCAGTGTATTAAATTAAAGGTGCTATCATGTAAGAAGGCTGGTGTTATTATTAATGACTTTGCAAGTTCAGTAGGCCAGTCCTGTGCATAAATCCTGCCACCCGTTTACAATTTAAACTTCTGTATTTTTGAGTTATGGAGACCCTGGGTTATTACACATTTCTGGAAACTGTTTAATACTTTACTTGAAAAAACAACTACTAACATAAGGGTTACCTGAATTTCCTACAGGTTACTTTTTGATAATGAAAAAAAGCGAGGTTACCGTGTCCGCATAGGCAGCAATCCAAGTAGACCAAGGGCGTGCTGGTATTCAAACAATAGTTTTATAGAAAATATGTCAGGTGTACCTGACACTTAACACTAACACACTGCTGGTATATGTTTAGTTGTACTTCATTGGCGAAATAGAGCAAAAACCTCTAAAATGTTGGTGTTTGGTTTAGGTACTTGTATACTTTTTCTTTTCTTAGCAATTTGGTTTCTGAATTTACAGACCTTTTGTGTTATGGTGATTGATCTTGCTTGTTGAGATGGAGGGGGAATTCTCTTCATCTCCAAGTCTGTCATTGATCGTGCCTAGCAATTGCCTCTGTGCCTTTACATTGGTTTTTAGAATGGGGCGTGGCCTGTTCGAGGACCAAGATGGCCACTCGTGCCTGGAGCCCCCGAGTATGCTCAGTCATCGAGTGGCCTCCTCACTCCACGACCCTCTCCACGGTCGTGGCGCCGTGAGAGTGAGCTCGGGGAGCCCTTGGGACTGCCTGGATGCCCTGAAGCCTTCCAAACAACATAACTAGCAGAGGCGCTGCTGCCTGATGCGGCCCTCTGAGGCCCCTCGACAACAGGGGTCACGGATGAGCCTAAGGGCGAGGCTGTAGTCACGACTGGGAACCGCAATTCACTCTAGTGCCGCTGAGATGCGCTGTCTTCAGTGTGAGGCCCCCCTGCGGCATGATGCTGCCATCCTTTCCCCCGCTATGTGATCGCTAGACAACTACAACACTCCATGAAAAAGAGCAGTAATAATACAGCGCTGGTTGCCTTTGGGCCTGGTTAAGACGCAACTACAAACATAGCAAACGGGATGTGCAACACCCTACCCATGCAGCACTGTCATTAGCCTACATTTGAGGAGCAATGCGGTAGGAGCCTTACCTTACCTACACAGCAGCCGATACCATGCATCCCTTTGAGATGCGCCTCACACCTGCTGCTGTCCCTGCTGCATAAATAGCGGACCAGTGCTGCGCTGACACGCCCAGTGCACACTACCCCCCGTTCTACTACAACAATGGCTGGACTTCACGTGTTCCTTTTTCAATAGTGGTGAACCTGTGAGCACCTTTGTAGATCAACATCCAAAAAGGGCCCTAACACTTAATTGGATAAATCATCTTCTGCCCCATCTACGAACACTCAATACCATGAGCACACTGACACCCATCAATGTCCTCTCTTTCAATGCAGCCAAGACCCCCCGTTGTGGGGATGATGAGACCTAGAGTGGTGCTAACTCACATGCAACTGAATCGGATGCCCCAGCTCTGGAGGGCGCGGCTGCAATACTGGCGGAATTGAAAGCAGGGTCTGGATCTGTGGCCGCCCACCTGGATACTATTGTAGCTAGAAGTGAGTGCATGCATGACCATCTCGACCTACAGGAGACGAGCATCAGCGCCACTGACCAGCCTATTTTGGACATTGAGGATGCGAGTAGGTCCACCGTCAAGCGTATTGATAAATTGGAAAAAGAACTCAAGCAAACTGTTGCGAAGGCTGAAGATTTAGAAGTGAGATCTCGAAGGAACAACCTAAGAATAGCTGGCATTCCAGAATCCACTAACGCAGGCCAAATAAGCACCTACGTGGAACAGCTAATTATCAATCTCTTTGGCAGGGACGTCCTATCAACAACGTTCGCAATCGAACAAGACCCCAGAACTCTCTGCCCGGGGCTGATACCGGGCGCAACCCTCAGACTGATTGTAGCCAAACTCATTAACTATCAAGATCGAGACCCGATTCTGTGCCTCTCCAAGACAAAATTTGCTGCAATGCCAAGATACGGCACTAACTTTCTTCCCTGACTTCACCGTAGTCATACAGGAAGCACAACGCATGTTTGCAGACGTCATCCAATTCTTCGTGAAGCAAATGTGAAGTACTCTATGCTAGACTCGGTGAGATTACTTGTACAGTTCTGCGGCAAAACCCATATCTTCGAGTCTGTTGCTGAGGCTGCCCAGTTTTGCAAACAAAATCAAACTGAGTTCCCTGCGTCGAACGGGGAAATGGATGGTCCCTCTCCGCCTATAAGGCGTATAAAACTGATCAGTCCCTCACTTGTTAGAGGTATATGCAGAATCTCTCTCACAGTGAATTCTCCCACATGCAATGCGAGAGGCAATGATAGCCCTTCTACTATAACCTGGCAAACCCCCAGAGAGATGCACGTCGGACCGGCCATTGTCGTTACTAAACCACGACAATAAAATATTAGCCAAAGTCTTGGCCATCCGGTTGTCCCTGCTTATAGACACAATTCTCTCCCCTTTACAATCATGCTTCATCCCCAATTGCTCCAGATCTGTAAATCTAAGAGCCATATTTGCTGTCCTCATTCAATTTAATCATGACCGTTCCGCAGCAGCAGTTCTACTTGACGCTGAAAAAGCGTTTGACTCGCTAGAGTGGTCATTTTTAGTGGCCACACTAATTAAACTTGGCATTTGCAGGGGATTCTGTGATCTGGTCTGCCAACTGGACCTGACTCCATTTGCGTGCCTAAAGGTAAATGGCACCATCACTGAACAATTTGCACTTACTCGGGTTACGCGGCAGGGATGCCCTTTGTCACCTCTTTTATTCATTATAGCCATGGACCCCCTTGTATGACACTTTCAAGAGTGCCATTTATTGAGGGGCCTCCTTTTCCAACGTGTCCGTCTTGACATCGCTATACGTGGATGATATGCTTTTCATCAGGAACCCTAAATCCATCTCTCTCCTATTTTACGCAAGAGTGTTCACTTTGAAAAACTATCGGGCGTAGCGATTATTTGGAACATAATCCGAGATTTTCCCCTTAACAGATGTCACAGTCCCTACTCATTTGGGCTCCCACTACAATGGTGCTTTGACCTCCCAACCTCCCCAAAAAATACCTAGGCATCTACCTGCACCGCCAAAGTCCTAAAGACATATACGGCTGAATTATGGCCCTGCAATCAATAAACTATCTACCCTAATCGACCGCTGGATTAAACTTCCCTTATCTATAGCAGGTAGGATGCAATGATAAAGATGCCAGTACTCCCCGTTTTTCATATTTCTTTTTAAATTTCCTATAGTGTTAACTACCACATTCCTTGATAATCTACGTAGCATATTTACTAGATTATTATGGGCCGGTAAACACCCCAGGATTGGCTGGAATACCCTCACCCTTCCTTTTGAGCGCTGAGGATTTGGCGTTCCTTATTTATATCTATATTATCTAGTGGCGCAGGCGCACTTTGCCTATCACTGGTTTCATTACAACACATAACTACAGTTTCTGGATCCAGAAAGCTCGCAAATCCACCCATACCCACTCTCTACTCTCCTACCATGAGGACTACCAAGACATACTAAAGAGATACAGACACTCAACTACATGCTGGACATAAGCCAGACTACATTGGTACCTCAAGTTCGACCATTTATACTCTCCACACATTCCCATTGCAGATAATCCGTGGCTACCCCCCACTACCAAATCACTTATCAAGGGAACCCTATCAACTTGTCAACTTCATAACTTAGTCAATACCTTTACAGAGACTGGACTGCTCTTGGTCACGGTTCTTACAGAGGGGCATAATGGCACACAAATGGATAGACTTATCTTACATAGACTGCGCAGCGCTCTACGTGCCATGGTACCGACCACCCCTTTTGAGCCTCCTGACTTTCCCCTTCTGTCCCTGGTCATTACAACCCCAGACAGAGCGCACTTGATATCCAGGCTCTATCACACAGCCTTAAACCTAAGCTCAGTTGTTGACAGGGAAGCAATGGTAGTGAGGGAAAGATATTTAGGCACCTCAGTACTGGATAAAACATGGTATTACTGCTGTGAACATACCGGGCTGGTTTCCAATAACCACAGACATAAAGTAGTACATTTCAAATATCTGCACTGATCATACACCACCCTCACTTAATGGCTAAATTTGACTCCACTAAATCCCACTGTTGCCCTAGATGCGCAGAAGAACATGCAGACTTTATCCACCTAGCCTGGATTGGCACACCTATACTTGCATACTAGGAAGGAGAGTTCAAAACCCTATCGCAAATGATTAAGACTGAGCTTGACCCAACTCCCCTGATTGCTCTACTTGGGTTTGTTCGGCCATTACCGGCTAGAGTCCGACGCAATACTGCCATTGCACTGCTGCTGGCCAAACGCCAGGTGTCCTCACATTGGAAAGCTACATCTATACCCACTGTCATGGGATGGATTCATGATCTAGTAAACTGTGACAGGGGAATAGGTGTCATGCAGTGGCTATGGCAGCTGACTCCGGAACACGGGGGCTCACGGTTCGAACCCCGGCGCCTGTGGCAGGTTAGCCCAGCACCTTGTGACTCTGGGCAATAGCTCGCTTAATCTTCCAGAATGCCTCCATCCCCGGGACACCTCTCTGGAGGTAGCGGTGTTCTTTACAAATGCTGGTATTTCATTTTTCACAGTATGTGTGATACCTATGCAACCCTCCAGCCACCCACCCACCATCAGCCCAAGAACATATGGCAACCATTGCGTTCCTATTCATAATTAGTCCCAGTTGATGGCCGTGACCTTGAAACTGATTAACACACATTGCATTATGTTGCGATACACATGACTGGAAACACTACAGTCACTTCCACAGTACATAGCCCAAAACCCCCAAACACACACCTCTGGCACGATCACACCTGTGGTGAATGAGCTACTTCTCCCCCCCAACCCCAAATGTACATCACGCACCCTCTTTTGAGATGCCTGCCTCTCTGCAGTTTGCTGATGTCCCGAACACCAGGCTCCTTCCTCTTAAACACTCCTCACTTTGTTCCAATGTTATTACTTTTTCATTATAATTAACTTGGCACACTTTTGTCAGGAATACGCATGGAATTAATGATCATTTGTTGAAAATAGTCTCCCTCCTGCATCCTGTATAAGTATCTATCATTGATTGAGCAGTATCTGGGTCTACAGGTTTTTCGTCCCTCTTGTGTTTTTTTCACTTAAAAACCAATAAACATTTTATTTTAATGGATTTTAGAAAGTATCATAAAAACTTTGTTTGATCAAGCCTGTAACCTACATCCAATCTAAGCTTTCTCTTCATACAGGCATCATCCCTTCCTTCCATGCTCTAATATTGATTTTTTGGTAAATGTATTTTAAGTGGGTTTTACACCAAAATATAACACATGAGCATCATGTCGCAGCACACCATCACCTTGTAAGAGAAGAAAATTGAGCACCGCGAAAAGTGAACACTGCCAGCCGTAGGCAATACAGTTCTTTGAATTCAAAATAGGTGCACAAGGGGGGGGGGCGTGGCTTGGACGGCAATGTGGACGGTCGTCTGAGTCCGTCAGCTCCGCAGTCCTGAGGCCAGCAACGGCGATTCTAACCAGCCAAACAGGACATAAGCGTACATCAGAAGCCAGATTCCGATATTGGAACCAACAGGCAACAAACTAATCCAGAAGAACAAAGAAAGAAACGAGCCAAGCCAGAAATACGGACTCTGAACCCTCCGGGCGAGGAACAGATAAAGAAGGAGGGCAAAATGGCGCCAACTGCCCGAGGCGGGATGCATAGCCGCAACAGAGGCAGAGAGAGAAGGTGAGCCCACAGCGAAACTAAAGCGCAGCCCAACCGCATACCTCTCCAAGCTACCAGCATAATAACAGAAATCCCCAGAATACAGGAAGGAACTGAGAGGCAACCACCAGAGCAAAAGCAGCAGAGGGAAGAAACGGGGAAACGTCGCAGCAGCAAGCAAGGGGCGGCACTTAGACAACAGAGAGACTAGGATTAAAAGATTAAAAATCAAAGCAGCAAAACCTACCACCGGGGGCATTTTGCAACCGAACGAAACCAGCACCGGCGGCCTGAAACGAAAGTGAAACCCTCACGCTGGGCGCCGCCATTTGCAAATCGTCACTCCCGGAAAAGAGTTATCGGGGGATAACAAAACAACAGGAAGTGAGAGACTGATGCGAGGAGACGCTCGCACAGCCGAAGGCAGCAAGCGGCACATACGCTGAACGCTACAAGCTGCACCAGCTGCTGAGATCCAGAACCGAGCGGAGATACCAACCCGCCTGCGCAGCTCAGGGCGGCCGCAACGGTAGGCGCCGATCGCGAGCGTGACCAGTAAGGCAGCACGGAAAAGCCCTACAACCACGCTGGCACCACAACCACAAGCTGTCTGAGCGGAAGAGGCACAGTAGGAGCTGACGAGGTGGCCACGCGAACAGCGACAACACCGGCAAGTGACCGGAGGCACAAGCGCAGGAAACAGAGGGGCACACATAGGAGTCGGTGGTGACGGGAGCCCATAAATCAGGCCATAGAAGCAGCGCCAACCCCCCCCAACCACAGAGAGCCTGTTACAGCAGGAGCAAGGGACTTCCGGACATACGCAGGTGGGAGAACGAATCGAAGGACACAAACAAAAACAGGTCTGGAACCAACGAGCGCCAAACACAGGCGAAGCACAGCAAACACCGGCCATAGCGAGACGAGTAAGAACACACAAAAAACAACGAACAAGGGGTGCTTAGCGCCACGAACACACCAAACCAGGACGAACAAGCCCCAGGAAGCGGGAAGGCGAACGAGCTAAAGCAAGCGCTGGCAGGGGCAAAATCAAAAACAAGAACTAGATACATTAGAGAACCCAGCAGATACCGGACACTATACACAACTCCGGCACAAACTCCTGCACTAAAGGCAAAAGCAACCATAGTCCTAACTTCAACCTACAGGGACCACCAGCGGAGGAAATGGAGATCAAAAGCCCAGGAGCGGCAAAGAGAAGAGCATCACCGGATGATGCAGAGAAATTGGAATAAATCTCTAAGAAGAGAAGGCACAACACAACTACCTCATTACAAATCTACCTCAACATTAGCAGTGATCCCCCTCAACCAGGGAACAATGATCTATGCAATGGAGAGACCATGGCACTCCACAACAACCTACCTCATGACAGAGACTACCTCAGGATATGGAACGACGAGGAGGCAAAAGAGTCAATTGCAGGCACAATCTGAGCAGGACAATATCCTAGAAGCAACAAGAACGACGGATGGCCCAAGGCTGTCATGGACAAGCGAACGACTGAATACAAGGCCTCAGGGACGATTGCGGAGCAAAGGGAACTTTCTCGTTGCACCCTCACTCAGCAAGTAAGGAGGGGGAGGGCGGGGAGGGGGGATGGGAAGGGGGGGGGGTGCGGGCGCACGTTCATGGGTTGCTTTCATTTCTTCTTCTTTCTCTAACTCTATTCTCCTATCTACTATCCCTAACTATCCATTGGAACCCTAAGCACAGGAGGGAAAATAAGGGAACACAGATGCCCAGAAGCAGACGGAGACAGCTAGCAAAACAGCCAGATAAACACCATATAGAATGACACATAACCAGCTCACACAGATCACCGCTGACATCAAGGTAGTGTCCATGAACGTCAAAGGTCTGAACCACCCAGTTAAGAGGAGGAAAATCCTAGACCATCTAAGGAAACTCAAAAGCGACATATATGTCCTACAAGAAACTAGACTAGGGGCGGAAGACATATGCCACCTCAAGGCCAACTGGATAAGTGAAGTCATAGGTTCACCCGCAAAAAACAAAAAGAACGGGGTCATCCCTATAGTGAGCAAGAAATCAAAACTAGTAATAACAAACTCACAGGCAGACACGGAGGGCAGGATGCTAGTGACCAGTCTAGCAAGAGGGGAAGAGCTCATACACGTAGCAAACATCTACGGTCCCAACACGGATGACAGAACCTTCTGGGACATGGTCGGGGCACAGCTAGACACCCTTCCGTTGGGGGAACTCCTTATGGTGGCTGGTGACATGAATCAAGTCTTAGACCCAGCCATTGAAAGACACCCACTGAGACCGAGTCAGAAAGCACATAAAGGGAACATCTTGAAGAACCTCTGTACAAAACTCAACCTCAAAGACCCATGGCGACTTCAAAACCCAGATGGTCGAGAGTACACGTTCTACTCAACACCACACAACTCCTACAGCAGAATAGACTATATACTGATCTCAGACACACACACACTCACCTAATAGACCAGACAGAAATAGGCCCACAAGCGATCTCGAATCATTCACACATCAGCCTTGCACTGACAGGCAAACACAATGAAAAGCCAACACGCAGGTGGAGATTTGACGATGACCTGCTTAAAAACACAACAGCCAAGGCAGAAATAGAGACAGCAATAAAAGAGTACCTCTCATTCAACGACACCCCGGACATAGACAGAGACTCACTATGGGACGCCCTTAAAGCCACGACCAGAGGCACAGTACTCACCATCAAGGGCAGGCTAAACAGAGAACGAAACAAAAAAATATCTGCCCTAGAACAAGAGATAAAAGATCTGGAAACAGGACACATAGCCAACCTGGAAGATAGGAACACTCTCACCACACTAACAAAAAAAGAAATACGAACTAAACAGAATTCTCAGTAAAAGGGCGGGAACCTGGCTAAACAAATACAAGCCATAAATCTATGCACTGCCGACAGAGCAGGGAAGGCGCTAGCGTCCTACCTCAAAGGCAAGCAAAAACAACACTCAATAGCTGCAGTCAGAGACAGCAAAGACAAATCCCAGACAACAAACAAGGAGATACTCCACGCGTTTAGAGATTTCTACGCGCAACTCTACAAAAGAGATACCACCCTAGGCGGAGACGGAGGCAAAGAACTCCTCGAACGCATCACAACCCCAACACTGAACAGTGCCCAGCGAGAAATGCTAGAATCAAACATCACAGGTGACGAGATAGAAAAAGCAGTAGCCAGCTTCAAAGATAACAAAGCTCCGGGCCCAGACGGATTCACTGCCAGATTCTACAAACAGTTTCTACCATTACTCAAACCCACGCTGACAAAAGTATTCACACACTGCGTCCACAAAGCCAGCATGACACCGACAATGGCAGAAGCCAACATCATAGTCATACCCAAAGAAGGCAAGGATACCCAGCACCCCAAAAACTACAGGCCAATATCACTCATCAATGTAGACTGCAAAATCTATGCAAAAATCCGGGGGGCGCTAGGTGGCGCCAGACCAAGATGGCCGCACCTATGTGAGGCTCTCGCTGCTCTGAGCACTTCTCTTATCCATAAGTGCATCCTGACCAGAGCAATATCCTCCACGACCACACGACTGGGTCCGTCGTGGCGAGACAAACACGGCAGTACCTTCTTTTCCACTGAAACCTCACAATAAGCGTCGCTGCACGCCTGAGAGCGGTAGCGCGCTTGGTCCCGGTGGTGGTGGGCCGGCGGAGGAGACCTCGTAGGAAAATCCGAGGCTTTGAGGCCTACACAGCCGGGTGGTCAGGCGCGGCGGCGGGAAGTGTGCTGAGCCTGGTGAGTCCTGCACATCGGCGGCGGAGATGTTTGCGTGCTGCCGGGAGTGAGCGCTGCCCAAGGCGCCGAGTATTGTTTATCTCCCCCGATCACAGCTGCGAACACCTCAAGGATCCTCCAGAGCCTCAAAGAAAGCCCCGGCCCGCATCATAAAATGGCGGCATAGACGCCCTGAGCGCCAGAACACTACGGCAAGCGGCGCCAGTGGGCCCGCGACGGGGGGCTCCCCCCCCCCCCCCCAACCCCCCCCCCCCCCCCCCCGGCTGCTGCACATACGTACTTGCTCGCACTGGGTTCTGATGCTGCGAGGGACATAGCGTGGACACGGGAGTGACCTCAAAAGCCCAGCCTGCTTTCGCCCATTGTTGAGTGGTGGGCCCGCTTGGTCCCTCTCTCCTGGGGGGCCACGACTTGAGCCGGTTCTGCCACATTGCAAGGAAGCACCTTACCAAGTCGACTGATTTGATCTGGCGGACCAAACGGCTGCGACATCGCGGACGCCGAGACGCGCCATGGGCCGTGGCGACGCCAAACAGTCCAAGATACCGTTTGAGGCCAGGAAAACTCCCAGAACAATGCCGGGGTTGGAAGAGAGTCCTACCACGTCAACCCCCCAGAGGAGGACTAGAAGTCTCTACTATTAGGCATGAATCAGTCTCTCGACTATAGACTCAAAGATCGACACTATAAATGCCCGCATGGACAGTGTCGTCGCCAAACTAGACCAACATGACACCTGTATCAAGGAGACAGAAGACAGGATCTCTGGATTGGAAGATGGGGCCACTTCTACTAACCGCCAAGTGACGCAAATGGACAGACTCCTCAAGATAATTGCTGAAAAGAGCGAAGATTTGGAAGCCAGGACCCGCCGGAACAATGTCCGCATTTTGGGCCTGGCGGAAACTACGAACACAGGGAAAATGGAGCTCTTTGTTGAAAACTTGGTGAATGAACTGTTTGGAAAAGAATCCTTTTCTGCGCACCTTATCGTGGAGAGAGCCCACAGATCCCTTGCTGCACGACCCCCCCCCCAGGAGCATCACCAAGACCCATCATTGCGCGCTTCCTTAACTATAGATACCGCAATGCGGTATTACGGCGTGCGCGGGAAATTGGCACGGTGGGCTATGGCAACGCAACGCTATCTTTTTTTCCTGACTTTACCCCTTCAGTGCAGGAGACGTAAATTTGTGGCGGTCAAAAAGAAACGCCAATCACAAGAGATCCCATATGCCATGCTTTATCCTGCTAAACTGAAAATCTCTTACCAAGGCAAGCACCACTTCTTTTCAAATCCACAAGTGGAAGACTTCCTTAAACATCACAAGGCGGATCGGGCCAGAGAAAATACAGAGAGACACCGCTCCAGGTCAAGCTCATCAATGGCGCAACAGGACCTACAAATGTCTAGAAGCGGACTGGTTACACATAACCTTTACTGCTGACCACATTCAGCCACGACTCACTATGTCCCTGGTGGGGTATTTTTTTTACTATCTGACTATTCACTGGTCTATGCAACTCTTTGTGCTCTGTCACCCACTTCCGTCCCATGATAGACGTCCGGGAAGTCCCCAGGTGTGTTATGGGTGTGAGTAAGGAGGTGGAGGGCAGGTCGGGCGCCCCTAGATAAAGTTCCCCAACGGGCAAACCCCCTTAAAACCCCTCCCTCCGCAGGGCAGGGGTAAATGTAGCATGTTGTTCTGTTCTAGCCAGGCTACGGGTAATTGGGTGGGTAATATTTACCCGGCGGGTTGGGGTTGCCGGTGTGGGAGGGTGGTTTTTCCGACTCGCTACTGTGATTGTTGATGCATCAATTGTACCTGTGTGGGTTGAGACTGCTGGGGAGGGTAGTGGGATTTTTGGTTGTACGAATGATGATATTTGCTATGTGAACTTAGATGACATGCTTACAGGCCACACATTTTTGTATCTTTGGGAATGGGTGACGTGACAGACACGCAATCAGCCCAACAACTACAACTAGTCTCATGGAATGTACGCGGGTTAAATAATCCGAGGAAACAAAGGCAGGTCCTGGGTTACCTAGACAGACAAGGTGTGTCCATTGCCATGCTTCAAGAAATGCACTTAATGACAGGCAACCCCCCTCTATTCGCATCGAGATGGGCCTCATGTAGAGTGTTTTCATCTTATTCGAACTACTCTAAGGGAGTGACAATCTTGGTCAGACGAGGGGTACATTTCACACCGGCCGGTACTGACGCTGATTCGTGTGGGAGATATTGCATGGTGTGGGGCAGACTCCACTCACACACAGTCCTCTTTGCATGTTATTATGGACCTAACACAGATGACCCGACCACACTCCTCACATTATGGGGCAACATTCAATCGCTGGGTATTGCTCATGTTATATTGGGAGGGGACTTTAACACTGCACTTCAACCAAGTGTGGATAGGTCTCACCCGCAGGCGACACACTACACGCACACTCAACGCACCCTATTGGATATAGTGGAGGAACACCACCTGACTGACGCCTGGAGGCATGCACACCCCTCGCTCAAACAGGGCACACACTTCTCTGCTATACACTCCACCTGGGAATGTCTTGACTGTATTTCGTACGGCAGGACTTGCCCCATGGCTGGTCAAGGCACTACACCTTGCCCGTACCTTGTCTGACCACTCTCCAGTACTCCTGTCATTGCGCATACCCCTGGTTGTCTCCCCTTACCTGAGTTGGCGTCTCAATACTGCACACCTAACAGACTCGGCCTTCAGGACGGAACTTGAACAGGACATAAAAGACTTCTTTGACCGTAACATATCGTCAGTATCTAAACTCACTACAGTCTGGGAAGCCTTTAAGGTAATGGTGAGAGGTTGGTGCATAGCTAAGGGGGGTGGAGTCCTCAAATCCCTAAGGGGCGAACTGCGCAAGATGGAATCAGAGCTACGACAGTTAGAAAAGGATATTGAACACACCACACGAGGTCACTTAGTCAAGGCCCAACTCCGGGAGAAACTGAATGAATACGCCGAGGTGGCAGAGAAAGAAAGTCAGTTCCTAGGGAAACCACACACCGCACGTAGATACGGGGAGGGCGACAGGCCGGGCAGGGCACTGGCGTCCGCTGTTAATCTCCCTAGATATCAACTATATTGCCACCTTGCTTGACGAACAGAACGTGCCACAAAGGGACCTACCAGAACATCTTCGAATACTTACCGACCATTACACTACACTTTACACCTCCCAGAGAACCACCCAGATCAATCTAAATACTTATCTTGACGACTCTGCTCTGGCGTGGCTAGGCCCGGCCCAACAGAAATTTCTCCATCATCCACTCGAACTAGAAGAAATAACAGATGCTATCATGTCCATGAAATCGGGTAAATCTCCGGGATCCGATGGTTTGCCAATTGACTTTTATAAAGCCTATATCCATTTGCTAGCTCCAATCTTGCAACAAGTATATTACTCGGCTCTTGAGGAGGGCATTTTACTGACTACTATGCGCGAAGCCCTTATAACTTCCCTGCTGAAGCCGGGCAAACCACCGGAGCACTGCGACTCGTACAGACCCCTGTCCTTGCTTAACACGGACCTTGCTTAACACGGACATTAAAATATTGGCGAAGGTACTCTCTTAATCTACTGATGGAACGATTGGTTCTGCCGCACCAAGCTGGGTTTGTCCCAAACCGTGCTACTTCCCATAACCTGCGCACGCTTCAAGCCGTGCTACAAGACCTAAATCCCAGTTGCGAGGCGGCCGCCATCTTCCTCGATGCCACAAAGGCATTTTATTCACTAGAATGGGACTACCTTCTGGCATTACTTGAACGAATGGGCTTTCCATTTAGCTTTCTAGATTGGATCCGATTGTTGTATCGCCAACCCCAGGCGTCTGTAGTATTGAACGGCTCCCGTTCGGCCCCCTTTGAAATTCATAGAGGCACCCAACAGGTTGTCCGCTATCACCGGTTCTATTTGCAATCGCCATCGATCCCTTAGCGGCCGAACTTCGCCAACATCACAATCACCGCTCTCTTATATATCCGGAGAGACAGTTGCTCATCGCCTTATATGCAGGTGATATGACCCTTTACGTACATAAACCCCAGGAGAACCTGAACCCGCTCTTGCGCGAGATCACCAGATTTGGGGGTATCGCGGGGATACAAATAAACTGGTTGAAATCTGCCCTGTTCCCCTTGACTGACAAGACAACACAATTCCCTTTCGACTATCCCTTGCTGTGGGAGACAGATGAGATTAAATACCTGGGCATTAGGGTGACAAGAAACCGTGAGACTCATCAGGGCAAATTATGGTACAGTCCTTGACAAACTTACCAATAGTGTCCCTAAATGGATCCACCTTCAGCTATCAATGGAGGGGCGCATTTCCCTGATTAAGATGGTTGTACTCCCCAAGTTGCTGTATCTTTTTACTAACATCCCGTATAGTCTAGGCTCTCACTTTTTCCGTGCCCTTAACTCCCAATTGTCGCGGCTCATCTGGGGGGCAAGCAAGCTAGGATTGGCTTACGGACGCTTATGCTGCCCTACCACCAAGGTGGGTTTGATGTCCCCAACTTTCAGCGCTACTACGACTGCACTCGGGGCCACTTCGCTGCATACTGGTTCCACCCTCCTCCCTTCATGGCACACTTGGCCTTGGGAGATGGGTACATGAGGTCTGAACAACCATCGGGCTATCTCTATTCCGAAGCCCGAATAACAGACCGGGATCCATCTACGGTTGATTGCACGGTACTTGCATGGAGGCGCCTAGCGGAAACTATGGGGACACCGTTCCTCTATTCGCCATGTATGACCTTGGCACATGACCCAAGACTACGTATAACCTGCGAGGAGATTGGCCGTAAAATGCTCACGAGACTAGCGATTCATACATGGGGCGATCTATACATCCAGGGCCGCTTCCGCACATCGACACAATTCTTCGGGGAAGATACCCCCTCGGTTATGGATACATTTCTATATACGAGACTAAGACAGAATGTCAAAGCGATCACCCCCAACTTCCCGGACGAACCTGACGTAGTGGAGCCACTACACACATTGCTTCAGGACGTAGCCCCGAAACATGTCGTGTCCATGCTCTACAAACATACGCAGGCCGCCACATCGCCCCCCTCTCTTAGAGCGAGGCGGGATTGGGACAGCGATCTCGATAACCCACTGTCTGACGAATGGGAGGAAATCTGCGCTCATACCAATGAAGTGACGGGCAACGCGCGTCTCAGACTAGTTCACTTTAAATTTTAAACCGACTCTACTATACCCCGGCCAAACTGCACAGCTTTTGTCTTCGTAACGATGATCGGTGTCTTAGATGCGGGAGTGAGGGTGCGGACTTCCTACACTTGGCATGGTCGTGCCACGCCGTGGCGACATATTGGGATGAGGTGTTTAAGGCCCTATCGGAAATGATTTGCTCAACCTTCACACCCTGTCCGAAGATCGCTTTGTTAGGCCTAGCGAGCCCTACGGTGAAAACACACCAAATTTTTTTTGCGCTGGGCCTCCTTTTAGCAAAGCGCCACGTGGCGTGCCGATGGGGGCGTGGGCGGGCACCCAAATTCAAGACCTGACTGACTATGATGACCACATGGCAAGATCAACTGCATAATTATGCTGAGCTATTGCCACATAAATCACGGCCCAAAGACCTATGGGGACCCCTCGCGGCATACCTTCTCCGGACTCAGGCCGATACTCCAACGGAGGGGATAGCTGGGGAGGAGGCACATCAGGGTGGCACTCCAGATGCTTCAGGCCCTGTACTTGACTCCTAAATGACCCAGTTTGGCTGAGCCACTTCACTGCTAGTGCCTTGCCCTTCACACGTAAAGATTCACACAGCATGACTTGACGGGGTTTTAGTAGTACACCAGCATCACCCGCTGTGCACCCATGACCGACAAATCGGAGGCTCTCCTTGTTCTCTAGTTGCCGATACCCTACCCGAAGGTAGTACATCTAACATGTTATAGTAGGCAGTACCAAGTCAAGTTCACTATCGGCTCATTAGGTATACCCCCCATGTCATCTAGGTAGCTATGAAAGGTGTGGAGTGATTTCAGTTCCGACTATGGGGAAATAAAGTTGCTGCTGACATCACCCCGGCGCTCTACACCAAAATGCCCTGACACTCCACATACAGTGTATGGTGGTCACATCATGGGTGGGAACAGTTTGCACTAGTTTATACAGTTCGTTACATTGGATAAGAACTTTAAAAGAAAAAACAAGAAACCTCAAGAATACACTGTTTTGATGTGACTAGCTAATTTCATAGTGAATAAATGCATTCCTACACAGCTCTCGTTAGTACATAACGCGGCCGGCCCAAGTAGGTTGTAGGCGGCATGCCGTGTTAGACTTATGACTCTCTTCAGTATGTGATTTGCATAGATACCATTGTGATTGCTGCCGGCCTGCTATTTCAGGTTGTAGGCGTTAAGCTGTGTGTACCTTATTTGTCATCAATAAAGGTTTTGAAAGAAAAAAAAAATCTATGCAAAAGTCCTGGCGACCAGACTAAACACTTACCTACCCAAGCTCATACACTGCTCGCAGGTAGGCTACCTTAAAAACAAAATGTCCCACGACAACACCAGACTGCTCTGTCACATAATAAACCACGCCAGCAAGAGCAATAACGCAGCGGTAATGATAGCCTTAGATGCCGAAAAGGCATTTGACAGAGTGTCCTGGCCATTCCTAGACCAGTGCATGCAGAAATTTGGACTGGGACCCAACTACAGGAAGATGGTCCTGGCTCTATATAACGACCCAAAGGCACGTGTAGTGGTTAACGGGGGGACATCTGAGCTACTCTGCTTCGAACGCGGAACAAGACAGGGATGCCCATTATCACCGGCCTTCTTTCTCCTAGCAATAGAGCCATTGCTCAACATGATACGAACAAATAGACATAACTGGGATACCAATAGAGGGAGAAACATTCAAGCTAGCGGCCTACGCAGATGATGTGCTAATAATAACTGAAAACCCAGAAGAGTCAATTAAAGCTCTCATGGACACCAAAGAACAGTATGCTCGCGTATCAGGATATAAACTGAACGGGGAAAAATCAGAGTGCAAACCATTAAACGTCCTTACCATGAAGACAGTACTAGGGACATCAGGGCTCACATGGCAAAAAAAATCCATCAAATACCTAGGCATCCTCTTTGAGAAAGACCTTAGGTCCAACTAGACCAGAACGAACAGGCAATACTACGTAAAATCAAAGAACCGACAGAGGGGTGGTCACCCAAGTTCACCACATGGTGGGGAAGGGTCGAAATGATTAAGATGATGCTAACGCCGATAGTGAACTTCATGCTTAACATGCTCCCACTGATTAACACACCGGACTTCCACAAAAAAACTAGACAAACTGCTCAACACGTTCCTGTGGAAGGGCAAGAAGCCCAGAATTAGCCTACAAAAGCTGAGACTAGCCAAAGGTCTGGGAGGGCTCAATATAACAAACTTTAAGATATTCCAAACGGCATGTATAGCAAAACAAGCACTACCCCTAAACAAGAATACACCCCGGCTTGGCTCGCGCTAGAGAAAAGGCTTCTAGGAGGCATGGGACCCATCGCACTACTCACCGCAACCAGACACCCCGCAATTAGGCAAAACCCTATACTAAGGAACACTAGGATGGCCCTCCTCAAGATAGACAGGCTACTAGACACAAGCGTGAAGAAGTCGCAGCAGGGGTCCATATGGCACAACCCCAGAATCAAATACAGGGACAGAACACTAGACATACACTCCTGGTACAAACATGGCATCTCCACGGTAAACCAACTACACCAACACGGCCCAAACACCACGTTTGATACACTCAAAGAGGAACACAGACTGGGGAGCATAGAACTATACAACTTCCTGAAGATTAAGGTGGCGATCAACAAGGCAGGCCTTAATAATCACACACCTGCGATCCTGCAATATGCAACCAACCTAAACAAACTAGGACACCAGGTAACACACATGTACAAAACCCTAAGTCCCAAATCCACCAAACTCAACAACAAGATCACAAAATACTGGGAAACACTGACAGGTAGAGAGTTAAGCGAGGAGGAGAGGAGCGACCTCTGGTCATCCACGTCGAGAAAGAAGGTATCAACTACCCTAGACCAAACTAAATTCTGGCTAATACACAAAGCATACTGGACCCCCGCCCGCCTAGCTTCCATGGGAATCAGAGAAAGTGATTCCGGCTGGAACTGCAACAAACACACCGGAGATCTAGCACACCTTCTATTCCACTGCACCAAAGTCAAGAAGTTCTGGAACACGATAGGAGCGCTGATAAATGACATGACAGGCGCCTCACTCCAACTGGAATTCCACAGTCTGGCAATAGGCTTCATGGCTCCCTCAATCAAAAACAAAGAGGACAGAGAACTGATAGATCTACTGCTGACGGCAGCAGTCAAGACTGTTCTGAACAACTGGAAGGACACGGCGAAAGCCACATTCAAAGCATGGTTCAACTGGGGGACATTCCTAAGGGGAGCAGACATTATTACGGCCAAGCACACACAGACTCCCCACAAGAAATGCGAAATGTGGCGATCACTGGACAACTACTTGTCCTCGCACAAGCCGCCGTAGCTATGGCAAAGCTGCCAAAGGAGCCCCAACTGAGCTAGGAAATGATAACAGGACACTGCCCCTTCACCGCACCGTAACTACTACTCCTACCCTGTGCTTCTTCACTCTCTCTTCTTCTCTCTCTCCGCTCCGGGGACTACGGGAATGGGCAATTAGCAAATGAGCATGTGACAATCAAAAGACAGCAGGGGGGGAGGGAGGGGGAAACAGAAGACTATCGAATGGAAGGCACGAACCAACGAAGGAACAGACTGCCGGAACTGCACAGCCGCAACCAGAATTTTTAATTGCCAAGATAATCGAATTATGTGCCTCACTACATTCCCCCCCCCGGCGTTTTTTTTTTTGTTTTTCTTTTCTCCTTTTTCTTTTCTCTGTGAATTACCTTCCCATGTATATGTTACGCACCATGTAAATTTAACTTTCAATAAACAATTTACTGAAGTAAAAAAAGAAATAGGTGCACAAGGAACTAATGTTATAAACAACTTAAAGGGGGGAGGTCTTAGATGATAAACATAGAGTATAACAACCCCCTCAGTTAGTACAAGGCTATCAGTCAGAATAGTGTACCATGAGCAGACAAGGACCAAATTGGTAGCATACCAGAAGTGGTTATAAACCATGTAGTGAAAGCAAAAAACAGATGGAAAGAGGAAAAAGTACTTCTTTCTTAAATGAGGAGACCTCAGTCTCCATCTTCATCTGACCCATCCGCCCTGAGTTTCTCCATACATGCTGCTGCTGCTGCATCCACCTGCAAAAATAAGGAAGTTTTGTCACCCACCAAAACTCTCAGCTCTGCTGGGATCGGGAAAACTGCCTTAACACTATGTCTAACAAAGTCCATACCAAGATACTGTAAAGATTGCCTCTTCGCAAGAGTATACAGTTGATATCAGGAAAAAAACAGGACATGTTTGTCAAGGTACAAAATCACTTCGAAACACATTGTGATGTTCCTCATTTTGCATGTTAAAGAGAGTCATGCTTTTCCCCTCTGTTATACCTTGTCCCCCTCCTCATGCTAGCTCCACAGCTATATTAACTTAATTGGTTAGCGGTCCCAGTCCTTCAAGAAAGCAGCAGCAAAGGCGCATAACTTTGCTAATCCTATATTTTTTCCAGGGAGTGGGCAACCTTTGTAAATCTATTTTGCAATTTATTCTCTGAAGCTGTGAGCTTAAGTTCTATTTTGTCCACCTTATGAGGTCTGTCCATGTAAGCCGTCACAGTCTTCACTCCCTGGATGAACCTATCCCTGCATCGTATCATGTTGAATCTCAAAATGCTACTCCTTGATATGGGTAGCATTAAGGTCAAAATTAATTATCCAGCAGCATTAGTTTTGCTCACATGCATGATTCTTTCTTTGTAGGACTTATCTCTGAGACAGTCTCATAATGACTCTAACGAGAGGAGAAGGAGAAAGTCCCCCACAAGACATCCCAATCAGCAGTGCCAGCACTACAAATGTACAGGATGTCGCACCCCGTCTTTGTAGCGGACTTTTGATGAATAGCTCCCTACTCTTCACTCTGCTGCTTCTGGCATCCCATTCCATAGTCCACGTAATTCCCACGTGTAGCTGCAGTACAATTTAAACTGCACTCAGGAGTGACTCTTCCGCCTCCGACACCCGCTCGCTGGACTGTCATTGCAGATGCAGCATCACTCCTACGACAAGTGCGCAACTTCTATCTTGAAACATCACGTCTAGAGGAGGAAGCAGTTCTGTCACGCCCTTGAGAAAACAGTATCTTTTTGATGATCCCACCACTCCCAGTGGAAACGTCACAGCTTCAGCCACCACTGGGTATATGATGATGATGATTACAACATCTGCTTAGAACAGGACAGTAGGGACTTGCAGAGCATCCGCTGAGGAGGTGCCCAGAGGAGTTGCCGCACCATCGCTCATGGTCATGCCCCTCCCTGACTGACCTTTATTGTTAATTTGAAGCTGCTGACTAGTTGTCCGCGTTTTATACATATTACAAAAAAAAAAACGGAGTTGCTGGGCAAATCACTAATTGAATAAATTGACTGCATGTGGCCAATACAGCCGAGATGTGTGTGTGTGTGGGTGGGGGCGAGGGATAATCATACTGCACCGACAAAGACATAGCTGGAGACTAAGTAAAATAAGTAAAACATTGTTCTGTTAGTTGAGATTATCCATTTATCAACCCTGGATTGTTGAATCCATTTAGGAGAATCAATCCTTTAATGCAAGTGTTTTTTTCTTTTGTTTTTGAGGGGTGAATAATAGGAACTTTGTAAAATTCTGCATATGTGAATTCATCATACAAAGGACCTCATCGTAGCCCTCCTCACTGTTAATATCGATCCCCAAGCAGTAATTTGATAATTCATCTTTACTTCACGTGGCAGAAGAGTAGATTAATCTGTAAAGTTTATTTTTGTTGCCATTTTGTCTTACCCATGATCGCTCCTCATGGACCCTTATAGCAGTAGTCAGAATGCCCACAACTTTCTCCATGCCGTATTTTGTCGAAATGTATCTTTGTGGGTTTTCGGCTGATGGTGTAACTTGAAGCCTCTTCTTCTAAATAAGTCTGTATACCCTTGCTTTCACTGTGCTTGCCGCAGCCCAGGTTTCTGGCACACTGTTTTTGGGGGCAGTTTTCTTCACATCAATACTTAATCTCCAAAGCAAACAAGGCTTATTTTTCTAAAGTGAAGGTAGAACGTCTTTCTCTGTATTAGCAAAGTGTTGTCCTCGAATAAAATGTATGTGTCTGAACAATTCGGGGGGTTTTACGTTTAAGCAGGTAGAAAGAATGCAGCAAGTTTCTTTATTTAGGAGACCACCACCAGAAACGTGTAATCCTTAGTGCGAGAACACCTGTGCTGACCATTCCATGTAACAGTGTTGCAGGCAGAGAAGTAGGCTCCTTGATTTGGCTGTCTACCATGAGTACATGCTTATTGTGTTACTCCATCACGGTATCTAAAGCACAAGCTCATTGGATTTGTAGATCAACTTAAGCTTCTTCAGGTTCAACCTGAGCTCCTGAGGAGGAAGTTGTGGAGTTATTGTATCATATTCCCATAAGTGTTAGGGTCTCGCCTGTCGTGCAGTTAGGAGCCTTAAGCATTTTTTAAATCACTAGTGGGGATTAGTTCATCCCTAGCACTTCTTTCAGATGAGCACAAAGGCACTTGAAAGATCTTCTTCAAATTTTTAGAAATATCATAATGGCTGCCAGTTCAGTATATTTGGATGCCTTTTGCTAAGTTTTTAAACTGCTATTAAGTATTTTACATTGTCTTCTGCTCTTTGTTGTACGCACAGTGGTGACATGTATGTTATTTGTCGTCATGCTACTACTTTTTTATCTTGCAAATTTTATGATGTGCAAGATAACTACATTTTGCTTTCCACGTTGCAGTGAGGATGGGTATTTCAGTGGAACATTTTGTGATGTGGGTTGCTTTGAATGTTACATTTGTTATAGTTGTTTAAATATATTGACCCAACATATGTCTATGATATTCCTCTTTGGGAGGGATTTATTACACCCTTCCAAGGATAGTTGCTTTCTTTTGTAGCCCATTCACGTTTTTACCAGGCAGTTGATACAAAACAGCAGCCCATTCAATGAAGGTAATTGTAATAAAAATTGATCTGACTACGTACATCTTTTGCTGCCGTGGAATAGTAGAAACATTGAATTTTACAAGGTTTATCTACACAAATCCACGTCTAATTTTTTAAGTGCAAACCCTTGAAGATTTATTGTGTATTTAGGATTTGTTTCCCGGATGTTCTGCTCCCGTTTGGCACTGTTGTTTGATTGTATTTGTGGATCACTTGCAGATTGCATCAACGCAGTACTTGTGATCCTACTCGACCTACTTTTGAAAGCCTTTTATATGAGAACAACACGTTCTCCAGTGTGAGGCTTGTGAAGTGTACTCCACTGTTGGTGTACTCTGGCGCAAAGTAATCTGTAAATGACAGATTAGGCCTCTTTGTAACATAAACAGGATAGGAAATGTTTAGAAAAAGTAGAAGCCATCCTTCTGCTTTGCAAAAAAAAACACATTTAACGATTACTGATCATTTAAAACTGTACCTTGAACTTGTGTTTTGCTTCAGGTTAAATATGTTTAATATAAAACAACGCATTTCTTCCTGAAAGGGCCTGAAGGTGGCCATTGACATTCCTAATGGCCCTACAGTGTCTTCTTTGTGCCATTTCATGTACTTTTGACTATAACATTCAATAGCCAGCTTTCCCTTAATTGTCTTCAATTCCTGTTGCATATAAACTAAGGTGTCCCATGGAGATTACCTTTTTTAAATTCCATCATGCTTTCCTTTCAAATTAAGGGTGCCAACACATGATTTAAGATTGTAGATTCTCAGTCTGTAGCTCCAGATTCCTTATTGATGTCATCTTGCTCTTACAAAAGGGATTTTTGACTTCATCTTTTGGGGAATTATGGTGGAATTTTCACATGTACAAATTTAGGCTTGTGGATGATTTAGGCTCAGAGGGAAGATGATTCTTGACTGGAAAAATATTTCCATGCTGAGAAAGAAAACCCAAAGTTGTGCGTTAAATTGCACATTTGCATCACATTTCTATAAACAGAAGATGCCACCAACGGAAAATTCAACATACATACATTTCACATATGTGATTATCTTTATTGTAGTTTTCCAGGCTTCTCAAGAGGACACACAAGTCATAAAGTTTCCAAATGTAAGACTAATCTTGTGGGTGCAGGTTTCTGGCATTTTGCCGCATAGTTTATGTATAGGGTACTGCATCTTTTACCTAACCCCTCCTAACCACAGGATTTAAAAAATAAAATCGGTTTGGTTTGCAGATGGGCTGTCTCAGCAATGGTTGATAACTGTGTAAATAATACAATGCTTTTTTGAAAGGCAGTGGACCCAAGATGTGTACAATTCAGTCTTTTTCTTTGGAATTAAGTTCTTTAAACCCTTGGGCATGGCTTAGTTTGGGATCCCCTTAGCTGCATTTGCATTGTTGGTCTGTCCAAGGGACAGTAACCTGTTGACTAATCAAAATGGGTTAGGTGTTGTTTTGTGATTGACTGTGCCAGCCATCAACCGTTCCTAAAAGTCAATTTTCCCTCATATCCTTTGTTTAAATACCTGCACTCAATTTTAAGAGGGATGGTATAGACATTTGTGTTCTGAATATTAGGATCATCTTGATGGTTTAAACCTATAGTTTTGCATAATGTTAACTAATTTAGATTGGTGATGTTGGAGGCCCTTCTGTTAAAGCTTGCATGGTTACTTGCAAGTATTATGAACAGTTTCGCTGCCAGCTTGTTTTTGAGTGTATTGACGTTTATTCACTTGAGAGCTAAGACTACCATTGTAGAATTTCGGTGACTTGTACCTCGTCTGTTAATTCACCTTGTTATCCCTTTGTAAATTTGGCGGTTATGAACTTGTTCGTAATCCCAAAGCAGAGATTCAGTTTGTCTAGGTTGTAGCTGAAACTCATTGGTTACTTATTTCTTACACATTATCCTTCCTGTTTGCTAATGTTTTGTTTTTTAGATCCTTGGATCTATTTTTATAAATGGTGACTTATGCTCCTTGATGGCTTGGCTCACTTTACTTAGAACAAGGATGTGTCTCCTTTACAATCAACCTAGCATGATATAAGATGGCTTGTAGGAGGGGGGAGGGGGCTGGGCAGAAGAGTGTAAAAGAATGCAAATTGTTGGTCATGCCAATTTCTGTTGAATACAAGTTTTTTTTTTTTAAATTGTTTTAGCTTCTCTATGCATCTTTACGGTTGTGGAAGATTATGTCTGTTGGGCTGCTATCTCAAATTCAGTTTTGAGAGTAGATATATAGCGAGTGCAAAGTTACCTAGTGGCTAGCTTAGTTACAAGTATTGTGCTTATTGTTTCCATATATCCCGTCGCCATCTTTTAGATACAGCAACTCTGTTTCCTCAACTGAGTAAAACAGTGTTAAATGAGGGTGTATTCGGGGCTCGTTCTAGATAAACCAGTTACATTTGTATGCTCTCTTTGAAAAATCCTTAGTCTCATCAGAGGTATCTGCTTATTAAGGATTGAATCTGTTAAGAAGTCTACCCTTCGAAAAATGTATTTACCAATTACGTTGTTTTGTATGCTTGATATTGTATTTAAGTCGAAATTGTGTATACCCATCTCAGTTGCTGAAATACTGTCCTCGTAATTTAAAAAAAAAATTCTATGAAATAAAATGTTTGCTTTTGTTTTCATTGTGATGGGATTGACCGTTTATTGTACAGAAATAACTTGTATGGCCTGGACATCATAAGGATGCGTTGCATTTTGAAACCACACCACGTGAATATTGGGTGTAAAGTGGAACTCTGAGTATCTGTGAGTACTTGGCACCCACAATGGGTACACAATTGAGAAAGATTATGGACTGTCGAGGTCTGAGTTTGAAACCATTTAATCATAACATTAATTGACTGTAAGGCCAGGCCTAATCTGTAAATAATATATTCAGTAATCCTCTATTTTGGTACCATACTTAAATATGCATTTGTTCATTCTAGTAATTTACTTATCCCTTTTAAATGGTGATGTACATTAAAAAAAAGTACCATTGATGAGGCCTCGAACATTAATTCATGTACAATTTTATTATTAAAAGCAGAGTGATTGTAATCAGTGTGAATATGTGCACTATTTATCAAAACTGAATGTTATGCACTACCACCAGCTATTTAACCTAGAAGAGTATGTTTGATTTGTTTTTTTAAATATATACTAAATTTAAAATTGTATAAGTGAGGCACCTTGCTGCTACTAATTTTGCTGTCACAGTTTTTACCTAATACACAATGACTTCCTGGGTGCTGAAGTTATTTACCATACATTATTAGAAGAGCGAGACCTTGATAGGTTTGTTAAAATCTGCCGGCAAAGTTGAACACTGTACCTCCCAGAGTCAGTCAATTCTAATGTTTGGTAGCCCGAACAGAGAAAAAAAAATGTCCCCTCTTCCCCCTGATTGGAGGCTTGCCATCGGCACAGAATAGAGTATTTGCTTGACACTGGATAATGTGATAGATGGCGAGTAATGTTGACGGTGGTTAAGAAGGCACTGGTTGTGCTAGCCTAGAAAGGGGAGGGAGTGATATTTGATTGTCTAAGAACATCCTGAATCACTGAAACATGGTCTTATTGATGGCAGCCCATTTGCAAGCTGACTGATCTTCTATCTGTAAAGATTAGTTCCTGGAACACCAGCATATATTGTATTTTTGTAGTGTAAGTAAGCATTAATAGTGCACATAGCCACTGTCTAATTAGAAGGTAGGCTTTACTGAACTCAGTTGATAGAACGGCTGTTTACTACATTACTTGGGTCTAAAATAGTGTCATACGCTGATAACACTTAACTGCTTTTTTCTTGGAAGAACAAGGCATTTCCGGGTGGGAAAATTGGAAATTGCCTCAGTGCAGTCTTTCACTGGCTTTCATCAAATCAACTCAAATACAATGCAGTAAAGACTATGCTTCTCTTCTGTGGACATAAAGCAGAGGTTTCTTGGCAGTACTTTTACCCAACTGATGCCACCCCTCTGCTTACTCAGACCTCTTCGGTCAACAAACGTAGGCATTAAATTTGAATGACAACTGCTGTTTTGCTCCCAAGTCATCACCGTGGAGGGCACTTGTTTTGCTTTACTTTGTATTTTGAGAAAGCTTTCGCATGTCCTGAACGCAGCTGCATGAACTTTTTTTGGTCTGCCCCATAATTCCCACGTATCACAGCTTCTTCATTAGCTCCTGATCAGTAAGAGGATCTGCTTTAAGATTCTGCTTTTCACCCAGTAAGTCTAATACAGGACAGGCCCGGCTATTCAAGAGCTAGAGTTAAGTTCCATACTCCCAGTAGAAACCTGCGTTCTGCACACCTCTGTCTTGCCAAAGTTCCGCGGGTGAAAAAGGCAAGGCCCAGGGGCAGGTCTTTCTCCTTCATGGGGCTCTCTCTGTGGAACAAACTTCCTCTGAAACTCTGATTCCTTGAGGCAACCCCATTATTAGAAAGAAAAACCAATACTTGGCTTTTCCCTAAATTCTGAGTCCTTTATCCCCCTTGGTTAACCCTTCTTCTGCATTAGCACTCGGACACTCCTTGAAGTAACAGTTGCGCTCTAGAAATCTCATACATACATACCATGATGGACTTTGCGACTGACAGAAAAACTGTATTAGAGTGGAGCAGATTGAAACTGAACTCTTTTTCTGCTACAGTCAAATTTGCTATGAATGAATGAATTGCGGGACATATAGAGTGCACGACTGCTCCCAGGAGTGTCCCGGCTCCAAGGAACAAGCAAGAGCAGGAAATAAAGAGGGAGCAGTCAAAGTGTAAAGAGCCAGGTCTTTAGCAGTTTTTAAAACGCTGTTCACTTGTTACTGACCGTAGCTCGCCAGCAAGCTATTCCAATCTTGCGGGCACAAGAGAGAAAAGGATCTACCTCCTGTTTTTTGCACGCCTAACCCTGGGGACCTTAGCAAGATGACCAGAAGATGATCGTAGAGTTCTAGGGGGAAAGTAAAATGTAACCCTATTGAACAAGTACTCTGGCCCGACTGATGGCGAGCTCTGTGCATAAGTGTTATCATTTTAAACAGGATCTTTTTCCTTACCCGTAACCAATGCAAGTGTATCATATGGATCGTCTTTGACACTCGTCTGGGAAGATGGAGTACCAGACGGGCTGCTGCATTCTGGACCATCTGCAGTTTTTGCAGCAGACATTGAGGAAGGCCAGCATACCGAGCATTGGCATTGTCCAATCTTGACATTACCAGTGTCAGAAACAGAGTAGTCCGAACTGGTAGTGAAAGAAATTGTAAAACAAAATTTGGCCATGCATATCAGGCCAAAACAGGTACCAGCAACTGAGTTAATCTGAGCTTGGCGAGTGAGCTGCTTGTCAATCTTGAAACCCAAGTTCTTTACCACTTCAGCTTGAACCTTAGGAGTAGGGGTCTCATGTATTCAGGCCTTCCTCAATATCTGCTCCAAAAATTGCTGTACAGTGCTTTTATTCAAGTGGTCATCTTTAAGCTTTGAGCCCTGGCTAAAAGATTGCCATATTGGAGGGAAATATGACAGCTGGTCTGAAGTGATTTTACCAAAAATCGGGTGAGTGTCTCGGTAAGAGAACTTGGAAGCATTGAACTGTTCCTGAAGAGTCCAGGGAGGAGAGAAGTGGATGTTAAACAGCAAGGGAAGAAATGTGTCTCCTGCAGTATTCCACAAGAAATACTGGCACACTAAAAAGAATCAACTTCAGCTGTTTGAGATCTAACAGAAAGAAAGTCCTTAAAAGTATTATGGACAGAGGGGTGCTGATATGGAGGTGCTGGGGAATAATAGTAGTCCATCTTTCCAGCAATGTAGCATAATGTATGGTATCACAATTCGCACTTAACTCGAAAAGAGCACCCTATAACCTCACCATTTTTAAGCCTACTTTCAGAGGAACAGTTTCCTCTGTGTGCCTCTAGCCAAACCAGGTCTACGTGGATAAAGACAACTAAGTCACCAGATGATACTTGGCATGGCTGCAGCCACCTTTTTATGATTTTTACGGATATGGGAAAGGATTGAGGGATGAAGTTGGATAGCATGGAAGAATACTTAAAACAGGACGGTTGCCTCATTATACTGTCCTTTATTGAGGTTGTTGAAGCCTATTCAGACTACGGGTATAATTAGTTTGATGGGTGGATGTCCTCTTTGAATTTTGAGCGATTTAATGTTTTTGATGGGCACAGCTATCAGAGAAAATGTGTGCCATCTTCAATGTAGACCACAGTAAATTAAAGAAATGCCATGTCGCTTCGCACACTTTTCCTACTGATGATGTTGATAGTTAGGTATGTCATTGCAGTATCTGAAATTCTTTCTAGACTGGGACATTTTATGTCATCTGACACTGTAGCACATTATGAGAATGACCTATATTCAAATTATTTTGGGGGCACAGTTGAAAGATAGCTTCTGGAATCCAGTTCCGGAATCGTACGAAAATGTGCTGAGACAAAATATTGACAAATGCCGAAGTATCATTTGGGATGTGCAACTTAAGAGGAAAATATTAACAATCCCAGGTGAGGAGTTGTTTAATGTCCTGTAATTTTATCTTAATTCAGATTTTTTTATGCCAGTCCGATCTAATCTGACCTAAATAAAGTTGAAGATGCTTTTAATATTCTTAAGAGCCTGGGCTCAATGGGAGGTTGCTTTGCCTCCATTTTGCTGTCAAATTGCCTCTGTGAGGATTTGTCTTTTTTTCAGGATAAACTTATCAGCGCAATACAAACTTTTGATTTGAGCTCCCTTCCTGTAGATTCGCCTCAGAGGTCCTTGTTCTCGCCATTTAGCACATTGGAATGCTTTCCACCAATTAACCCCTTCAGTGCTGCGCGAATTCCACTGCGGTGCTGAAGGTTCTAAATAACCTATGGACTCATGACGGAACGGTTATGTCATGAGCACAGGCCAACCGATGCTCATGACGGAACCGTTCCGTCATGAGCACCGAAGGGGTTCAGACCGCATTGCTTTCCAAAATGAATTCCCCATTTTCAAGGTCTCCCTAGATCATGCCATACAAAACCAAGCCATTGGGTCCTCATCTTAACATCACAACTCACCTGGCTGTACAATCAATCACTACTACATTACTAGGAGAAGTACCCAAGTTATTAAAGTAAGCTTTGATCAGCCCACGATTAAGAAAATATTATTCAGATGTGGTGGCTATTTCCAACTATAGACCTATTTCACTTTTTCCTGCCCCTGCTAAAATAATTTTTTAGCACTCAGCTATCCTCCTATCTTGAAACATTTCTGGATTATCCTCAGTCTGGTTTCTGACTTGCCTTTAGTGCCTAAACTTTGTCAATGACGCCTAATTGATGATTTTGCTAGACCTATCTGCTGCCTTTAACTCAGACTCCCACTGTCTCCTTAGCTCTCGTCTAAAAATAACCTGGATTGGGATGCTGTGCCTTTGATTGGTGTGTGTCCTTTCATTCTGATTGTTCTCCAGTGGTCTCAAAGCCACCTCTTCAATGAAGTTTCAAATTATTCAGTGCTAGTTTCCTCAAGGATCCACCCTTAGCCATACCTTCTTCAGGCTTTATCTTTCTTGATTCCATCATACATTCCTTTAGTTTCACTGTGTTTTTCCCCCCTATGCAGATGACACCCAACAGATTCTTAGCCCTGACAGTGATTTGTTGTCACGTTTGTCCAATTAAAAGCAGTGCGTTGGTTAAAGGTCAGCTCTTTAAGACTCAATTCCTGCAAGACAGAAGAAATCTTGGTATTTTGGTAATCTCATCTGGAATTCCAACGGGTATGTTTGGCTAGGAACTTGAGTCATCTTCAACCCCAACCTTTCCTTTGAGGAACATAACTCACACTCTCTCTACCTGCTACTTTTATATTTAAAATTCTAAAAAAGTGCTCCCTTTCAGCCTTATGGAATATAGAAAAGAAGATTGGCCAAGCCACCAGTGTTGCCAGGCTATATTACTGTAACTCGGTTTTCCGTGGGTTTCTCAAGAAGCAGATCCCATGTCTTCAAATCATCCAGAATGTTGCTGCCCTTCTCTATTTGGGGATTGTAAAGTTATGCTATGTGTCTGCATAACTTTATGATTTTTTTAACATACGGAAAGATACCTGTTCAAAGCTCTTTGCTTCTGCCATTGTGAGTGGAAAGCCATTGACCTCCATTACATTCGGGATCTTTTCAAGCAGTATGTACCCCCACGCACTCTATAGTTGGCCTCTGCCAATCTTCGGTGAATTTCATATCCCCAAAAGTTATATTTGGAGACTGTTCTATTAATTACCCTACAGCTAAGACCTGGAACTAACATTCATACAGGCTCCGTATGACTTCCTCTCCCTTTTTCTTTTGGAAAGAACTTAAAACCCATCTATTGACACTGTAAATTCCTCCTGATTTTCTTCTCGCATATCATTTTCACATTACTGTCCTCTTAGTGCTCGAGGGTCCTTTACTGGTTAAGTGCATTTTATAAATGACGAATCGCCATTCTAGCCGTTGAACTCCTCTCACATTACACATTACACTTCTACGGAAACATGCATCTTTCAAGACAGTAACCATATAGAATTATCATTTACAACCAGACCCTGTAGTCTTGTTCTGCATCGACCTTAAGCAGCATATCCTGCTGGCACCCTGACTTAACAGAGGTATTACCACCTGTTACAAGTTCAGTGTACAGGTTGTTGTGTACCTTTCTTCTCATTAGTACGAACAGTACGCAAAGGGCCACGTTGTTACAGGTGTGCTTTCCTGTTCTGGAGAAGTTTTTGCAGTCTCTGGCGGTGAATTTGCTCTTAAATCGTGAAAGATCTTTTTTGTTTTATGCTGGTAGACCAGGTAGTATTTGCGAGTATTGACTACAAAAACATAGATGACATTAATAAGGAACGCCGCAAATATAGCTATTAAATTGGCGACTGGTACCCCAATAATCATGAAGCCTTTATTTTGCCAAAAAAGATACCAGTACTGTAATTGTTAGTTTATCTTACTCTTAGTAGGATGTTAATTTGGCTTGACGTGGAGATTTTTAATGGGTCAAAATATTTGTGGGCCGATATTTTAGCACCTCTTTATTATTGCCCCTTATGTTTTTAAGTCCGTTTTAGTAAATTAACTTTTTGAAGTTTGTTTATGGTCAAATACTTTTTTATTGCCATTTAAGTCAGTGAAACAGAAAAACAAATCCAACAGTCCCCAACTCTACAACCCCCCCCCCCAATATCCGCCTACTCCCATCATTCTGTAGAATTAATTCACATTAAGAAACATTGATATCACTATAACAATTGGAAAAAATGTGAAGAAAAATACAAGCCCAGGATGATGCATTGGGTAGTATGCACCTAAGAGGCGCCAGAAGTCAATGGGCGAATGGAGGAGTAGTAGGCTTCCATCTTGGAGTCCTCCAGGATTTTTAAGGACCCTGAGTTTCTTCGGGCACTTCAACTTCTTATCGTTTGAGGCAAAGCAGTCCAACAATGGCTGCCATTGCTTTTGAACTCCTTGCTTTTGTCCATATTTTCACTGACAACCTTTCCATGCCCAGCACCCACCATAGTCTCTCAATCCAGCAGAGTTCAGCCAAGTGTACAGGCTGGCCCCAGAGCGACAGGCTAGATATATTGCTTGGCAGCAAGATGCAAATGGTAGAATAACTGCCCCTTCCGCCCCCATAGGGGATATATCTCATCATCAAGCCACCTAAAGTAACCTCTGGACATCTGGTGACGTCATCCCCTGTGATCTTTTTGATATCGATGAGGGGCCAATTGGGTCTGGCAGGACAATAACTGGTGCAGCAATGTACCCTCTTTTCCGCATACTCTCCAGTAGCGTAGGCCCCTTCCTGCTTTCATGCTGACTAAGCAGCTAGGAGTGTGGTGCCAACGGTACAGAATATTGGCTAGTTTCCTTTTTCCCATATGTTGTGTGTCGTGGTGCGTGTGGATGAGTATTGAAGTTTATTTTTAAGCCCTTGTTTTCTCGTCGGACTGTAGACCAGACCTTTACTTGTATCTTGTGTATTCTTCACAAACTGTAATGTTTTTCATTTGAGACCACGGCAAGGAAACAATGTTTTTTCCTTTCTGTGTACTGGACCAGGTACTCTGGTTTCAGAGCTGCAGATTTATGGTACACTAGAGCGCTCTAATCATTACCAGCTCCACATCACCACAGTGACTCCATTCCGCTAGATGTAGCCTCCTAACGGTTGATAACCAGAGATGTGGGATGTTGGCATAAACGCTGTCTAAAATGTAAAAATATTTACAGCAGGCTTTTACATTTTGATTAATAATGCCTCAAAGTCAATCGCCGTGACATCCTTGTCATCACATACTTCAGCACAAAACAGGGCCAGGGGGTAACGTTGTGTTGAAATAGCTTAGAAGCCTTCTTTGGGTACTAGCCTGCAAACACCTGAACCTCTATGCTTAATTGCCCATGAAATTCTTGAGCCACGTGATGACTTTACTGTCTTCAGGTCAGAAACAATTACTTTGATATGCGTTCTTCATCATTGAAATGCTGTTTGTATTCCACAAGCAGCAAAAGTATTTATGGGTGAGATTTCCTACTTCGAGCTAGTCTAGTAAAAGCAAGTGCTGTGATTGCAGTGTATTTTCACTAGATCCTTCACTTGTACATTTTTAATCTTAATATATTTTAGCCACTAAGTATTTCTCTTGCATTTTGCTTCTTGGTTAGTGCTGATTTAGCATATTTAAATCATTGTAGAGGGACTGATTTACTCTTCATTTTTTGTTGCCAACAAGTGTTTTGTAGTGTTTACATTTACTTCCAGTGAAACGCTTTGCGCGCACATGATAGACGTTAAAATAGATGCATATTCTTGTAATAGCCTCTTACTAAATGCAATAAATGGTGCATGGATCACCATTAACTTACTTGTGTCGTAGGAATCCCTGCAGAAGGGCTTTGGGCATCAAGGTTTCTTCAGATGGAGTCTGGGTATCAAGGTTGAGGGAAGGCTTCATATGAATGTTTTCTATACAAAGGGGAAAGTCGAGCAATCCGTAATAAGCGTATATGTTCTATAGATTTTCTTACCCCGAGTCTCACAGTAGTAACAGTTTGGTTCTTAATTAATGCTGAAAGGTGAAACGAGAAAAGCGCCCCCACCTAGGTGGAAAGGTTGTGATAGTCTAGTAACTGGTGGAAGTCTTTTAAAAAAAACTTTTTGTGGGTGAAGTGGTAACATACACATTTAAGGCGACAGACCTGTAGTATGAAAATTCCATCCTACTACATTGCATGTCTGTATTCATTCCTGAGGTTCTTTCTTACGACAAGCCAATGGTAGGATAATGTGCTAGCCGTTAAGAATGCATTTATGAGAGTCCCAAACATGAACTAAGGAGACTTTAGCAGAGCACCAAAATTTACTTTAACAAGCCTTACTTTTTTTTTTTTAGATTTCTCCGCAATACCCCTTGTATGTACTACAGTGGGGAAAAAATGCTTTAGTTGTTATAGTATGACCAAGATGAAACCTTTCTAGTAGGTGTTACTCCGGGAAAATGGGACAAAAGGATTGTTGGTGCTTCTCTGCCATGAATATCTGGTTTAGGTGGTTGTTTATGAATTGTTCGTTTATGCTATTTTTTAAGACCCCTTTGCCTTCACTGTATAAAACAGTATTAGTTTTCTCAGTCCCGGATTACTCTTTTTCTATTGGTTGATAAACATTTCTGCTTGTTGGTATGATTTAGAGAATGTTGACCCAAAAATTCCCTGTGCTATTTTAGTGTAACAGAAAACAAGTGTACTTGGTATTATGACTATTAAGCCCTTGCTTATTTCTTATGTAATTGGCTGAGGGTTTCAATGGTAATGCATGACTTAAATATCAAAAAGTCGGTGTATTATAATCTTCTAATGCTGCCGTAGCACTACCTCTAAAATCAACTATACCATGTTTCAGAGTTTTAAAATGCTATTTTTGTTTGTTTTACCTGGCAATTCTTTTAATCATGTACCTCAAATGAAAATGTTATTTTCCATGTCTATTACTTGATTGGTTACTGTTGCTTTTGCAGTGAATGAACACATTTTTCACTGATTTTGCTTCCCCGTTAGCGGGGAGTGCCTATTTGTGCGACAGGACCTGCATAATCACATTTCGTTTTTTTCTTATCCCCAAATTTTTCTTTGTTTTTAGGTCGAGCCTACTAGACTGCGCATGCACTGTCTTGCAAGGCATATTGTGGCTACCAAAAACATGGAGGGACTTGGATCCCACCCATTGCTTACCATTGGTTGGCTTTCCTTGTCATTCTCATTTGCCTGCTTCTTATCTTGCCAGTCTTGTGTTTGTCCTTCCCATGTAGCACACATCTTTTACAATCTGCATCTTTACAATTTACAATCGCTGCTTCTTTTTTCATTTGTATGAAGTACTGCTGTATGGGCATGTGTTCATGCCTCCTCCCTCATGTACATATCTACCCCCCCAACTCGGTTAGCCCCGTTGCCTGACTGCTTCTCTACGCCATCTTGATCTCGTCCCTGTGCTTCAACTATTGCTTCCCCCAACCATTACCCTCCATTGTTCTTCGACCCACCAACGTGTTGCTTTCTTTTCTTCCCTTCCGCTTTTGAGTGCACTTCTGCCCTCCCCCTATTGCTTTTGCATACCCTCCTGTGTTGCTTGGCCGTCACCATCCCTTCTTTCTTCACCTTCCTCCTCTCACCCTACCCATGTTGCTGTGCAGCTTCCCCCCCCCCGTGTTGCCATTTGCTGTATTTGCAAGCAATCTCTGCATGACTTTTTTTTAAACTGCTTTGCCTTTTTTGCCATATTATTCCAAACCCACTGTGTTTTACTATTCTTTTTATCTACGTTTTACTGAACTAACAGTGCAGTGTATCTTTGAGTAGGTCTGAACATGCATCATGGGAATTAATAACGTTTATTTTGGATTTCGTCCATGCTTGTTTTCCTAACAATTACCTCACTTTCATTTACCCTCCTGCATGTACCGCCTAGTTTTCAGCCATCCTGGGGTTATGGCTAGACTTTGGTTTTCTTGGTGCTGCTATAAGAACATGAAAAGCGTTCAGAGATTTGACATGGTGCCACAGTAAGGACATCATTGATTTAAACAAGAAAAAGTAATATACAGAAAATGAGCACCTGTGGCAGAAACCAGATCCCAGCTGACCCAGTATTACTCTAAAAAGTTAATTTATTCTTAGGTGCCCATTTTCCCAGTACTCAGTTGCTATAGGTAATACTGCAGCCTTGTATAGATTAACTTCTCTCTAGTTCAAAGAGAACACACTCCAAAGGTAAAAAAATAAAAACAGATAAAAATGTCCTAACAAAAACCTGCTTTATTTGTCATCCAATTCGTAGATAAAATTTGCAAAAAAGCCAATGGGTTTCATTCCTTTAACATATATTGGAACTTCTTCAGGGCACCCACATCATGAGTTTTTATGTTGTATCATTCAATGGCCATTGCGAATTTCTATTTTCCCAATACGTTTTGTAAATCACCACATCATATTGACACACGGAATCAGATGTTATGTCGTTCAGGGATCAAACATGAAGAAGCATTTTTATAAATGTATTTATTTATTTTTGCACTGTTTCTAAACACACCATACATGCCCAATGTTCAAATAGAGATATGGTGGAACCTTTTTAGGTCATTCCTTCCAGATAACAGAAGATGTCTGTTTGAGAAAAGACCTTTTGTTTGCTTAGAGTGGAGTCCGAGCCTGTCCATTGCTTACCATTGGTTGACTATATTGTCACTCATATTTGTTTGCTTTTGAATTCTTTAGCTTGTGGTGGTTTTACTTCCTCTTCTTGTTTGTCCCACCCCTGGAACATGGGCTTATCATTTATGTCTTTTCACAGCTTACTTTTCAGGCCTTACTTTCTTCTTTTTGGTAAAGCACTCCATGAGTGTATGTGTTTTCCAGCTAAATCTCCCTCATGTACTTCTCTTACTCCTCTGTCGTGCTCCGTTTTGCACACTCTCGCCTGTGTTCTTCTCACCCCCCCTCCATGTTGCACTCGCCTTTGTGTCCCCACATTGGCGCATGTGCTGTGTTGCCCACCTCATTAAAAAAAAAAAGTCACGTTTGCACTTTATTTACTGATGCCACTCAGATCAGTAAATAAAAAGTGCTGTCTCATTTTGTAGGCGCGCGTATACTTGGTGTGCCCGTCTACAAAGTGGCGCGGACACAGTAACCTGGCACCATTTTTTGTGTTCCTCTTTAGCCATGCTGCACAGCATTGCTAACCAGCATTGGCATTGGCAATAGGTCTTGCTTTTGGGACCTTATAAGTGTTAAGCCATGCAACAGTTGATTTTGTTGCACCAAGGATATTGTGCTGTATAGCTAAACACTTATAAGGTCCCAAAGGTGAGACCTATTGGCTATTCCAATACTTGTTTTCCTGGCCACGGTTGAGGGGTTGGCACAAAATACTTTCCATGATGGAGCATTGGTGGATCAACTTTTTTGGGGTTAGTTTCAAGCAGATTTATTAAATGGCGCCACAGTTATTAGTGAAGAAAAAAGCACTCTTCCTATGGAAACAGTAGCAAGCGCTGCTGTGTAATAATTTCACTAAAATGAAGCATTCTGGTCTAAAGCCAGATCTAAAAATATATATTGTGTGACTGAGCTTGATTATTAGGGGGTTCTTGTTTAGGGGTTCTTTGAAAGAGGTGAATAATTTAGGTGACAAACAGGAACACTAGGGAACAGTCTCTTGACTTCTAGAATATCTACTTAACCGTCCTATGTAACTCCTACTGCTGCAGCAAAATCAAACAACATTGCGTTTCACGTGTGATAATTAGGATTACAGCTAGTCTACTCACCAAATACGTCACCAATCTAAACCATAGCGTGATACTGCATCATAGATCACATTGGACCAGAACTGTTCCTCAAGTAAATATAGAACCCAAACGAACGCATTTTAGCTAGATTTCAACTCTTCAAATCGACTTAACGTATCAATGTATATGCATGATATATATTACTTTGAATGCAATACATTTCAGTCGATCTGGGGCTTCAGTAATGTGCGCCTCTGAAGTAAATCCACTATAGTTTCGAAAACACAACTTTGATCAGACGGCACTCAAAAGTGAAAGATTAAAGGCACATTGCAAGTTATTTGCAGATATTGTACATTTCTGCAGCCCAACAGCGCCATTGTGTGGATGGTTTCACCCTCATATGAAACCGAACAAAGGAAGCTATTGGCTTCAGGAATGTGAAAGAAAGCTCTTGTATCTTGAAATCTGATCACCCGTGACTAGAGAGGAGAGCCATATGGTGCCTCTGCTTCTAAGCACAAGCCAGCGCAAATGCACTTAAGCTCTAGGTAACAGTGGTAACATTTTCTGAAGCCCTTACTAGAAGTCTCGCCAGAGCACAGCGCATGCATGCGCTGGCTCAGGCAAGACCTAAAATCCATTGGCCAAGCCAATAGGTTGCAAAGGCGAAGACCTGTTTGCTTTCCCAATGCTTGTTCTACTAAAGGTTTTGAGTCAGAGTCTGTCTTTGTCAAGTTGAGCTTTTCTGATAGTTTGTGAAAGTTTGCAAGTTGCCACACCACTTACTCTTCTCCCGCAAGCATTGTTTGCTGGTACCTGATTAATGCATGTGTAACGTTACCCTGGGAAGCAGAGGGTTGATGTGAATGGTTTTCCTCTCCGTCACTGGTGTGATGTTCTTTGGACTAGTAGTGAGTTATCAACAGCTTCACAGCTTGACTCCCGTTGGAAATAACCACAGTCACCTCTGAATTGTTAAAGGTATGGTTTCTGTGTTTTGTATAGCCAGATCAAGTCCACTCCCTTTGGACACTTATCTTACATAGTTCACATTTCTATTGTCCTCTGATCGAAGACTGCCCCACAAACCCGATTCAGTGCTTGGCAGGTAAAGTCGCTGAAGAAGGCTATGCAAAATACTTAACATAACCCACATTTTTGATCGTCTTTTGCTAGTGCTATTTAAGTCTGTGAAATACAGGGCATACTTAACTTTCATCTTCTCCCTTTTATTTGTCAGGTTTCAGATTCTGTGGTAATCTACCAATTTACTGTCACACTAACCACCAGCTTTGAAAGAGTATATGTACCTGTTGCTCTGTGTTTGGCTGCACCTGTGGAATGGATTTCTTTCTGTGCCATGTGTGGAATTTCAGCACATGACTGGAATCCTCCAAACAAAAAAAGGGGGTTTCAAGTGTTCCCCTTTTTAGGTCTCGCCTGGAATTAGCATCCGAAGGATGCGTCCAGGCTGGAGACTTATAGCTAGCTGACTCGGGGGAATGAAGGACAAGAAAGTGCCACGCGCTTCTCTTTTGCTGGATTTCACTGCGTGCACGCGCACCCACATTCACGCATGCGCACATACACAGCCACATGCATACACAGCCACACGCATACACAGGCACACACACCCCCCCCGTCGCTGCCGCACCTACACACACACTAGCGCACCTACACGCACACACAGAGACCCCCACACACACACACCAGCGCACCTACACACACGCATGCACACATACAAAGACCCCCTCCCCCGCCGCCGCCATCGCACACATACACACACACACACACGCGCACCCCCCTCCCCTCCCCCCTAGAACTAAGCCCCACTTACCGCCATTTGGGACTTCTGTAGCCGGGGCTCTCCCTCGGGCATGGGAGCCCCGCCTTCAGGCACTCCGTGGGCGCGTGCGCGGGACTTCCGAAGACGGAAGTCCCGCCCAAAGGAACTGGCTCGAACGCTCCAGCCAAAGCAGCTCTGCGCCTCCTCGCACCTGGCCCATACGAAACTTGTTATTCAAACCGTGCTTTTCACAGCTGGAAAATAACGTGAGCCCTAAAGAGAACCGACAACTCAAGCTTTGATGAGAGGTTTCGCGCAGCATATTTTTAATGTGTGTCAAAAGTAATGTTTTATTTATCTTGAACCAGTGTATTGTTGTTGATTATACTCGAATATACACAGGAGTTGAATTTTCACTCATATATTGCGTCATACCGGTCCCATGTTACCTCTTCAACACGGCGCGTGATGCAGGGTATCTTAGTTGTCCTGCTGTTGTGCGGCAGTGGGCAGGCCACTGTGTCTTATGCTGAGCAGGGGCATGAGCACCGACTGGGGTGCTTTCCTGCATGACAGTAGGTGTACACTACATTTGAGTTCTAAATTTTAGCTTGCTGAGGAAAGCAGATGGAATGATTATCGAAAGTTTGGGTAAGCGAGTGGCCTGCATCACACAGATCACACCCTTCTCATGTAGCTATTCTTTATTTATTTTCAAATTTAAAATGATTGCGCTGGTTTTCTAATTAATAGTTTTATGTGTTTTAAGATTCGTCATATTGGGAAAGTCAACAGAAATCAATTGGTTTTCAACCCAGTTTACACCGATTGAGCGGCTCTAATCGTGTTTGCTGCATGTATGTAAACTTGTGTGCACGGCTCATGGGCAGATCTGTGCAGACAGGGCAGATGTTTGCAGCTTGTGTACGGACACAATGCCCAGGCCGTCAAACATGGACACAGCCTTCCAGAGTTGTGCTGCTTTTCGGCTGTTGCTTAGGTTCCTGCTGAGGCTCGGACCCCTGACATGATAAAAGTGCAGTTCTTAGACCCTGGCTCTGCACTTGGTTATTCGTGACCACACCCTGACAGACAGCCAGTGTTCAGGTCTTCCGGTCTTCCAGAGTAGTCAGCCGCCCTTCTAGTGGAAACGTTCAGCAATGTTACACATCGCATTGAGCCACATCACCCAGAATGGGTAATCGCAAAGCGGATAAAGGAGTTAAAGAGACGGCCTTATTTATTTATGTATTTATTTAGCTTTTTATTCAGTGCATACACAGGAGTTGAATTTTCACTCATATATTGCGTCATACCGGTCCCATGTTACCTCTTCAACACTGCGCGCGATGCAGGGTATCATAGTTGTCCTGCTATTGTGCGGCAGTGGGCAGGCCACTGTGTCTTATGCTGAGCAGGGGCATGAGCGCCGACTGGGGTGCTTTCCTGCATGACAGTAGGTGTACACTACATTTGAATTCTAAATTTTAGCTTGCTGAGGAAAGCAGATGGAATGATTATCGAAAGTTTGGGTAAACGAGTGGCCTGCATCACACAGATCACACCCTTCTCATGTAGCTATTCTTTATTTATTTTCAAATTTAAAATGATCGCGGTGCTTTTCTAATTAATAGTTTTACGTGTTTTAATGGCATGTGTGTGCAGGGCGATAAGCTTGCAGTTTTGTCCTATCGCTGAAGGTTGGTTGGTTGGGGAAAAAGTGTCTGGGGCGTCCTTTAAACAAGCATTTGCAATGCAATAGGTCTCACTTTTGCAAAAGTTTAAGCTATTAGCATTGTAAATGACAATGCCTTTTATTTATGTTTTAAAAGCAAAAACATAAATAAAAGGCATTGCCATTTACAATGCCAATAGCTCTAACTTTAATAATGCGAGACCTATTGCATTGCAAATGCTTGTTTATTTTCGTTTCTAGAAGAATATCTTAAAGATGTAGTGTCTGTTCCTAAAAGAGGCGAACCAGACAATTTAAAACTCATTCGATCTCCGCTCTTCAATCCAGTCTGGCCCTTATTTGTTACTATTATGCTAGAAGATATTTGAGTTGATCGCACACAGTAGCTCTCTCTTCCGCCATTTGCCACCAAGTCCCACGGTTTCCTAAATGTATGTGTCTCTATACTTGACCTTCTCTTCCTAACCCTCACAGACCTCTACCATATACTGGCATGAGCAGGCAGTATCTACATAAGGAGCATATGGGATCTGGGTTGATTCCATTGTAGTGTACTGGAGGATGGCCTGGTGGGCGTAAGTATTTCCAAGGACATGAGACTGTAACAGATGGTTGATGCAAGGGAGCTGGTTATTTGTTGCAAGAATTCCCCAGTAAACAACCTGACAAGCTATTGAATTATCCAACTGTGCCAACCCTTTCATGCATAGTTTCAGCATTTAATTTTAGTTGCACTCTTGAGAGCAGATACTGCTTTGCAATTTGGCATACTAGTGTTTTTAAGTATTCCACCAAATTATTCAAATTCAATTTTAAGCTGGTCAATTCAGCGTTTGCTGCGCGTAGCTTTTACTTTAATCGTTTTTAAGCGCAGACTGAAAGTGTTCTGAATAATGACGTAGGAAGAAAAAGTTATGTGAATGATAGTGTCCGTGGCACAGCCTTGATCCCATTGTATAGTTCAAGGGAATTCACTTCAAACAATGCAACTGTGCCTTTTTACTGCCGAGATTACGAAAGTTTAACAAAACACTAACCTATACTGTTGAGTGCTCTATAAAATTCTTGACATTAATATGGAAATGAAGCAAAGGAACCCACTGTGCACATCTAATTTAGAGGGCAAAGCTGTGGAAATGTGGTTTGAATTTGGAAGAGCAATTGGAGCATCTGTATTGAATGTTCTTCATTTGGTAGTAATGAATGCCTCTTTTGCATGCTCTTCATTGTTAGTAAAAATACAGATTCATGCTAACTTCTTTTTCGGCTGCTGAATACTTATACCCAATGGTAGAACTTATTTAAGGTGTAGATAGTGTATGTAGTCTCACACAGGCTCTTCCTTCTACATGCCAGTTTTACAGTTCACCTTACCGTTTAGGCTTATGTCGAACCATTCGTAAATACATACCTGTAAACTGACTGGCAGGATCCGAGACTGACATTTTTTCTGCAGTATATTTAAAAAATATTTTACAGTTTACACCATATGCTTTTTAAGCTGTGCATAGAACATCTGCCTTTTATCCCACCTATTACCTTTCAAGGTATTGCACAGGTTTCCCAGGGTTCATTCCCCTGATGACATTACAGGGCAAGTGATTTGGGTGTACCAAGGGGTAGATTTCAACACTTTGGGTGAGGAATTGTTTTGCTGTTGGAAACGCACGTCGGTTCTTTATCTATAGGTATCTCCCACCAAAAGTGCCTAATCTGCCATGAAAGGTGGTAGCTGACCATTATCAACTTGTCTTTGAAAAGATTAGCTGTTTAATGCAAGGCAAGTACTTTTGAGCTCTGTCATGACCGGTTTAGCTGCAAAACGACATGTAAGACAAATTTAGAATTTGGGTCAGCCCCCTTTAACAGTTTGCTTTGAGTCTGCACTTTCAACCAATTTCTGTCTCACCATTGTAAGAAAGTGAATTATTAGTTGGGATGGATGGTAGTCAACCACAAGTAATAGGCACAAACCTGTTAGGTCCAGACTAAGGTTTCCATACGTTAGACCTGACCTCAACCACTGGTAGCTATGGCACAGAGCATGCAGGCTTAATTAACCCCTTCCATGCTCATGACGAGCTCAGCTCGTCATGAGGCACAGTTGAGCTGTGCTGATGACGAGCTGAGCTCGTCATGAATATAGGAGCTTTCCAATTTCCAGCACAGGGGAAAAATAACCACAGCAGCGATGTGGTTAACTTAGGAAAAGGCATAAAGCATTTAGGAGTACAAAAACTGTTGAAAAGTCAAAAACATGACACTATAAAAATCCCACTCCAATTAATAAAAATGAAGAAAAATGTAATAAGCAAAGTGACACTCAAGCGACAAAAATCCAATAAGGGTCATTGAAGATATGAATATTTGAAGAATTAAGTGAAATACAGCTCTAAAAATCATAAAGAGCGGTAGACGGAGTCCTAGAAGTGATTTGCAGATGACAAAGATAGTTCTGGCTGGATACACCAAGTGGATATGTTTCCTTGAGTTCATACAGGTTTTCTAACACTGAAGAGGGATTTGTCAATTTTAAGAAGAATAATCCTTCCCATGCAGGTCGTTGCTGAAACTATAGCTGCCTCTGTGGAACCAAAGGACTGATACCTGAAGCCGGTTGGTCCCAGTCCCACTGGCGCTCTGGGGCTTTGAAGATTTCTTGCTAAACATTTTTAAAGTCCCAGTACAGAATGGGACTTGGTTGTTTTTCAGAGATATGGGAATCTTTGAACGGGATGAAGCTGAAATCCAGTCGAATACTATGGGATTGTTGGGCAGTTATTTGTTTCTGGTATGTCCTGCTGAAGCTCTGGCCCTCTGGAGAAAACGTTTTCAAATTTTCTTCTGGCACCCAACCAACCGCAGAGTACACTTCTACTGTCCAGAGGACCTCCGGGGAGGAAATTAGAGACTCACAGGGTGTCAGGTAAAGGTCAACAGTAGGGTCTAGTCCATTTTCAGTTGCTGCTAGGCCCTTTGGGTAAAGTGACCTCTTGCAACTTGTTGTGTCCCTGAGCCATGGAGGAGGTCAGCCACCTGAGACACCCCTTTGTCATGGATTCAAGTAGGAGCAGGTCCAACCCTTAAGGTCTCCTCACAGGTTTCAAACAGAAGGTGCATCTTTTATTCAACTGGTCCAGAAATTGTTCTGTGGATGGTGCCTTGGGGTGTCACATTTATGCCTTGCACCAGCTAGTAGGTTGAAGGAGGTCTCTGGGCTCTTCCCTAGCCAGGGTAAACCCTACTCGCTTTTCAGTAGTTCCCGATTGCCCTACTGTAAACAATCCCACAGTGCACCTTGTTCCCAAAATCCAAGGTTGGAAAATCCATTTCCTTTTATGCAGAGTCTGTATGGCCACCCAAAGGTGTCGCCATGTTAATGAGAAGTTCTCTCCTTTGATATTCAAAACACATTCTGGAAGTAGATATTTTCCCATTGGGTTAGGTGCCGGCCTGACTATGTGGACGAAGGCTGGACATTTGCAGGTGTCACCTGACATTTACTTGTGACAGGCAAGCAGGCCCCTTTGACGCTAATTTAAGTCCGTGGTCTCCATGCCAGGAGAAGAAAACCCCTCCCCCCTCCTATGCCAAGGTCCCTATTCTGGGAGCAGTTTTCACACGTCATTGAGATCAGGCACAAGTTGACAGTTGCTGAAGAGCGAATATAATTGTTTTCCAGGGGCAGCCTACTCACCCCATATGTGTACATTACAAGTCAGCAAGCAAAAGTGCATATTTCCTGAGTCAAAGCTCAGACTTGCAGATACAAAATGGTGTCAAAACATGCAGGCGTGCACAAACATTCATACCTTGCTTCTTGGGTACTTGCATTATTCAGGGATATTAATGGGGCTCATGGTGAAGGTAGGGGGCACCACCCCTGTTGTCACACACTGGTTATTAAAAGGCATTGTATTTTAATAATTGTACCAAGAGTAAATCTCTTAAGCTCACAAGTAGCAATGTGTAACAATAAATTGCGGTTCCTTTCATATTTCTGTCTAGAGATACTTGGTTATCTTTTGAGTTTCCAATTGAAAGTGATTATAATCATTGCTTTATTGTGGTTGCGCTGACGCGGTTAGGTAAAGACCAGTAATAGTTATCTCCTCACAGCGCCTGGTATTGATCTACTTTATCACCCAAGTAATGCGTCTTTCACGAATGACTGCTTTCATTAAAGAACCCAACGAATGTCTTGTATCAAATGGCAAATCAAGCAGAAGAGCGAAGTTGAAAAGTAACTGCATGCAAATGGACAGAAACAACATATGAATTGATTACACCATCAAGATCGTGCTGAATGCAGAAGCCAATTGCAGAAACACATTCTACATGATAAACACTAACTTGAAACATAATCAGAACAAGTACGTTCATGTACTGTAATATTTGGCTGGCGTTTATTGTTAAAAAAAAATGTTTATATGAAGAAACGCTCAAAATACAGGTTTTTGTGAAAAAAAAAGTCCATTGTGATAACCATTTTAGTAGATTATACAGTACTTCAAGTAAGCATTTGTTTTATGTGAGGGTAGTATTGGTTTCAGTATAGAAAGGCTCCCTTGGAAGATGGATTTCGTGTTTCCTTGGTTATCCAGCTAAGATCTTTTATCATACACAGCGAGAGATTTGTCAGCTCCCTCCAGCCATTGCTTTACATGCTTAACCCCCTTTTAGCAGTATACATTTAAGCAAGTAACTCCTGTGGGAGGGCCATGAAATTATGTTGAGGCATTAAAACCTTGATGACGACTGTTTGCATCTCTATAAAGAAATGGTAGCGTTTTGCAAACCCTTTTCATCTCGAGTTAAAATGTTTCCATTTTAAGATTTCTACGCATCTCCAGCACAAATGCTTGTTATCATTTAGTGTCCATGGTGAAGGCCTGGTTTAATTTCTCTTATTAAAGAGCATTGTGTGGTGACTTACATGTGCCTCAACTAAGTCATGTTTTGTCTCTGTGTCTTTGACCATTCCGGTCAGCCATGTGCGCAGTATTGTTGTGCTCTTAGACTTCACTTGTTCCCCTTTTTTCCCCTTATTCTACCAGGTCTGTACATCCTACTATGCTCCCTTTTCTTCTACCTCGCCATCTTCTGTTACTGTGAGGGCATGCTACGTTATGTGTGCAACATTTGTGTATTTTGCTTTTGTGTGATTAAGCGAAATGACGACCGCAGATTAAGCAAAATGATGACAGACGTTCTTGAAATGCCAATCTCCCTTTTATCCGCTATATTTTAAAATAAAGCTTGTCCTCGTCAATTTTTGGTATGAAGACGTATTTAATGAAAAGAACCATGAATAGCTTGCTTTCCGTTAGTCCTTTGCATTTGCGGTAAAAGTTTACCGCAAATGGCTCATTATTATGTGAAGTAACATAATTTCGGTAATTATGCATAACCAGAGTAATTCAACATTCTCGAAATACATTAATTTTGCTGCATAATTTTACATTTTGCCCAGGCCAAATGTAATGCTCACTATTGTGTGCCCAAGGACAGACATCCAGTTCTCCATTCCACCTTCTCTTGTGCCTGTGACTATTTTTAGGTTTCGCATACACCGCGCGCAAGCGCTGCTTTGGAGTGACCTCTTGGAATCACTCCGGGCTTTTGTGGAAACTCGTGCATGTTTTGCACTGTTTCAAATTGTACTCGTGCACGTATGGTGTTTACCTTGTGGGAGCGAGCAGCGGCGCCTTCTGTTTGCAATTATCGCACCTCCCGCTGCTCACTCCCGCAAAGTAAACGCTGTACATGCCCTCAGCGTCTACAGGCATCTAGTATTCTGTTACTAATTACTTTACAGCTTTCAGCCTCGAAGCCGCGCCCCGTTCTCATTTTGAAAGTGATCACAGTTACAACCTTCTCATTTAATGTTGACGATTTCCAAATATTGCACTAGGTGGTGTTGTAGCCCATGAGTTTTTTTAGTGCCTTGTTTCCTTTTAATAACGTTGCGTTGAATGTTCGGGGTTCTATGAATGGCTTTAAATGATTGTTTTTTTGCTGAACAACCTGAAACACAATCTGTCGGTCAAAGGATTAAAAGATGCGCAATATCGCTCAGACACTTAGGAATGTCTATAGCACGATTCCGTATCAACAGCCTGTGCATTTTACCCGTGATGTAAAACACATTAAGTAAACATTGGCTTCAAGATAATTGATTTGAAAGTCCATTAGGAAGATGTATGGAAACTTGCAGATCAAATGTTCAAATTCAGCGGTAGGCGGATGACAGCTGTGCGCAGGCTGCAGCAGCCTCAAGAAATGCACCATATGGGCACTATACACGTATTTGAATCTAACACATTGCACTCTCTCAGCCAGTAGCTTTCAAGAGGTCGACATAAAAAGAAGAGGCCGGCTTGTGCAGGAGAAGCAGGCGTGAGATTAGAGTAACTGCCCCCGCACTGTTCCTGCACACCAGCGAAAATATACCCGCCTGCACTGCCCATGTTTACAGGCGGAACTATTGTGTTTTACCTCGCAAGCGTGACAGGTGCCGCTCAGCCGGGCAGATGCCAGTGTGGTTACACACATGCAGCCCCTATATAATAAATTGTCTCTTCTAATGGTAAAGTGCAGGGGTGCACACTTCAGAGCTGGCGGTAAAATAGGTTGTCTATCCTCACTGGCGTGAATAAGTTTATAGATCACCTTTTCGTCTCTGTGTCTGCAGATTCAACCGCCACCCCCTCCCCCCTCCCCCCACACACACACACACACACACACCCTTCTCTTTCTGATGGAAGAGCGCATAGACAGCCTCTTCTGGGAACTCGTGTGGAGAGGAATGCTAATATATCACAGCTGTTCGTGTAACCCCGCACACAGCTTCTGTCCACATGGTGACATAGAGCGATTGGTTGCAGCGTTCTGCCACCCGCCAGAATCTAGCAGCGCTATATAAACCTAATCGATAAATTGAACTGCCCACATAAAAGTGATTGGGGAATATACTTAACGTGTGCATGTAGTGTGGGCGCCCCCAATGGCCTCGGTACACGTTGGTGTAATCCGAAGCAGGACGCGTACTAGAAGGAGGTATATACAGCGATTTATGGTTCAAAGGCCCAAAAACAAATACTTTTTGACACCTGAACTGTCCTCCAACCCTGACCTTTTCACTTTGCTCACACTAAGAATTAAACCGGTTTAATTCTCAGCAAGTTACCCCCACTTGAGATAAGCCAACAAGTAATGGAATTCAACCCTCCACCGTAGCTTGCCACCAAAACCGGGAAATGGCTATTTTGAGACTCGCTTGCTCAAACCAGCTTAGAAATGGAGTGTCTCTGAGTCCAGGGTAGTAAGCTCTATATAAATGCAATTACAATAAAATGATAAATAAAGTGATTCGCTCGATCAGAAATGTTTAATTCACCCTCTTCATAACACACCACATGGCCTGTTTGTAAACTTATTTCATCACAACTTATCTTTACTTTTAAAAACAAGCATTTGCAATGCAATAGGCCTCACATTAGTAAAAGTTTGAGCTATTAGCCTTGATAATAATAATGCAATGCCAATACCTCAAACATTTAGTAAGGCGAGACCTATTGCATTGCAAATGCTTTTTTTATTTTCTATTCCTTTACTTTTGGTATAATCGCAGCACCCGCGCTTTACTTACAACATTAAAAGTAAAGCGCGGGTGCCGCGATTATACCAAAATTAAAGAAATAGAAAAAAAATCTATTTCTTTACCTTTGGTTTAGTCGCGGCACCCACGCTTTACTTTTAATGTTATAAGTAAAGCGCGGGTGCCCCGATTATACCAAAAGTAAAGAAATAGATGTTTTTTCTATTTCTTTACCTTTGGTATAATCGCGGCACCCGCGCTTTACTTACAATATTAAAAGTAAAGCGTGGGTGCCGCGATTATCACAAAAGTCAAGAAAAACCAGTGCCGCGTGCGTCACGCCTGTGCACGATCATTGCTCCTCCCACGGCCTATTGGTGTCTAGTACACGCTTGGTGCGGTAATAAACACCAATAGGCGCACCAAGCATGTACTAGACACCAATAGGCCGTGTGAGGGTCTATGCGCGCGCCTCTGGCCAATTGCGTGCAGTTTTTTTACAATAAGACGCACACAAAGGCCAATAGGGGAGCTAAAAAGGAAACGCACGAGCTTGTGCGATTCCTAAGTCAGCTCACATTCCCCGTTTTTCACCTCCAAAATGCCTCGTGCTGCGTGCGCACTGCTGCGCAGTGCACTGCTTGGCCCAAAAATGGACTACGCTTCTTCTTTCTTCTCACCTACTCCAGGTGCCTACCTTTCTCTTTTTAAAGTTCACTTACACACTCTCTCCCCTACACCCCTCCTATACGTTTCTGTCAAAAACTCTAAATCTTGCCCCTTTGCGCCTCTCTCGTTCTCCCTGATCTGAAAGAAACACGTTAGTGTTAGATTCCTTACCTTAGAATAACCCCAGGCGTCAGTCTGGATCCGGAAACTTTTGCGTAGCAGTACCCCTGCGCGTCGGTAGGCGTCGTCTGCAGGCGTCCCCTGCGGCTCCGCGTCCGTCGTCGGCGTCGTGCGCCGCGATGACGTCGCTGGAGTATATAGACGCCGCCTCCGCGCGCTGACGTCAGTTCTTCTTTTTTCCGCGCCAGTGGACGCAGATCTGAAGAGCAGTACTCCGGTCTTTGACCAAGTTTTTCGATTGTTTTTTTCTCTATTGTGCCTGATAGGATGCCTGGGTTTAAGAATTGCGATGACTGTGAGCGCACGATGTCGGTCACGGATCATCACCGCCTCTGTCTCCGGTGTCTGGGCCCCGACCACGACGTGGACTCCTGTGTCGACTGCCGGGCCCTCACCAACAAGGCTAGGCGGGAGCGGTCCCGCAAGCTACTGGAGCTCCGGGTGTCGGCCCCACGTCGGGACCGGGAGCGGTCCCGGTCCGGCCGGAGGTCGAGAGAGCGTTCGAGGGAGCGGTCGCGGAGCCGCGCCGAGCGTTCCGGAAGTCGACACCACTCGTCAGGCTCGTCAGGTAGGAAGCACAAGAAGTCGGGGCGTCGTCATCGTACCCCCGACTCCCCCCGACGCTCGCGCGATGCGGCCGGGGGCTCGGGTGACCCCAACCCCGCGGCTCCGCGAGAGTCGCCGGCGCGGCCTGCCTCATACCCTCCGGTCCCTGGGCATGGCGCGACGCCTGAGGAGATCGAGGCGTTCCTCATGGCCATGAGGGCGCTCGCTTCTCCGACGGGGCCTACGGTGCCTTCGGGCCCAGTGCTACCGTCTGGGGGCCCTGGCGGTTCGGGTGTCCCTGCCTCGGCGCCGTCGGGTGCTCCGGCCCCGGCGCCGCCGACGGCTCCGACCCCGGCGCCGCAAGGGCCTTCGGGATCGGCGCCGGCTGGTCTTCCGGCCTCCCCGGCGCCGTTGCCATCGGGGTTACCCCCGACGCCGCCCCCGCGCGGCGCCGGTTCTCCAGTGCCGGCTCCGGCCGGCGGTGGGGTTCCGACGCCGGCTCCGGGCGGCGCCGTCCCCTTACCTTCTCCGACGCCGGACGCGGAGCCGGACGGGCGTCGCTCGACGCCGGTTCCGGCGCCGATGGGGCCCATGAACCCCGAGGAGCCGGTCTTCATCATTGACTCCGAATACGGAGAGGATGAGGAGTACGGTGAAGGTTGGGAGGGGTCCGAGGACCCTCTGTCACGCGAGTGCCAGTATGACCCGGACTGGACAGGTGACTTGGGGGATGCCAGTGGTTTGGACGACTCTCCTAACCCTGGTTTGATCTCTCCTCCAACCGTGGCATCGGTGGAGGGAGCTGCCTATTCTGTGGTGCTGATGAGGGCTGCCAAGGCCTTACACCTTGAGCTCCCCGTCGCGGCCGTGAGGCCTAACATCCTCACCGAGGTCTTCAAACCGCAGTCATGCCCACTGGAGCCACTGCTGCCGTTTAATGAAGCCTTGTCAGACGTTCTGTTGGGCACGTGGTCCAGGCCCGCTTCAGGTGCGCCTGTTGATCGGAACGTGGCCAGGCGCCACCGTCCTTGTCCGGACGACCCCAAGTACCTGTCTACCCACCCCACTCCTGAGAGTCTGGTGATCCAGGCCTCGACCTCCCAGTCCGCATTCCCGTCGGCCCTGCCCGACCGGGAATCCAAGAGGTATGACCAGTTTGGAAAAAAGGTCTTCTCGTCCATTAGTTTGGGCCTGCGGTCTTGCAACACCGCTTGCCTCTTGGGCCGCTACACCCACTCTGTGTGGGATACTGTCGCGGAACTGCTGCCAGAATGCCCCATGGAGGTGCGGGCAAAACTCGGTCAAGCTGTGGCTGAGGGCCGGGATGCAGCGAAATATTCAATACGGTGTGGTCTTGATACGACCGACTCGCTGGGCAGAGCTATGTCAACGACGGTGGCGATTCGTCTCCACGCCTGGCTGAGATCCGCCAATTTTTCGGCTGATGTCCAGAATACATTAATGGACATGCCGTTTGATGGCTGTCACCTGTTCGGTGACAAGGCGGACCACGCGCTGGAACGCTTCAAGGACTCCAGGGTCACGGCCAAGTCCTTGGGTCTCTCGACCCAGCGTCAGCAAACGGGTTCGTTTCGTCCCTTTCGTGGCCAAGGAAGGGGCGCCCCCACACGTGCTGCCAGCCACGCGCCGCAACAATCCTTCCAACGCGGTGGCGGCCGTGGAAACCGCCGTGGTGGCGGTCGGGGACAACGGCGGGGTCAGACCACACCTTCCCCCGCAGCATCTACCCCAAAATCCTCCTAGTCCGTGCTTTCGGCCCCATGTGACGCCAGTGGGTGGCAGGGTTCGCCATCACCACGCTCACTGGCGCACGATCACTTCGGACAGGTGGGTGCTGCAAATCGTCCGAAGGGGCTACTCCCTCCCCTTCGAGACCTCTCCTCCAGCCATGCCACCGCAGAACCACCGTGTGTCGGGGGACCACTTGACACTTCTGCAGGAGGAAGTTACGGCCCTCTTGGCCAAGGGGGCCATCGAGCGCGTTCCTGGGCCAGAAGTAGGGCGTGGTTGCTATTCCCACTACTTTCTGGTGCCCAAGAAGGACAAGGGGGGCCTACGTCCTATCTTGGATCTAAGGAACGTCAACGGCTTCCTCAGGAAGGAGAAGTTCAAGATGTTGACGTTAGCTCAGGTCTTGGCTGCTCTGGACCCACAAGACTGGATGGTAGCGTTGGACTTGCAGGACGCCTATTTTCACGTCCCCGTCCTGCCGGCCCACCGGCGTTACCTGCGGTTCACGGTAGGCCTGGAGCACTTTCAGTTTATCGTGCTCCCCTTCGGCCTTACCAGCGCCCCACGGGTGTTCACAAAGGTGATGGCGGTGGTCGCAGCCCATCTGCGCAGGTTGGGGGTTTCAGTCTTCCCCTACCTAGACGATTGGTTGTTGAAGGCGGGCTCGCCCCAAACAGTCGTCCACCACCTTCAGATGACGGCAGACCTCTTGCACGACCTGGGGTTCTCCATCAACGTGCCGAAATCACACCTGTGTCCCTCTCAAAAGCTCCTTTTCATCGGAGCGGTTCTGGACTCGGCGCAGTTTCGGGTTTATCCTCCGGAACGGCGGGTTCGGGATATTCAGGCTTTGATTCCTATCTTTCAGCCGCTATCCCGAGTCTCGGTCAGGTTGACGCTGCGGCTGCTGGGACTGATGGCTTCCTGCATCCTTCTGGTGCATCACGCCAGGTGGCGGATGCGGGCTCTGCAGTGGGACCTGAAGTTTCAGTGGGCCCAGCATCAGGGCAACTTGTCCGACCACGTCTTGATCTCGGAGGGCACTGCGAGACAACTGCAGTGGTGGCTTACGGACCGCGATTGGGTCAGGGGCAAGTCCCTCTCCCTTCCCCAACCGGAGCACGTTGTCGTGACGGACGCGTCCCTCCAGGGCTGGGGTGGCCACTTGGGAGAGGCAGAGATCAGAGGCATCTGGTCTCCGGCGGAGTCCCGGCTCCATATCAATCTGTTGGAGCTGCGGGCGATTCGTCTGGCACTGAAGGCATTCCTCCCCTTTGTCAACGGGAGTGTAGTGCAGGTGTTCACCGACAACACCACCGCCATGTGGTACTGCAACAAACAGGGCGGAGTGGGGTCGTGGACCCTTTGCCAGGAGGCTCTGCGCCTCTGGCAATGGCTGGAACGTCAGGGCGTGACTCTGACGGTTCAACACCTGGCAGGTTCTCTGAACGCCAGGGCGGACGAACTCAGCCGTCGGTGCTCGATGGATCACGAATGGCGTCTGAACTCGGACGTGGCGCAAGGCATCTTTCTGCAATGGGGAGAGCCTTGGTTAGATCTATTCGCCACAGAAGAGAACGCGCAATGTCATCAGTTCTGCGCGTTGGAGTTTCCAAGACGGCACTCGCACGGCGACGCCTTTCGGCGCGAGTGGAGTTGCGGTCTGTTATACGCCTTTCCGCCTATACCACTTCTGCCCAGAGTGCTGAAGAAGATCAGGCGCGACCGGGCACAAGTTATCCTTGTGGCTCCGGACTGGGCTCGAAGGTACTGGTATCCCGAGCTACTCAGCAAGTCAGTCGGTCCCCCGATCCGCCTGCCCCTTCAGGAGGACCTTCTGTCGCAGCAGCAGGGGACGGTCCTCCACCCGAACCTGTCCAGTCTCCGCCTCCATGCTTGGAGATTGAGCGGCGGTCCCCCGATCCGCCTGCCCCTTCAGGAGGACCTTCTGTCGCAGCAGCAGGGGACGGTCCTCCACCCGAACCTGTCCAGTCTCCGCCTCCATGCTTGGAGATTGAGCGGCGGCAGTTGAGGCCATTTGACTTGCCTCCTGAAGTCTGTGATGTTATTCTGGCAGCCAGGCGTCCCTCCACTAAGTCGGTATACGCCTGTCGGTGGAACAGATTTGTGGCATGGTGCACAGCAAAGGCTGTGGATCCTCTTTCTGCCCCTCTTTCGGAGGTTCTTCTGTTTCTTCTTTCTCTTGCCCAGCAGGGCTCTGCTCTGGGCACTATCAAGGGCTACCTTTCTGCCCTTTCAGCCTTTTTAAGGCTTCCTGATCAGCCTTCTTTGTTCAAATCCCCGATTGTAACTCGATTCTTGAAGGGCATCACTCACATGTTTCCACCTGTTCCGTTTGTGATGCCTCAGTGGGATTTGAACCTGGTTCTAACTTTCCTGATGTGTGCTCCCTTTGAGCCCCTTCATTCTTGCCCTCTCCGTCTCCTGACTTTAAAGACGGCTTTCCTGGTTGCCATCACCTCTGCCAGGAGGGTGAGTGAGCTCCAGGCTCTTTCTGTCCAACCTCCTTTCCTGTCCATTCATCCTGACAAGGTGGTTCTGAGGACTAGACCTTCTTTCCTGCCCAAGGTTGTTTCGGCCTTTCACATCGGGCAGTCCATCACCCTCCCTTCCTTCTTCCCGCCTCCGCATCCTTCAAAGGATGAAGAGCGGCTCCATCGTCTGGACCCAAAACGTGCGCTTTCATTTTACATGGATCGCACACGCCAGTTCCGGGTGGATGACCAACTGTTTGTTGGCTACGTGGGTGCGAAGAAGGGACGGGCGGTTTGTAAACGAACCATCTCTCGATGGGTCGTCCTCTGCATCAAAGCGTGCTACTCTTTGGCTCGGAAGGAGCCTCCTGTTGGGCTGAGGGCCCATTCCACTCGGGCCACGGCGGCTACTACTGCCCTGGGCCGGGGAGTCCCCTTGCAGGACATTTGCCAAGCGGCTACGTGGGCCTCGCTGCACACCTTTGCGAGGCACTACTGCCTGGACAGTCAAGTCCGGAGGGATGGCTTCTTTGGCCGTTCTGTCCTCCAGGACTTTCTGGTGTAGTTTTGTATTGGTTCGCAGACCCACCACCGGGGTTGGTATTGCTGGGGTATCTATTCTAAGGTAAGGAATCTAACACTAACGTGTTTCTTTCAGATGAACAAGTTACTTACCTTCGGTAACGATATATCTGTAAGAAACATTAGTTAGTGTTAGATTCCTTACCGAACCCACCCATCCTCCCCGTTCTGCGAACTGATACCTAGGGTTAAGGTCATCCCTTTCAGGGCCCTAGTTTTACATGGCACCAGTGTTGGTTCTCTCATGGCTCTGCGTCTCCTGGCGCGGAAAAGCTGTGTGCAAAGAACTGACGTCAGCGCGCGGAGGCGGCGTCTATATACTCCAGCGACGTCATCGCGGCGCACGACGCCGACGACGGACGCGGAGCCGCAGGGGACGCCTGCAGATGACGCCTACCGACGCGCAGGGGTACTGCTACGCAAAAGTTTCCGGATCCAGACTGACGCCTGGGGTTATTCTAAGGTAAGGAATCTAACACTAACTAATGTTTCTTACAGATATATCGTTACCGAAGGTAAGTAACTTGTTCTTATTGTCTCATCCCCTCTTTCTATAGCTCTCCTCCTCCTTTATTTTAACCCTATTTCTCCATTTAACTCACTCGCACTCTAGCGAGCTGCATCTCTCTCCTCCATGGACTGAATGCATGTGCCTTTCCTCTGTGAATTCTAATAATTGAGGTGCAGCGCACTATAATTTGACATATTGCCATTCCAGAAACAGCCTCTTATGTATCTAGTACACAGACATTTAGGGCCTTGCCCAAACAAACCCTTTATAGGCCTTCAACTACACTACAACTGTAAACTGCTACAACTGGTACAACATTTTCTTTTAGAGGGCACTTTGCAAAATATTACTTATAAAGCACTCATATTCACCAAAACTACTTACACCTCTCAAAGACGAGACCTATTGGCAATGCCAATGCTTGTTTTCCATACTGCTCTGGGGCGCCCTTTTAAGATCTCGCCTAGGCAGCGCGCATGCGCTGTCTTTTCGAGACATCTAGTAATCTATATGCGAGGCGAAACTCCGCTTATTACTTTATCATTTTCGCTACTTGCCATTTGTTCAATCTTGTTTTTTTTGTTAGCGGGCTTGTTATTGGCTCTTCACCCGATACGTAACTTCCGGTTAGTCCGGAAACAGCACTGCCTAATTACAGTCTCCTTACGCAGCGTATTTAAAATAGTGCGCATTAACGTGCACGCACTACGTTACATAACAATTATACGCATTCGCCAAAAGTTTGACGTGTGTGCATGCGGCTCCAAAGTCCACAAAACCATTGACAAAGCCAATAGAACGTACCCGTTGTAAGTATGATGTTCCTTGTAACATCATATATCTTGATGCTATGACAGAAATCCTCAATTGCAAGTCGGGTGGCACACTATGTAAAGCACCGACTTTTAGCTTCCGTGATTTAAGCCACGCCCTTCATCATATTATACACGCCCCTTCTAGTTTTAGTGTACGGAATGCTAGCAAACAGCACTACTATGCACAGTGCAATGGGTGCACCATCTCGGAAGTGCTGGAGTATCTAGCACAGTGTCACCGGCACTTACTTGGAAGTGCTTAGGATCGTGCCTGTGCAGCTGAGTGCCAGGGGCTCCAGTTCGCTTACTCTCATCTTGTGTGACGTGCATCTCGAGCCCTGGAATGCGCTCAGAGTTCGGCGACAGTCCGCACCTCACAATGTCGCGGGTTCTTTACTCGCTCCTCCTCTGGGGCCTTGCAGCTTTCAGCCTGCACCGGAGCTGGACTGTGGTGCGCTGGCGCTAGGTTGTAAAGACTGCCTGTCCCGCTCTCCCAAATAAGATCAGCCTGAGATATCACACGGGCAGGGGGGCGTGGGGGGGGGCACAAAGCTCAGGCAAGTAGCTGACACAGAGCCACGCACACAGTTTGCCCCCTTTTTCGAGAACCTTTCCTCTCACTACCACCACTTCAGCCCCCCTACTCCAAGGCACTCTCCTCTCTCCAGCCACCCTCTTCTCACCAGCACTCTTTTCCAGGACCCCCCCCCCCCCCCACACCTACTGTCACTTCCGAGGAGCGCCTCTTCTAGCGCCCCTTTCTAATACCTTCATACAGCAGCAATTCTTACAGAGCACCCCTGCTCCTACCATCACCCCTCTATCTCCGGATACCCACTCCTATCACCAGCACCCCATCTTCTCCAGCCCCTTCTACTTACCACTAACCCCTTTCCCACAGAACCCGCCCTCTCACCAGCACTCTCCTTCCCCAAGTATTGCTTTCCTCAGCCGCCCCTCTGCTCATCACCCCCTCCTCTCCCAGCAGCTCTCCCCACATCCCCACAGTAGCACTGTTTCCAAACCAGGGATCCTAAAAAAAAACACATTTGCAATGCAATAGGTCTCGCATTTACACAAGTTAAAGCTATTGGCATTGTAAATGACAATGCCTTTTATTTATGTTTTAAAAACGAAGACAAAAATAAAAGGCATTGTCATTTGCAATGTCAATAGCTCAAACTTGCGTAAATGCGAGACCTATTGCATAGCAAATGCTTGTTTTTCTTGTGCTGGAACCCTTTCACCAGCAAGACTTCAGAGAGAAAGACCCCATCTCGAAACATAACTCCGAGGAGCAACATAGCACACCGAATCTTAGCAAGGATGGTGGATGGACTTTGGTGAATGGGTCTTGTTGCAACATTTAAAAGACATGCTCCGATTGATATTTAAAGTTCGGGTTGTTCTTGAAAATCAGTAAACACACTGTTATTTTTCTTGATGCGTGTTATAGAGAGGTTAATGTGGATGTCATTCAGATGAATCGGGCAACCTTTTACTACATCTAGAGTGGTTAGCCTACTTTTCACTTTTGCATAGCGCTCATCTTGGATAATAGGCTTTACTCTGACTTCAATATTTGATCTCTACGTGATCTACATTCTGAACTCATTACGGTGTTGAATGCTATGCGTTTTATTATATATTTTCCACCACTGTCTATTACTTGAAATCCCATTTAGGCAAGAACCAAATCATTTTTTTCGGTTGCCTCCATAAAGTATGAAGAATGTTTTGTCTAATTGCAGCACTGGAACCCTGCTAAACTTCTGTTTTTGCTGGATTTCTTCCTCAAAGTAACATATTAATTCATATTCCAAAACGGCATCAGTGTGTATCCCACAGGCTCAATGAAGAACTGGGGTTTAAGCATTCGAAGTCAGGCAGCAGTGGACGCCATAGTGCTGAAAAAAGGACAATAACAAGTTGATAGCATTTTATGCACAGCAAGCGCTTTGAAGAAAGTGCTTCCTGGGTAGTATTATTGTTTGCTGCATGTTGCAACCTTCAGTTTAGTCTGATTATTCTAATTAGTTTTGCACCTACTACTCACTATTCCTTACTTGTACTCTAACTCCTACTAGAGCACAAACTCTTTCTACTCTTGCACTTAATTGTAATTTTACTTGTGCCAACTGCTAAACTAACGCTCCCACATATTCCTACTCTGGCTTCCACTTACCTACTGCTGCCTGTTCCTACTCTTGTTTCTGTTTACTCCTAAAAAAAATTCTGCTTTTGCCTACTTATTATCCTTTACTGCACTTACTCCTTAATCAAAGTTATACCTATTCCTCTTATGCCTTCTCTTACTCCAGCTTAGTTCTGTGTGCTCCTATTATGCCTACACATTCCTATGTATATGGCTACATTTACTTTTACTCCTACACATAGTACTAGTTCTGCTCCTACTTCACTTACTATTACTCATACTATTGATTCGGTTTGCTTCTACTTACTCCTAAAGGTACCCTTACTTTTGTCTAAACTTACTCCTAGTTTCCCCACTCATACTGCTACACAATCTTATATTTACTCATGCTTTTACTTCCACCCTTATAATCCTACTTGCACCTATCTTACTCCTATTTATGCTTTCTTTTGCTCATGTGCATCTTTTCAGAGTAACTCCTATTTACGCCTACTCTCCTTACTCCTAATCGCTTATAGTCTTACTGGTACTTGAGTTACAGCTGCTTCTTTTTATTCATATGCAGCTTCGTTGTACTTTTTCCTACTTTCATCTTTCACACATCTCTAATGCTCAATCATCCACCCTCTTTTGCACACATCCATCCTCACCAAGGCATTTGTTCATCAACCCATAACCAAGTGTTCATCCTCCTGCCCACTCTTGCATTGTCCAACTGTGCAACCACACCCACCAATATCATATGCATCTACTGCCATCCATTCATCACCGTAGACAAGCACGCTGCAATGAATCATCCAGCCAGTCCCAAGTGATGTTGTATGTGTCCTAACATGCTGTCTGACTGTTTGCGTTTTTAGGGTTGAGCCTGCTAGAGCATGTGCTAGCGTATGCGTCTCACTTACGAGAAACTCTTGTATCCAATAAGGACTTGGAGCCCACCCGTTGCTTACCCATTTGTTGGCCTGTGTGGTACGTCTTTTTTACAGCCTCGTAATTAGTCACTGCAGGCCTAACATAATTTCCGTTCCTCTGTGGAGTAGGGACCAAGCACTGAGTTATCCATCTTAATCAGTGCCTGTCTGGTGCTCCCAACTTAATTGAGGTACTATTTGGTTCTTTTTAACTTCCAGTGCCCGACAAACAGAAGGCATGTGACTGTCGAAAATGTGCCCAGCAGGACAAACAAAATTGCAAAGTTTTATTTTCCATAGTTAACTTTCTTTTATTTTGCCAAGTCTTCCTTTCTCACTTTGCACTCGTGTTTTTGTTTTTGCTTGCTGTTCTCACAAGGTGAGGATTATTTTATTGCAAAACATTGTTTCTTTCTTGTGTGTAATTTCTGAAATTATGCTTTAACACATCGTGCAGTACACCCCACTCCACGCCAAGTCACCCCACCTCTCTTCAGTTCGCCCCACTCAATCCAATCTAGCCCAGACCAATCCAATCCAATCACCTCAGTCCACTCCAATCCACCACAATTCAATCCTCCCATCCCACCTCACTCCAATCTTCACCACTCCATTCCAAAACAATCTGTCCCACTCCAATCCAAAACCCCACTTCAATCTAAAACAATCTGCTCCAATCCAAAACAGTCTGCCACTCTAATCCAAAACAATCTACCCCACTCCAATCCAAAACAATCTGCCCCACTCCAATCTACTCCTCTCCAATCCAAACCAATCTGCTCCAATCCAACAATCTTCCCCACTGCAGTCCAAAACAACCTTCCCCACTGCAACCTTCCCCACTCTAATCCATCTGCCCCACTCTAATCCATCTGCCCCACTCTAATCCATCTGCCCCACTCTAATCCATCTGCCCCACTCTAATCGATCTGACCGACTCTAATCCATCTGCCCCACTCTAATCCATCTGACCCACTCTAATCCATCTGACCCACTCTAATCTTAAACAATCTGCCCCACTCTAATCTAAAACAACCTACCCCACTCTAATCTAAAACAACCTACCCCATTCTTATCTAAAACAATCTGCCCCACTCCAATACATAACTCCACTCCAATCTAAAGCAATCTGTTCCAGTCCAAAACAATCTGTTCCAGTCCAAAACAGTCTGCCCCAATCCAAAACAGTCTGCCCCCTCCAATCCAAAACAGTCTGTCCACTCCAATTTCCCCACTCTAAGCCAGAACAATCTTCCCCACTCTAAGCCAGAACAATCTTCCCCACTCCAATGTACCCATTCGATCCAAAACAATATTACCCTCTGCAATCCAAAACAACCTGTCCCACTGCAACCTGCCCCACACCAATCCATCTGCACCACTACATTTCATCCGCCCCTCTCTAATCTGACCCACTCCAATCCGAAACAATCTGCTCCACTCAATTCCAAAACAATTTGTTCCAATGCAAAGCAATCTGCTCACTCTAATCCATCCCCTCTAATCTGCCCCACTCAAGTCCACAATAATCTACCCCACTCCAATTGACCCCACTCCAATCTTCCTCATTTCAGTCCAAAACAATCTGCTCCACTTCAATCTGCACTACACCAATTCAAAGAAATGTATCCCACTCAAATCCGCCCCACTCCAATCAGCACCACTCCAACCCACTGCACCCCAGTCCGCCCCACTCCAATCCACCCAAATCCAGCCCAGTCCAATAATACCCCACTCTAATCCACCTCACTGCTCTCCACCCCAAGCATCTGCCCCACTCCAGTACAAAACAATGTTCCCCTCTCCAGCCCAAAATAATTTTCTCAACTCCAATCTGGCAAACTCCAATCGAAAACAATGTTCCCCACTCCAATTTGCCCCATTCCAGTCCAAAACCATCTGCCCTGCTCCAGTCCAAAACAACTTGCCCCACTCCAGTCTGCCCGCTCAAATCCATGACAATCTGCCTCACTCCAGTCCAAAGCAATCTGCCCAACCAAAATCCAAAATGATCTGTCCCACTCCAATCAGCCCACTCACCAATCCAAAACAATCTGCCCCTCATCAATCTAATCTGATCTGCCCCTTCCGATCTGCCCCGCCCCTTTCGATCTGCCCCGCCCCTTTCGATCTGCCCCGCCCCTTTCGATCTGCCCCGCCCCTTTCGGTCTGCCCCCCTCTCGACTCTGGTCTGCCCCCCTCTCGACTCTGGTCTGCCCCCCTCTCGACTCTGGTCTGCCCCCCTCTCGACTCTGGTCTGCCCCCACTCCAGTCCGCCCCCACTCCAGTCCACCTCACCCCAATCTACTCGCTCCATTCCAGTCCACCGCATTCCAATGCAGTCCACCCTAATCCAGCTCCAGTTCAATCCACTCCAAGCCAAAACAATCGGCCCCACTCAAATCTGCCCTACTCCAATCCAAAACCATCAGCCCCACTCCAAACCAAAACCATCAGCCCCACTTCAAAACCATCAGCTCCACTCCAAAACCATCAGCCCCACTCCAATCTAAAACCATCAGCCCCGCTCCACAGTCCAGTCTGCCCCGCTCCACAGTCCAGTCTGCCCCGCTCCACAGTCCAGTCTGCCCCGCTCCACAGTCCAGTCTGCCCCGCTCCACAGTCCAGTCTGCCCCGCTCCACAGTCCAGTCTGCCCCGCTCCACAGTCCAGTCTGCCCCGCTCCACAGTCCAGTCTGCCCCGCTCCACAGTCCAGTCTGCCCCGCTCCACAGTCCAGTCTGCCCCGCTCCACAGTCCAGTCTGCCCCGCTCCACAGTCCAGTCTGCCCCGCTCCACAGTCCAGTCTGCCCCGCTCCACAGTTGTGTCTGCCCGCTCCAATCCAATACACCTCAAACCGTTCCACCTCAGTTCAATACACCCCACTGAAATCCAGTCTACTCCATTTCAATCCACCCCACCCCATGCCAATCCAATCTACTCCATTGTAATCCACCCCACCCCACCCCAATCCACTCGACCCCAGTCCAGTCCACTCCACCCCAGTCCAATCCACTCCACCCCAGTCCAATCCACTCCACCCCAGTCCAATCCACTCCACCCCACCCCAGTCCAATCCACTCCACCCCAGTCCAATCCACTCCACCCCAGTCCAATCCACTCCACCCCAGTCCAATCCACTCCACCCCAGTCCAATCCACTCCACCCCAGTCCAATCCACCCCACCCCAGTCCAATCCACCCCACCCCAGTCCACCCCATCCAATCCACCTCACTCCAATCCACCCCACTTGACTCCAAACCACTGCTCTCCAATCCGCCCCACTTGACTCCAATCCGCCCCACTTGACTCCAATCCGCCCCACTTGACTCCAATCCGCCCCACTTGACTCCAATCCGCCCCACTTGACTCCAATCCGCCCCACTTGGCACCAGTCTACTGCTCTCCAGCCAGTCCTCCCCACTTGGCACCAGTCTACTGCTCTCCAGCCAGTCCTCCCCACTTAACCATTTCAGTCCATCCTGCTCTACCAGTTCAGTCCACCCCACTGTACTCCATTCCACCCCACTCCAATCCACACCTTTCCACTCTAATTCACCCCACTCCAAGCCACCCTACTCTAATCCAATCCACCCAAGCCAATCTAATCTACCCCACTTAATTTCACCCGACCAATACACCCCACTCCAATCCACCCCATCCAGTCCACCCACTCAACTCAATCCAATCCTCTAACTCAATACACTCCAACCCACTCCACCCCACTCTACAACACTACAGTCTGATACTGCACTCTACGACACTCTATGGCACTGAGCCTCTGAACGCTACTCATCTCTACTCCGCTCTGCCACACTACTCCACTCTACGACCCTCTACCCCAACAACTCCAGTCTGAAACTCTATTTCCCCCACTCTACTCTAGGACATCCCACACCACTAACGCTTAGCCATGCTGTACAGCAGCCATACTGGCAAAAAACACTGCAAAAGCCAACAGCTCTTGTATAGGCGAGACCTTTTGACTTTGCCAGTGCTTGTTTTGTTTTTATGGGCGGGCTTCTGCACGTGTCTCGATATTCTCTTTGTGCAAAAAGGTGCCCGGATGTTTTTTTTCTCTTGGTGCTTTAAAACCTACAGCCATCACAACAAAGAACAAACACATCAAACCATTTCCTTTAGGAGTATGTGTTCTCTTTGCCTTGAGTTCTTAAAAATATTAAGCATCATACATCATTAATTTGGTGTTTTTTTTCCTCGTCCCTGATGCTGCATCAATTGGGATGCTTTTGCCTCTGTGTAATGTAGTTCCAGAAATGATCAAGTTAGTGTATAACAGTTACTACGCTGCAAATACATTGAAGGCATTTGTCTGTACTTAACTTTTTATCCCTATGTCTTCAGGAGCCAGACAGGCTTTCCTGTTCTACCGGCTGCTTGACAGGGATTCACTTGCTAACCGGAACATGTGAATTTCTGTATCCAAAACACAAATCAAACTGTCAGCTTGTACACAAGATCTTTGTTTGGTTTGTTGCCACCTTGGTATCAACGTAAATGTGTTTACTTGTCAATTGCCCTTGCTGAAAGAGGCATCTAATTTTGCGTGTTAGTCCTAGCCGTTAAAATGTAGGTGCAGAATATCCCTTTAGCATAATGACTTTTGTGGTGCACGCACGTAGGCATGTTCAAAGATGAATGGAACTATTTCCAGTAAAGAGACCAAATCTCTTGTCTTTTTTTCGGCTGAAATTGGCTGAGAAGTAGTAGTGAAATAGAATTTCTAAATATGTATTTTATTTAGCTATGAGAGGATGACGAAAACGTTCTCAAGCCTCTATGCAGAGTTTAGTATACTGCACTTTGGAGTGTGTTGTGGACTTTTACTTAATTTGTAAAGTAATTATTGCAGAGGTCGATAAGAAATGTGATTTTTCGTTTTGCCCTCATCTACACCCTTATTTTTTATCCCTCACCTGCCCCGCAAAAACAAACCATGGAGATCCGACCCTTTGCAAATGCAAGGCTATACAGTGCTAGTCTGATGTTTAGGTTTTGCCAAAGAAACTGGATATCAGTTTGATCAAGAAATTTGTTGATTACTTTTTTTTTAAAACTTATCTCACTGTGATCTTTATTTCAGAAGCAAAACGATACACACTTAAACCCGTAACAAAAAAGAGGGGAGAATTTTTAGTACCCGGCCTTGATGTGCAAAACAAAACACATCCCCATTACCTCCACCTCAAAACAACATCTAGTGTTTTATCACAGCCAATCTCAGTGGTTTAACTTGGGACAACTGTGAGTACGAGTTATAGTGCACACAACTGTGAGGTTGATGTTACCCGCTTCCCCTGCAGAGACAACATGCAGTGTGTGAGGAGAGAGGGGAACAACGAATCACAAATTTGGGGAACATCAGTAGGATCAAAGCAACAGGAGCTGCTTGAGGAAAGGCATTTGGGGTTTCTCCAAAAGGAGAGCTTCCTCTACACATGAGTCACATACTAAACAGGACTTTTAGGTAAAGGAGTGTCTCCTTATGTTGCTGATGCAGGACAGCTTCTGGACTGGCATGTAGCAGGGTCCACCACATGTAAATCAGGATTATCGGAGCCAATAGAACTGCTACCAACACAATCCCTGCACAAAGAAAACCCCCTATCAGGACATAAAGGAACAGAACTCCATTCGGATTCATACCGGAACCTGGGTCAAATAGCATACTCCTATTTTCACAGCAAGGATCAGTCCACGCCCTTAATGTTACCGCCCCATGGCCCTTAATCTCTGCCCCACCTACCTCGCTTGTAATCAACAAAACCTACAAGAATCATCAATGGCTACCCAATTATAAGACAATGAATCAGTTGACTGTGCACTCCTGTATTAGTTCAAAATTTAAGGCTGTAAGTCGTGCCACTAGGATTATTCCCCGCTCTGGAATATATATATATCTACAATGTCACTTGCACCGCCACTGTTGTGATGGTGTCTCCTGTGCACAGACGTGTGATGCTGAAAATCCAGCGCGTAGTTATTCAATGATAATTATCTCTTCATAATTCTCATTCCCAAAAGTTTCTCATTTCTTTTGTTATACGTCGTTGAGGATTCCTTTTCTTTGATCTGTTTTCTATTAGACTATGTAGCGTATCCACAATGCATCACACTTATCGCCAACTCTGTAGTGGTGTTAATACACCTTTAATTCTGTTTCGTATACTTGAAACGCCTTCATATACACGTCACACGCTAACTAAAGCGCATGGCCAGACATGGCGACAGCTCTATTAGATGAGAGTACGTAAATCTTGAACCACAGTAAGAACTGGAGGCGCAACCCGATAGCTAGAGGCTCAGGAGCGGTAACTTAGGTTGATAAATTGTTAGTCTAGCGCGTAATTTCAGCATAATGCCCATCAAATTCTTAGAATAGCTGTGTGTATGTGAATAGCTGTGTTACAGCGTCTCGCTGTGTAAAGCTTCCATGGTACGTGTTAAAACCACCGTTTTATTTCAATTGACCGTTTTACAACAGGAACGCTCATAGAATTGTTTTGCAAATTACGATGATTCCTTAGTGTTTGTTTATTATGCATGTATCTACATTTCACCAGTATGTTGATCAGAATGTTACAATAATTAATAGAGGAGGAGCACATAGTTATGGTGTTGTATTTATTTTTTAGACTTCCCCGATGAAGGCTTGTTGAGCCGAAATGCATTGGAAGGATTAATGTGGAAGGATTAATATAAGAAATATGATGAGTTAATAACAGTGAGAACTTACGGAAAGTTTGTGAAATCTCATGAAAAGTAAAAACAAGTATGAATAAAATACTTTTGGAAATGAGAATTATGAAGAGATAATTATTATTGAATAACTACGCGCTGGATTTTCAGCATCACACGCCTGTGCACAGGAGACACCCTCACAACAGTGGCGGTGCAAGTGACATTACCCAATTATAAGCCCATCACAGGTCTAATCCAATCGCGGGCTGGACATATACATTTGTTGGATGTTCACATCCATCAAACCAGCAATCTACAGACCCTCCCCTCCATGAGTAGCAGCACACCCTGAAACCGGAGGAGCTGATGAATCTCTCCCTTGGGAGCCTTCCCCCAGGATGAAAGGCAATGACGAAATACCCAGTCATGGGCTACAACAGGAGCTCAGCTATATATGGACACTAGAGCAAGCTTTGCCACATAGAGCTCGGTATTGCAGACTATTCAGTGCACTGGGTCTGTGCTCCAGTTGGCAGCCCACCATTCACTTGACTACACACACTGGGGAAGAAAGGGACTCAATTCGCTAATATATTTACATTAATATATAAACTAGCAGTCTTAAACCTGAAGTAGAACATGGTGGGAAGTGTAGGAATGAAAAATCTAAAGACAGATCAGAGGAGGGGGCTTTCCACAGGATGCAACTGCTTGGAATCAGTTCTCCCTTTGGACGGAGAATGTAGTCAATGTTCCCCTCCCTCTCCCTGCCTTTTCGGGTGTTGCGGTGCCTGCTTCCAGTGAGCAGTGGGGCTGTTGTTGGGAGTCAGTTACCCAGAAAAGGCTTTCGTGCTGGTTTCGACTCGAGAGTCTGTTAATCTCTTTAATAGCACTGGATGAAATACTGTCCTCTCCTGGCCAGACTCAGCCCATGTCGATTCAATAACAAAAGTGTTTATTGAAAGAATGTTTTTATAACGTAGCATTTTTATATAGTAAACATACAATCATAATTAAAGGCGTACTTACCTAAAGATATTATTCAACATACCAATAAACGTATGTATCTTAAAATAAAAATAATAACAATATTATGAGCACAAAGAAGGGTTCCCAAACATCTGTATAAAAATAAAAATAAACTATACAATGAGAAGTAGAAAGACAGTGGCTTGTTGACTAAAAATCGTACATAACGAAATGCAGCAATTAGTCGAGCAACTACAATTTTACCAATGAGGAAAATAGCAGTAGTGGGATGTGTGTGTGTGTGTGTGTGTGTGGGGGGGGGGGTTGACTTATCTGATTATTCAGCAAAATGTCCAAGCAGAAATGGAGTGCAACGTTTATAATAAAGGCCTATAAAGCCTCGTGAAAGAACCCGCCTGAGAAAAGAGTTTCGGCACGATTAACCAGATATTGGTTACTACGGGGTTGAAGAAAAGAGAAACATGCAGAAATAAACAAGAACCCACCCACTCTATCCCAAAGGAGCTCTAAGGTTCAAGCCTCACAGCCTTATCAACACATTGGAAGAAATACTTTAACGCTACAAGGAGGCCTCCAATCAAGATAAAGATAACAATTATGGAGAAACACATGATGATTTCGTATAAATAGTCTATGAAAACACCTGCAGCTCATACTATACGAGCAAATACGAGTTCGAAGTCCGTTATTTCTTCAATACCTTAGGTAAAAAAGTAATGTCGAATTTGTCTAACACTAGCAAAAAGCAAGACTTCAATTGTGCTACTGTTCTGAAAAGACTATCAGTAAAGACGCAATGGCACAGCGTACCAGTAAACCAATATTGATATTTATAGGACTGCAGTATTAGGGCCCTCTTCAGATCCCAAATTTAAAGAAAGTAAAAAGAAATGCATTGGACCCTATTAAACTAGAAACAAACTACGCATTATGTTCAGAGCCAAATAAGGGTAAAATGAAATCAAAACTGGTACAGCTCGCTGGTCTGCATCAGAGTGCTTGACGTCCAAGTGAAACCAATGAGATCAGGAGGATCTGAAGAAAGTCTGGGTTTATCGTTGACTATTTTAAAACGAGAAGAACCCACAAAGAATATTGTATGTCGAGAGATCCGAGTTGGTGTCTGAGGGCTAGAAAACCCTTCCTACGGATGGATGATGGTGTCTTTGGCATAATCTTGACCAACTTTTGCTCCATCCCAAGATATGTTCTTCATTTGTTTCAGAATCTGTGTGTTATAAGAGTTTAAAAAATCATGATCCTTAGTAGTTGTTTACTCCTAGAAGAGTCCAGTATGAGTCTACCAGAGGGGATCGTATGAGCTCTCTCAAACTGAAAGTCTGTAGAGGAGAGCGTATTTAGAGTGCAGGGCAGTCATTTCCCAAGGAATTCCGCACAGAATTTTGAAGCATCTTCAGCTTCTTCCGGCAAACCAAAAATGTGTAGGTTTCCTCTACGATTGCAATGTACAGTCCAACGAGAGGGATACCAATTTAGTGCTCAGAGTTGAAGAGTTTTTGAGGGCTCTTTCTATTGTCTTCCATGTAGTTTATGCAAGATTCAGCCTCCCTGGAGCCTGTTAGCAAGACTTTTGAAATTCGTAGGCCCTGAATGTCAGTTTGCATCAGATCAGTATTTGTTTTTGTGCTTAGTTCCAGATCACGAATGGCAGTGAGCTGTTAAAAAGTAAGATCCATGCTAGTAGATTGATCTGATTTAGATTTTAATGGTGAGTCTGGTAATGGTGTAGGTTTCGAACTTTCCTGGCCCTTTCTGAGCTCTTTGGAATCTGTCGGTTCTCTTTCTCTACCTTTGGCCATGCTTATATGAAGAAAAATATAGATCGCCAGTGAAAACTCAGATATATCCTAGCGAGAAGTAGAAGTTATAAGCAACGTCTATCCAGCGTAGAGAGGTGTTAGGACCAAGAGAAATGCTAGAAAGCACAGTGACAAATTATGTGTAGGTCTAACCACCAATTGTAAGAGATAGGAACAATCAAAAAAATTCACATTTCCCCATAAGCAGAGAAAATTATGTATCCAGACACACCTTGTTTAGGAAGGAGCACCCAGTGAAGTAGAACATGTGATTTACAGTCATTTAGAAGCAAAAAAAGTATTGGTGTCCATGGCGCCAATTTTGTCTTCGAAGTTTATGCCTGCCCTTCAGATTACAGAGCACAGATAACTATGTATTGGCGTCAAAGTCTTTCCAGGACTACTCTGGTATAATGCAGAAAAAAAGCAGATGTGCCACTTTCCCAAAATTATGGCGGTTCAAAATAATATGAAATGCTGGAAAAGCAAGGCAGCGGCCATTTTGTTGCCTGACCTTCGCAACAGTCATGCCTGTGCATCAGTGTTCCTGAAGCTGCTTAAACGGGGGAAACGGTCACTGGGGCTACAGTAGATTAGTTCCAGATAAGCGATGCCAAGGAATGTCAATTCATCAAGTCATCTGATCCCCATATTCGACAGAAGGTGCTCTCAATCGACCAGATAGCACGCTTAAGCAGCCATCTATGTCATGCGTTTGCCATGCCCTCTCTTGGTCGTGCTTGCCACACCCCCATGGGCTGATTCACATTTAAGTCCAGTGATTTAAACCATGTCCAATATCGGTTGTTGTATGTATAATTATTAACTTCTAATACCAGCTCATTAAAACAGTTAGACTTGAGGTTGCCTCTCACACGGTGCCTCTTACTGAATCGCTGAACCCGTTTGCAACACCGTTGCTGTCCCTTGCATGCTTTGACTTTTTCCAAAACTTCCTTGCCCAGCATCGCTCTTTCACAAAGGCAGGCGGGTATAGTAGCATATGAGAACATTATTTACCAAACAGCTTTTACAGTTACATTTTTTTCTCATGACATCCAGATCAAATTACTCATTACATTCTATGGCATAAAAAACAATTTTGGTTAAAAATATGTATTTATTTGGCAGCTCTTTTTTTCAATAATCAAAACTTTGACTGAAGGATATTTTGTAGGTAATATAAAACCTATTGTGAATATTTTGAAATGGTAAATGGACATAAAAGGATAAATAGATAAAATAAAAATGGGGGAAGATGCATATAATTAGAAAAAAGTGTATGTGTATATAGATAGATAGATATATTTCTATTTGTACTGGCAGTCACCAGTAGGTAGTCCTAGTTCGGATCTGGTTTCCACAGTGAAAACATTTTTGTTTTGCTAATAACTTTGGCGCCGTTTGACGAATCTTCACACTTTCAAAACTAGTTTGCACCTCAATTCAGCTGCCAGCTGTAAATTTTTGAGGTGATTTATGAGGCATGGGCCAAGAAAATGGGGGCGTCCCAAAATGCATTTCACCGTGCAATTTCCCATAGGAAATTTAGACACGACTACAGCCCGAACCGCTGAACGGAGCTATACCAAATATGCCTGAAAGCTAGTTCTTGCTCCAGAATGAGTGTTTTTTGTAATTTTGTGTAAATGTATTCTATAATTTTGGAATTATTAAAGAAAAAATGTATGTATATCTGGAGGAGCGGATCCGGACACCAACCATGGGACTGAGCGAGAGGTCTGTGAGGAACCCCTCATGGTCAAGAAATTGCCCCAAACTATTTTTTGGGGTGCGCGATGATCTGCAGACCCACTGTGACGCTCAGCACCCCCATGCGTGAATATGCGACGGTTCCAGGTATCCAGGTCCCAATTAAAAAAAAAATGTACGCCCACTCACTCATTTATACATCCACGCAACCACTCACATATCCATACAGCCACTCACACACTCAGAGCCCCAGAACACCACTCACACACCGATTCAGCCATTTGCACACCCACACAACCAATCACACACACAATCAACCACACACACAATCAACCAGTCACGCACACACCCACACACCTGTACAGCCACTCAAACACCCAATGAGAGACCAATAAAACCACTTGCACACCCAAACACACTCACACCCACTCTGACTGAAAAACAACTCACATCTATGCAGCCATTTCCACACCCAATCAGAGATGCAGAAAAAAACTCCTACAGAAGTGCATCTTCTCAGAGACCCAGAGAACTACACACTCCCACTTTACACACCCATACAGCCATTCACACATTCACTCAAAGCCCCAAACAGCCACTCACACACCCACATAGCCAGTCACACATGCACTGACACACCAACCACACACACCCACAATCACTCACCACGCCAAGGGCACATGTTATAGTTAGGATATAGCATTAAAAACTCTACAAATTGAGGGGCGTGTGTACCGGCCGAACAAGATGGCCGCTTAGCCTTTGAGCTCCGAGGACCCCGCTGACCCTTTCATTAATCCGTGCACTTGTCCGTGATTCTTTGATGCCCCGACGGCTGTAGCCTGGGTTGGAACGCGGGCGGCATTGTCCGGTTCATCTCCGGTAAAAATCGGGCGCTGCCTTCTGCCTGAACCGCCGACCGAGAGAAAGCGGCCTGCCTGAACCGCCTAGACCGGGGACTAAAGTGCCAGGTCCCATCCGGGAAGGACTGCGCCTCAGTGCGGAGCCAGACGCCGCTGCCATCTGGGGGTGCGACGGCGGCGCCTTCACCACTCCTGGTGCGGTGATCCTGGTGCCTGGAGAGGTGCTGCACAGTGCCAGGGCTGCAGTGACGGTGGCGGGAGAATCTGGGGGATACACCCTGGTGTGAGTTGTCGAAGTGAGCTGCAGCACACCCTACACTACATCTCACTTGGATAGGTGAGGACTGCTGTCATCACACTGGTTCACGGTGGGAATTCCTACTTTGCCTTCTCCTCCAGTGCTACAAACTGTACCAGGTCACTTTTAGGCACCTAGGAGCGTGAGTCCGGTCTGATTTCAGGCATTGTGCGCTTCTCGAGCTGAGTGAACATGGCAGGCAGAGGGCCGAAACACCACACCACGCAGGCGAAGCTGGAAAAGTTCGGATACGAAAAGGGCTCATCTCTGGTGCCATCTCGGGGCAAGCCTCCGGACAGCGACGGAACAAAAAAGGTCACTCATGAAGACGTGATGAGGGCTCTGGCGAATGTGCAGACAACGGTGGGCACTATCTCTACTGATGTTTCCCTGTTACGAGCTCACCTCCACAAGATGGCAGATAGGGTGAAAGCAGTGGAGATAGTCGCCAAATCTTTAGTTACGGACACTTGAGAACTGCAGACCTCTGTCGGCCAGCTGGAAAAGGAGAACAAATCCCTTGCTGAGAAGCTTGACGAGCAGGAAGGGCGCGCAAGACGCAACAACGTAAGAATTATTGGTATTCCGGAGTCTGAAGGTGCCCGGGCAATGGACTTGTATGTGGAGTACCTGATTACCACTAAACTGCAACCTAAGGGGCTCTCTAATTTCTTCTCGGTGGAGCGTGCCCAAACCCAAGCCGGGAGTGCCCCCAAGACCAGTGCTCGCCAGGCTGTTTAACTTCAGGGACAGGGATGCAATTTTACAAGCGGCAATAGTCTCCCCCTCCATCCGGGTTTTAAATTCCACTGTGACGTTCTTCCCGGACTACACGGCGGCCGGATCTAGAAGACGACGGAGCATCTTTGAAGTTAAAAAGTTACTCCAGGCTCAGGAGCTTCCATACTCTATGCTCTTCCCTGCAAGACTTCGAGTAGTGGCGGATGACTGGACTCGGTTCTTTGATACGCCCGAGGCAGCGCATGACTGGCTGGAAGGATGGCGCACTGTGGACCGTTCAGATCGTAGATCCAGACCGCACCGCCACCGAGAAGACAAAGATGCTGCAGGAACTCTTGGCTCCAGGTGCCCAGACGCGAGCCAAGTCCCGCTACAAGAAAAGGAATGACCAGCGTCCTGCCAATACTGACTCCTGATGCCTACGGCGGTCCCGTATAAATCTGCGCTTTTGCCGTTCTGTGGTTCTGGACTGGGACATGACTGGGGGCTCTTAAGGGCTGGAGCCTCGTTGAACTATTTTCCCCGACAAGCAAGTACTGGGTTATGGGAGGGGAAAAGCGCTCTGCTGAGTTGGGGTGGCGGGCAGTTGAAGGTTCGCCAAGCAGGGATGGTGAGAGGGACCCAGGGGGAGAGGGTAGCTGAGTTGTTTCATTTTGTTGCTTTTGTTGTTTGTATGGTTGCGAAGGCGACACGCTGCTCTAGTGAAGGTGCATTGCAGGTCAGGTTCATCTCAGACAGCACAACACAACTCTCCTCCATAGATGGCTACACATGTGACGGGTACACCTGAGACTCATCGGACACAACCTTCCCATCAGTCAGCCCTGACCGTCTTGACATGGAACGTCTGGGGATTGGGAGACAGGGTGAAGAGAGGTCTGGTACTGCAGTACTTGAAACGATGTAATCCAGCAGTAGTTCTACTGCAGGAAACACACCTAGTGGGCTCTGCTTCTAAGGCGATGGATAGGTGGGGATATAAGATTGTGGCACATGCAGACTTCTCCTCTGGTTCTAGAGGAACAGGGATCCTTGTAAGGAAAAACTTCCCGCTGGTGTGCCAGCAGATGCGAGTAGATGACCAGGGCTGCTTAGCGGCCATAACATGCCAATGGGAGGGTAGTCTTTTTAATTTTGTTTCTGTATACATCCCACCTGCCCTACAGGCTATGGCACACTCCGCATTCACGACATTCCTATTGACTTTGCCTGTAGCGACGTTGGTGATGGGAGGCAACTTTAATGATCTCATTGATGACGAGTTTGATAGATACCCGCCCACCCCAGTGGTACGAGGAGGGGGGCGACTGCTAGGACTGCTGGATGCCCTGGGGCTTACAGATTGCTGGAGGTACAAACACCCCGATGACAGACAATATACCTTCTATTCTGCGGTCCATAATTCTCTTTCCCGGATTGATTACATTCTGATGTCTGCAGATGGCTTACAAGGCATTGAAGAGGCAGATATCCGCCCCAGGGGTATTTCTGATCACTCCCCATTGCTACTCACGTAAACACACCACCGTATGCATAGGCGGTGCATGTTCCCGGTTCATGCGGCCTATTTACAGGTTGCCCCCCTTATGAAGGATCTTACCAATACCACCAAGCAATTTTTTCAAGAAAATACCGGCTCTGTGGACTCCCACAGTACCCTGTGGGAGGCCTACTAAGTACTCCTGGGCGGGCAGGCGATGGTCTCCATTACCGGCCATAAGCGAGCACAGCGGCGGGAACTAAACGCCCTTGCCACCGCAATAACGGAGCAGGAAGCTCACCCTTCGCCAGGGGCTGCCCAGGAGGTTCGCCTTAAACAGACCACGTGTGTGGCATATCGGAGGGAAATGGTAAAAAACGCACTCCAGGCGACCCGCCACAGAGTTTACGAGTTAGGGGATAAAGCAGGGAAGATGTTAGCCTGGCTGGACAAAAAAGAAAAAGCTGGTAGTCATTGCACAACTGACGTCCCCCACGAGGTCTATGACCTCAGATCCTGAAGCTATAGTTGGTCTCCTGGCCGATCCTTTTGAACACACTTATGTTCCCAAAGCGTCCTACACGATGTAGGAAGCATGCGATTATATCAAAAATCTGACGATCCCTCGCCTTTCCCCAGAAGCGGTGCTCCTACTGGAGGCGGACATCACCTCGGATGAAATACAAGAGGCGACTTACGGGCTCGCGTCTGGCAGGGCGCTACTGAATATGTTCTCCGATAGTCTAGAAGCTGGGGAACTGCCTCGTGATCAGCGCCTCGCCACGATTGTTCCGATCCATAAACCAGGCAAGCCTGCGACGACTTGTGTTTCCTACCGCCCTATCTCCTTAATAAACGCAGAACCAAAGATCCTCGCCAAATTACTGGCGTTGCGATTGGCCCCCCATCTTGCCACCTTGGTACATCCAGACCAGTCTGGCTTTATGCTGCATCGCAGTACAGCGCTCAACCTGCGCCGTTTGCAGGCGGTTATGGCCTGCTGGGAATATATACAAGAACGTGTCCTCTCTCTCGACGCCACTATGGCGTTCGATACAGTAGAGTGGCCTTACTTGTTCGCGGTGCTCCAACACATGGGCTTCGGTCCTAAGTTCTGCGCCTGGGTTTGTCTACTCTATGCCAAACCCCTGGCCCACGTAGCGGCTAATGGGCACATCTCAAGGGATTCCCCACTTGGCCGCGGGACAAGGCAGGGATGTCCGTTATCCCCCTTGTTATTTGCATTGATTCTAGAGCCGTTAGCGATTTGGATCTGGTGGGAACCCTCTATCAAAGGTATCCGGTGGTCCGCAGTATGGGAAGATCGCATATCCCTGTATGCAGACAATATACTTCTTTATCTCACTTCCCCCCAAAAATCTATTCTGGAACTTCTGAATGTATGTGAAAAATTCAGGAGAGTGTTGGGATACAGGATTAATTGGTCCAAATCTGTCCTCTTTGTTCTTGCCGGCCTCCCGCCTCTGCTCCCGGCGAGCTGCCCTTTACGACCTACTGGGTCGGCGTTCAAATACCTGGATATTGTGGTTACATCAAACCCAGATGAATTCTACACTTTGAACTTGAAGCCCCCACTGGACCGTTTCAAGCGAGATGTGTGGCGTGCCCTCCCCCTCACGCTTCTGAGCAAAGCAGCCTTATACAAAATTATGTCACTCCCACGCTTCCTGTATCTCCTGGAAAATACGCTGTTTCTGGTCCAGGCCTCTTATTTCACAGCGATCGCGGCGGTCTCTAGCTTATTATGGGATGGGAAACCAGCGCGTATTGCACAAGGTAAGCTGATAAAGGACTGGTATGACTGAGACATCGCACTCCCAAATATCGAATTGTACTACTGGGCAGCTCACCTCAAATAAATTAATTATTGGTTACATGCCCCACAGACTGAACCAGCATACTTAGCAGACAGACAGTGCTTGGAGTCTAGAGGACTGATGGGTAACCTCTACAGTCATCGTGTGCCTTCAGATCTTTTGAGCCCTACACGCCACTTGGTGCAACTCTTGTACAAAGCGCATAGGCGCCTTCAATGTTCTGATCTTATCACGTAAATGACACCATTATGGGACTCGTACAGGTTAGGTTCTCTTCGCAACAGTAAAGGGTTCCAGGCCTGGGACAACATAGGTATTTCAGTGGTAGGAGACCTTTGGAAGAAACGCATGGTGGTGGACTTCTCCTTCCTACAAACAAATTATGATATGGCGCAGACGGAGCGGTTTAGATATATCCAAATTCGGCATGCGCTGCAAACAGCCATCCCGGCAGGGATGGACCTGCAGGAATCCACCCCTCTTGAAGATAGGTTACTGACGGAACATATGACATACAAAGCAACATCCTTTACATATCGGAAGTTGGTTAGCAACCTTCCTGACACGACGTCCAAGTTGAGGTTGAATTGGTCTCGTGATATTGGTGAATTTGATGACTCATAGTGGCAGGAGGCCCTTTCCTCCCCTCGGGAAACGGCTATCCCCTCAAGGCTCAAATTAGTCCAACTGAAAATAATACACCGCACGTACTACACCAGAACGATCCTATACAAGATAGGGAAGGCGTCACATGTGTATTGTCTGCGTAGGTGCGGGGAGGAGGGGACATTCTATCATACTATATGGGACTGTGATCGGGTGGCAATGTACTGTACTGCTCTGATGCATACCATCTCTCAGACTCTAACTGGTTCCCTACTACCTGATCCCCGGCGCTCTTTGTTGAATGTATGGGAAGCTAATGACCTGACTGATCGCCAGCAGGATTGGGCCATGTTGGGTATGATGATGGCGAAACGTAATATTGCCAGGTTGTGGGGCTCTGATGTGCTGCCTACGCTAAGGGGCTGGTGCCGGGACATGGATGATGCAATGGTGGCCGAGAAAGCGGTATTTGTCCACCGTGGATGCCCTGGGAAGTGGGAGCGAATATGGGGTGCATGGAACAAGTTTAGGGGTGATCTAAGCGAGTTCCCATCGACTAGACGAGGATGAGGTCACCTCAGACTGAGAGTAGGAATTTTGTGCATGTATGCTGTTATAATGCTGCACCCACTCTAGTTGAATTCCTAATGATCTGAAGCTGATATACTAGTTGAGCTTGACTGTATATGCACTGTATATGTTCTATGATGCTATGACTGTATGTTTAATCGCCTTCCATGTTTAAATCAATAAAAACATACGCCCAAAAAAAACTGTACAAATTCACTGAAGAAAAACAAAGGATACAGAAGTGTTATAGATGGGAACTGCATAAAAAAATAGAGAATCACTGAAGTAGCTAAAGGTTACAGGGACGTTATAGTTAGGAAACAGAATGAAAAATAAATCTTAGAAATTGACCCAAGAAAAAGCAAATGTTACAGGAAGTTATAGTTGGGTTCAGATTTTACACAGACACAACCGTTGACATTCAGTAGTTATAATTATCTCAAATAACTATAACTTGTGCTTTAAGGTAACGAACCTGTGCCCTCGCCATGCACTGTTAATTACCCCACATATTACATCACTCATGACATCCTACATGTCATCATTAATAAAATCACTGCAACATTTGCAGTGAAATTAATGATAACAAAGCTGTGTATGGTGGGGGGATGAGTTATAGTTACCTTAAGGCATGAGTTATCTCTGGTCGCGAAGTCTTCACAAATAAAGACGAGCTCGTGCAGCAAAAGGTACTGCTCTGATGGTCTGCCAACACTTCAAACAGGAAGTTTTGACAGCCATCTTGGGACTCTTTTTCACTGAGTCCCCCAACCCCCCCTCCCCCAAAGTGAAAATAAAGAAAAGGTGGCAGGCTAGAAATAACCTGACCCCCAAACCATGGTCTTTGGGTCCCCCTGGGACCCTGCCACGGCATAATAGCTCTTTAAAAAATTACGGAAAGAAACCAGCATGTCCTTGCTCCCATCAGTGTTGTCGCTGACTGTCATGAGTGATGCAATATGTGAGGTCATAAGCAGTGCATTTCAGGGGCGGAACTATAACTGCTTAATTTCTTTGGCTTTGTATGAATAAAATCTGAGCCTAACTCTAACATTCCTATAACCTTTGGTTTCATACCAAAAACAACACAGAATAAATAACTTGCAAGTTAGTTTGGGGGCGTATGTCTGTCTTCTGTAAACAGAAATAGATCTTTCCTGAACATAATTTAATTTTGTTGTTCTGTGTGTAGGTCCAAAACTTATGAAAGGTCGTTTTCCTCAAAATAATGCACTATTATAGGAAAAAATTGTTATTGTAAAAGATGTTTTTCAAAAGTGATAATTACAAAAGATGTCTTGAAATCATGCATCTCCAACACCTGCCTTTGGATAGCTTGAGTAATGCCCCAGCGTTCTTCTTCCATGCTCCAGAATTCATATCTCTACCTTCTGATTGAAGGACTGGGCTTCGAGGACATTGGTACGCTGAGTAACCCATAGGATCTATCGTCCCCAGCCTCCGTTTAGCCTTGCTCGTCAAGGTGTGAATTTTATCAAGACTATTGGTCCGATCATTCTTCTGTATGACACAGGTAGACCGGCTACCACTCCTGACACCTGGTGCATTCTCTGCCATTCTGACTCATCAGTTCGCGTCAGTCACCCCTTTTATCTCCTCTCTTACATGTATGTATTTATTTATAAAGTTTTATCCCAGATGTTCAGCTCTGCCGGGCTGCATATGGGGTCCATTTAGAACTGCAAATTGGCAGCAAAGAACTACGAGAGAGTAGCTGTCATTTACTTCAAATTTTAACCTTACATGCCTTTAATCACAACGTCTATATTTGTATGTTTGCAATTACTTCGGAGCACTAGGATTGCATCAGAAAAAGTGCAATGGGTATAGTCGAGACTTGTGGGTATAGTCGAGACTTTGGGTCCAATCAGTGAATGTGAGGCCCGAGCTGATATTATTTGTTGCAACCTACCACTGGTTAAAATTCTAGCAAATTAGTACCGGAACTGCTGTCCTACATAGAAGTCATTTATGACCTCATAGTTACAAATAAACGTATTATTTGCATTGCTGATCCTGGTTTACTACTGAACGTGGTGTTATTTCTTACATGTTAGCCCTCCTGGATGCTACAGTGTGCTTAAGCGAGGCTCCAATTGAGTTATGGTGTTATTATCTCTAAAAACTTGTGTCTCTGCGGTTCCATTACTGAGTTACTTAATGATTGCGTATTAATGGTTAGCATTGGGCTCACATTTAAGTAACCCTGATGTGCTGTCCTGGTTGTAACATGGGTAATTAACAAATCTGAATAGAAGCAATTGCTTACCTACCATCTAAATACTCTTCCTTACCTCTGCTATATGATTTTAACTTTAGTTTTGGTACAACCTCTTTTTTTTTTTTCTTCCTCTGTTTGATATGGCGTTCAGCCAAATGTCCCTGGTACCAACTTAGATTGAGGTGCACACCTTCAACTAACATTTTACTAAGAACTCGGATTTGACTATATAGCTGTCTCATGAGTTATTTGGCCTAGATATTATTTCAGCTGTATTGTCCCTCTTGCCCTTCAGTCAACACCAATTTCCCTATAATTTCCCAAGCTGTACAACTCTCCACCTTCTCTGCTTCCTTTTCTTCTCTCTCCTGCGGAGTCCCTCAGGGCTCAGCACTATCCCCTCTCCTTTTTAATTTGTATATGCAACCCCTCATGGTCTCCCTCCGCAAATCCTCTGCAACAATTTTTAATTATGCAGATGATCTGCAGTTGATTTTCCCTATTGATACCTCTTCCTCCTCACTCACAGACTTTCAAACTACCATGTTAGACATCTCTGATTGGATGGCTCACAGCCAGCTCAAGCTAAATCCCACAAAGACCGAACTTGTGCTGGTGGGCGGGCCGGCCAATCCTTGGAACAACAGTTTCTGGCCCCACTCACTTGGGGTCCCCCCCGACCTGTCAACTCTGTGATAAGCCTTGGTGTTGTCATCTCTGGAGATTTATCTATGAAGTCTCAGATCTCTGCGGTTACATCGTCCTGCTTTTTCCACCTGCGCAGGATTCGTAAGATCTGTAGATTTCTCACCAGAGATGCACTCATCTTAGCTCTTGTTATCTCCAGGATTGACTTCGCTAACATCCTATACGCGGGGATCCCCGCCTATCGGCTCCAGAGGCTCCAACTGATACAAAATCAGGCCGCTCGCTTAGTATTCCATCAGCCTAAGCACCAGCACGTTTCGCCGTTATTACGGAGCCTTCATTGGCTTCCGGTGGCCAAACGTTGCACCTTTAAACTTGGATGCACTATTTTCAAAGCTCTTTCCAATCTTGCTCCTGCCTTCATTTCCTCCAACTTAAAGCGGTATATACCAACACGTAATCTACGCTCCTCTGCTGATAATCTCTTGTGCATCCCCCGAATCCATCGTAAGAAACATGGTGGTCTCCGTTTTTCTTTTTTAGCCCCCACATTTTGGAACTCCCTCCCCTCTTCCCTCCGTCACTGCCCCTCTTATGAATGTTTTCGCAGGACATTGAAGACGTTCCTTTTCACAGCTGCATTTGAGTGAAACTTCTGCACTTGTCCGCCGCATCTGTTATGAGCGCCAAGAAACCGTCTCGGTGAACGTGCGCGGTATAAGAATTTTTAACATAACATAACATAATAAAACGATCACAATGTACCTTGCATAGCCGTTCTTTGGCATAGCACATTACACCTCTCGGGATCTTTCTGTTTAACCAAATAGGTTCCATGTGTAATGTCCTGACTGATTGTGCCACCCATTTGAAATCTAGGGCACGCAGCCACATTGCCTCACGTTGCATCTAAAGTGGAAAAATTAAAATTACAAACCAGTGGCCTGAAGTCAAAGCCTTTAACGTCTCTTTGATGAAAAATTAATCTATTATTGAAGTAGGTCTGGGCGGACACTATTGAACAGGCAAAAAAATCAAAGAAGAGATCTGGGTCAGCCCGATTTCATTGTTATTCTGGGGTTCCACATTCCTGTTAACATACATGGTAAATTTGTTTGTTGCCTTTAAAAAAACAAAAAACTAAATCAAATAAGGCAGTTTGTCTGTGCTACCTCCCCTGGATGACCTAAATTAGGTAATGCAAAACCCTACATGCCCTGGTTTTATGTTTGTTTTGGTTGTGTCACAGTTCCTGGTTTGAAAAGTATACTTGGCTCTCTGACACTCCGTTGGTCGACTGGTTGATCCCACTCCAGATTGGCATTTCAGATGTTTCTCCGTTATTTCCTTTCAAGTACTGCTACCTTGTTAGTGGACTGAATCACATAGGTCACATATCAGCCATCAAGAAATAAAACATTGTGATCCTCCTGCTGAACTAAATCCACTCTAATCCCAATGTGCTGGACAAATTAAGGCTCGCTGATACTCTTCCAGTCTTGTCCAAAGTTCTCAGTAACAGTGGTGGCATAACTAAAGGACCATGCGAATGCAAACCACTGTCTTTCACCGTTGCAGTAATTCCAAAAGAGGAAAAAAGCCATTTGTTTTTGGCATGTTGCCTTTTGGTTTTTAGACATGTGGGATAGGGAGCAGTGTTTGTTTTGGCTTTCGACACAATGAGCCATGCCATACCATACTTCTGGAGAGGTTTCCTTGGTTGTCCATGCTGACTGAACCGCATCCAACTGTTCTGTTAATTTTTTAAGCATGGCTCTGTGTGGCACATTGTTTTTTTTAAATATATATATCTCCTTAGGACTTCCTGTACTGTAGTATCCTTTAATGCCGGCTCACTCGTCACCTGCACTTCTTGCTATCTGCTCTGTATTGTCTGTTTCTCATCTTTCTTGATAATTGTGTGGCAGAGCAGTCTTTAGTGAGTGACAACCAGCTGCAAACTGAAGATACGTCATGAGTGTCTATTTGCAAATGATAGGGGGATTGTGGAGATCTAGACGCCGGACAACTATCTACAAATAAACAGGCAGAAAAATGACATTCATAATTTTTGGATTTTTGGCATCAAAGGTCAGCCTGTTTACCTCCTCCCAAATTTTTGGGACTTCGACTTTGCCTTTCATCCCTAGGTTTTTGTTTTTTTTTAATACGTTTTTTCCTTTGAATCGATTTAACGTTGTCCAAATTGGGTCAGCTGCTACTTCCACCAACCTAAACACTGGCAATAGGGGCAGTATTAGATTCATGGCATGTTTATTGAAATTCTCTTTAGGTGGAATGCCAGCCTTCCAGGTATCTCACCTTCACAATGTACAGACTGCATCTGTCGATTTATTCGAAGAGCCTGACAATAAAGACCACTTCACCCAGGTCAGAGGCCATCGACTGCCTCTTAGAATACTATCTAAATTAGCTTGTGTAATTTTTAGATGTATTAACAACCTAGCCTACACTTAAATCTTGCGCCTCAGGATTTCTTTCCATTGCCTGTTTCCTGAATTTAGGAGCAAAATTGTGTTCTTTCTCCCCGTTCCTGGGGGAAACTGAAGTCATACGTGAGAGGCCTATTGTCGTAATTATGGTGTGCCTTAAGTCTTCCTAATCTGGAAGCAGAACACACAGACTCATTATTTTTTCTTTGCGAACTTCTAAACTGAATCGTATATGGAAAAAGGCAGAAGCATTACTACTTAACAGCCTGCAGAAAGAATGATTGGTCTTCCTGAAAAAATATTCATTTGTACATGCGTTATTTGTGTCATTGGTAATAGCTTTAAAGATGTCTGGGGTTTGTCCATTACAGGGGTTAATGCGATTCATGTTTTTGTGTCCTTTTTCACCATTTCATTATTTGTAGGAAAAGTGCCCATCCAGTAATGTACAGTTAAGAAGGGCCTTCTTATGCTGAGTACATTATGCCATTGGGAAAAGAAAAGCTTGACAGAAGACGTTTGCTTTTGTACAAGTCTTCATTTTCTCTTTACCTTTTGAAAAAAAAGGCCAGTCCTGTGTTCTCACAACCGGAAGCCGATGGTGTTTTTCTCTAAACATCCATTTTTGCTCACCAAAAGAGATCATTACTAATATATACGCTTTGCATATCGCCCACTACTTAGGGCTCCCATTAAATCCTTCCGCACCCTTGGGCTTTTCTGAGGGAGGTAGCAGCTACTGGAGAGTTAGTCTCCATTTTCATCCCCCGTTACTAAGCAACTGCCCATAAATGACTCCGAAAGAAAATGATAAAAGGAGAGGTTACCACAGAGAAAAAGCTGCACAATGATTTATGAAAATACGGAACAGCTAATGGATTATCATTAAGTGCAGCGTCTAATGCTTGCAAGTCGCGCTTTGCCTTTTTTCGAAAGTCTGGGTCATTTGAAAAAAGTTAATTTGGCTGATCTCCCGCGCAGAAGACTATGAGCAATGATTTACCTAAACTGAAAGACTGACTTTCAGTCTGGGCCTTTAGGTATTGTTTCCAAATCAAGCATTTCTGGTTAAATCCATGAACGGTAACCTCTACAGTTATGTCACTGGATCTAAAACAGTTTAAACGGCGTACGTTTTGTGTTGTTGCACTTGCTGTCGCTCTAGTTAAGTACTTTATACGTGTATACACATATCGAATTAGCCAATGTGACAGTCTCCTGTTTTTGGCATTGCTGCTGCTTTAGTATTGTTGCAAACTACATTGGGTATTATGAAGACACTATCCTGTATCACTGTGCGATTTTTACTCTAAATCGTTAGGGTCTGGCGCTCAACTGTAGTACATGCAAACGTTTTGAGTTTTAAAAAGCTTACCTTTAAACTGTTTTTGTTTTTCAGGATCGCACAAGGACCTTTGACATGCATTCATTGGAAAGTTCTCTAATTGACATCATGCGTGCCGAAAATGATTCGCTGAAAGGTAACTTTTATATAATGCATGCCTTTATCAGTACCACTTAGTGCAACCCTTCCTATGTCTCGCCTATCCCGCTTTTGGACAGTTGTGGTGTATTCACTTATTAATGTACAAAGAGTTGCCCCTCTAATTGTGAAGCGGTGTACAGCATCGGAGGACACCGATGAAAGTAGCTGAGGGTGCTTTTCAGGCGTATCTCTTGTAAGTGGAGGAAACTGCTCCATGACACTGAAACGCCTATTGTGCAGGGGCGGCTAGTGACATTTGAAAGTGGTGGGGCGTAAACTAATTTGCATATTGCACCGCAGCGAGCGAGCGCAGCAAGCGAGCCGGAACCACCTTGCATCCATCCATACATCATTCATGCATCCACCCACCCATCCTGCATCCATACATCATTCATTCATGCATCCACCCATCCATCCACCCATCCATCATCCATCCTGCATCCATTCATGCATCTGTAGCAGGGTTTCCGTTCTCTCACAGAACTGTGCATAGAGATCTAGAACCTCAGTGAGTTAGGATGATCCAAAACTCATCTCAGTGTCAGAAATCCCCTTACCTAGCTAGCTACAGTGTCTCATGGGTCATTATGGAATGATCCATGTCTTAGACAAACCAGAACATGAACTTTAGAATACCTCAGGAATCGTGGAACACATGAACACTCTTTCGTTATATAATCATTTCAAACCAAAACTGAGAGTCAAAGAACACAAGTGCAAGTTTGAAATATTTATTATTCAATGCAAAGTTCTCAAACGCAGTATCTTGTATAATACCAAAATGCAGATTATAAAAATCAGAGTCAGCAGCATAATCACTAATCCATAGTAAGCAAATGGTGATAGCATGTTACAATGCAAAATCTATAGAAATCTATATCACCTATATTTCGCGCACCCTATCTATTATATTATTTTATATATATGAAGGTCTCATTCGGGCTTTAGCAGGGCGGCCCCATACCTCTAAATGTCAGTAGGAGTAGATCACATCAACAGCTACCAGCTCTCTTCATGCGCAGCACCAAGTGTGTCGTTCATTCCGTGTAACTCTATCTTAAACCCGCGTAGAGCCCAAAATGTTGGCATCAACATTATTTGTGTTATGTCTAATGTGGTGCGAGGATCAGGCCTTCCAGCAACCTTGTGTTAGGTTAATCTTAGACTGTTCAGCTCTCAGTGTGCAGACAGTTGTACCAAGTGTACCAGGCAAAGCTGATAGCATAGAAATAACATATTATTCTCAAATAAACCACCTCACCGCTTCTAGGGTGAAAGCGACAACACCAAGTAGGTGTCGTGTGCAAAACTGAAGCCGAAGGAAAAACGGCTGCTTAAACATGTAATACACTCATGCTAACTTAACGCAATATATGTAACGAAGTATCCATATGACACCCCCCCATTGATCCGAGCACCGTCAAACATAAGGGAAAAGGCATTCATAAACCAGACACACAAAAATGAAAGCAAAGTTCAATAATTTTGAGCTAAAATAAGCGAAAAAAATATGTATGAATGAATATGTATGAATGCCTACAGTGGCCTCAAATCTAAAATTAAAAATAAAACATTCGAACCAAAAGAGTCATCCGCTAGGTCTCAAACCACAGAATGTAGGACCAGGGCTCATCTATTCAAATGTCTGTATGAGAAAAGAACAAGGCACTTATCCGATATCCAAAGTCATGTGCCATATCGACGTTATCTTCAGCGACATCACGTGATTGAACTCTCCATCCTTTGAGTACAGTTCACTCCTCCAATCCAGCAAGGGGAAAGTCATATTCCATAACAAAACAATCCTCCCAGGCCTCTCATGATTGGACAGTATATGCAAAGTAAGTTGCAACAGCCTCCAGCAAGAAATCACTGCCATCCCCCGAAAATAGATCAGCAATCCAATTCAGCAATGGGAACGAACATACGTGCTCTTCCAGCATCGGATCCTCCTGTAACGTCAGAGGACAACTCGGTGGGTTCACCAGAACGCTGTGTGTCAGAAAGGCATTTGCCGCTGCAGAGATCTCCCATTGGCCCAATATTCCATTCATCGCTGCCAAGGCCATAACTCTTTCGCCAGAACAAATCAGCTCGTGAGCCACCACGGGACGCATTAGCTGATCAAAATCGACGTCAGGAGCAGTCCTTAAGCATAGGCACAAATCAATGGCCCAATCGAACTCGCAGCTCAGGCAGTGAAACACAGGTTGGACACACGTGAAGTCGGTGAACCGAAATGACAATCTATAGGCCGTGCTTAATGCTGCAAGCGGCAAAGTTCCATAGTAATTGAGCATCCGATTACGACACAGTGTCAGGAGGCGTTGAACGGCTTCTTGCGCAGGATGGGCATCCATGTTTTATGAAGAAAAACACCAACAAAATGCCAGCGGCTACAGCCAGTAACACAGGTAGTCCACCAAACAAACTCGAAAAAATAGAGTGGAAAAACGTGGGAATGATCCCAAAAACTTTTTCAAATGTAGTCACGAGGCCACTGCTAACCAACTTAAAAAAATGTGCAAGCCCAGTTGTCGAAGAAGCATTAAAAATCTGGTGCACCAGCTCACAGAAATGAAACGGCAAATCAGTATTTAAAAGCGCCTGCACCTCTGTGCGGGTGTTAGCTATGTGAAGGACATAAGTTTCCCGGGCCGAACTCAGGGTCACTTGTTTTTGAGACAAAAGGGCCCTTATTCTGCTTAAACCATTGAACTTCGCTTCCAAGGTTGGAATCCGTGGCCAGATGGAGACATCTGAAGACCCATGCGTGGGTGGGTATAGCACATTCTTGCAACACACCACACGCTCTGATACAGTTACCACATAAGCCACACCAATTAATAACCCACAACATAACTCGTTGTTTAAAAGCAAATAACTACCATTAGCCAATAATGTAAATGTGGGAACCACTGCTGGAACTGGCGTGCCTTTTAAAACACATGCTAAATTTGGGCGGTCCTGATTACAAGAACCGTGTAACTGAATGTGTCTGCATATTAATGAATGGTCAGGTGACTGTGTGCATTCCTCACCATTAAGATTCACTTCTTTTCCATCCTTCAGACATCTGTATGTGTATGGTAATGACCATGCCTCATGTAAGAATGCATTGCCTAGTGGTTCATATCGTCCTAAAGCAATATACCGCATACAGTTAGTAAATTTATATAAGGGAAATGGTAATGCAATTAATCCATGAATAAGCCACGTGGCAGTAGTGGTTTCAGCAACAGAGAAAGGTAAGGATTCTAGCTTCTCAATATGTAACATAGAAAATGAAGCATCACGCATAGAAAGCATGCGCTGTTTTTCAGTCAGATTAAAAGAGGCGAAAAGGGACGAAACGTTCAATGAGGTCCAGGGAACTCGACCAGCCTTAAGTGTCTGTAGTGTCCAGGCAAACTGCATTACAGAGCGTAATTGGTTCTGACCATGGTATAACGTGGACACTTCATCATGTACAATATCAACAACAGAAGAAACAATATTATCCAATGTGTAAATCCTGGAAGAAAGCATGTTAATACTGTTATCGACCACTGCAAGCACTTTTTCCAAATTTGCTTGATCAATAGCCCTCAGGCGTTTAGCTGCCTCAACTTGTGAAAATTTCCAAATTTCATTGTATACAGCATAAAGAAAGCGTTTAGATCTACCCCTAGCCGGGCCTTTTATAAAATCATTCAGTTCTATATTCTCATTCAAACGTGACAGATGCAGTTTTACTGCAGCCAAAGTGGAATGTTGTAACCAGTTCTGACACAATTTGCCTACTGAATAAGTAGTAACCGTGTGATCTGTTTCAAAACGGGGATCCGGCCTGATGTTTTTAAAACCTTCAGCCAAACCCAAAAAACGACGTTGGCAAGAATCAGAGCTTCTTTGCCACAAAAGCCACCCCTCTGGACCAAAACTGGAAATATTAAAGGAGGAATTGTGCATTAGGTCTCGTATCTCACTTATGGACAATGTAGTGAAATTATTCCAACCTGAATATTCTTCCAAATCAGGGATGGTTGGTGCATTTAATTTTTTAGATGTAGCCAATCCAAAACATGTTGTTTGGGAAATAGTAGAATTTAAAAACAACATGTGATTCGGGATGAGACATGCACGATGCAAAGCCTCAGCGCCTTGTACCTGCCAATCTTTGGTACCCCAAACCGATTTAAGGTCAATAGCCTCCTTCCATAACTCATAGCCATCAATAGCTAACCTGTCAAGAAAGGACTTTGAATACAGCAATTTTGTATCGGTAAGTCTGACTTTGGACATGAATTTCTGTTTCACTTTAAAATAAAACGACTCAGGATTTGATTGATTAAAATCTGTAAAATATAAGTATTTTCCCAGAAATGTACTCGAGCTCCCTTGCAAAGGCGTAGGACAATGTTCCCACTGTGTGTAGTTCACCGGAACTCTCCCGGAACTTGTTTTGTGTAAAATGATTTCCATAATGTTGATAGCAAAACAAATCACCATAATTAACAGAATCCAAGTACAAATCCTCAGCATCAAAGGCCGCATAATATTTCAAATCAGAGAACAATGCTTCTACGGCCTGAAGATCCCAATCATCAGAACGAATATTTTGCTTAATCACATCTCCCATGTTTACTCTAAGCACATTAGGAACATTAATAACTTCTGTGGGGCCATGTATCTGAAACCTAACCGCATCCCACACAATCCCATCAAGGACAGGCCAAGCAGTAATCTCTACTGTATTTAAGTCTCTTTTTAGTCTGTGTGCTGAATGTGAGGAGGAAAGAGGGGCCAATGTTCCATTAAGGTACCGAATTCCTGTTCTTTCTTTCACATAATGGCCATCGATCAGGCGAAAAAAATAAAACACAAAACCAATTGACATAAAAAGATAAAATGAAAATAGTATCAGCCAAATGTATGTCCAAGGTGGAATCAGAAAATGTTTTTTAAACAACGTGGCATATTTTGCAATAGTCGACGGTTTCTTTGAAAGTTCCGAATCAGAGTCAAAAGAGAATCTGGACTGGTTAGCCAAACGAGCTTGTAAATCGGACATAGATAAATCAGCAGGATCTGCATAGGTCAGCTCATCAATGTTAGTAACAGGAATAGTATTTAATAAAGGACTGGATATAGCAGGCATCTCGAGGGACACCTCCTGATCTGCACCAGATGTAATAGCCAGCACAGAGTGCCTCACCATGGAAGGACAGGATACAGCCGGAGTCATGCTATGAAGAATCGGCCACCCTGTGTGTCTTGACATTGTCAATAGAAATAAATCTGTTTTCTTTACGACCTGGAAGTGGTGGTAAAATGACTGTTCTTGTGCCCTTCACTCCAAGTACTCGAACCGGTGCACGATACGAGGGACCAAACTCTTTCTTGTTATCGATCTTCTCTCGAACCAGTTCTCCAACTTGGGGCAGCCAGCCAACTACCGGGATCTGCAACGCATCATCCGACGTGGAGGGCAAGTGTTCCTTTGCAAGACTGTCTCTGGTCTTTTGTAGATCCGTAAAACATTGCAATGTTCATCTACGTCAAAGGCCGCGGCCTGGGCCTGGCAGTCTGCACCATCGAGGTCAGGGACGTACATCTTGATACCAAAGAGCATTTCGTACGGGGTCCGCCCACCCAGAGACCTTCTAGGGAGATTATTAAGCGCACGCTGCACGCCATAGAGGTGGGTCAGCCAGTTTCTACCAGTGCCTATAACTCGGGCTGTCAAAGATTGCTTTAAGTCGCGGTTCATTCATTCTACTACAGAATTGCCCTCAGGCCTGTAGGGACTTGGAAACTTCACCTGTACTCCCAACGAAACCATAGCATCCTTATACGCCTTAGAGGCGAAAGCCGGACCCTGGTCCGAATGGAAAGCACCACAAGCAAAGATTCCCACAAAGACACGCAAATCCTTAATGACAGTCCGCGAATCAGCGCTGCGATGCGGCCATAACCACACAAAGCGTGTGCATGAGTCAACTGCTACTAAGATGTATTTATACGCAGTATCAGAGGAAAAAGGACCGCAGTGATCCAAATAAACGCAACCAAGCGGTTTATTAGAGATGTACAACTGAGTCTGAGGCGGACGCGCAGCAGTAGAAGGCTTAATCTGCTGACAAATGTCACACATAAGGACATAATCGCGCGTCTGTTTGTACAGTCCCCGCCACCAGAACCTTTGTTGTAGCTGAGTTACAGTGGCTGAGACGCCCGCATGCGCAGACGCCACACCTTCATGAGCCGCTGTAATCAGAGAAGCCCTGCGATCCGAGTTGGGAACTAGACGTTCACCAACTTCCGGAATTTTCACATAAGGAACCTTATCGGGACTTAAGTGGTATGTGTACTTCGAAGGGAACTCCGCAGGATATTTACCTCCCTTCTCCGTGGCAGCAACAGCCGCCAAGATGTCATCATCTATTTTGCTTTTGGACCTCGTGACTGCTGCAACTAAGTATTTCGATACCGCTGACTTCGCTGCTTCATCAGCAAGCGAGTTGCCAACAGCGTGGACCCCCACGCGCTGGTGGCCGAGAGTATGAATCACATACACGAGCGGCAGTTTCTCTTTAAGTTCTGCCACTCGGACCCAGATCATTTTATGTTTTATTGTGCTACCTTTGGAATCACGAAAATCATTCTGAATCCAAAAGAACAAGTTCTCATTGTAAGACTGGACACAGTAGTAAGAGTCACTTACGATTAAAGTCGTCACACTTGGATCAGCGTACTCCAATGCGAGCATTAGAGCACGAAGCTCTGCCAATTGTGCAGTGCAGTCCCCTAGTGTTTGCGTGTGCACGACACTGGACTTGAACTCATCGTTCACCATGGCACCGACCACAATGGCGCAAGCGGAAACGTAGGCATGTTTAGAGCCATGCGCAACCTGCGCCGAACCATCAGTGTAAATGATACAATGGAAATCCTCCAACGGCCGCATCGCTAAAGGAGCAGGATGAACAAACTCATACTGTAAATACTCCTGCGACCGTAAAGTGGCGTCAAAAATAAACGTGACATCCTGGGATGTCAAGGATGTAGCCCACTGAATCCACCGAGGGTGCAAAGCTTTAGAATTAGGTACACTGGCTTTCGTGACCGCCTCCAAGGCAGGACACGGGGTAACAACCAACATGCGCTTTCCCTGCGACAGGGCACGTTCTTTAAGAATTGCCATCTGCACAGCCGTTAACTTTCTCCACAGTGGAAAAACGCAGTTCAGCCGAAGTGTATAAGTGTGACTTGTAAGCAATAGGTACAGTATCCCATTCATTAAAAGTCAGGTACGTGAAACCCACCGTCCCAGGGATGATTCTTATCACCAGGTTGGTATGGTTATCACGAGTCTGTAAGTAGTCAGAAGCGAGCAAATCAGCCTGCAAAGACTGCAGAATGGCTGAATGCTCAGGCAGCCAGCATGATTTGGAAAAAGAAGGTTGTATCAAGGCATACAAAAGCTTGATACGCTGGGCATATTCCGGAATGTATGTCCTTCCGAAATTTTAAAAACCCAGCAAAGACTGTAATTTTTTCAGCGTTGTCGGAGAGCGCAACTGCGCGCATTTCTCCAGGAAGTGAGGAGCCAACCCCTTTCCTTCGTGGTTAAGTTCATAACCCAGAAACAACACTGTGTACTCCGCAATGTGTGATTTTGCAAAGTTAAACTTGTAACCCATGTCTGCAAAGTTACAAATTATGCTGTTCACTCGACACAGATGCTCCCAAAGTTCGTCGTCTGTGAGATAAATGTCATCCACATAAGAACAAGCAACTGGATCGAAGCTCTCCAAAAGAGAGACTATGCGGGCGGAAAACACTCCAGGACTATTCTTATAGCCCATTGGGAGTCGTTTAAACATTCTTTGTACGCCGCCGCACGTAAAACTGGTCCACTGGGAACTTAGACCATCTAATCTGTGTGCATAAAAACCATTGGAAATGTCAAGCGTGGTTTTGAACCGTTTACGCTCAAGACTATTCACTAGGGCAGAGCCGTGAGTATTCTGTACTGCACAGTTACGGCAATGCGAGTTCAAATGCCGGTAATCCAAAACCACACGATATGAGCCGTCCGGCTTGTTAACAGTAAAAAGGGGATTATTCATCGGTGACACACACGTTTCAATTACACCTTGATATTCCAATTGTTCAAGGATAGCCGCGACAGAAGCTTTAGCTTCACGCCGTATGGGATATTGAGGTTGAGGCTGCGGCTGTGACCGTAAAGGAATCTCATGGCTAGGGGACAATTTATCCCAGCCACACTGATTCCGGTACACAGCCGGCGCAAGCGCCAGAGCCCACTCTTCTGCAAAATGCAGCGCTTCCACTCTCGATACAGTGTGCGCGAAACTGGGGAGGATCACCTCCTCCCCTCGCGGAGCTGCGAGAACAAAAGGTGGGGGCCAGTCAGCCTCCGAAAGCAAAATGTCATACGTAGACGAAAGATTTTCCCAAAATACCCCTTTTACAGTTCGCTGCATGTCACCTTCAATTAACAGGACAATTTCAAAAAGTCGTTCAGGGGGAGCAACATGTGTATCAGCCGTTTCAATCACAACATAAGTGTCAGTCGCTGTCACCTTCAACAGTGGACGGAGGGCCTCTCTCACTATGGTAATCTCCGCCGCGCTGTCCAGCAAGGTCAGAGCCCACGTCAGATTCCGAAGCCGCGTTCTCACTATCTGGGGCATATCGATGCGCCGTTAAGGCTGCGACCTTCTTCTTGGCAAACTGCGGTCTCTTGGGCGTAGAGTCGTCCCGCTGATCTCCTTCACTTCGCGTGCGGGGCTGGCCACGTCCTTGCTGGCCACCCCTGCCCCTGCCGCCCCCTCCACCACCGGTTGACGGAGCCGATGAGTCCTGAAAGGAACGAGGAGAGCGTTGGTCAGAAGCCTGAAATCTTTCAGGCGATTTAATCGTCGCGCGGTCGCGCAAATCATAAACTCGATCTGACTGCGCAGGTTGTGAAGGCGCCGGACTAGAAACCTGTGTCCGCTGTTGTTGTTGCTTACCCTGATTCTGCTTTTTAGGCCAATTCTGTTTTTTGGACTTGGGTTGTCCACCCGTTTCCGAAGACTATCCCTGGGGCTGCTTCTTCTCCTTTTCCGAAAAAGCTTTTAAACCCTTAGAAGTGCGGCCAACCATTTTATAAGCCGCCACAATAATTCTTGCTAGCTGACGGGGTTTCTCGGCATCGGGAATTAACGCCAGAGCATTGGCCACCTGAAAGTTCACTGCATCTCCCTTGACATTTGCAAGGATAAGACCGCAAACTGTCTCAAACGAGCCGCTCAGGCGCATACCCAATTCAACCGCCGACTCCGGTCCGTGATCATCCTGAACACGTTTAAGGACCGCAGAAAGGTTCGACACAGACGGGGTGCCATAGCACCTCGAGTAAACCGCTGCAAAAGTCTTACCCCATGTTTCACAGTCGGCAAGTTCAGGGGCTAAATCTTTCGGTAAACTGAGCGTAAGAATCCGGTGTTTTTCACCCGGAGTCGTATTGGGAAACACAGCCTCCAGCTGGTCGAATTTCTCGGCAAGCCAGTAAGGAAAATCATCCTTATCCTGGGGCTTCTTGCCCATAACGGAATTCACCAAGACAGGACTGATTTTCAAACCAGCCTGTTCTGCTCGAAGCTGCGCACCTGCTGGGGCTGCGCCATGAACATTACGACCAATGTAATGAACAAGCGCCCTAATCACTCCAACCGCGACTTCATGAAGACGCCGCAGGTCAGCTACACTACAAGTAGCGCGATTAGGATGAGGAGTAAACCCACCCAAAGCGGGCCAATTTGTGCCCGGAATGGATAAAGGACCTAACCTCGGAGCCGTTAAAGAATGGGGTAGGGCGCCACCAAACCAAACTCCGTGCTGCCAAGCATCAATAGGTACTTCCAGTGCCCTGTACGGAGCATAAACCCCCGGTACAGCCGAGGCAGTGTATGAATGGAAGACACCCGAATTAGCGTCCACTTCCGGAAATGTCACCCAGGAATAAAACAATTCGTACGGGTACGCATGTTCCGCACTCACCACTAGAACCACAGCCAAGCCTTCCACAGGGACATTATATGCCCGCAAGTGGTCGCGAACCGCGACGCGGCTATGCTGCGGTATGTCCACGGCCATGGTAGCACAGGAAGAGAAAAAAGACAAAGAACACTTTGTAGCACAACTGGGTAGTAATTCAAAGAAACCGTTTTTAGAAGAATTCAAGCTTGAAAAGACCCATTTAAAAAATAGGTAGGTTTTTCCGACACCACCGTTTACCGGAAACGGTAATGAAGGTGTCAAGGTTTGAATGATATACTACTCGAGTGTCATGATATAAGGCCAACCAACGTATGGGCGCCATGTAGCAGGGTTTCCGTTCTCTCACAGAACTGTGCATAGAGATCTAGAACCTCAGTGAGTTAGGATGATCCAAAACTCATCTCAGTGTCAGAAATCCCCTTACCTAGCTAGCTACAGTGTCTCATGGGTCATTATGGAATGATCCATGTCTTAGACAAACCAGAACATGAACTTTAGAATACCTCAGGAATCGTGGAACACATGAACACTCTATCGTTATATAATCATTTCAAACCAAAACTGAGAGTCAAAGAACACAAGTGCAAGTTTGAAATATTTATTATTCAATGCAAAGTTCTCAAACGCAGTATCTTGTATAATACCAAAATGCAGATTATAAAAATCAGAGTCAGCAGCATAATCACTAATCCATAGTAAGCAAATGGTGATAGCATGTTACAATGCAAAATCTATAGAAATCTATATCACCTATATTTCGCGCACCCTATCTATTATATTATTTTATATATATGAAGGTCTCATTCGGGCTTTAGCAGGGCGGCCCCATACCTCTAAATGTCAGTAGGAGTAGATCACATCAACAGCTACCAGCTCTCTTCATGCGCAGCACCAAGTGTGTCGTTCATTCCGTGTAACTCTATCTTAAACCCGCGTAGAGCCCAAAATGTTGGCATCAACATTATTTGTGTTATGTCTAATGTGGTGCGAGGATCAGGCCTTCCAGCAACCTTGTGTTAGGTTAATCTTAGACTGTTCAGCTCTCAGTGTGCAGACAGTTGTACCAAGTGTACCAGGCAAAGCTGATAGCATAGAAATAACATATTATTCTCAAATAAACCACCTCACCGCTTCTAGGGTGAAAGCGACAACACCAAGTAGGTGTCGTGTGCAAAACTGAAGCCGAAGGAAAAACGGCTGCTTAAACATGTAATACACTCATGCTAACTTAACGCAATATATGTAACGAAGTATCCATATGACACATCCACCCATCCATCCTGCATCCATCATTCATTCATGCATCCACCCATCCATCCACCCACCCATCCATCCTGCATCCATCATTCATTCATGCATCCACCCACCCATCCATCCTGCATCCATCATTCATGCATCCACCCATCTATCCACCCACCCATCCAGCATCCATCCTGCATTCATCATTCATTCATGCATCCACCCATCCATCCTGCATCCATCTTTCATTCATGCATCCACCCATCCATCCTGCATCCATCATTCATGCACCCACCCATCCATCCTGCATCCATCATTCATGCATTCACCCATCAATTCTTCCATCCTGCATCCATCCTGCATCCATCCTGCATCCATCCTGCATCCATCCTGCATCCATCATTCATTCATGCATCCACCCATCCACCCACCCACCCATCCACCCACCCATCCATCCATCCTGCATCCATCATTCATTCATGCATCCACCCACCCATCCATCCTGCATCCATCCTGCATTCATCATTCATGCATCCACCCACCCATCCTGAATCCATCATTCATTCATGCATCCACCCATCCATCCATCCACCCATCCATCCTGCATCCATCATTCATTCATGCACCCATCATTCATTCATGCACGCATCCACCCTGCATCCATCATTCATGCATCCACCCATCCATCCACTCATCCATCCTGCATCCATCATTCATAAAGGGGTGGTGATCGTGGGGAATAAACATTGCATGTAACACTGACAAACACAAATGTTGCAGAAGGGCAGCAAAACGAGTTGCAGAAGGGCAGCAAAACGAGTCTAAATAAGGGCAGCAAAACGAGTCATTAGCAGTTAGATGGCCGACAAAGCTACACTCATTTGTAGCACCGCGCCAAAAAACCGCCATTCCAAGCGCGTGCATAATGAGTTAATCAGGTATTTACTTTTCTATCACCACATTTCATAAGCAAACCTGTGCTGCCTAACTGGCGATTGCTACTGCGGCATAATTTAATAAATAAAAATCACTCAGCATCTATATTTCTCAAGGTCGGATTTCACTTTCCATGTACACTACACTACTGCAGTGAACCCGTTTAGTAAACAATGTTCCTTCATAGCACTCTGATCATACCTGAGCTGGTGTGAACGCCGGGTCTCCCTGGCCGAGCGGTTCCTTCGGGACTTGACTGTCGCAGTGTCGCCCTCTCAAGTATTCCTTCCTGGGTCCGGTCAGGTTAGGTCTGTGGTCAAGTCTTCCATCAAACGAACCCCATAAACAAACAGAGGCCGCAATACGAGGGAGGGAGAGAGCTCTGGCCCCCCAGACAGGGGGTTATGTACCCGGGCTAGGTATTGACCAGCCAATCCTGGCGCTGTATGGTGCCCCCCCAGCCAGGATTGGCTGGGGGGGCACCATAACTGCTCGCCCAGTCGCCCTGTACAACCCCGGGGGCTGCCGCCCGCCCCCATGTCCTCTCTCTAAAGGGAAAATCAGGGGGGAAACAATCTGCGCATGCGCGGGCATGTTTGTGCCCAAAAGTCGACATGCGCAGCTTTAGCAGGCCCATCAGGCCCCCACCCCCCCTTCGCACTCCGGGAAAGTCGGGTGTCTCCCGGATTCCCGGCCGGCAGGTAGCGCGATTTTTAAAAAAAAAATTGTATGTGGTTTAGTGGCGACGCGGTGGGTCCATGGGGCTTAGTGGGGCTACGCCCCTACGCCCCAATGGACGCACCGCGCCTGCTATTGTGTGCATTAAAATACTTTTGAGTGTGCTGTTCAGTGATGGATTCCACCAGTTCAACACATTTCTATTGGCTTGTGGAGTGGGCTGTGTTAAGTTCTTTTCTCAGAATTCGTGGTGTTATTATAGGATACATAATCAGTCACCCTAGAACAGGAACGCTCTTAGGCAACTATCCGATGTTCGTTACTACTAGGACGAATGCTGCACAATATCCAGTTTTGAACATAGAGAAAGATACATACATGTCTGATTCATTTCGTTCTTCAGACTTACTTGATCAGTCACTAGTACTCTTTATAGGTGGAGAAGTGTGGCTCACTGGTTAGAGGAGGCAGACCTGGAAGCAGAGGTCAGCCCGGGACCAGGGTTCAATTCCCGGCTCGGTGGGGTCTTGAGTCCTAAAATGTCCATGGATTCGACAATTCTCGCTCCGGTGCCGACTCGATTCACGGGTTCACACTCTGCGACTCTGGGCAATAGCTTGCTTAATCTCCACAACGACCCCTCGCGGCGGGATGCCTGGCTTTCACCTTGCGGATACCCTGTCTGGGTATCTCATAGGGGAATACCAGGACGGGTTCCCTAAGCAAGCGCCTTGATGCCTTCGGGTGATACGTGCGCTATATAAATCGCAATACATTTACATTTACATTATTGCAGTGCTCTGCTTGTAGGCATCCCTTTTGGCAAGGTGTTTCAATTGCTATCAAACCCTTCTTTAACCTGTCCAGAGATACCCTTGCCACTGTATTTTGTCACCAAGTTGATTGGCTTTCAAATAAAAACAGGTCTCTTTTTAAATTGATGGTAATTGTGTTTTGAGTGGTCTACCGCGTTTCACCAAATTAAATTCCCAACATTCTGACAGGCGACACAGACACTCACTCACTCACTCACTCAACCAACCCACGACTCGGTGGGCACACTTAAATCACCTAGTGAGGCATCCAGAGTCGAAACTCTCAGCTTATTGAGCCTGTCCCACAGTCCGCAGAATAGAAACTAGCTTGAAGAGCCCCTGTTGTCTAAAACGTTTTGACAGGTGTGCCCCTTTTTTTCTCCCTTTTCCTTACTTGCATAAATAGGAACGGAAATTCTAAATCAGTGTGTTTATGCAAAGGACTACACACCCACATTCCATCTCCGTTACAGGGCCTCTTCTGTCTTCTTGAACCTTGTGATAAGAATGGGAGTGCCGTGCAAAAGTACCAACAAAGGCGTTTTTTGCACCAATTATTTATTTATTTCAAAATTCTTGTACGTGATCAAACAGTAACAGTTGAGCCAAGTGGGCGAGTGTGGAGTTTATCCGGTTTATCTGGGAGTCAGTCTTGTCACCTTTATCGTTCGTCGCTATTTGTCTGGATCCAAGCCAAGTTGGTTGATCAATTATATCAGATAAGGTGAACGTATAGGCAACATTGTCCAGTCTAATGGTGCACATATAACTTAGATACATTTTATTGAACCTGTGGTATTGCTTCGAGCTATAGGCAATAAATGGGTCTTATCACCAGTGGCGGATGGCATTGAAAACATTTACCCGATCATGACACCACTACATCCCTCCTTGCAGGGCGGGCCCCAGCAAACTCCCTCCGCCAATCCTGGCCTGCTCACATGCTGTTAACCAGCATGTGAGCAGCGCCCAGACTAGGGTGACCAACCGTCCGTAAATTTCACGGACAGTCCGTAATTATGGCTGTCTGTCCGTTGTCCGTGAAGGATTCTTTAACGGATGCCATTTGTCCGTAATTTTAACCGGGCACAGCTGGCCCCCACCTCCCTTCTTGACTGTGGTGCTGCTGAGGTCGGTGTAACAGACTCTGAGGCAGTACAAAAGCTCAGATACCCATCAGCATTGGCGAGGCACAGCGGGATGGCAACCCTCACACCTCCAGCCCTTGATGAGCTGTTAAGAGGTGCTTGAAGGTGACAGAGGGAGGGGCTGCAGGTTCAGGAGCAGGGGGCATCCATTCACATGCAAACAGCCCTGAATGCGTCTTTTATCTGCTATTTAGAGGGGGGCTCACACATTCCATTTCTACCCAGGGCCCCAAGCATGGCCAGATTACACCCCTGATTACACCAAGGCAGCACCTGCTTCTCTTCACCGAGCTTAATTACTGTCACTAATTTGTAAGCAAACCTCGGTTCTTCAAACATGCATAATGTAATACAATAAAGAAATGGCACAATCGCACCCACACTGATTAACAAAGTATGGAGGACAATCCGTTAAATCAGTTCTCTTAGAGTATCTCCTGTAAGTACTGTATATCACAGTGGGGGATGGCATTTTGGACAGAGAGCCTGTCTTCTCGTTGTCTTGTGCAGGAGGGGGCGAGAAGCCCAAGATGATACTAGAATACTGCATGCCCACCCCTGTGCCCAACCTGGTGGATCACGTTCCCTCTCCTGTGATGACTCCTGCTCCTGTCCCCCCATGTGGTGGCTCCAGTCCACCCCCGCCTGTGATAGCTCTTGTCCCCCCTGTGGTGGATCCTGTCTCCACCCTGGGTGGCTTCTGTCCCAGTCCTGGAACGGCCCCTGCAGCGAGGGTGAAGTTCTTGATGGGCCTCTTCTCAAAAGGGCTCAGCTCAAAATTAATATGGAAAGGTGGGCGAGTAAGTAAGTGAAGGGATGTGTGAATGGCTGGATGAATTAGTGAAAGGGTGAATGGATGAATGAAAGATTGAATAAATGGATAATGAGAGAGGATAGATGGATTGATGAGTGAGGGGAAGGATGGAGAGAAAATGTAAATAGCTGGATGTATGGGTGGAAGGGTAGCTGGATGATTGATGAGGGGAAAGATGGATGAGGGGAAAGAAGGATGATGGATGAGGAGAAGGATGGATGGATGAGGAGAAGGATGGATGGATGAGGGGAAGGATAAATGGATGAGGGGAAGGATGATGGATGGAGGGGAAGGATGGATGGATGAGGGGAAGGATAAATGGATGAGGGGAAGGATAAATGGATGAGGGGAAGGATGGATGGATGGATGGATGGATGGATGGAGGGGAAGGATGGATGGATGGAGGGGAAGGATGGATGGATGAGGGGCAGGATAAATGGATGGGATGGATGGATGGATGGGTGAGGGGAAGGATGGATGAAAGGAAGGATGGATGAGTGGAAGGATGATGGATGGATGGAGGGGAAGGATGGATGGACGAGGGGCAGGATAAATGGATGGGATGGATGGATGGGTGAGGGGAAGGATGATGGATGAGGAGAAGGATGGATGGATGGAGGGGAAGGATGGATGGATGAGGGGCAGGATAAATGGATGGGATGGATGGATGGGTGAGGGAAAGGATGGATGAAGGGAAAGGATGGATGAAGGGAAAGGATGGATGAAAGGAAGGATGGATGAGGGGAAGGATGGATGGATGACGGGAAGGGATGGATGATGAGGGGAAGGATGGATGGATGGATGGATGGATGATGAGGGGAAGGATGGATGGATGGATGGATGGATGGATGGATGATGAGGGGAAGGATAGATGGATGCATGGATGGATGATGAGGGGGTGGGTGAAAGGATGGATGATGAGGGGAAGGGTGGGTGGATGGATGATGAGGGGAAGGGTGGGTGGGTGGATGGATGATGAGGGGGTGGGTGGATGGATGATGAGGGGGTGGATGGATGGATGATGAGGGAATGGATGGATGATGAGGGAATGGATGGATGGATGATGAGGGGATGGATGGATGGATGATGAGGGGATGGATGGATGGATGGATGGATGGATGGATGGATGATGAGGGGAAGGATGGATGGATGATGAGGGGAAGGATGGATGGATGATGAGGGGAAGGACAGATGGATGGATGATGAGGGAAAAGGATGGATGGATGAGGGGAAGGATGGATGGATGATGAGGAGGTGGGTGAAAGGATGGATGGATGAGTGGGTGGGTGGGTTGTGGGTGGGTGAAAGGATGGATCAGTGGATTGGATGGTGGGTGGGTGAAAGGATGGATGAGTGGGTGGGTGGATGGTGGGTGGGTGGGTGGATGATGGGGGTAGGTGGATGAGTGAAATGATGGATGGATTGATAAGTGCAAGGGTGAATGAATTGACATATGAGTGAAAGAGTGGGTGTAAGGATGGATGAGTGAGTAAAAGGGAGGGTAGATGGACAAAAGGATGAATAGATGTGTGAAGGAGTGAAATGATAGATGGATGAGTTATAGGGGCAATGGATGGATTCATGAGTGGATGCGTAGATGGATGGGTGGGTGGGTGGATGGATGGATGGAAGGAAGGCTAAGTGAAAGGGTCGATGGAGAGAGAAAGGGAGGATGGATGGATGACTAAAAGAGTGGATGGGTGGAAGGATTAGTAAGTGAAAGGATGGCCGGATTGGTGAAAGGGTAAATGGCTGAATGGATGTGTGAATGGATGGATGGGATGAAGAGTGGATGGATAAGTGTACAGATGGATAGGGTGAAAGGGTGGATGGATGGATTGATAATGGAGGATGAGTGAAAGGATGGATGAGAGGATGGATGAAGGGATGGATGAGTGAAATGATAGATGGAAGGATACATGATGGATAGGTTTGCAAATGGTTGAATATGTTTGGAAATGGCTGGGCTTACTTATGTACTATTGCGCGACCTCTGGTGTGTCTGTAAAACATACCTATTGTCCTAAAGTTTTGTCCTGAATTTTGACCTCCTGTCCTGAATTTGTGTCCTGAATTTAGGCCCTTTGTCCTGAATTTTTACACTCACCGTCCTGAATTTGCACCAATGCCAGTTGGTCACCCTAGCCCAGACTAGTGAGAGTCTGCCTGCCTCTCTGTGCTCCCCAGCACTTGCTCTCAACCCTGCTGTATTAAGAAAGCTGCGTTAATAGGTTTAAAGTGTGTATGTGTGTGGCCGACACAAGTCAAGCCTCCAAAGAGGCATACGCACTTTATACAGTGCACAGGCAGCCCTCTGCCCACCACTCCTCCCAGCTGCCACTCTGCAGGCCCCGCCCCTCGCTTCAGGACGGGCCGATGCGTAAAAAAAGCAAAAACAGCGTTGCTGCGAAGATAGCAGTTCTCATTACATTAAAATGGTAATCCATTACCATTTTATTTTTCATCCATGGGGCTTGGGGGGTGGCGGACACCAATGGAGGAGCTGCCAATGCTGATCATACCTGCAGCGTTTTTTTCCCCCGTTTTTTTTTGGTAGATCTATAAGAGTGTTAATAATTTGTCTTTATTTCTTGCCCTTTTATGAACGGCGACCCCAAAAACAAAGCCTTTTTGTTTTTCAAACGGCAATAGTTCTTTGACAACATAGGAGCACCCTAACTGCTTGAATGACCTTTTTCTTTAGATGAAAAGCATGATACAAGCAGGGTGACAAACGAAGAACAGCGGGAAACTGTAATGAGAACTGGAATTTTCGCACTAACGCTATTTTTGCTTTTTTACGCATCATCTTTCCGTTGTCAGGCAAACACGCATGGGCACAAGGGAAGGGTTGCTGTGTAATTTCCACGTAACAGTATTTCCAGCGTGATGGAAAAATAGTCACATAAAATTAAGCTTGCTGGAAATAGAACCTCTTAAATGTATATTAATGAAGTAGACATTGGTTGCTTTATATTTTTACTTCCGTCTGCATTCTGGATCTATTACACTAAATCATTATCTTCCTGCCTTTTTTCTTTTAATATTAATGATCGCCAGAACATTATTTAACATCAATTGTTGGCCTAACTTCACAGCCCTTTACGATAGGCATTAAGATTGGGAAGCTATAAAGTGCTGAATGCTCATCAAGCTTTTACAATCTTAAGAGAAAAGAAGAAGCCTATCACCATCCAAAGAGAATTGTCCTGATCTGGTTATTTTTGATGCTAAATCAAGGGTGCAGGTTTGCTAGTGTTCAAAGTCTGGAGTATAGACTTTTTGAGAGAAGGTGTTTTTCCGTCTTTACGTTTATATTATGTTTGGTAAATTGTAGGTGTTTGGTGGGGTGGGGGTAAGTAGTGGGTATCAGATATTAACAAGCATTTACAATGCAACGGTTTCGCCTTTGCAAAAGTTAGAGCTATTGGCATTGTAAATGACAACATTTTTATTTATGTGTTGGTTTTGAAAACAGATAAATAAATGGCATTGTCATTTACAATGCCAATAGCTTAATCTCTCGCAAATGCCACACACACACACACCCACAGAGAGCCCCCCACACACAGAGCCCCCCCTCACACACACCCACACAGAGCCCCCCCCACACACCCACACAGAGACCCCCACACACACACCGACACAGAGCCCCCCCACACACTGCGAGCCCCTCCCACACACTGCGAGCCCCTCCCACACACTGCGAGCCCCTCCCACACACTGCGAGCCCCTCCCACACTTTGCGAGCCCCTCCCACACTTTGCGAGCCCCTCCCACACTTTGCGAGCCCCTCCCACACTTTGCGAGCCCCACCCACACTTTGCGAGCCCCACCCACACTTTGCGAGCCCCACCCACACTTTGCGAGCCCCACCCACACACTGCGAGCCCCACCCACACACTGCGAGCCCCACACACTGCTGCTGTTTACAAGGAGGGGCCGCATGTAAAGGTCAAGTTGGACGCAAGCGGCCCCATTGGCCGTACATTGAGTATCACGGATTTAAAGTATACTCGCAGCAAGTTAGAACGGTAGCTGGGCCCTAAAGCAGCAAACCCATTACTTTCAATTAAAAAACGGGAAGTAATTATCACCGTGACCACTTCGAAATGAAGCAGTTTTTTCCGCCATGCATCTTCAGCAACAAAAACAAAAGACAATGGCACTTAACCAACAACCACCGCGCTTTTCACAATTTCACTTTTCTCCCAGACTTTACCTACCTCCACTAGGCTGACCTGTGCTGAAAAGGATGCAGTTTTGTTAGTAACAAGCACCCCTACATCTGATTAAACTAATATACTTGATGCTCCACGATCAGTATTGTTGTTCAATCCACATCCTCATAAAAATAGATTAAATTTACAACGAGCATGAACTAGGTAATCAGATGTAACTAGGGCGGATGGCGTTTATGTTCAATAAACTTGTGAGACAGGGGTTGCATTGGTTTTAGATCTTAAAGGCCTTTCTTAAAATATTGACTTAAAACCAGCCTCTCTATACACTTCTATTGCATTAATATGCATGCAATATTGTAAAGGTTTTCCAATGAACCAAAACAAAGATATTTGTAAGAATCTATTCATCAGCGAAACCTCGCTGTTTTCTCCTCTAGAGCTAGGAATAGACTATAGTGGCCTCTTTTCTTCCACTAAACTAATTGGCCATGGATGTCTAGTAGATTTTACAGGGTTCACACTCACAAGCAGGTGAAGCAATCGTAGAGACGACCCAAAGAGAATAGATTTCTAAGCCACAAATTCTACTGATGCCACGACCGGGTTCACTTGAGCTTTGGCTCGCTCACAATGTTAATTTCCCTGCCCCTTGGGATTGCCCATAAAATCAAAATTAATTATTTCTACTGGCCTCACTCTGGAAAGATGTGCAAATCAAGCAACGGGGGGGAAGGGGGGGGGGGGGTGTCGGGGGAGGGTGAGGAGCTCACGCACACAAGCAACGAGGGGGGGAGGGGGTGATGAGCGCACGCACACAAGCAACGAGGGGGGGTGATGAGCTCACGCACACAAGTAGCGAGGTGGGAGGGGGTGAGGAGCTCACGCACACAAGAACCAGGGGGGAGTGGGGAGGAGCGTACGCACATTAGCAACGAGGGGGGAGGGGGTGAGGAGCTCACGCACACAAGTAACGAGGGGGGAGGGGTGAGGAGCTCACGCACACAAGCAACGAGGGGGGGGGCTGACATTTGCCCACTTTCCCGTCTCCACCGGTGGAGCAGTTTGCCACAATTTGGCCTTCATATGAAAAAGATGACCTATTTCACACATTCTGCAAAACGTTTCCATTTCATACATCAAGCCAGAGAGAGTGGCATCATATTCAGATAATGTTTGACAGAAGAGCTTAGGCTTTAGTTAATGAGGTTACATTAAATTGCACACCCACAGAACTGCACCTTCATGCTGGGTACTTACGTCTCCAGGTTACTGGCAAGGAAACAGAGTACGATTCAAACCCTATCCAAAGGCACAGTGAGTGTGTGTGTGTGTGTGTGTGTGTGTGTGAGGGGGGGGAGGGGGGGACCATGTCGGACCTTAAACTTGCAAATCCATCCAGCTCTAGAACTCCTTAACCTTATTTAGGGCGAGAGGAATGCAATGCAGCTTGTTAGGCGGAGGAGATCATGACATCTGAGTTCTGTACAGGATCTACCCTACAAACATCGACAATTGAATACATCTCCATGCGAAGCACCTGCATGGAAAGACTGGAGACCCAGATGTTGGAAAATGTTCATATGCCCAACACGCAAAAAAAAAATAACGAAAAAAGTTACTGCTCTTTACACCCTCGCATACACACATGTACGTATTAAAGCTGGGGTGGATTTTTGCCTTTGCTCTCACAAACGCACAAAACGGTCACACTTTAATTTCCCTCGCTCTCATACCACTCATTGACTAGGTCTGCCAACGCCTACCGCCTCTTGCTCAAAGTAATTCAAGCAACTAATCTCCTCCGAGCAGCTGAAATCAGCAGATTAATGCTCAGTCTCCACACTGGATTTTGGGATTGTTATTCTAGCGAGTACTACAAATACTGCTTCATTCTCGGTCAGACTAGTCAACAGCACAAGAATTATTCAACCCCACTCCACCCGCTTCTTACAGACTACCCCTTACTTAAAGGATAAAATACTAATGATGCCGCTTCGCCTACAAGGTGCCACGCCGCAGACGGCCCTCCTTGCAGGACTGCGGCCTCCCAGGAGCCCCACAGACCCGGAAGCAGCAGGCAGGCAGAGGCTCACTGTCTGGGTGGAGGCAAAGGTTGTGGAGCTCTTCACCAGCCCCAGGCCCATCTCTGGGCCGGGCTCTGTCTGGCTCGGAGACCGCTGCGTCTCGCCACCCCCACAATACCGGCGGGGCGCCCCCGGAAACCCGAGCAGCCTCTAGCCTCGCCCTGGCTAGCCCTCCCTCAAGGGTCAGAACACAATGCTCTTTGTAACAATAGCACTTCTTTCTTACAAATCCTCAGTCGCTTTGTACTGGAAAGGACAACCGGTTATTTCAATAGGCAAACCTCTGCCAACTCTGAATGTGTTACCAACCTGCAGCAACACGGACGCAGTAAAAAACAAAATGTTAATAAATAAATAAATTTAAAAAATGCCGCTTACCTGCTAGCAAAGCCAGGAAACTGAAATCGCGCAACCCACCCCTGCAAACGACACTTTCAAAATGGCCAAAACAAACCTTTAAAAAAAACAAATTAAAAAAAAACGCCGCAATGACTATAGCAAAGGGGCGGGATGAGTAAAAATCTACGGAACGCCCACGAATCTGCTCCAGCGAAGATTGACACATCTCTCTTCCAATGGCTAGCGGTCTGAATTGCAGGGTTGGCGGTGGAGAGTAGGCCTTAATTTTTGATAAAAATCCAGGAATCCCAGTCCAGTTAGCCTGTTAGTATCTGATATGGTGACAAACTACAAATAAGTTATAAGGCTGATTGGTGCACTAGAAAAAGTTTTGCCAGAGGCCATATGTCTAGTCTGTTTATTATCAAAAGTTAAGACAAATGCAGTAGGGAAGGCTTTTGTATTGTGAAAAGTATCTGTTAAAGCCAACAGTTCTCTAACCACGAATTACTATCACACATTACAATTGCTGTAAACAGGCGTTTTATTGCATGTAATCTTGCAAATTACCCACATCTCCGTAGTAGGGGAGGGTTTTGGTGCGTGTCACCGACTCTGACAGAGCCTGAGAGTAAAAAGATTGTCACTGTGATGATAATTCTTAGGCCCGATTGACGAGTGTTATATAATTTTGCCAAATTTAATTCTGTACATCTGTCATTGTATAACAGTACGCAGGACCATTGCCACTGTATGTGCACTTTAGTAGGCCTGTTGGGGTTATTGTGTCAAATCAATGGTAAAGGATAGAAATCTTATCAATTACCAGTGAAAAGGTATGTCAAATTACTAAAGGGTGATCCATGTATACTGATAATGTATGATAAAGCAACTAGGCCTGATTTTCATTTTAAGAAAACCATGTGCTAAAGGCAACATGCTTTTTAAGATTTACTGGCCATTACACTTAGCTCAAATCTGTAGGCAGGTATTTTGTTACATGGAATCTAGCAGATCATCATAGCAGGCAAGGGTTTTGGTGCTGGTAACTCTCCCAAACCTAACAACAACAGTTGATGGACAGAATGCAGAACAATGTCGAGCATTCACCCAGTACAGAGATCTGGGCCTAAATCCATCGTTTTTTTGCACTCCACACCACCCCAGTTCAGACATGGCCATATGCAAATCAGCCTTGACCCTGTGCCTCATGGAACAGTCCAGCCCGAACTGCCAAGCCATGTCTTTCCTGGACCGGAATCAAGCATCCTAGGACCGGTTTCTGGCTATCAGCTGTCTTCAGCCAGGATAGCTTGACTCCACTGGTGTGGAGAGCATGGGACTCACGTCTGAGCATACCAATCTCACTCGGGGTGACAAATGGCTGATAGCCAGAAACCGGTCCTAGGATGCTTGATTCCGGTCCAGGAAAGACATGGCTTGGCAGTTCGGGCTGGACTGTTCCCATGAGCACAGGGAAAAGGCTGATTTGCATATGGCCATGTCTGAACTGGGGTGGTGTGGAGTGCAAAAATACGATGGATTTAGGCCCAGATCTCTGTACTGGGGTGAATGTATGACATTGTTCTGCATTCTGTCCATCAATTGTTGTTTTTGCAACTCTCCCAAACCTGCCCTAGGTATAGCACACTTGCACAATGATAACCCTTTTTAGGCTTTAGAGGTGTGGCGGTGGAAGAGGTGTGGCGCAGCGTCTAGGGTGCCTGACTATAGACCACAAGGTTCTCGGTTCGATCCCCGGCTCTGGCGGCAGGTTAGCCCAGCTCCATGTGACTCTGGGCAATACCTTGCTTAATCTTCCCGACGGCCCCCAGCGCTGGGACACCTCCGTCTGAGGTAGCTGTGCGCTGTAAAAATGCTGGCATTTTACCTGGAGCGCACCATGTGCTGCTGACTCTTTCAGTGTCGCAGTTACATCTAATGCAGCTAGTGGACTCTTCTTCACTGAGAAGCTGATTCTCTGTCATTTGCTAGCTGTGCATGTCACTGAAGCCCACGCAGGTTGGGCTCACCTTGCAACACATGCAACATAAAAAGCTAATTTGAGATTAAACGAAGCATAGCTTTTACATTTTTGTTTGGTTGGTCCTTCATCTTGTTTACTTTCAACCCTAGTTAGCCAAAGGCAGGAATTTGTCATTGGCAAGTGTCTTGCTCTAGCATCTTAACTTGCTATATTCCGAACCCTGCAATTCGGTATTCCGTGTCTGCAGCGGCTGTTCTTTTAGTAAAGACCACTAATTGCCATATTTTTTTGTTTTTATCAAACTGGCTATACCACTCTTTCGCCATGCCTCTGACCTATTTTTAGGTCTCGCCCTGGCGAAAGCGCACGAAAGCGCGTTCTCGCCGGGAGAACTATAGTAGTCTGCTCAGCCGACAACGAGTGGAGACAAGAGCTGGCCACGCGCACAGCATTGTCAATGGGAGAGACAAGAGCTGTTACCGCACGCAGGATTGTAAACGGGATTTGGTCGCGCGCGTGAGTCAGTCTGCAATTCAGACTCGGAGCAGCCGATGTGCATGCTCACGGCGACAGTGTCTCGTGCGCTCCCACCGCGCTTTCAATTTCGCCGCCGCCATGAAGATCCTCAGCCCACAGAGCAGCACCAGCGGTAAGCGGGCTTCGGGGGCTTCCGTTTGTTTTTTTCTCTGCTTACATTCCTTTGTAATCCGGGTGCACGGTCCTTTGTCCCATGAGTTTGGTGACTTGTCTACACAAGTCGCAAAAAGGACTAGCCGAATTTGTTCTAAAACGACTTTTTCACTGTTCTTAACTAGGATTACCGTGTGTTTTTATCGTCCGGTCACGCCAAGAAGCCCAGAGGCTCTGAAATGGTTTATAAAATAAACATGTTAAAAATGTTTGTTTTAAGCTATTTCTTGAGTAAGGCAAAGCCAGTTATTTGACTGTGGGAACAGGGAAGGAGACACTATTTCCTCTAGACTGGGCATAAATGAGCAGGAAAGCGGGCAGAGTGGCCGCGGGTGAAAACCAGAGTGAGTATATGGCGCACTGATGTGCGCATGGTGCGAAACAGCTGAGACTGATAAATGTTGGGAAATATAATTGTTGGGAGCTCACACTAGTTGAGCTTTCTATGTTTCGTCCTATACATGTAAAAACACGTGTGAATTTGTAAATTCACACGCGTATGTTTTTCTCATCCTGACACTCACTACGGCTCTTCGGCTCTGTCTGCAACTTCCCCAGATCCGATATGTTGTAGGGGCCACGGTGTCAAAGGTGAGAGAGAAGTGTTGTCTTATGACTAGGAAGCTGGGTACTTGGTATAATAATGTGAATTAGGCCCCGCGCTTCCTTTCTTTGTGGTATAGGTTGGACAAGAAACAGCTGACAGGTGGTAATACTTCGAGCCAGACATTTGTTTTCAGATACATCGTCCTTCAATGCGTCCGGGGGCATTCTGGCCGCTGCGCTTAATGTTTATTCAATCCGTGAAGTGGACTCCGTGTTGATAAATGTAGGGCACAAGCCTTCCTCCGACCTCAAAACCGCTTTGTCAATACGGCCATGCACATTCCGGCTCCTAAGCAAGAAGCTTGGATTATTTATTATCTACCTACCCAAGAACAAATTAACCAGTCCTTCAGCAGAATAGCTGCTAAAATACATAGGAAGGCCATCCAAACCTTGGGGAGAAATGTATTCAAAGCCAGAAGAAGTAAATATAGTCTGTGTTCCTAAGCATGATTACCAATAAAAAATCATTCATTTGATCGAACTAGTTTCCTTTTAATTTTCACAATAACTGCTATTTACAAGGGTGACAAATACAGCAAGCTAAATGCCCCTTTTGGTAAAAAACATCAGTGTCTCATTAGTTTTCTCTCACATCACTATAATTTGCTGTGTTTTTATTAACACATTTTCTAAGTAGGAACACCAAATCCTTCCTGTTTTTTTCTTCCAATTAATCTTTTTCTTCATCATGTTTCTTTTTTTGGGGCGTTCACTTAAACTTCATTCCCCCACTCTGTACCTTTCCTGATTTTCCTCCTTGCTTATTGGCTTAGTGTGAAAACTCATAACTTTGCTAATGCTTTATGAAGTCTGCCAACAATTCGTAGTGTGTGAAACGTCTTAACCGTAAACACAACAAACATGAAAGATAAGAGGCAGTTTTAGTGGCCCACCAAGGTAACAGCAAAAGGTTCTAAATAGCATGAGCGACTGATAAAGGAAACAGGAGTACTTGCGATGTATAGAATAAGCCATGGACAAAGTGTGTGCACAGTCTGAAGCTTTTTTAAATCATTTAAATGTACTCTATCCACAGCCCAGTTCTCAAACAGTTCTGGTACACCACATTTGTCTATAAAACAAAAATAGTTAGAAAAAAAATAAATTCATGCACAGCACACGCATACCCAAACACTATTAAGCCAGTAAGCAAAAACTACTTCCCCATTTTACAAATCTCAAAACCTTCATGTGGCATTTCAAAAGGTGGCTAAAAGGTGATATCGCTCAAACGGCAAAAACCTTTTCTGCAGATTAACCAGATGAAGTCAGTCTGTGTTAACATGGCACCGAGTCAAAATCAAGTAATATCCACAGTCTAGAAGGCCACCTGATGATGCCAAACTTTCCTCAGACTCTAAGTAAACATCCAGAAAGAAGCAATGGATGCTACAAGGGTCTACTGAAGCCACCTACAGGAAATGCCCTTTACAATCTGGTTCAGCCCGTCACCGATTACCTAATCAGTCCACACATGCGAGTAGGAGCACAGACATATTTTTTATTTTTATTCAAACTGTTGCATGTAGCCACATTACCCAGATGTGCTAGCATACTTTACACATATTACCCAGATGTGCTAGCATACTTTACGTATAATCGGACCAGCAAAATTGGAGGTTAAAAAATCAAGCATTTGCAATGCAATAGGTATCTCATTTGTGAGAGTTCTTGCTGTTGGCATTGTAAAAGACAATGCCTTTTAGGTATGTGTTTTGAAAACCTAAGAGGTGCGTAAACAAGCACTTTGTACTTATAGTCCTTGATTACAAGAAGCAAGGCTGGCAGTAAAAGAGGTGCAGTAACTTCCAGACTTGCTTCTTGTAGGCAACAACTACAAATAAGTACAAAGTGCGTGTTTACTAACCACTTGTATGATTTCATTTGGTGCCGTGCTAGTGTCTCTGTGGGCAAATGGTCACATTGGCATTATAGGAGTGGCATTTCGGACACAAGTGGGACATCAGATTCCGTGCTTTACAAAACAGTGTTTCCTTTGTTCATGCTACAACACATAGTTTTAAGCAAAGTACATAAATCATTTTGTATACATATTGAAGAAGCCTTACACCGACAGGCTGCTTATTACTTACTATGAAATAAGTAACTCTTGAAATAGTGACGTTCCTTGCCCACCTGTAATAGTAGGCATTCAGAAAAGTTAAACATTGGTTTTCTTAAATTGAATTAAAATAACATTATTTGAACTTGTTTGAAATAAAATCAGCTTTATTTTATCAAAAGTGTATTAATCCTAGCAAGCTAGCTAATTATGTATGTGTGCAGTTTCAAGGGAAGGCAATGTCTTTACTGTTTGAGTGCTACTATGGACTTTTCTCATCTCAGTTTCTCCGGGCATGGCGCTAGCTAACGCCTCTTAATTTTATCACAATTATATGTGTACTATACTCAGTTAAAGGGGCTTTTAGCCGACCCTCTTCATCCATTGGTCGGCTGTCATTCACATTTTTCCTCTTCCCAATACAGCAAAAAAATGGGGCAATGGGTCAGCCTACTTCATCCTTTGGGCTACCTTCACTGTGAGTGACAACATTCTGCTCTTTTACAAGAGGCACACCCGCACACAGTAAGTGATGGACTAGTATGGCTGGGTGCAGTTACAATACAGAGTTTGCAAAAAAATTCATGCAACACATTGTCATATACAATTCCAATAACTCAAACTTTAATGCTGCGAGACCTATTGCATTGCAAATGCTTGTTAATTTACTGGGCGGCTTCCAGCAGCTCGCTGCATGCCTATGTGGGTCTCTGGCCCATTCAGCTACTGTCCTGTGTGGGGACTATTTAAAAAAAAAAAAAAAATTATGAAACCTTTTTATTCGCTAATTTTACCGGATTACAAATTGCAAGAGGTCCGCTGGCAAAGTAAATTATTCACGTGAGTGTTCAACATAATACGTAGAAGTAGCAAGCTAAACAAACCCTTTTCTTTAAATAGCAGTGCTCCGTTAGTTAACATTACTTTTTTGGGGAATGATGCTTGCCTGTCACACCAATTTGACATTTGGGGCTGGATAAATTCTGTTAGTCCATTCTCTCAAAAACAGTTGAATTAATCCGGCTTTAATGAAAGAGTGTTGTTTTATCGTTTGTTGTTTTAACTGCCTTCGTCCGTATCGGCTTTGACATCTGTGGCCAACTGTTGTCCTAGATAATCTATAGAAAGATGCATGTATGGGCGCTCCTGCTATCTTTGGTAGGGGACGATAGTGACTGAATTGTTGTCCATGGAACAATGATCTCCTGTTCCTAATCTGCACTTCCGTTTCATCCCTTTGTGTGATCGTATGGAAATCATGAGCTGCCTGTTTGTCCTTTCTACCAAATTTTGGGCTTGTTTCTTCATTCACTAAACACCAGTATTAAAAAAACACGTTTTTTTTTCATATAAGTAGGTTAGTGAAGTTAAACTTGAATTAGCTCGTTCCCTTAAGCAAATTAAGGGCCCTGTCACGTAGTTTTCATAATGCACCCAATGACAGTCTGAGTTGACGTTCTAGTCACTGTTGAACTGTTAAGCCAAGGGCCTTTAAAAGCTGTACTGAAAAATGGCCAGTATTTGGCTTAGCATTTAGCCATGGTCCATATGAGTTCCCGAACCTTGCTAGCATGATTGCCTAATGAAACCTATTTATTGCTTTCTCTACTTAAAGGCCTCAGTGGGACAAATTTGATTGTCGGGAATGATAAATAAAAAAAAGGTCAGTACAACGTTTTAATACACGTGGTGATGCTTGCACAGGTTTACTTAATCATGATGGGACCGGCCCTATTGTTTTTTTTTCTTTTGCCGATGTTGTTTACTATTCACAACAAGTATTGGCAAAGCCAAAAGGTTGTCAAATGCCTTTCAAAGGCGAGATCTGTTGGCTTGCAAATTTGAGTCTTCTTGAGACCCTAGCAAGCAATTCAAAGTATTTTTAAAACGTTGTGAAAGAAGCTTGCAAGAAGAAACCTGTGCTAAATTTCAGCAGAGTCTGTGCTTGGTGTTCAGTTTTTTTCGGTTAGTGGATTTTTTAAAATAGATTTTGTTTGTTTGCTTTGTCCTTCAAGTGCATCAGGCTAGCATTCTTCCATGATTCAGTTCCCTCAAGTCTGTCATACCCTTTCACGCTGGCTTCCCTTCGGACTGTCATGGGTACACTATTACTTTTTTCCTCCTTTGTCACGGTTTAGCTTAAGAAATTAAGTATTTGTGATAATATTTTTGACGTTCTTTTTGCAAACCCACAATAGTTACTTACTTGTTGGTAAATATATAAACATTAAAAATGTAGAATTGTAATATTTCTTTTACGCATTTCAAAATTCTGTATTCTCAGTCTAAAATATTCTTGGAAACATTTATGCCTCTTGAAGCATCATGCCTCCCACGCTGCTGTTGGTATTTTACTGTCCCTACCCAAAGACTTATTTATGAGGGCTGTGGGTCAGCTCTAATTGAGTTAATGTCCAATGAATTCAGTGCTTAACATCGGATTGGTACAGCTCTTGCACATCTTTAAATCCCTTGCCAAAGCAGATCCTCAGACCGGCAGGGGTCAAGACGGACGGTAAAGAAGGCACCTAATGAGAACTCTTGAAATCTACTTATATTATGTCGGGCTGCTAGGGACTATGCAACTTTGTTGGTCCCCTGTCCCACCAGGTTGGATATCAGCCCAACTTTCCACAACTGTTCCTATGATTAGCATTAGCGCTGTTGCATGTTTTACGCAAATGTGCACGTTCCCTAGGCTTCTGTCAGTTTCACATATCAAATATTAGCCTTTCTGCCCTTTCTACATAATTTTGCATATTACTTAGGCCTCTGCCGTTGCTGTGTTAGTGCAGGTCGCTATGGGATGCTAGATAGCTAATTCTATTTGCCTTCGCTTTCAGGCTACTGACCAAATAAAAAAGAACTAGCCAAATTGTACTCGTGCATATTGATTGCATATAATTGATTATTCTCCGAATTTGTATGTATTTATTGTTTTTTTAACTGTGTAATTAATTTTAATAATGTTTATGGTTTTATTGACTAATAGACGAATGTTACTACTTACTGCTAGAATGTTATCTGATCAGAACAAAGATGGCAGCCATTGTGATCATCAGCAAAATTCTGAAGTCTCGTGTATGCTGAAGTAGGTGTTGATAATGAAGGTAGTAGCTCGAAGTAATGGAAAATATATTCCTGGCACTATTGAAAAGTGATTGTTATTGTGTGGTCATCGGATTTCCTTTGGCAAGAGGTAGTTACATCTTTTGAAGCCTTGTTCATGGAGCTGCAGGTTTCATTGTTTCTTTAGTGAGGTGTTCCTGTTAAGAGGCCAGACTCAATTGTTGGGGTGACGCATAGTATCAATATTTATTAACTCACCCACCCCTCTCTCTGACTTCCAACAATTTATTTTTGTGCATGTTAACATCGTACATGGAAAGTATTTTGTCCAAATAATTGAGCTGGCTCTTGGTGGTCGAACCTGTTTTATGTCTCAGCACGAGTATGTGCATCTTAATAATTAGTGGTTGTTTTGGAACATCGTCAAATGGGGTAGTGAAAGACCTGAGGAGCCACCTAATAATAATGTCCCACAGGATGACTGGGTGGAATTTTTTAAGCTCCCAGTATGCTGCAAGTGCCCAGGTGGAAGCTGGGAATTCCCCTAGCCAGTCTTTGGCAGAGGATAATATATTTACACTTAATGAAATCTTGTCTGCCCTTAAATCTGTACATAGTGGACGTGCACCAGGCTTAGATGGCGTCCCCGCGGACGTTTTCTTAAATGATAAAGAGAGTTGGTGCAAATATATTCATCTGCTCACTAATCACATCGCTAAGGGTGCTGATATCCCGGCATCATGGCGGGGGGCTGTGATTATTCCTGTGTACAAAAAGGGAGATCGTGCTCAGCCAAGTAACTATCGCCCAATAAGCTTGATCGACACTGTACAAAAAATAGTCGGCCGAGTGATTGTTAATAGATTGCTTGAATGGGCAGATGATAATAATATCCTATCACCTTTTCAGGCTGGCTTTCGAAGGGCAACCAGTACAGTGGATCAAGTTTTTCGCTTCCAATTGATCCAGTGGAGGACCGTGGTATTAGGAGGAGGCAGCCTTTATGCGGCTTTTGTCGATCTACGGGCTGCCTTCGACCTGGTGCCGAGGGTAAAATTATGGCAGGTTCTGGAGGTCCCCGAGGTTCTGCTGACCATGATCATGAGACTCCATGAGTTAACCTACGCTAAAATTCAGTGGGGGGGTTATGGAAAGGACACTGCTGAATTTCCCGTTGAGCGCGGGGTTCGGCAAGGGTGTTCAATGGCCCCAACCTTGTTTACCCTATTTATCAACGGTATTGTCCCACGCATGCTATCTCAATCAGTGGATGCTCCCTCTCTTGCAGGTGTAAAAGTTCCTATTTTAATGTTTGCGGATGACACGTTAATTTTATCCAAAACCCCAAGTGGTTTACAACATGCATTGACCATCTTTGATACCTTCTGTGTGGATCACGGTCTGGAGGTGAATGTGTCTAAAACGAAGCTCATGATATTCAATCCACATCGTAGTTTCAAGTCCAAAATAGTCATGAGTGGTCGTCCTCTTGATGTGGTAAAATCATTCACCTACCTGGGGATCCACGTAGCGGATAACAATAGGTGGTGTCATCACATTGATATAGCAACTCTACGTCATAAACAATTAGCTGGTGTTATCAATCTGGAACATAGGAAGTCTTTGACTAAACCAGTTAAACCAGCTTTGATGATTTATGAAGCCAAGGCAATCGGGTCTGCGCTCTATGGGGCAGAGACGTGGGGTTATGAAAATTTGAGTGCGCTCCAAATATCAGAATAAATTTTTGAGGTTAATTACTGGTACCCCGAATAGCACTCCATTACTGCCCTTGAGATACGATCTTGCCAGGAAGCAAATTGTGGACTTAGCCAGACTACGGCCAATCTTATACTGGCGTAGGCTCTGGACTACCCCAGAGCTCACCCGCTATGCGGAAGGATTTACTGACGTTATCAAAGCAGACTGTTTCCATAAGATTACCTGGTTTAAAATGCTAAAACTGATGCTGTTTGAGCTCGGGCTAAGTGAGTTGTGGTTTGACCCATCAGGAGCTTTATTCCCGTCTAAGTCAATCTTAAAGAATATGTATTGGGAATATGTTGCTAACGCCAGTTTGCGTAATTCTAATAATGGGTCTATGGCTGTTAGTTTTCTGGAGGTCAAACTGTTTCCTGTATTTGAAATGTACTGGGATCTTATATCTAAACCCTTAGACAGGAAACTTTTATTCCAAATGAGAGCTGGTTCACTCCCCCTAAGAATACTAACAGCAAAATGGGGCTCCGGTGGGTCCACTATCTGCCCTGCTTGTGGCTTAGGAAGAAAATCTCTCGGACACTTTTTGTTCTCCTGTAAAGCTTACAGTGACCCTAGACGAGTCTGGCTGGCACCTATGTGCAGAAACCTTGGTACCACATGTAGTAGAGGTGCGCTGCACATTTTATGTACAACCTCCCTTACATGGATTATAATTGCCACTGCAAAATACCTTGGGTGGGCTTGGATAATCAGGCAGAGACTGCTAGTTATGTAACTATTCTCTGCCGATGATAAGCAGAGATTGCTAGTGAATTGACTATTCCTTGCTTATGTATTGTATCAGTGTCCCCATGAAATGTATATTAATGTTTTTAACTTTGGTCATCTAAAATCAAGTTTTTAATAATGAACTTTTACACTTTCTTATTCGCTTATTAATATTGTGGATTGTTTTAATATAATGGTTCTATGGATTTGTAAGTGCTTTGTAATTTTTGAGTACTTGTATATTTAATTGTTTTTTAATATGTCTGTATGTCTTGCTTTTATGAGTAATTACTCGAATAAAGCACTATTGAATTGAATAATTAGTGGTTTTATGACCATAATCAATACCTGATTTTCAATTATTTACCTAGAACGTGATGCATTTGTTCGCCCTGAATATCAGATATTGAAACAAAGACAGCCGTGCAAGGCGAATCATCCCTCTGTGTACTGTGTAGATTCTAAATACTGTTATGTTCTTTAGCCGGTTATGTTTTGTTTGTTGGCTTCATTTGAATCAGTAAATGATTTAAAGAAAACACAATTTTGGGGCCCCTGCTTTCCTCTTCGCAGATTTTTTTTAACTCTGTGTGGCTCTCTTGACCCAGCTGATCAATTTTGTGTTTTAAAGCACGTGGGTGAAAGGAAGAGCTTTATTGGGGGCATGCGATCATTTGGCTACTCCAAACACACCTGAATTGATTGTAAACTTGTATGTAGCCTGTAATTTCAGTTAGGTACGTTAAATTCGTTGTCTTGTTTTAAATGTTATTGTGTCTTTCTGTCCATCGTTCAAGGTTTTAAGACCTCTATTTTAAATAAACATTACAAAGCCTCTTAATTGGAGTAATGCAAAATGTCTAGCTTTAAAAAAAAAACAATGGCCTATATTTGATGGTCTTAACATATTTCGTCTGCTTTGGGTTTTGAGAACAAGAGGCAAAGATGAATGGCTTTTTTAGCAAAGTAACTTTTCACACTCAACCCAGATTAACTAAAAACTTGTCATGCTTCTGATTGCTTTCACTGTGAGAACTCAAGCCACGTTTTCAAACTTTTAAACATGAAATAGTATCTTCTCTTATGGTCACAGCGACTTTGTTCCATCGACATGCCATACCAAAACACACTTGCCTTTCCAGCCCACTTCGAACACCACAGCATCCAGCCTTCTTTCGCTCGTATCATTTTTGTTTTCCATTTTTTTTGCATCATAGCCTCATATCCCTTTGTCAACTTCATGACTAATTACAAATAAACCTGCTTTGCATATATAACCATTACACGGATATCTGGTGACATTGGTACCCACCTCTTCTCTCATGAAAGTGCCCATTTACTGCTCATCTTCTGCTATCTTTTGCATATGAAAAGGTCGTGTTTTTAATTCACAACACATATGAATTGATTTATCAGAGTACATACATGAAATGCACCTTGGTTGAAATGATACCCTCAGAACTTCTGTTCCAGTTATATTCTATACCATGATTCTGTTTTTGGGCATACAAGCTAATGGCCTTATTATGACTTTGATGGTCTCGGAGCGGGGCACCATGACTCCGCCCCGCTCCGAGACCACCAACGCCATGAAAAACCGCCCGCCAGAGCACTACTTTTAAAGTATCTGGTGGGCAGTTCTTTGGCGATGCCTTTCAAAAAGACACTGCAATGGGAGTTTCAAAGGCAGTTCCTGCAGGGTACCTCCATGAAAAATGTGGCGGTGAGTTAACTTATATATGCTTTGCAGGGACTCAGCAGCTCGCCAAGCATATTGTAGCTTTAAGACCACCACAACACCACCAGGTAACTGATCCCTGGCAGTTGTGGTGGTGGCAATGCGGTTCCACCACCCAAGCTGTATTGGGGCGGTCGGAGCTGCGGTGCCCTCACAGCTACTGTGGCTACTGTGGTCAGATGGACCGCTGTAGTCCTAATAAGGCCCTAAGTGTCCTGTGTACTTTAAGATACCTTCTGACACCAGCGCCAAGATTGGTTATGACATAACTGACTTCACTTTCTCCTGGTCTTGCAACATTAGAATCCTCTCCCTAATTGTCTCACCCTTCCTTCCACATTCCGGTGTCCAATTGTCTTGTGATTTGAGTGCCCCCTCTCTGCTCTCTTGTAACATCAGTGCCTGCTCCCTTCATGTATATTATATTAGAGCCAACAAGGGCACCCAGACGAGTCAGCACAGGACCTCGGGGAACATAATTATACACAACAACAGTGGTCCCATGCAAATGAAATTCATGAAAACAATAAATGTAGACACAATCGATTCTATATTACTTTTGACATGTCCAGCCGGACAGAGGTCGCGATTTTTACTTAATGAAAAAGAATGAAATAAAAGAATTCCTTCAACAAATCAACGTAGTGGGGCACATGCCTGTACCCAAACACATACAGATTAGTACTGTGAGGAACCAGAGAACAGAACAGAGCTTTTAGGCAAAAGCTGTAGATTTTCTGTAGTTTCGGATAAGACAGAAAATTCAAACGGCACCTTTACAAAAACATAGCAATGGGTATACGTTCTGTATAGAGTGCACATGAAGGTCGACGGCGTTTCGATCCCATTATTAGATCATGGGGATCATCATCAGGACATTGAATAATGCCTAAGTAATATAAGCCTCTATTGCCTAGGAGTAGGGGGGGGAAGTAAGAAGGGAAACAGAGCATTTAATTTACAAAAACACACAGATGGGAGTAAAATTACAATCTTGAGGTGCATGGAAAGATGTGGTCCGTGTGGGTGGGTGCCTGGAGTGTGGTTGGAGAGACTTGCTTATCAATTTCTGATAGATACATCTGCCGTGTGGATTCCTCACCTTGTGAATATCCCCCCTTGCGCCAGCAACATTCGGAAATTCTTTTTTCGTAGCCTCGCGCCGACGTGGATAGGACGTCACAGAGACATGGCTCCGCTCGCGACTCCGCTGACGTCACCGACGCCTATAACAGGCCCACGCCGGCGTGATGACATCAGTTCCCTTTTTTCCGCGTCGTCGACGCTAACGGTTATCGGGAATCTCTGTAGCCTACTGGTACATTGTTGCCATTTTGTTGGTTAATTCTGCTTCTCTGTATCCTGTTTCTTCGAAAATGTCATCTAAGAAGACCGGCTTCAAGCCCTGCAGGGAGTGCGGTAAAATGATGTCCATTACCGACCCCCATGAAGACTGCATCTGGTGCTTAAGTTCCGACCATGATGTGGAGGATTGTTCTTCATGTCGGAAGATGAATCCGAAGGCCCTGAGGGAGAGAGAAGCCAAACTTCTGGTTGCGAAGGTGAAAGCTGGAAAGGAGAAGTCGTCGAGGTCTCGTTCTCGAAGGGCGAGGTCGAAGTCCAGGGCGAGGTCGAGATCTGCTTCTCGAGAGAGGTCGTCTTCGAAGTCGGCGTCGGATCATGTTTCGAAGTCTAAGAAAAAGCACAAGAAGAGGAGACATGAGTCCCGACGTCGGTCTGGTAAGGAGTCGGGCTCGAGGTCGAGGTCACCGAAGAAGGTACGTTCGAAGGTGGTTACCCTCGAAGTCTCCGAGCATGAAGGTGTGAGGCCTCACCATCTGAGTCGCGTGGGCGATCTCCATCTCCAGCTCCGAAAGCTTCTCCGGTTCCGAGTCCGTCTCCGGCGCCGTCCCCGGCCCGTGAAGAGGAAGAGGCCCGGGAGGATGTGGATTCCGCGCCTGTCGAAGAGCCGAATCCGATCCCTCTTCAGGACCGGCCTGATGGTTTTCAGCCGCCCTTTCCTGCTCCAGGCCAGGACCCTTCTGCGTTTCTTAACGCAATGTATGGTGTCTTCTCAAGGGCATGGTACCCCTCTGGTGCGCCTTCGGGTCCCACGGGTCCATTGGCATTCAGCCTGGGAGTTCCTCACTCCTATCCTCCGGCTCAGTTTATGCCCTACGCCGGCTCCGACGCCGCATTGGCATTTCCCGGCTCCGCCGAAGTCGTCGATGCCGATTCCGGCGTCGCCTGCTCCTGATCATCCTCGAGGGCATTCTTCTGTGCCGTCGGTTTCGATACCGGCGCCGGCCCCGAATCCGTCGAAGCCGCTGGTGGATCCGGCTGCGAGGCGTGTTAAGGAGAGATCCAGAAGAGAAGCACAACGCCTTCTGGAGGAGCAGAGTTATATGGGCTCTCAGTCTGACGTTGAAGAAGGTGAACTAGAGGAGAGCTGTTTTGAGGAATTGGCGGATTCTGGGACCCTTGATTTCTCTCCAGAGTGGGAGTTGCCCTCAGGCTCAGGTGCTCCATCTAAGGATATCCAGCCTTACCATCTGGTTATGAGAAAAGCTGCTGAGCTTCTTCAATTGACTCTGCCTACAGTGGAGTTCAAGTCTAACCTCCTCACAGAAGTCTTGCATTCTCCAAATTCGGTGGTTGAGCCTTTACTTCCATTCAATGATGCCTTGACTGATCCTATTATGGAAGTCTGGAAGAAACCTTTGTCTGCTCCTGCGGTATCAAAGAGTGTTGCAAGGAGGTACAGGGCTGCCCCTGAGGACCCGGCTTTTCTCTCTTCACATCCTTCGCCGGAGATCCTGGTCATTCAGGCTGCCTGTTCAAAGAAGAGTCTTAGTGCCTTTCCGCAGGTTCCTTGTGAGAAGGAGGCAAAGAAACAGGACCAGGTGGCAAAAAAGACCTTTTCATCGGCTAGTATGGCCTTAAAGTCAACTAATGCCACATGCCTAATGGGGAGGTATGTTCATGCCCTGATGGACTCCTTACGTATCCTGGCCCCTAAAATTCCTGACGCAAACCGAAAGGATTTTGAGGAGGTGATTAATGACACTCAGGCGGCTGCCCGCCAGGTAATTCAAAGTGGTCTGGACACTGCTGACTCTGTGGCTCGAATTATGGGCACTGCTGTTGCGACAAGGAGATCTGCCTGGTTGAAGTCATCGGACTTTTCGGCTGATGTTCAGGCGACTCTGCTTGATCTCCCCTTTGATGGCTCAGGTCTCTTTGGGAAAAAGGCGGATACTGCTCTTGAGCGGTTCAAGGATTGCAGGGCAACAGCGAAGTCCTTGGGCCTCCAGATCAGGGGCGCTTCTTCCGGCAGAAGGTTCAGGGGCTTTGGTCGCTCCTTTCGGAATTTCCGGCAAGGCCAACAGCAGCAGCAGCAGCAGCAAAATTCTATGTACAGATCGTACAGGGGAAAACAAAGAGCGCGTCCTCGTGGACGTCAGCCCTCCTCTTCCTCCACCTCTTCCAACCCCCCTGCCGCAGAAAAGCAGCCCTAGATCCGCTATTCAGGATCATGTGGGTCCGGTTGGGGGTCGGCTTACCCATTTTCTACAGGATTGGGAATCGGTTACGTCAGATCTTTGGGTTCTCAATCTTGTAGAAAATGGGTATGCCCTTCCCTTTCGGGAATTCCCCCCTGTTTACCCTCCTTGTCAAGGTTTTTGCACCCAGGAGCATCTGTCTCTTCTGCAGGAGGAGGTTCTAACTCTGTTACGAAAGGGTGCGATAGAGGTGGTCCCAGAGCAGGAAAGGGGTCAGGGATGCTACTCCCGGTATTTCCTGATCCCCAAGAAGGATGGCAGGCTTCGTCCTATCCTGGACCTCAGGATCTTCAATCTCTATCTGAAGCAGGAGAAATTCAAGATGCTCACCCTTGTTCAGGTTCTTCAAGCGTTGATGGAAGGAGACTGGATGGTGTCGCTCGACTTGCAGGATGCGTATTTCCACATCCCAATCCTGAAGTCGCACAGGAAGTATCTCCGTTTCACGGTTGGGTCGCAGCACTACCAGTTTGCGGTCCTTCCGTTTGGTCTTACTACTGCGCCTCGAGTCTTCACCAAGGTGATGGCGGTGGTGGCAGCTCATCTCAGGAGATCGGGGATACCTGTGTTTCCGTATCTAGACGACTGGCTGATCAAAGCGGAGTCGTCGGAGAAGGTGCTCCATCATCTGCAGGAGACAACTCAGTTGTTGTTCAGGTTGGGTTTTTCGATAAATGTACCCAAGTCTCACCTGGTGCCCTCCCAGCGCAACCTGTTCATAGGTGCCGTACTGGACTCCACTGTTTGTCGTGCATTCCCTCCTCCTCAAAGGATTCGCGACATACAGGAAATGATTCCTTTGTTTTACCCTGGAGCGGTCGTTCCAGTCCTGAAGGTCCTTCGCCTGCTCGGTCTGATGGCTTCTTGCATTCTCCTGGTCAACCTTGCACGCTGGCACATGAGGGCACTCCAGTGGTGTCTCCGCAGGCAGTTGTATCAGCACAACGGAGATCTCGGGGAGTCGGTGAAGATCTCCAGAGAAACTGCAGCGGATCTGTCTTGGTGGAGCGTGTAAGGCAACCTGTCGCAAGGGAAGCCTTTCCATCTACCTCCATCGGTGGCCACGGTGATTACGGATGCATCCACTCTAGGGTGGGGTGCTCATCTGGGGGATCTGGAGGTCAAGGGTCTTTGGTCTCCAGAGGAAAGGTTGCTTCACATCAACCTTCTAGAGTTGCGGGCGATACGTTTGGCGCTCAAGGCCTTCCTCCCTTCCCTTCGCGGTCAGTCGATCCAAGTCCTGACGGACAACACGACCGCGATGTGGTACATCAACAAGCAGGGAGGAGTGGGGTCGCAGTGTCTCTGCAGAGAGGCTCTGCGTCTCTGGTCCTGGGTTCAGGACCACCAGATTTGCCTGATGGCAAATCATCTGGCCGGAGTTCTGAACGTACGTGCGGACAGTCTCAGCCGGCAGTTCTCTGCCGACCACGAGTGGAGGCTTCATCCAGAGGTGGTTCGTCATGTCTTTCGGACGTGGGGGACCCCTCGGGTGGACCTGTTTGCCACTCGCGAGAATGCTCACTGCCCGTCATTCTGCAGTCTCCAGTATCCGATGCAAGGAGCCTTGGGGGACGCGTTTCAGTTGAGTTGGGGAAGTCAACTCCTTTACGCGTTTCCTCCCATACCCTTGATTCCTCGGGTTCTGAGGAAAATTCGCCAAGACCGGGCCCAAGTTATATTGGTCGCCTCGGATTGGCCAAGAAGGGTGTGGTATACAGATCTACTCCACCTCTCCTCTCACCCGCCGCTCCGTCTCCCTCTCAGGGCAGACCTCCTCTCTCAGATGGAGGGGCAGGTTCTACACCCCCACCTCCAGACATTGCACCTTCATGCCTAGAGATTGAACGGGGCAACCTGATTTCCTATTCTCTCACACCTGATGTGGTGGATGTCATTTTGTCTGCTAGACGTGACTCCACTAAGACTGTCTATTCTTATAGATGGTCTAGGTTTGTTGTTTGGTGTGGTGAGAATGATATTGACCCGTTGAGAGCCCATTTATCAGATGTGCTCCGGTTTGCTCTCTCTTTGGCTCAACAGGGGCTGGCAGTTGCCACAGTTAAGGGCTATCTTTCGGCACTGTCAGCTTTTATTTGTTTGCCTGATCAGCCCTCTCTTTTTAAGTCACCTGTTGTCTTGAGATTTTTGAAGGGTCTTGTAAATAAGTTTCCTCCTACCCCTTTTATTGTACCTCAGTGGGACTTGAATCTTGTTCTGACTTTTCTGATGGGCTCTCCCTTTGAGCCTCTTCATAAATGTCCTATGAGGTTTTTAACCTTTAAGGCAGTTTTCCTAGTTGCAATTACCTCGGCAAGGAGGGTGAGTGAGCTTCAAGCTCTTAGTTCCAAGCCCCCGTTCCTGACCATACATGCTGATCGGATGGTTCTAAGGACCAGGGCTGCTTTTCTTCCTAAGGTGGTTACTCCTTTCCACCTTGGTCAATCCATTACCCTCCCTACCTTTTATCCTCCCCCACACCCTTCCAAGGAGGAGGAGAGGTTGCACCGTCTGGACCCTAAGAGGGCGGTGTCTTTTTATTTGGACAGAACTAGAGACTGTCGCTTGGACGATCAACTCTTCATTGGCTTTGCTGGCTGCAAGAAGGGAAGAGCGGTCCATAAAAGGACTTTATCAAGATGGATCGTTCTGTGCATAAAGATCTGCTACTCTTTGGCCGGTAAGGAGCCTCCGGAGGGTATTAGAGCTCATTCCACTAGAGCTAAGTCATCTACCTCTGCTTTGGCTAGAGGTGTTCCTGTGGAGGACATTTGTAGGGCGGCAACCTGGTCTTCCCTCCATACTTTCGCGAAGCATTACTGCTTGGATACGGAAGTCAGGAGGGACGGCCACTTTGCGCGTTCTGTCCTTCAGGATTTCCTGGTTTAGAAGAGTGGACACCCTCCGGGAGTGGGGACTGCTGTGGGACTCTATTCACAAGGTGAGGAATCCACTCGGCAGATGTATCTATCAGAAGAACAAGTTACTTACCTTCGGTAACGCTTTTTCTGGTAGATACTATATCTGCCTGTGGATTCCTCACTGACTCACCCGCCTCCCCTTTGTCCACTCTTCTATGCCAGAGTTATTGTACTGTAATGTATATTTGTTTTGATGTCAAGGAAATGTTTCATTTGCTTCCTGCATTTGCTTTGCACTGTGTGTTTTGCCTTGACTATTGTATACTGTGTATGCTTTGTATATATCTACTGTCATTGGTCCGTCCGTGTGCCTCGATGGCACGGAAAAAAGGCGGAACTGATGTCATCACGCCGGCGTGGGCCTGTTATAGGCGTCGGTGACGTCAGCGGAGTCGCGAGCGGAGCCGTGTCTCTGTGACGTCCTATCCACGTAGGCGCGAGGCTACGAAAAAAGAATTTCCGAATGTTGCTGGCGCAAGGGGGGATATTCACAAGGTGAGGAATCCACAGGCAGATATAGTATCTACCAGAAAAAGCGTTACCGAAGGTAAGTAACTTGTTCATCGGGCACACAGCAGTACTACGGTGGGGCAAGTGGTGCACCATACAAGGATCCATACGATGTGTGATTGGAGTGTAATCGGGTGAAGGTGCGGGCTGCATTAACGGCGAATACTAAAAGGTTGTGGTATCATGGGTAGTTATAAGCGAAGTGTTGTAGTGCCTCGAGATAGAAGCGAACAGTTCAGAAGGATACCAAGTGGTGAGTTGATGGTCGAGGCAGTTAATTAATTAAGGCTTATGGGGGAATTGGTGAGAAAACGGCGTAAAACGGGCTTGCTAGTCCGAGAAGATAATATACTGAAGGTGAACGTGAATACATTGGTAATGAGGAGAGAATAGAGACGCGGTGCGTGCCGGGTTGGTGAAAGTATCATACCGGGGAGTTAAGGCGCGACATCCGAGTGAAAAGTTAATTTAAGTTTCTGACAGAGATAATTAAAAGATGATTAAAAGGCGCGAAGTACAAGTGAGAGTTAAAAATTGGGGCGGCGCAGTGATTCAGTTGGTGAAAGTATAATACCAAGGAGTTTAAGCGCGACATCCGAGTGAAAAGTTAATTTAAGGTCGTGACAGATCATTAAAAGGCGCGTAGTTCAAGTCAAAGTTAAAAATTGGGGCGGCGCGGTGATTCAAGTGGTCCCAGGGCTTACCTAGGGATTGAGACCCTGGCAGGCTCGTAGGAACGAGCGGGAGGGAGGTAAAGTGAGCGGGCTGCCCTAGAATAGAAACGGGGGAATTAATTATCAATATTCCAAAAGCGTGAAGCGGTCGCTGGGAATCGGGAGGAATTAACTGCTTACCCGAATCGGGAGCCTTTGAGGTACGTGTCACACAATTAGGATCGCGTAAGGGTTTGGGAAGGAACCTAAAAGATAAGTGATAGAAATAAATATAAGCTCTGTATTAATGGAGCGTCTTCCATACAGGGTAATACATAAAGTGACAAAGGTTCAGGCTTACCGGTCAAGTCGGTGTGTACTACTTCCTCTAGATGCGGTGGCATGTTTGGAGGAAGGGGTTTGCCATTAAGTAGACTGCTCCCGATTGGTGGAACTGGGACATGGAAATAGAAGAGGGTGTACGAGTGTGGGATCTGGCTAGCAGGGACATGAAAATAGAAGAGGGCATAATGGTGGTGGGGCAGCCATATTGGAGTCGGGGAAGTGGTGATTACGAGGTGGCGAAGTGATGAAAGTGATAGGTGACTGTACAGAAAAGGATATAAGGAACAAGGTACATTTGTATTTAGACTTCCTCAGGGAAGGCAGACAGGTTATATACATCCAGATGGTCAGGGTGTCATTTCAGATTATAAGTCCATCAACATAAATCAAATCAAAGAGGTCCAATCCTCTTGGAGGTTTAACCCAGAGTTCAGGCTGTCCGTTTTGAGGATCCATTTCAACTCCTCTTTGTTTTGAAGTTTTGTCAGGTCACCACCTCTTTGTGGTACGGTCACTTGGCTGATCACTGTCCAGCGAATGTCATTCTCACTGTGTCCTTTGTCATTGAAATGTTCGACCAGTGGCGCATTAGCCTTTCTGCATCTGATCCTGCTTCGATGTTGTGAAATCCGGAGTTTGATTTTCTTTTTCGTTTGGCCCTCATAGATCATATTGCAGGGACAGAAGATAGCATATACTAGGTTACAGCTGTTAAAGTTTGTGAAAGTTTTTAAACTATTTATCACATCTTTATAGACCAATTCCTTACAATCAATTGAGAATTCACAAACAACACAAGTACCACATTTAGAGTGTCCTATCAGTGGTGGTAAAGACCATAAATCATTTAATGTGGTACTAGTAGTGGTCGTTGAAGGGAGAGCTGCCCTCACCAGTTGATCTTTAAGGTTTTTACTCTTTTTGAATGCAAACATTGGTGATTCAAATTTGAGTGTACCAGAGTTTAGAATGTGCCACTATTTCTTTATACTCTTGCGAATTTTGTTGGAGACCATGGAGAATGTAGTGACACAAACCAGTTTTTCAGTTATCTTCATGGGTTTGGGCTCTAACAGTGTCTCACGTGGGTAGTACCAGGCCCTTTTCATTGCATTTTTAACCAGGCGGCGTGGGTAGCCCCTGGATCTGTTTAGCTGAGAGTATGCTGGCCTCATTAATATAGTCAGTCTTTTGAAAACAGTTCCTTCTAAGCCTCAGGAACTGTGAAAATGGTAGACTGTCTCTCAGTGCTCTAGGATGACAACTGTTATAGCCAAGTAATGTGTTTCTCTCAGTGGGCTTGCGAAATAAGGAGGTGAAAAGCAGACCATCTTTATGTTTGATGCAGAGGTCAAGAAAGGGGATGGTAACCTTACTATGTGTGAGAGTGAAGGTCAGGCCATTGCAATTATTGTTGAGCCAGTGTAGAAGATCTGTAAGGGCATCAACAGGTCTGCCCCAGATGAGAAAAATATCATCTATATAGCGTTTCCACGTTAATAACCCCTGATAGAATGGGTTGGTGATCGGGAGGATGGTATTGCATTCCAGCCAGTCCATGTAAAGGATAGCCAGGGTCAGTGCAAAAATAACACCCTTGGACGTACCCCTTACTTGTTGATAATATTGTTTATCAAACAAAAAAAAGTTCTGGGTAAGGCAAATCACAAGGAGTTGTATGATGAATAACGTGGGTACCGTGTGTGGGCGTGGTCTGCTGTTAAATATTTGTTCCATAACCATCAGTGAGTCTCTTTGCGGGATGTTAGTATAAAGAGACTCTACGTCCAGGGTACACAGAGTCTCGTTTTCAGGGTCAAAGGGGTGGTTCTCAATTAGGATAATCATATACATGCTGTCTCTGATAAAGCAGATGGTACTAGGAACAAAGCCCTGTAGGAAAAAGTTGACATAGTTTCCAAGTGGTTCTAGGACCGATCCACAGCCAGACACAATGGGTCTACCAGGGGAGTGTCTAGTCTTTTATGGATCTTAGGGAGGGTATAGATTACAGGTGTCCTGGGATTGGTAACATTCAGGAAATTGAGTTCATGTTTGAGAAAACCAATTTCGTGTGCCTCTGTCGTGATTTTATTGATGAGTTTTTGTAGTTCTTTGGTTGGGTTAGTCGACAGTGTGCAATAGTGGTCTGTATTGGAGACTTGGCGGTGAAGCTCTGATTTGTAGTCGTCAATGCTTTGTAAGACTATCCCCCGCCCTTGTCGGCTGGTTTGATGACAACGTTATTGTTATTTCGTAATGAGGTGATTGCCATTTTTTCATCTAATGAAATGTTATATGGAATGAAAAGATGCGATTTCGCCAAGTCAGAGGTTTCTTTAAGTAGAACTTTCTCAAAGGTGATGATCTCCTTGGGGATCATGTTGGATGTAGGTGAGAATGTCGAAGATGGTCTAAAGGGTGTGATAGTGTTTTTGGGTTGGGTGGGGTTCTGGTCGAAGAATGCCCGAAGTCTGATCTTCCTGAAGAACCCAAGTAGTTCAGATTGAAGTTCAAGGAAGTTAGGGTAGGTGGTTGGCACAAAGGATAAACCTTTACTTAGGATCGATATTTCTTGGCTAGAGAGACTGTGGTTGGATAAATCAAACAAGGGAATGGTCAAGTCCTCAGTTACAGTGTCAATTACCGCTGGTAGAACTTCTGTCTGGTTTGTCTCTCCCCTGGGGGGTTGAACCATCTTGGTTGTTGTTTTACTCTTCCTCTCTTGGGGGGTTCTGAGCTGCCTCTCGCTAAATAATGGGGGTTCTGATTACGTGTGGGGGCACTATTCCCCTCTCCAGAGTCTGAGCTGTCTGAGGAATCGGCTAATGAGTCAGTGAATCCAACAAGCGTATTACTTTTATTGAAGCGGCCCCAGGGTCTAGGGTTCTGGGGGTTATGATTGAAGTTACGGTTGGTATAAAAATCTTTATGGAGATAGGGATAGATTCGTTCTGGAGTAGAGGATTTTATATCTTTCTTTACTTTGTTTGATTTTTTATTTTGTTCGATACGGTGATATTCGAGTACAGTTTTTTCAACTTTCTCTAGTGGTTTCTTAGCTTCAGGGACAGTATTGCTATCACTAATTTGTTTTTCTAAGTCTTTGATGATATCGCCTAGTTTTTTAAGTTCCTCAGACCCTATTTCTATACCTAAAACCAGCCGATGTCTGGAACAGGTTGTTCCTATGTGGCTGAAGCCAGTGCTATATTTGGGATTGTCCGTGAATACTCCTGGAATATCCCTAACTTGCAGTCCTAGAGGTATGGTATTGGATCTCAAGTATTCTGTAAGCATTAGTGTCATTAATTCTAAGCGTACATATTTCTTCCTTTGTTTCTCTAAATCTTCAGAGAGGTTGGAGCTGCCCGCTGTAGTAATGTCTTCAAGGTCCGTGAATAATGAGGGACCCTCGCAAATCTTTTGGATATATTCAGCTGCTTTTCACCTCCTTATTTCGCAAGCCCACTGAGAGAAACACATTACTTAGCTATAACAGTTTCATCCTAGAGCACTGACAGTCTACCATTTTCACCGTTCCTGAGGCTTAGAAGGAACTGTTTTCAAAAGACTGACTATTTTAATGAGGCCAATGCAAAACCCACAGTTGATGGACAGAATGCAGAACAATGTCATACATTCCCCCCAGTACAGAGATCTGGGCCTAAATCCATGTTTTTTTTGCACTCCTCACCACCCCAGTTCAGACATGGCCATATGCAAATCAGTCTGACCCTGTGCCTCATGGGAACAGTCCAGCCGGAACTGCCAAGCCATGCCTTCCTTGGACCGGAAACAAGCTTCCGAGGACCGTTTTCTGGCATTCCAGCCGTCTTCAGCCCGGCTTGCTTGAATCCAGTGGTGTGGAGAGCATGGGACTCACGTCTGAGCATACCCATCCCACTCGGGTGACTAAGGCAAATACCACAGTTGATGGACAGAATGCAGAACAATGTCATACATTCACCCCAGTACAGAGATCTGGGCCTAAATCCATAATTTTTTTGCACTCCACACCACCCCAGTTCAGACATGGCCTTATGCAAATCAGTCTGACCCTGTGCCTCATGGGAACAGTCCAGCCCGAACTGCCAAGCCATGCCTTCCCTGGACCGGAAACAATCTTCCGAGGACTGGTTTCTGGCATTCCAGCTGTCTTCAGGATTTAGGCCCAGATCTCTGTACTGGGGTGAATGTATGACATTGTTCTGCACTCTGTCCATTAACTGTGGTTTTTGTATTTTAATGAGGCCAGCATACTCTCAGCTAAACTGAGATCCAGGGGCTGCCCACGCCGCCTGGTTAAAAATGCAATGAAAAGGGCCCGGTACTACCCACGTGAGACACTGTTAGAGCCCAAACCCAAGAAGATAACTGAAAAACTGGTTTGTGTCACTACATTCTCCATAGACTCCAACAAAATCTGCAAGAGTATAAAGAAATAGTGGCACATTATAAACTCTGGAACACTCTAATTTGAATCACCAATGTTTGCATTCAAAAAGAGTAAAAACCTTAAAGAACAACTGGTGAGGGCAGCTCTCCCTTCAACGACCACTACTAGTACCACATTAAATGATTTATGGTCTTTACCACCACTGATAGGGCACTCTAAATGCGGTACTTGTGTTGTTTGTTAATTCTCAATTGATTGTAAGGAATTGGTCTATAAAGATGTGAAAAATCGTTTAAAAACTTTCACAAACTTTAACAGCTGTAACCTAGTATATGCTATCTTCTGTCCCTGCAATATGATCTATGTGGGCCAAACGAAACAGAAAATCAAACTCCGGATTTCACAACATCGAAGCAGGATCAGATGCAGAACGGCTAATGGCCCACTGGTCGAACATTTCAATGACAAAGGACACAGTGAGAATGACATTCGCTGGACAGTGATCAGCCAAGTGACAGTACCACAAAGAGGTGGTGACCTGACAAAACCTCTAAACAAAGAGGAGTTGAAATGGATCCTCAAAACGGACAGTCTGAACTCTGGGTTAAACCTCCAAGAGGATTGGACCTCTTTGATTTGATTTATGTTGATGGACTTATAATCGGAAATGACACCCTGACCATCTGGATGTATATAACGTGTCTGCCTTCCCTGAGGAAGTCTAAATACAAATGTATCTTGTTCCTTATATCCTTTTCCGTACAGTCACCTATCACTTTCATCACTTCGCCACCTCGTAATCCCCACTTCCCCCACTCCAATATGGCTGCCCCACCATTATGCCCTCTTCTATTTTCATGTCCCTGCTAGCCATATCCCACACTCGTATACCCTCTTCTATTTCCAAGTCCCAGTTCGACCAATGGGGAGCAGTCTACTTAATTCTTAATGGCAAACCCCTTCCTCCAAACATGCCACCGCATCTAGAGGAAGTAGTACATACCGACTTGACCGGTAAGCCTGAACTTTTGTCACTTTATGTATTACCCTGTATGAAAGACGCTCCATTAGTACAGAGCTCATATTTATTTTCAATCACTTATCTTTTAGGTTCCTTCCCAAACCCTTACGCGATCCTAATTGTGTGATGCGTACCTCAAAGGCTCCCGATTCGGGTAAGCAGTTAATTCCTCCCGATTCCCAGCGACCGCTTCACGCTTTTGGAACATTGATAATTAATTCCCCAGTTTCTATTCCAGGGCAGCCCGCTCACTTTACCTCCCTCCAGCTCGTTCCTACGAGCCTGCCAGGGTCTCAATCCCTAGGTAAGCCCCGGGACCTCCTGAATCACTGCGCCGCCCCAATTTTTAACTTTCACTTGAACTTCGCGCATTTTAATTATCTCTGTCACGACCTTAAATTAACTTTTCACTCTGATGTCACGCTTAAACTCCTCGGTATGATACTTTCACCAACTGAATCACCGCGCCGCCCCAATTTTTAACTCTCACTTGTACTTCGCGCCTTTTAATCATCTTTTAACTATCTCTGTCACGAACTTAAATTAACATTTCACTCTGATGTCTCGCCTTAACTCCCCGGTATGATACTTTCACCAACCCGGCACGCACCGCGTCTCTATTCTCTCCTCATTACCAGTGTATTCACGTTCACCTTCAGTACGTTATCTTCTCCTACTAGCAAGCCCGTTTTACGCCGTTTTCTCACCAATTCTCCCTAAAGCCTTAATTAACTGCCTCGACCATCAACTTTTTTTTTTTTGTGTAAAACAACGGAGTCTGGTCCTGGGACGAGGGGGCAGCTGGACCAAATATATCATACAACAAAGAAAGTTGCTAGCCCTCTCAACTGTTTAGTCTCTGAACATTTTGAGACAACAAACAAAAATGAATCAATTGTTTGTAAGGGTAATTTTATTTAGCCCTTTTGAAATTATTTTAGTGATATTGACCTAATTTAAAGGCGAGAAGAACACTTTACAAAAACTATACAAAACACAATAACACCTATTTACAACTACTATACAATTAACATATATACAGTTAAACAAACAATTATGCACAAACTTCATTTACAAAAGAGCATAGTGATTATATCCACAAATAGTTACTCTTTGCGAAATTGCTAACCACTTCAAAAACCACAAAGTGAAAGAAAGGCAACAAAAATTGAATTTTTTGTTTAGCAGTCAATTCAGAGATACTGAATAATCTCTTCAGGGGCAGATAATTTATAGTGCCTGTCTGCCGTTTGCCGACGCGTTTCGAATCTGTAAAGAATCGCAGATTCTCCTCAGGGCTCTTTCATTGTAGTTGATCTAAACAAATAAGGATATAAAGGAAGTTTGTTTTAATAAATGATAATTAGACACTTGTCGACCCCCTATGGTCGCTAAGAGTTACCGGACTAGTTACCTTCGTGTAGAGGCGATATGGTCTCGTGGTCCAATTGCTCACGAGGGGCTGTGAGCCGCAGATATTCAATATAACAGAAGATCAGTTCTGCAAAAAAATTAATTCACATGCTTACTAAACCACCCGGGAGCAGCACAGTATGACTGACTCCAGACTGGAAAGGCACAAGTTTCCTACCTCTGTCTGATCTGACGGTGAGGCTGTGTCTAGATCCTTTCAGTGGTCAGTTGAATTACGATGGTACCTGTAAGGCACAAACGTTGTGCTCAGTATTAAAATCTACTTTGACACCCTGGACTAGTAAGGTTATGCGAGGGAGTGTTTGATAACATACCTATTGTTAGAAGGTAGAGCGGAGAACGCCGGTCGCCATGCCGTTTTCTCCTTAACGTTCTCTGTGCGAAGTTTTAGTCAATGGCGGGGACCAAGGTTCGATTCCTCCGCGATATTCACAAAGGCGTGTGTATCAATCACGCTGAAATGAAAGGGGAGATTTCCTTAGTTTCGAGCTAAAGATGTTAAGTTTGTCATAGTACTTTCGGAGTCTCGCTTACACTCACCTCGCTCTTGCGTTGTCTGACCAGCAAATGCAAACACTGAAAGCAGAGGGAACAATAACAAGAAACAAACTCCTTTTTTAGAAAAAGGCCAACAACAAAAAGTAAGATTCAAACCAGCATGGGAAATGCGAACCAGGAGGAACTACTACAAAAAGTAGAGGGTCCCTCCACCATAGTGAACCTATCTACCCGGACATTGACAAAAGAAGAAGAATCTGTCCTTAATTTAGGACTTAAATTTGTCCCTTCTAGACAGACAGACTTCACAAAGATCATATTGGAAGCAATAGAATTTTGCCGTAAGATCAGACTCAAAGCTTTCTTTGCAAACCAACCTCCAAGTACCAACATGGAAACAACGGGCCTTAGGAACAAATCCACCTTTGTACCGAACCAGAATATTCCGAAACAGGTTCATGCTTTTGAACAAATTCTGCTGTCCTCAATCAACAAACTAGAGAACAACCAGAAATTTGTTAAACATAATATCTCCAAAGGACAGCGACTAGCTTTGAAAAACCTCAAGGAAGACCCCTCGGTAATAATAAAACAGGCCGATAAGGGCGGTGCTGTGGTGATTTGGCCGAGAGAACAATACCTAGCTGAAGGGTTCTCGCAAGTAAACAACCAAGAATGGTACAGACAACTGCAGGAGGACCCGCTACAACAAATTCAGTCACTAATCTTGGAGACAGTCAATACAGGTAAAGAAAGTGGGTTTCTTGGTCCCAAAGAAAGCGACTTCTTGGTTAAGAAATGCCCAAGAACTCCGGTGGCATATTTCTTGCCGAAAATTCATAAAAATCTGTCGAATCCCCCGGGATGACCGATCGTCTCGGGTTGTGATTCATGTCTAGAGCCACTGTCAAAATACGTGGATTTCTTCCTAAAACCTTTCGTGGCCAAAGTCAAATCTTATCTAAGGGACACGACTGATTTTCTAGTCAAGGTAGAAGGGACCCAGTTCGATCGTACATCACAACTCATGGTGACGATGGATGTCACGTCGCTGTACACCCAGATACCGCAGGACGAGGCACTAGAGGTGTTGGAACTCTATCTAGACTCAAGGGAAAGACCCCATAGAGTTCCCACCTCTTTCATTTTGAAATTGGCCGAAATAACCCTCAAAAGAAACTACTTCCGTTTTAATGACGACTTCTTTTTGCAAATCAAGGGCACCGCGATGGGGTGCCCTTATGCTCCGGAAATGGCTGTATTATATATGGCCGAATACGAGAAAAGATTTGTGGAGGAAAATAACCCTTTCAAACATCATATTGTGCACTGGTATCGTTACATCGATGACGTGTGGCTCCTGTGGCAGGGGAGCAACACCGAGTTGAGTGACTTTCACCAGTGGCTCAATACCAGACACCGGGACAAAAAATTCTCGGTTGACTCCAGCAATGTGAAAATGACATTCCTTGATGTGGAAATAACAGATGTTGGAGGCTCCCTTAAGTCCTCCCTATTCAAGAAAGCCACAGACAAAAATACCATACTCCATTACAACAGCTCGCATCCTAGAAATTTGAGGGCTAACTTGCCGTACGGACAACTCCTGCGCATTAGGAGGAATTGTTCGGAGCTGGCACAATTCGACCAACATGGGCAGAAATTCTGTGAGGAACTTACGCAACGGGGGTTCCCCAAAAAATTATTGAAACATTCTTTCAAGAGAGCACGCTACACACCCAGAGAGTGCCTTCTTGAAACTAAAATCAAGCGTGACCTTGAGAACCTGGTTTGTGTGACGACATTTTGTGCTGAAACCCACAAAATACGTCAAATGGTGTTAAAACATTGGCATTTACTCGAAGAACTGGATACACCTATTCCCCGCCCAATATTTGCTTTTAAAAGAAATCAAAATATTGGCCAACAAATAGTCCGTGCAGACATAAGAATAGCCAAACCAAAAAGTGACTTGTTGTCTCAATGGGGTCTTAAACCCATCGAAGGACACCACAGATGTGGTAATTGCATTGCGTGCGACACAACTATTGAGGGTAAAACTTTTCAACATCTCAACACAACATGGTCACATACAGGCTTTACCAATTGCAGAACTAAAAATGTTGTTTACGCCATCATTTGCCCTTGTTCCAAAATCTACATAGGTGTAGTGTCCTACTACAATGATACACGGACACTGTGATATCTATTCAACCCTTTATTAGCACGTCTACTCAGTTCCCCGTCCCTACTCTAACTAACCCCCTTCCTGTCCTGTCCCCACCTCTTCCCCTCTGCCCACCTGACTCCGCCCACCCCAGCTACTGGACTGCTGACTTCTTCACATCTCCCCCTTTCTTAATAAAATGACAAATGAAAATAGAGATTAGTCCATCTCTGTAATCAGTCTCTTAGGAGGCTGCACGTGACGTCGGGGTCTTGCCGATGTGGACACAGCGCATTCAGCTGGTGGTTCTTTTGCCGATGAATGTTCAGTGTCAGGTGCGACAGACTCAGGATTGTCTCGACCCTCAGGCGTGAGGGTTCTGGTTGTGCTTTCATCATCTTCAGGAGGGCACTTCTTGAAGTGAGAAGCGTTGCGGGTGACTCGCCGATTCTCCGATTCTGCGGTCACCATGGTGCCCTTTTGTTGTACAATTGTGAGAGGCTCGTCCCTGAAGCGACAGTCAGTCTTTTGGCGCTGTTCTTGTTTGACAAAGACTGTCGCCTTCCTTCAGGGAGGGAGACCGGGCTCTTCGCTTGTGGTCAGCATACTCCTTCATTTTATCCTTGCGGCGTTGATCTGTTGCGGCCATATCTTTGTGCTGTTGGTCCGAGAGGGGCTTCCTCAGAGCTCCGTCCCATGTTGGGATCCGATTTCTCATTGTCCTCCCGAGCATGAGAGTGGCAGGGCACTGGCCCGTTGTAGAGTGTGGAGTGGTTCTATAAGCGCACAGGACCTCGTTCAGCGCTGATCTCAGATCTTTCTTCTCAGCGGTGGCTTGCTGGAATGTTCTCTTGATGGTGGACATGAATCTCTCCACAGTGCCGTTGGCCTGGGGCCAGAGGGGCGTGACTTTGCGGTGGTGAAGGTCCATGTGCTTCGCAAAGTCGCTGAATTCGTGACTGTTGAACGGGGGTCCGTTATCTGTCTTGATGACCTTGGGGACGCCCCATGTCGCGAAGATTTCTTCAAGTACCTTGAGGGTACAGGTGGCACTGGTGGATGATATGAACTGGGCTACCGGGAATCTGGAGTACTCATCCATGATGACAACTACGTACTTCCCTGATTGCAGGGGTCCATAAAAGTCCATGGCGAACTCCTGCCACACCCCATCGGGCAGTGGGGCCATCTGTAGAGGCGCAGGTGGGTTACTGTGACTGGTCATTTGACAGGGGAGACAGTCTTTCAGGGTGTCCTCAACCATCTGGTCAAGGGCTGGAAACCAGACGCGTTCTCATTGCTCTTTTGGTGGATACGACCCCTCGATGGCCTTCGTGAGCGAGGTCGATTACTCCTAGTCTCAGGGTCGCCGGGATGACTAGTCTGTGATCTCTCAGAAGGAGGCCATCGTTGGTTACAGAGAGTTCGTCAGAGACGTGTCGGAAGGCCTGGAGTTCTTTCTTGATGGCGGGGTCTTCCTCTTCCTCCTGCGGGTGGTATCTCCACCTATTGGATTGGATGCGCTTCAGTACTGTCTGTAAGATGTCTTGATTGGTCGCCTCCTGGATGGTGTGCATGGGGATAGCCGGTGGACGAGCATGCCCAGTCACGAAGTGAATGTATTCCCCCGCGATGGAAGGCGCAGTCTCTGAGGATTCTCGGGGGTGGCGGGACATGTAGTCGGCTGGATTCTCTGCCTTCCCCGGTTTGTGGACGATTGTGAAGGTGTACTCTTGTAGCCGTAGGCCCCACCTTTCGATCCTGGGGGGCATCTTGCATTTGGGATTTCCATAGATCGTGACGAGTGCCTGGTGGTCGGTAAGCATGGGACTATAGATAAAACCGATATGTCAGAAAAAGCTGTTGAAATTGAAAAATGGCACACAATCAGGGACATTCATTTGGTCACCTGCTTTTTCCAGCAAATAGTTTTTGCAATCCAGATCACAGAACCAAGAGATTAGAGCTTTAATTCCTACTGTAAACCTCAATGGAAATTATGCAATTCTGATCAAACCTATTCACCTCCACGAGACAGGATCATTATTGTGTCCATCTCAACATTACAAAGACGTAAAAAAAACACCGCAGTGCTAATCAGGCCACCACTGCTGTGATGGAAGCTCATTATGTCGGTATGAAACTAATTTTAGTTTTGTCCTATATTGTTTCTCAGCGGGAAAGCAGTTTTTTGCACGTACAGTACATTGCTCTGGCCCTAAACTACATTTCCAGAGTTTATGAATAGCATTGCTCTTGGAATGCATCATTCATAGGTTTTAACTTGGATCCCCCTCACTGCTTATTCTCCTTTTAGTTTCCATTGAAATGCATGTGGAGGTGACCACATCAAAAAGGTCATTTTTGACACAATGAAATTGTTAAATGCTGATCTTTAACCAAAAGGATGATTGATGCAGAGGTGGGTTGGTGTTTATTTTCAGATTACCTACTGCTGGCAGAAGAACCCCTTTTCACTTGCTGGGCACATTTGAAAAACATGCAATTTCATTTATAAAAAAATACCTCACGAGTCAAATACTATGCAACCTATCTGCAAATTATCAATTGTTTGCATCGGATTCTGAACCTGCATTTTCTTGTACTGCTCTACCATAAATATCCTTGGCAGCAGCACTCTTCAAAGTAACTTCACACATTCCTACAGTTGTACACGCCCCCTTTCTTGTCACTGATTCTAGAGCTGTAGACAGGAGTCTTTGGCTCATTGATGAACACGTCGTTGTTCCGTTTTTGAGGTGCAATATAAAATTATTGCCTTTACGTCTTGTACCCATGTTCTTTGATGCATTTAGAAGTAGCACTATGGTCAGTGGGGCTGCTCGTGTCTGTACAGCTGACATGGCTTCTGTTGTACCGTCACTGCACAAACTACTAACCCTTAATCTTCTGCCTTGTATGCCTATTGATATTCTCATGTTCTTGTTTGCAGCTTTCAGGTGTATTTTGATTTAAAAAAAATATATTATGTAAAGCCGCCTTTCCTACCTATCCACACATGATCGTAGACTATGAAATAACTTCAACTGAATGAAACGGCGAGGCAGTGACATCATTCACAGGGGATGTGCCTTTGCAACTGTGTAGTGCTCACTGATGGCTAATTAAGTGCAAGAAGCAACATCTTCCTCATTCTCATACCTGTGCTCTCACTATAATGACTCAACAGTGTCCTAAATATGGTTACCCAAATGTTTGAGGCTGTGTGTGTCCTGATCTACTTTAGAATTGAGGCTGCTCTGTTTCCTGCTACGGGAATCTTCTTTCTTCAGATTGTGGAAACCAAATAATTAGTTACGTTCAGTTTCTCTTTACACTTGTACTCCAGCCACTGAAATTATTCGATTATTAAATTCTGTCACTGCGGCCTTTAGTGGGTGTGTCACGCTTATCACGTGATCCAGCATTTGCTGCACAGTTTTTCCTAAAAGCATTTTTTTTATTCAAACAAGGCAGGAAAGAAAGAATTGTTCTTGGTCATGAAAATGTTATGTTAAACTGTTTAGGCAATTCTTGTTTTGGTCAAATGCACTGTTATGAAATAGTTATTTGAAGAGGGAACTTAAAGCGCCGGAAGAATTCCAAGCATTTTGCTTCTGGTCTTTTAAGGTGCAGTCTTAAATTCTGATATTGCAGTGAGATACGGAAATAATATCGAATGTATAATACCGTTCTCCAGACGTTTCTTAATGAAAAAAGGGACTTTTATATGTGCTGTGATGTCAACACAGGCTAAATGCATAACTGGGTAACGCAGAATAAAAGATAGAAACAAACTTAAAAAATAAAAAGTTGTGCACATTTCGCCGTGTTTGCTACTGTGTGCACCTTTTTATATAATCTACACAAATGATTTTACTAAATGAGGTGGAAAGGGCAGTGTAAATAAAATGGCTATCCTATCATTCCATGCTTCAAAAAATCATTCATTGGAGGGGAGTAGACTTTTGAAAAGGATTTCCTGTATGTGTTGTGTTCTTTACTTTCTAACCATATAGCATCTGATCCCTTTTTTGATAGACCTGATACAGTGTCAAAATAGCCAGCTAATCTTACAGAACTTGCTTTATTTAATCACATAAAATGCCTTGCATTGTACCTTATCTTTTGGTGTAAACTGCATATCCTTTGCTGCAAAATGTATTCAACTCTGGTGTAATTTGTACCTCAATTGAAGAATATTCCAGTATCGCTGCTTGTACCTAATCTACCACTAGTGCTTGATCTTTTCTTATTAAAAATATAAAAGTTGTTTTTTGAGGTATATCATGGTGTCCCAGCACTAGATAGTTGATTTTATTTTCAGTGATATAGATTTTATAGTCTTGATAAATTAATTTGTACTTGTATGCAACTTAAAATCATCTTCAGGAGATTAGAGAATGTACACTATGCTTGCGCTTTTAATAAAATCCTTTTTTTCTTTTTCAGGTCGCCTAAACTACTCTCATCCTGGGTCTGACAACCCTCTTCCAGTTACTGGTAAGTGCTGTTTTTGATATACTTGGATTAATTTTTTTTTTTTACTCTAAATGAAATGTGCCAGTGGGTGCCTTGTGCCACATTTACCCTATCTAATACGATGTCCTGGTATGTGTCTTTTCGCCTTTTAAGTTGGGTCGTGTAGTGTTTTAGAGCATTCTCTTTGACACAGAAAATAGATTTTCTTGTCCAAACTATGAGGCTGCTGAAAGCGCTTCTGTGCAACTCACCGGTTTCGTTTTTCATTCAAGTCTGTTTATGTACTTCAATGAGATATAACATTGCTTTAATGGTATTAATGTCTAGGACAAGTGTTGAATAAAGATATTTGTGTAGTATATTTGTAAATGCACCCTGTGAAAATGTGACCTCGAGACTGAAAATGCCAGAACAAAAATATCCAGGAATAGGAATGTTCAGAAATTGACTGGAGGACTGGTGGTAAACGAAAGAAGATTTTTAGAGACGGATGTGAGAGAAGTATCTTCTGCCAAATAAATACTGCTCAAAGCACGTTGATTACTCCGGTTATGTTACTTAGCTTTACAAACCTCATCACTAATACATATATTCAACCAGATATAGGGTAAATAATCCACATCCATACTAGCCACCCGGAACAGTTGTCACAAATCCTTACCTGTGTCGGATGCTGTGGTCAAGCTACACTGTGGGACAGTTTTTTTTTTACGGTAGGGTACCTGCAACAAACAAGCCAAGTTCTTGGTGCAATCTCATCATTGTTTTGGCCATGTTGACAGATACTCTTTGAAGTGAGGATTCTTGTAAATCGCTGTTTCTTGATTTACAGGATTCCCCAAAATGCTGCTTTCCAAGTAGCTGCTACTTCAGCAAATCCATCCAGTTGACTCCAGGTTCTTTATGCTTCAGAAAAGAGCTATTTGTTTACTTAGACTTCCGATCTACTTGTACCCATCCATCCTTCTAGCTTCAACCATGAAACTGTTAGACGTCCATATACATAGGAAAGGACACGTTTCACATCTGAATGCCAGGTCTACTCTGCGATTTTTAAGTTGATTGAGAGTAGCAGTCTGATACTCGTGTACTATTTATGCTAGCAAAAATCATCCCAGTGCATCCATTTTACATTTATTGTTTTATATCCCTCATTTTGGCTTTTTTTCTAGACTTATTTTTTCTAGGGTTTTAAGGCACGTCCACTCGTTGCTTTTGGAGTAAGTAACTAATCTTTGAAAGCAAGCCAAATGTTTTGTGCATTTGCCACGAAACAGCCAAGTTGAGACCCTGTACACAGCAGGTTGAGGTGGAGTTTATTACAATAGAAGACTATAGTTAAAAGTTCCGGATTCTCTCCCGCTAAGTATTGGGCGCTTCCTTGACGCATTAGGAGGATTTCTTAGGGCTGCAGAACTACTTACTGTGTGATCGATGCACTTGTATTCTGTAGACATCACCCTCTAATTGCAAACCGAAGTTCGTGCTTTTTGTCAACGTTCATCACCTGTTTGCTTATTGCTTTTAACTGCCACCATTGGGGATTGTTGATGATAATCTGCTTATACAGACTCCGAACCGAAGGAAGCCAAATGTAAGGATAAGGAAAAGTAGCACACCTAATTCTGGTTCTCCCTGTTCACAAGATGCATTAATTTCCAACATGTACGTTGGTCTATGGCTCGGTAATTGCTACTAGTTTGAGTTGGTTTTCCATGTTGAAAAATGAGGGCTGAAGTGTCTAGGTTGTAAGGAGGTGGGTCGTGCAGTGGGGCAGGCACATGTTGGATTTACCAATTGTCCCCATTTATAAAGGACCAGGATTGGTACTGGAGTGTTGCTATTTATTTTCTAAGGATACTTATAGCACTGTGATTGGATGTTTTCTTTCTTGGAACAAGCTATGTATTGAAATGCTAACGTTCTTTTTTGGAAGACAAGGCACTGTACACCTTTCTGGACAAAAACAGTTCCAGAAGATGATTATTTTAAATGTTCAAGGTATTGTTTGGGGTAGTTAAACCATGCATCTGCTAAATACATATACTGGTGTCTGACCAAGGGGTTACAGGAATGTTTTCATACCCTTGTGCTTTATCTCACAACATTTTCTGCAGCGTTGGCTCGTAGTTCACAAAGCACATTGTTATGAGACATTTTGTTCCGATTCCTGCGTTTGGTAAAATTAGGCGTTTGAACCTGGCGAACAAATCTTGCAAGTGTATCCATTTTGTTGGAAAATTAGTTCAGTCGGGGATCTGCGAGCAAATTTGGTAGTTAATGAATTTCTTCGTGGGTGCTAGATCTTCCTTGCGTCGTGTAAATGCACCCACAACTCTGCTTAGAGCTGCTCCCGTTGTACACGATGAGCAAATAGTTTTAAGCGAGTCCAACTTGTGCTTTATGCTTGGATGAAAATGAAGTCATAATTGTTTTGAAGTGTTGATGTGCCTCGCCCAGAGCAATCTCATGGGCCCCTGCTTTTTGTCTCAAGGATAATTAAATAGGGATTTGCACAGTAATCTTTTGCGATTATTTTCCGAACAAACTACACACTTTTTTTTTACCATTCTGAATCATTCTAAAAAACTACAGACCCAATCAGTGTAAACTAGTCTCTCCTATCTCTCACTGTCTTTTGTTTACATGTAGTTCAAGCATGAATAAGTTATACCAAGTCTCCACAATGCCTTCGTTCTAGAGTATAGCATCTCATTCAATCCCTTAAAAGAAAAAGCATAAAATCCCCTCCATTACGATTATTATCCCACATAGTATACACATCTACTGATTCAATTTAACTCCAATAATCGTAATACGTCACTTCCTTCAATTAACATTGACCTGGACTGCTATCATTTTCAACGTCGCCCACATAACACCCCTCAATAAAGAACAATCGTAATATCCCTTCCATGAGATATACTACAGATTTGCACTACCTCCATATTGTAATATCAAGCAATATACATCCAGTAGTTATAACAACCCACATACTTCTATTAATGAAGACCTGTATCTCCCTTCTTGGCGTCGTTTAAAGTATTATCCTGAGTGCCACCTTGGTACTATCGTAATGCGGCAACAAATGATGGATGGAATGCTGAGTGAATCAAACATTCACCCCCAGTCTAGGGATCGGTGATAAATCCATCCTTATTTTGCTCACTATGCCACCCCAGTTTGGACCCAGTCATTTGCAAATCAATCTTGACCCCGTTCCTCATGGAAACAGTCTAGCCCGAACTTTAGCTGGGTCCTCCCTGGACTGGAAACCTGCATCCTGTGACCAGTTTTGGGGGTAACACCCCTCTTCAGCCAGAGTAGCTTAAATCCAGTGGCAAAGTGATCAAGGGACCCACGTCTGGGCATACCCATCTCTCACTAAGGGTGAAAAGTGATGCAGCAACAAATGATGGATGGAATACTGAATGAATCAAACATTCACCCCAGTCAAGGAATCTGGTTTAAATCCATTGTACTTTTGCTCACTACCCCAACCCAGTTTGGACCCAGTCATATGCAAATTAGTTTTGACCCTGCTCCTCTTGGGAAAAGTCCAGCCCGAACTGCCAAGCTTAGTCCTCCCTGGACCAGAAACAAGGATCCTGGGACCCGTTTCATCAGGCACAGCAAGCAAGGGACCCACGTCTGGGCATCTTTGCTTTTTAAACAGGAGCGGCGGCCTCATGGTCCCCCTCCCCGAGCCGTAATATACCCTAAGGACCCCGCCCCCCAGGCACACTACTAAAAGTAAAGAGGGGGTAGGTTATGCGGCCCCTCTACCTGATTCTCTTTTTGCCCAGTGGACCCCATGCGCATTCTTAAGAATGGGTGCCCTAGTGCCACCCAGGGTACCCAGTATTCACTTGTTTTGAGCCCCAGGGGGAACTCTAGAGCCAGCCAGGTCCCTGCCAATTCCTCACGTGCTGTAGGAGCTGGCATTGCTCCCGCCCGGAGTGAGCAGCTACTTGTGCTCTGAAATAGATCAAAAGTCTGCTCCCTGCTGCTGGAAAATCTTCAAAGCTCCTGCCCGCTAGGAACAGCTCCGGCTTTTCAGAAATTAAAAAAATGCTCCTGCAAGTGCAAACACCGGTTTCCCTGCCGATGCGTGCAGGGAAACAGCTATGTCTTGGGTGTTGGCCGTCCTGGACATGCTAGTGAGCCGGCTGTGGGGGGGCAGGAGTCCCTAAGGCCAATAAAGGTTTCAGGGAGGGGCCACGCCCCTCCTCCTGTATACATTAATTTCGATCCAGGCTGTGGGCTCCTTGGGATTTGTAAGGGCTAGAGGCAGATGCTGCACGCCTTCTCTCAATAATAAAATTAAGCAACCCTGGGTATGACCCACATAAGTCCTGCGGGATTCTACCAATTTTTGCAGATTTCGTTTTTTGTGTTTGGCCATTGAGTGGTCTATCTGCCCCCCCAACCTTGTATGCATATATCCTCATGTATGTCTGTGTGTATGTTGGTTGCCAGCAAACATCTATCTCATGTTGCTGGCTGCCAATCTGAGTGCTCGCTCCTGCAGGCGTCTGACTCCCATGGGAGCGAGATGGCCCAAGGGAAGTAAACCTCTCTGGGCCAATCAGAACGCTCCATTTTTAAACTGGACCCAAATATACAACTATTTTTTAACTTCATTTCTCAAAAACTACTGAACGGATATACACCACATCACAAAAAATAAGTGTGAGGACCAAGTCCTAGCTACTTGCAACATTTGGTGCAAGTCCTTTCAGCAGTTTTTGCTGTAGCCCTTCCTAAAGAAGTCTATTAAAGATGCTTGTAGATTTTGCCTTTTGAGAAATGTTCCATGCACAAATTAGTCAAAAGGTAGCACCTTTTGGGAAAGTTTAGTGAATATGTATTGTCACAGGACAATCCAGGTTAGAGTGATACTTTGGCTGTTGAAATGAGACGAGAACAAACGTTAAATTGTTATTTTAGAAAACACTGAAATACTTCAGTTCGAGTTTACTCTTCACATATTTACTTATGGACTGCCATACTCATTAGTAATTTGAACACAATTGTTTTTTCAATCTAATGAGTAATGTCATGCATAATGTAATTTAACACATTATGAGTAATGTATTGGGTCATATGCAGTGCATGACCGGGACGCACATTATAGTTGATTCACTGAACTAGAACTGGCGTATTTTATTTTATTTATTTTTTAAACGTTAGTTCCGGTCTCATTTCAGTACCTAACTATAGTGCTTTTAACTTTTGTTAAAGTGTAATACTATGTTGTGTTTTTTTTTATCATACTCTAAATTGTCCCAGCACCCACTCCTTCTGCACATGACCTTGACTCACTGTCAGGCCCTGTTACCAGCTCCCCCCCTGGCACCCAGCCTGGGCTGCACTTGACAAAAAGGATGTGCACAGTGTGAGTTACAGGTTTGGGCCTCAATGCAAGGCTCTGCCCCAACACTCTCCTGTTGGCCAAACTCTGCTGCGCACATCTTCTGGCTGTATGCTGTTGGGGTTTAACACTGGGCCTGTGTGTGCCCAATCGTCCACAGACCTCCCTCTGCGGGTTCCCAGCCATCGCTGTGCACAAAGTTTGTCTACTAAAATTTTTACTACTTTAAATTTAGGAAGCTGGTAAGTGACTGAAAAGATGGGTAGGGTGAGTTAACGGATGTGGAAAGGGTATGCTGTACTTATTTAAATAGTTTTTGCCCATTTAAAAATACATTATGCCTCCAAATACTCATACCTCTCCACACATTTTAGCTTCTGGTGTCCTACTTGGATTAACATCTAAATCAGCCTGCTCTTTAGGAATGGCTTTACATTCAACACACAATTACGTTTAGTGGTGCTTCACTATGAACACAAAATGCTAGCACTGTAGGTGTTTTATTTTTTATTTTTTTAGAAGAACTCCGTGTTGAAACGATAGTTGGTCACTAAAGAGTTAACTGGCATACTGGCCTAAAGCCATCGGAGTTATTTACATGAGCGTCAGATTACATTACACATGGTCACATATTTTTTGTCTTTTTTAGGCAAGGGTAGTTAAAGTGAAAACCCAGCATCACAGGATGATGAGCCAGTGCCGGGACTCTAGCCTTGTTCTCCTGTTCCCAAGTCGACCGATCTAGCTGTTGGGCCACATCTCTTTCTAGAACCCTGACCAAAATTTTCTTAAAACGACCCCCTCTCATATCTATTTACTGCAGAATTCTCTGTAGGAAGAGCTTTCAATTTTACAGCTTTGATGCCATCAAGATGTTAGCGCTCTAGATATTCATTCGAACACTGTGGTGAAACGGCAGTAAAACACTGGGGAATTCACTGATGGGCTTCTCTTGGTGTTGGAAGTGCATGATTCACTCAACATGCTAAACTTTTTTTTTTTACATTGATGAGTAATATATTTAAGAACATAAAAAATGTGTGTCCTAGTTTTAGCTTTCAGGAGCACTAACCATAATTTCTATGACGAAATTAACCACTTAGTTTCCTACATTTCTAAATGAAATGCTTTCATTTTCTGTTCTTTGATTCCGTAAAGATGGCGTTCAGGTGTGCCACACTTTTTACATTTATCATAAATATGGACTGTTTGCACTCTACCTATTCGTTAGAACACTTTGGTGAAGCTGCAGTAGAACACTTGAAAGTGACATGACAAACTGCTGTTGCTATACACTTTTCATCAAAAACATCAGACTTTGTTCTCACATGGCTGAGGAAGGTATTATTGTGAACTTGTAGAAAACATGTTCTCATTTTAGCTTCTGAAGCACCTCCTCTGACCTCTCTCAAAATCATGAGAAAATGTTTCTCTCACACAAGATTCTGCAAATCGCGGCATAGGATCAGTATTTTTCACAGACTTAACCTTAGAACACGTGACAATTTCTAAAATAAGTATGGTGTCACAACCAGTGATTCACATTGATTACATTCTGTTACTACCCTTCTTGTGTGCTACTTTTTGTGACCCTCAAAAGCAGACTTGCACTACAATGCATTTCAATTGGGACAATGCCCCTTAGTCCTATAATGGCTGCCACAACTTGTCTCTTTTTTTGCCAGCCAATCAAGATGGGTCCTTCTTGGACCCCACTCCCACATGCCCATGGGAGTCCTGGGTTTCCCACCAAAACCCCTTATGTTTTTTCATTCACTTTCTGGGTGCAGGGACAATGACCATGAGTGCGATTGTTCATGTGGCCAGCCATTCAGGACTGACCAATCCCGTTTAAAACTGATAATTCAGAACATATCTAGTCACAAATGGTTCAGATGTCACTAACTTTTTATAGTGGTTAACCACTTTATGCCCACCCAGTGAACTTATTAGAAGCTAATTTCTCAAAAACTACTGAATGGATTTACACCAAATCATGAAATGCACACTTTCTCAAAGTTTGAGCATTTTGCCAAATTTGTTTTAATTCTATTCAGCTGTTTTTCTGTATTGGAGAGAAAACTTTGCTATGAAAATTTTAAATGGGCAATTAATGTTTTTCCCTCCACACCCCAATTCCCCTATTTCTTGGCTGAACGTTTTTTGGGAAGTTTCATGCAGATTGGTCAAATGGCACCAAAGTTATTAAGAGAACAAAAAATGCCTATCCTATGCAAAGTCTGACTTAACTGTACCTCCTCTGGTCCTACCTCCAGAACTATTTATTCACACATGTGCGGAAGTGCTCATTGAGAAAGAGCAGTGTGATATCACACACAATAAAGTTAGCCAATGACTGAAATAGAATACCCATTGTCCCATCTGGACCTAAAAAGGGATGCGTTTCAAGATAGGTAACCAAAACTAAAAGGTGACCTCTGTGTTCAACTTTCTCATGCTTCTACTGGTGTTCTGTCTGTCACAAGCGTTTTGCACCACCTAGCCAACTGAAATATGTTCATAACCACTGATTCACTAATGCTATGTTACACCATCTCCTTATCCCATTATTACTGTAGGTTTCATCTTATTAAATGACCTAGGAGTGGCATGTGGCACCCAGGAGAAATTATACCTGCCAATATATTAATTGCAGGGCTGTCCTTTTCAGTTGTTGGCATACATTTCACAAGGGCTGAAGTTGTTTCCTAGTCATGTGCACTACCCATTTTCAGTTACAGGAAATGAGTTGCCACCTGTGATTCTTATAACCCTTGAAGATAGACTTCCCCCTCCCAATAACTTGTCATGGTGCTGTTTTGTCCTTCGTACCAGAAAACCAGCCAGGATACCGTATGTGTGGTGGCTGGTGCTCTGTACAGTGTGTGATAATGCACATAGGATTTAGGCCATTATGATACTAATATTAGCAGCTCTGCTTTCAAACATTGATTGATTTACACCTAGTATGGACAAGATTAAGCTTTTGAAATTATTCTTGCCTTGGATACTTTCCCATTGTGAGAATTGGTCTTGCTAGGTCACTGGGATGCCGTCTACAGAAGTTGGATGTATTTGTACAGTTTTCTTTTTCAATTTTCTTGTATTTCGCACAAGGATTGCCTGGTTCTTCATCAGGTTTCATGACCTAAGGAAACAATGGTGCGATTCTTGAACAGCTTAGCGTGACACAACCCCTCCTATTATGTAGCTGAATCATGCTCTCCTTTGGAATACCTTCTGCTGTTATGCTTTTGCTCTACCTAAAGTGTATGAAATTGTACCGGTGAGAACCTTCAAACAAGTGAAAGACTTATGAACAAACATTTCAAAGTCCATCTTTCAGTCCACGCACTTAGAAGTAGTAGTGTTTCATTTTATAGCGCCAAAATAAGTCGGTGCTTTGCAAGGTTTTATAATGTAAATTTACTTTGTACGAGAGACATATAATGAACACTTGTCTGTGAATTAAATGCGTAGGAATTGAATTTCTAGAAAGGGGTCTGACCTAAAAGTGTGATAATGATTAGATAAAAATTTAATTTTAGGGTTACCAAGCACAACAGCAATGTTGAATTGTATGGCTTATAATGTCAGCAAGCAAGCAAATGAACAGAGCCCAAGTAGTGAAAAGAAAAGAAAGTGGGGAGGTTGCTGAAATTCATCCTTTATAGCTTACCACTTCACAGTTAACACCTGGAAGATGTGGGATGGGGTGGTGGGCATATGTGTGTGTCCGTTTGTCCCCCTGTGTCCCCATGCTATTTCTTATTACCGACCATAACGATGCAGCAAAAATCCTGCCTGTATTTCAGTTAAATGAAATAATCATTAATAGCATATTTTCCATCAGTGTGGAAGGCTTATGATCTACAAGCCACTTGTAGTTAAATATTATTTTTAGGTCACTACGACCCGTTCTTGGTAGCATTAGACTAAATACCATGACACACATCCATTGTGGTCGGTGTGAGAAAGGGCTAGCTGGTAAATTACCAAATGTAAGCTTTATGGAGGCCAATAGCTGAGGTGGCTGCTCTGCTGTGGCAGTTGAATAGTTTCTTCTATTCCTCGTCGCCCACCAGCTGCCAGGACTCATGTTTTGTTGTCATTGGGACGTGGAGTGTTTTCCATCATGTAGCAATAATCTGGTTCAGACCATGAGTAGTGTGGTCTGCTTCCATGTTTCACATTCCAGGCAGAGTGGCTGTTGTTGCAATGCATCTGGCAGTGTAGTTGACACAGTAGATGTTGACTTTTAAAGACAATCTGGGAAAATTCTCAAGCACATTATAAGACCTGTTTGCAATGGAGGATTCACCTGAACCAATTCTGATCGATTTAATGCATTTTCATTTAAGAAAGATGGAATCCAATCTTGGGCGTTACCTAACATTATCATCACCTCTTTGTCTACATCTGCATGGTGTAGTCAGTAGTAATAGCCTGCAAAGTAGTAAAGCAGTGTGTTAAATTCAGTAAAATAAAGATGACGAGTCCTTGTTGTAATGTTCATGTAGTATATTTATTCTTGGGATTAGATAGTCAGGTACAGCATTCAAGAAGGAATGAAATATGGTAAGAAACCCCACCGGGAGCAGATAACTTCCTGCTCAGCCTCCAGGTAACTGATAAATCCCTTGACTAGCAACAGGTAGAATCATGGATGACATTCCAGAGACATGACATAGACAAGCAGACACCAACACTAAGGAGGGACAAAAAGAGAGGAAGAGCAGGATATAACGGTGTCAGTGCTGCATACTGGCACTCGTCCAGAGTGATTAGGAAATCTGATTGTGCAGGTTCTTTGCTTTCTGCAGATTTTAAGGTTGAGCCTTGCAGCACATGTGCTGCTGCGAGGCATGCAGTAGTGGAGTATGGAATAGAAGCCCCGCCCATATTTGTAATTGACTTGCGTCATTGTCCTTCGTAAATGCTGACTCCCGATTCATTATTAGGCTGGTTAGTCCCTACTTGGTACCGCCTTGTCTGCATTTGTTATTTATTTATAGGCTTATATAGCGCTGGACTCGACTCCCGAAGGAGTATCTCTGCGCTTTGTTCGCCCAGCAGGTAAAGGTATGTTGCTCACCAGATCAAAGACAAGGGAGATAATCAAAACCGAAAAGACTTCAGCATTTTTCTAAAGGTTAAATGATTGGTACACTGTCTGAGGGTAAAAGGCAGTTTGTTCCAGAGGGTGGGACCCAGAAATGAAAGAGCTCTTCCGCCCAGTCTCGACCTTCTTATAGAAGGCACCTGAAGTAGGTATTGATTGCTGGAACGGAGGGTGCGTACTGGGTTATACGGGACAAATTTCTCAGCCAGGTACTCTTGTGGATTATACAGCAAGTTTTAAATTGTATCCGTGCACGGATCGGTAGCCAGTGCAACTTATCCAGAAGAGGGCGAGAGGGAGTTCTCGGAGGGGCATTGAGAACCAGCCTTGCAGCGGTGTTCTGGACCACCTGAAGCCTACTTAGCAAGTTTTCGGTAGCTGAGATCAGTAAACCATTACAATAGGTCAAGCGACTAAGCACAAGGGCCTGGACCAGGGTCTTTCTAGATGTATCCGGCAGTAAGGGAAACACTTGTCTAAGGAGTCCAAATACATGCAGGCAAGACCCAGCTGTTTGGTTGACATAATCCTTCAGCGACAGTCCCTGATCTAGTCGAACTCCCAGGTTCTTTACGGTCTGCTTGGGAATAGGGACGGGGCCCAGATCTGATGGCCACCAATCCGGTGACCACAGCAGTGGCGCATCGCCAAATAGCATGACCTCAGTCTTCCCTACATTGCATTGCAGGAAGTTTGCGGCCATCCATTGGGACACAGCCCTCATCCCTTCCGAAAATGAATATTTAGCTGCAGCTGTCAGGGTTTTAAAAGGGAAAAGCAGCTGAGTGTCATCCGCGTATGACACAGGAATAAATCCATATGATCTCATGAGATCCGCTAAGGGTGCCACATACACATTGAAAAGTGTGGGACTTAGGCATGAGCCCTGTGGTACCCCCTTAGTGAGCTCTATCAGAGCCGAGCAAAAGTCACCCAGGTTGACACTCTGCGAGCGGCCAGATAAATAGCTCTTCAACCAAGACCAGGCCAGACCCCCCACCCCTATCTCCTGCAATCGACTGAGTAAGGTTTCATGCGATACCGTGTCGAAGGCCGAAGAAAGGTCCAACAGCTCTAGAATCACTGAGCTCCCACCATTCTGTGACATTCTGATGGTATCTGTCACAGATAGGAGTGCTGATTCCGTGCTATAGTTGGGCCTAAATCCGGACTGGGAGCGATTTAAGCCTCCGGACCGCTCGATGAAACTCAACAGGTGGGTGTTAATGTGGTTTTCAGTTACCTTACTCAGGTAAGGAAGGAGAGATATAGGGCGGAGGTTGGATAAGTCCGACCAGGGGAGAGCAGAGTTCTTCCGGATTGGGTTTACGATGGCCTTCTTCCAATCCCGTGGTACCTGGCCCTCAGCAATAGAGCGATTCACCAGAGTTTGGATCAGAGGCCCAAGGGAGTTGCCCATGGTGGAAACAATTCTGGCCGGGATGAGATCAAGCGGAGACCCTGTTTTGATATGACCAATAAGTGCCTCAATGTCACTTAAGTTGGCAGCTGGAAAGACTGGAAGTGTCTCAGTGTCCATGACCCGGGACTGAGGGAGGGCTATAGGAGGGGAATCCGTAGGGCAGATTGTCTTGATGATTTTATCATATATCAGCTCTATCTTATCCTTACCTCCCATAACGAGTGGACCTTTTACTGTCGTTGTTACATGGTCTGCTTTATAAGTTGCTGAGCACTATTTTATTTAATGCTCTTCCCCAATTCCACCAGCTACCTCGCAGCAAGTCGTCCGCTTTTATTTTTTTCATGTTTTCAAATGGCGGTCCGCTTTAATTATAGCGCCTGCAGTTTATTTATTTTAGCAGCACGGTCCTCTACTTAATTTTTTTACTAGCTCCCATGTGACGTTTTCTCATTCATAGAGGCCGCTCCCCTTTATTTACACACACCGCGTCTAAAGAAAGGTACGTGGCCGACATTAAAGTGAAAGTATGGCATGGGCACTTTTACCCCCAAAAAACATCTGTTTGTGAACTTGACAAACAAATGCTTTTTTGTGTGAAAGTCCTCAATGCCGCGGTTTCACTTTAATGTACGACACGCCCTTCATGTGTATGAAAGCGCTGCATGTGCGATAGTAAAAAAAACAAAATATTTGCAATGCAATAGGTCTCTCATTTGCATTCAAGCTATTGCATTACCAATAGCTTAAACTCAAGTTAATGCGAGACCTATTGCATTGCAAATGCTTGTTCTCTCTTGCAGACTGCCATCTTAGCTGGTGGTTATGAAATAGGTGTTGCTGTTATTTATATTTTTGTACGAAGGAAGTCTGGTTGCCATATTTCTGTGATGCTTACTAGTGCACAGAAGGTTTTAAATAGATTGCTATCTATTTAAGTGCTATTTATGTTGTATGTGGCAAACATATTCAAAGGCAGCAGAACGCTGTGCAGAGTCCAAACCAAAGATGCAGTTACCAAGTAAAGGTAGCACACTTTCCTAATGCGAGACCTATTGCATTGCAAAAGCTTGTTCGGATTGTTACTGCATCACGGTTTAGACAGTTGGATGTGGAGTGGTTTTCTTCATGATAGGGTAATTTTCAGTTGTGGCAAAGGCTACTCCCGTTAGAAGTGACCCACTCCTCAGTTCTTGTTATGTAAGGAGCTAGACTGAACAAGGATTCTGGGATTCATAAAGTGATGCTTTCTTCGCCAAGACGCTTGCACGCTTTTAATATATTAAGTAGTCCCAGAGCATGACCCCACTGTGTTTAAATAGACTGTGAAGTGATGGCTGCAGGACTGGAACAGGCAATGGCTGTTCCCCCACATATCAGAACTTGCTGTACATTTTGTGTGTAGTTACAATATACTGAACATAGATGTTCAACACTGTAGGAGGATTTATATATTTTGATGTATGCTATACTCTCTCTCACACAAATCATGTGAAGGGTTGAAGGGAAAGTGGTAGATAAGCACTCCGTCCGTAGACAAAAGGGAAGACCTTCAACCTACTTAGTGTGTCGAAAAGTCATAAAAATAATTGCTGTCAATCCAGAGCAGAGTACTTGCTGGTTGTATCTTGGAAGATGACCTTTTGTGATGAGCAAGATTAAAGCACGTTTTAGCTTAAAGTGTAAATGTGTGTTTCCAGTCTGCATTCAAATCGAAAAGCTTGCATAAACAATCAACCTGCATAACGAGCATTGTCGGTCTTTGACAAAGTGTAGACAGGGTATCTTATCTGTACACAGTCACACAGAAACTAGGTTAGTGTGTAAGAAACAGTGCTGCGGTGAATGTGCGTAGACGCTGCCCAGTCTTCGGTTGAGGCGTTCCGTGGCCCGGGGTGGTCACCCGCAAGGGTGTACACTTTTTAATGGAGGGGAAGATCGCGGAAGTCTTTCATACGCCCTTCGTTAACAAGTAGCGCTTTCATGACTCCAGCAGCGGCGGAGAAGCGACGCTGTCCGGAACAAAGAGAGCTTCACTTCGCCGGTGAAACCAAAGGTGCAGAGGTTGGGGAGAACATAGCATTGTGACCGGGAGTTGCTTTCATCTCTCTGTGCACCTTCCTTCCTGTTACCCTGGTCACGTTTGGGTGTTTACACGGGACCCGCCCTGCCCGCCGTGTTTATAATATTGCTTTAAATAGGAAGGCAGGCGCATGTATGGAATCTTTCTGGCTTTAGGAAAGGTGTTCCACGGACTGTTTTTCTTCGCACGTTTTAGACTGAGTTGGCACAGAACAGTTTCCCCTGGAGTAAGAGGCAGTTTATAGAACATATTGCGACGGCAACAGCTTGCTTGGAAGAAAGAAGGCCCCCATTGCTTACACTACGTCTGACCCAAAGTGCGGCTAAATTGTCGAATCGTTTTCATATCTGTCTTGATGTGACTGTTGTTGTCTGCAGTTGCACAGACAGGCGCGCAGACGTGCCATATTTTTGGAGAGGCGCGGCCACTGTCTTGTCCATGGCGGAAGGGCCTTCCTTATCTACCGAAACAGCAGCAGAAAAAGCCGTTCGAAGAGAACGGTTTCTTAGAAACCCAATGCTACGGGTGGACTTTTCTCTTTCTACAGGTACTTCCACCTGGTAATGTTTGCGATTTTCTGCTAAATTATTCATTATATTTAAGGGGCAGGTTTGAAACGACGCCATAGGACACCCTTCAGTGGCAGGAACTGATAGATTTGTGCTTTAACCGGTGCGACGTTGGTGTATTGTTAATGTAGTGCTTGCTTTTCCAACTTTGTATTTCCAACGTGTGGATCTTCACCTAAACAATCTCCTGACCTTAATTTCACTAGAAGGTCATAGCCATAGTAGGAAGTGCTCATATAGATGCATTAAAAACCAGCATTGGCAAAACTCCTAGGTCTGACCTTTCCAAGCCTGAAGTTATTTAGCATTTTTTTTAATAAAACATAAGCAAAGCATAACACGTTTTTGCAAGCACTTTTGCTACGCATTACATATGTAAAGTTAATGAAAATTAAAAATGCCATTGTCGAAAGGTAACATGCATAGGTTTATGAAAAGAAATGAGCAAGTTATGATGAATCACAAAAGTAAGTTAAAAGAATCATGAAATGAAAGCTGGGAAAGAATGTAGAGATTGGGCCAACCCCAGGGCAATGAAGCGGGTTGCTATTAGGTGGATGTTCATAGTGTACAAACACAATGCTGTCTCACAGCGAAGAAAGCTAATAGCTAAAATGGACTGTCTCATTCGGTAGGAAAATTGTTTTTTTAAACCATTAGGCTGGTGAGGCATCTAAAGTGGTCTCTAGGCCAGATGTAAATTGGAGCAGTTAGCGCTAGCTTAACTGTTTTGTGAGGGTGCAGGGCTTCTAGATCCATTCCACGACAAGCCGTTAGCTGTTCACATACAACTGTGACTTCACTCAGGAAAGTGTTTGATTGAGACTGTATTACCCTGATTTCTACTACCCTCTTTTGATATCCAGGGTTATGATTTGAATATTCAGTTAGAATACCAACTTCTTTATGAAACCTTAGGTGGTTTTCCTCTGGCATCCTGAAGACCGTTCTTCAGTAGCGTCTTTACTTCCATGTCATTTATTTGTCAGTGAGTTCAGGCCTGCAATCCCAAACCCCCTGATTAGTTGCACTAGACTCTTATTTCATCCCAACAGGACGATCTGTATTCTGCTAGTCTCGTACGACTGCTTCTTGTGAGCACATTTCTCACACTGAAAACAGTTGGTTGCATTTTAGTTAGTCAGAGAGTGGGGTTGACAATTGTTACTCTGCTTGAAGCAGCAACTTTTAGCCTTGGTGCGAATTACGATTGAAAATAGTATGCTTCTAAGGTTCTCTCTGCTCCTTGCTTTGATTGCATCACATTGTCCGGTCTAGTTGTCAGTGCTTCTTTGTAGGGCACCCTTAATCTGAAATTGTAGTGTGTACCGCCAGATGGTTGTATTTAAAAAAACAAAAACTGGGCTGTCTAGATTTTTATTCTTTGGGTACCCTATGTATATATGTTCTTATGTGTTTTCTTGTGCTCTGTCTAGTATAAGGTTTCACTGAATGTAGTATTTTGGAGTTAACACATCACGGCATAAGACAAGTCACAACCAATGCAGCAGTTTATTCTTTTGATACGTCATCTTAAAAAATAAATACTTTTTAAATTATGAACGTATTTTTCACTGTCCTAAACAGCCACATGGATGCAAACACTTTAATCATTGAAACAGCAATGAAATCCCGCATATTTTTATTGGGCATTACATTATGGTTTCTTGGATCCCTATTTGAGTTCTGAGCGATTGTAAAGAGGGATCTCAGAAGACTGGTATACGAGCCTTTCGAACAATTTTGGATAATGCATATAGTAACAGCTGCAACTACATGTAACAGTCTCACTCGAAGTTAGTGCCGCAGTGCAAAAATGACGTTTTTTCAAACCTACTTATTTCACAATTTTCATAGCTCTTTACGTTGACTTTTGACTACTTTCGTGCAGTTTTCTTTAAAAAAAAATCATGTTCGCTATTACCTATGGACCTTATACAGTATCTGTTAAGGGCTAGTGTGAGTAGGATAATAGCTTCTGCACACTCGGGAAGGATTTTATTGTGTTTTTTTCCACAGAAACTACAGTAAGTTAGAACTTTCTTCCAATTAGTTGAATAAAGCTAAATCAAGACGGCAGCTCTGAAATTGTATTGGATTGTTGAATAAAAGCCAAGTACAGGAACGTGATGCATCTAATAATATGGAACCATGATAACTTGTTTCCCATGATTTAATAACTCCTCGATTTTGTTTGTATGAAGTGTGGCCAAGAAACCAATTGATCAAACCAATATTAATGCAATTGAACAATTTTCCTAAAAGGGAGAAGTAAAAGCATGAGTTTTTCTTGTACGTAACACTAGAATTTAGGTGCCCCGATATTATTTTGAAAGTCACAACATTATACTCCGATTTATTTCACAAGGCCACTGTGAATGAATGCTATTCAGAAAGATTTAGTTAATCAAGCGTGGAACCTAGGTGATTTGAGCCCACCAGTTTTCACATACTCCTTGAATTATTACTGCCTTTCATCCTTGATGCCCTGTTGTTGATTTCCTGTAGTGTCTGAAATTGTGTCCTCACTAAAAAGAATTATGGCTACTGGTCCAGGTTGTGACCCGGTCCCTCATGAATTTCGCTCAAAGACTATCCCCCCAAATCAAGTTTCCACTTGAGTAGGAAGAAGATAAAGACCCATCGAGGCAATGATTCTCCCTGATTTGATGATTTAAAAGTCTGTTCTCTGAGGTGGATCAATGCAGTGTTAGCTCTGTAAAACAGCCTTTTGTAGAACTGCATGGTTCGTAGGTAGACTTTCTGTTCCTCAAACTAAAAGTTGTAAATTAGTCTTTTCTAGAAGTCATTCCTTAACGTCTGTACTCGAATAATGTTTTCTAGTGATTTCCAAGTGTCCCAAGAACCTTTTTATGCATCAGGTTGTTCTCTGTTGACATTCTCTTGGGCAGTAGTTGTCATCCGTGCATATTAATTAACCCTTAAATACAACATGACGACATGGTACTTTTTTTTTTTTTTTAAAGTTAACAGTATGCATTATTAGCATGTTCTTATCGAAGTGAAAAACAAATGTTAGAAGAAATGGCATTTATTCAAAAGTAGAGAACTAAGTTTATTACTTTCAGCAATTAGTGGCTACTGCAAATATAATATATAGACGGCATCCTAAAGTAAGGCAGGCATATGAATATAGAACGGGGCATGAAGTACATCTTGGTACTAGGAGAGTTTGTTGAAAGTTGTAATGTGCAATTAAGAGAGCTTTTACCACACAATTTGGGTTTAAGAACACATCCTAAAGTGGAAAAACGAAGTTGGATAGAGATTTCCTTTTGGTGGTGCCCACTCATAGAAAGGGACGACATTGTCACTGCTTTTGCTGCTGTGTACCTCTTGTCATCACACTAGCAGCTTCTTTTCGAAATGTGGGGTCAGAGTCTGAAGCTTCTTTTAGTTCTAAAAGACTGACAGATTATTGAGCCCGCAAACTGTCATGATACATTCACGCTGTATATATTTAATTGTAATGTAGCTAATGACCTTCAAGGAGCTAGAGTGACAGATCCATCGCCAATTCCTCTTCTCTGTGGCCTCTTTCCCATATCCACCAAGAAGGTTGCAGAATTTGCAGCTCAATGTTTTTAAATGTGTTTAAAAAACTGGGACATCTGCATAATGTAACTGTGATTTGCAAGCCTTATATTAATCCACCGACATTTTAACTATTTAAGGCGAATCTGCCTTTATCCTCCCCATCATCTTATGGCTTCTTCCTGAGTGTTATCTTTGAAAGAATGCATAGAATGTGCTGTCCCAGCCCATTATTAGTTCACCTCCAGGCGGCAAAAGAGCAACATGCATAGCAGTCCCAAACTACCGTGAAATGTAACAAATATATTAAAAGTAAACTTACAGAAAAGTTCCTTTATTCTGTCCATGGAAGTTAGCAAGTGCTGTTCCAGAAGTCATAGAGTTAAAGTGTTTAGATAAGTTTAAACGTAGATTTGATTATGATTAAGCAAACTTTGTTTTATAAATTGACAAGAGCTGGAGCCCCCCCCCCCCTTATTTCAACGAAGACTCCTTTTAAACACAATTTGTTTGATTCGTCCCTAACTGAGTCTTCTTACTAATGTGTATTGATGTTTTAGAACAAACATATTATGCACATTCACTTAGGCCAGCGGCGGGCCGCGCATTAAACATGAGCATGTTGAAGTTGTTGCTGTGAAAGGCTCAGGTGTCAATACAGTAGGGACTTTACCAACTCGAGATAATTTGTTTCATTCTCTGCCTTGTTGGGAATTGTATCCATGTTCGGTGGCTCGTTTCCAGGTGGTGATGAACCAAACAAGGGAGGCAGCTTTGTGGTGTAGTTAATTTGTCTTGTTAGCCTCTGCAATTGTGAGGGAGTTTGATGGACTTTGACTCTGAGATCTTACCAGTGAGAAGAACATTCAGTGATCTTGTTTCTGTTCTATAAATATTCTCAGTTGCCCTGGTTACTTAGCTTGAGATTGTTCTATCACATCTATAAGTCTTTCGTGCACAACGCACTCTTGCAGTAAATAACAAGCACACTTTATATGACCACTCGGTGATGCATGTGGTTTACAAGATGCAAAACACTACTTCTAGCTTTAATACATAATAAAGTCCAAGGTTGAATGGCCAAGGTTTTTTATTAGCCTTTAGTAAAGCCTAAAGATTGAAAAATGTCAGTTACAAATAAAGAAAAAGTTAATTTTACCAGTACTCCTAAGTATGTATTTATTTTGAAAGTTTAATAGAGCGCGGACAAGACCCTTGCGGGTATCGTATCGCTTTACATATAGTAAAGTTCTTTATACATCAGGTAAGCAAGTTAAACACGTATACATAACGTCATATAGCAGTTAAGCGGTAAAGTGAAACAAAGAAGCAATCCAATTGAATCCGGTGAAGGATATCAATGACGATTAGAAACTCTAAATGGGCCATTGTCAAAGTAAGGAATATTAACTCTGGTGCGTATGGCCTCAAAATTTCTTTAGATTATGTTCAGGAGAATTTTGCCATGAGAATCGCTTTTACTTCCTTTTTGAAAGATGCAGAGGAAGAGTTAAGTCTGGTTTCCGGGTTAGGGCATTCCAGATCAAAGGCGCCATCCCTGAGAAGGATCGTTTGTAGGTTTTCTTCTTGTTGAATCTTTGCTTTTACAGAAGTAGACTTTCCACACTTCTTGAGGATCGTATCCCACCAGAGATCGTCAGTTTCTGTGCCAGATAGCTGGCTGCCTTGTGATGCAGGGCTTTGCGCGTCATACACGCTATTTTCAAATGAATTCTGGCATCCAGTGGTAGCCAATTCAAGGATTTTAGGTCTGGGGAGATGTGGGCCCATCTCTTAGATCCAGTGATGAGTCTCGCAGCAGCATTTAATGAAGCTCTTAAAGGTGCAGTTGTGACTTTCGGAAGGCCACACACAGACACTTCCATACTCTACTCTGGAAATAACTAGAGCTTGAACTGCCTGCTTGAAGTCATTGGCTGGAAGGGAAGGTTTCAGGTTCCTCAGTGTGTTTATCTGGAAGTTTGCTCCCTTTGTTGCGTTGCTAACATGCTTTTGCATATTCAGGTTACTGTCAAGGGTTATTCCCAGGGATTTTGCATACTCCACAATAGTTGGTTGAATGTTGAGTGCCGTAAGATGTTAGATCCATTCTTGCATAATGAGGACATTGGCAGGAGGAGCTATAAGCAGGAATTCGTTTTTTTGAGCATTCAGTTTGAGGTGGTTTTACGCCAGCCATGTCTGGGTATTCCCTAGCGTTGACTTAAATAGTTTGATGTCTTCTATGGAGTGGATCATAAGGTATAGTTGTATGTCGTCCGCGTACATGTGATATTGTACGTTGGACGCTTGTAGCATTTTGGTGAGAGGTTCCATAAAGAGATTAAACAGTGTTGGGGAAACTGAGGACCCTTGCGGACTCCAAGCATTCCTGGGACAGGTTTGGACAAGCTGTTGTTGACCTTGAATTTTTGTGTCCGGTTTTGTAGAAAAGAGGTAAACCAGTTTAGGACTGCCCCAGATAAACCCATTCTGTGTTTTAGATGCTCTATCAAATTCTCATGTTTGACGGTATCAAAGGCAGATGAGAGGTCTAGTAGTATGAGTAGGCAAGTTCTGTTCTGATCAAGGATTTGGAGCGCATCGTCAATTGTGTGCCATGGCTGATTCAGTACTATGACTAGCTCGAAAGCCTGATTGGAGATTGTTAAGAAGGTAAAAATGATCAATATGCCTTGTCAGTTGGAGGTGTACTGATTTTTCCAGTAATTTGGCCAAGGTAGGAATATTGGAAATCGGGCGATAGTTGTTTAGGTCCGTAGGGTCCGCCGTCGGTTTCTTTAGAATTGGTGGTACTTGACCCACTTTGAGAGTATCCGGGATGCAGCTTTGTTTAAGGGAACTGTTAATGATCTTGGTCCAGAGAGGCAGGAGCAGAGGCGTAAAGTCTTTAACAGCGTTTTCGGGGAGAGGATCGATGAAATGATTAGCATGCTTCAGGTCCCTAAGAATCCTATATATATCTTCTTCAGTGCAAGTAGCAAAGGATGACCAAGCTGCTTAATTTTTTTAGGTCAAACTTTGTGGGGATTTGGAATTGGGACAGTGGAAATGTAGGGGTGGTTTTCGAATACGGCCCTGAGTGTGAGATTAAATCATTAAGGAGGTCCTTCTTGATGTTGTCGGTATTCTGAGTAAAGAAGGTAGAGAAATCTTTGGAGTTGGGTTGCAGGCCAGCTGAGTCTTGAGGACGGTGATGTGCATTGTTAGCTTGGGTTTTGATTAGTTCAAAAAGTTTTTGGGGACGATTTCTTGCTTGGTCTAGTTGGTGGCTGAAAAAGTCTGCTTTAGTGCGCTTGATCTGTCTGAAATATGCATTTCTCTTTTTCCTTAGTATCATAAGATGATTGGCAGATGGGACTGATCTCCAGTTGAGTTCAGAAGTTCTGAGAGACCTTCTATCCTCGTTAAGTTGACCATTGTACCAACGTTTAGAGTTTTTTGTGGAAACTCTTTAGTTGCAGGGGGGCTACCACGTTTGTTAAGGTCATGGCATTGAGGTAGTGGTTGGTCAGATCCTGTACTTCGGTAGAACCTGCTGGGGGCAAAAGCAGTTTGTGGCTGGGAGAGGGTAATGAGTTAGGCTTGACATTTTTTAGATCTCTTTTCCAAACTTTTGGTCTTGTTTTATTGAGCGGAGTTATTTCACAGTTTCCTTGATCAGGAAGGTGATGATGTGATGGTCGGACCAGTCACAGGGTTGGATCTACTCAAGCTGAATGGAGTCTCTTTTGGAGATTATTATAACCAGGATAGAGCCTTTATTGTGTGTAGGGCTGTTGCAAGTTTGGGTGAGGTCTAGATCAACGAGAACGTTTTTGAGACTATTGACCACTGCATCACTATGGTCATTCCAATGGAGATTGAAGTCGCAGAGGAATATTTGTGTGTTTTGACGCCCATTGTTTGTAGAGACCATATCCATGAAGTGTTTCGTGAAGGTGAGTTTGTCACCTGGAGGATGGTAGATGGTGTGTAAAGAGCATAGTGGGTTGCTGTTACTGGAGATGTTGAGGCACATGTATTTGCAAGAAGGGAATACCGAGGATATAGCTTTGTTAACAGAGATGTTGCTACGAAGTATACAAGTGATCCCACCCCCTGTTTTATCCATTCTATCCAGTCTTATGCTGTCATAGTTTGGGGTACTAGAATGTCGATGATTGGTGAGGATGATTCCGAAAGCCAGGTTTCAGTTAACATTATTAAGTCCAGGTCTTGTGAGATAATGAGGTCCGCTATGTCCGCTGCATGTCTGGAGGCTGATCTACAATTTAGGAGTACGCATTTAAGGCGGGGTGTGAAGGGGGATGGAGTAGGGTCCTGCATGAGTGGGACTATTTTAAGTTGTTGTTGATGATTCCTCTAGTGTTTTGTTTAGAGGTCCAGTGAGGGTTCGGAGGGATTATGGGGATGGGCAGTGGTAGTGAGGGGGGTCGCAAGAGAAGTTTCATAAGAGTGTAGAAGAGAAAGGAGATCGCTCTCCGAAAGCAGATTGGTGCTTCGAATTGGGCGGGTTGATTTATTATGGGAGGTAACTGATTTCCAGCTGAGTAGAGTGTTTGGAGGTGAATGATAGGTGTTTCGGAAGCTTGCTTTCTAGCTTGCTATGTGGTATGAGTAGAAGTACTCGCCCATGCGAGTTAATCATTGTATTGGGCCCTTGGTCCGATCTCATCTTTGTGCCTTTTCTCTGCATCCCATCAGAAATAAAGTTTTGGTACCACCTATTCTTTGTTTTATTTTTTCCCAATAACTCAGAGTTGCTTTTGTCTGATTTGTCTTTTTTTTTCTTCAATCTATTGCTCCACCTGGAGACTTGAGGAAGTGTGCATATGTGTGTGTGTGTGTGTGTGTGTATATATGTTTTTTTTTTTTTTTGACGAAGCTACCAGCGAAACGCGTCTGTCGGGGGTGAGGGGTCTGTAAACTAAACCATTCTGCAACCACCGGATACCTGTGTGCTTGTCTTTTTGGCTCAACGTAGCCGGAAGTGTTGGGAGATATATATATATATATATATATATATATATATATATATATATATATATATATATATATATATATACACACACACACACTCTCACGGGGGTGTTTTTTTCTAAAGATTTATTTACAAAAACCCTTTGCACATCAAATTTAATGTGCAAAGTGTTTTTGTAAATAAATCTTTGGAAAAAACCACCCCCGTGAGTGCTGCTGATCTGAAACAGCCCGAGTCCTGTAGGATGTTTGGAGCAGTATACATATGACGGGTACACCCCCGTCAAGCAGACACCCGCTTGAGAGTGCGGCAGGCTATATATATATATATATATATATATAGCGGACCTCTTCTGTACTCCTTAAAATCACGGACTAACACACAATTTAAGGTGCAAGTTATTTAATCTGGCATTGCATAACAAGACAAGTGTCTTCCCTGACGCGTTTCACTCCACAAAGGAGCTTGGTCACATATATATCTATTCGCTGAAAAAAACAAAGGTAACCAGGACAGATTTCTCATCAATAATTTCACTGAGAATGTACCAGTGATATTATCAATGATGCCCTAGAATGCTTCATGAGTGACGTAATGTGGGGTAATTAGTGCATGGCGAGTGTAAGAGTTATAGCAAACTTAGGGCACAAGTTAGTTATTTGAGATAACTATAACTGCTGAATTTCTGTGGTTTTGTGTGTAAAATATGAACCGAACTAGAACGTCACTGTAACCTTTGTTTTTTTCAGTGAATTTCTATGGTTTTGTAATGCTATTTACGAACTTGTCTGTAACCTGGGTGTGTGAGGGGGTTGTTTGTGAGTGGTTGTGTTCGTTGAAGTGTGTATTGGACATGAGTTTCATGTGTGACTGCCTGTGTTGGTCTGTGAGTGGGAGTGGCTGTGTGGGTGCAAGTAGGTTTGTGAGTGGGTGTGTGAGTAGCTGTGCAAGTGAGTGGGTGTATGAAAGCTGTGTGGGTCCGAGCGTGGGTGTGTGAGTGGTTTTAAGGGTCTGTGGGTGGGTGTGTGAGTGGCTGTATGGACTTGAGTAGTTGTGTAGGTGTATAAGTGGATGTGTGAGTAGTTGTATGGGTGTATAAGTGGATGTGTAAATGCTGTGCGGGCCTGTAAGTGGATGTGTGATTGTGTGAGTGAGTGTATATTATTTTTAAATTGGGGTCTGGATCTGCGGATCCGAATCCAGGAGGATCCTTGCCTGTTAAAAAATAAAAAAGGTTTTTAGACCGTTTCTCGCTAATGAGGGGTCCCTTACAGACTCCTCCATTTGTCCCATGGGGTCAGGGTAACTCTACCCTAACCACTGATATCACTTATTAATTTTATTTTCCCTGCTGGGAACTGAGTCCAGATGAACAGAAAGGTGACTGCAACTTTCCTCTAAAGTTGCGGCCAGCCAATCACAGCATTACTGTTGGCGCATGTATTCTTGAATCCGCAGAAGATCTGAGTCAGGATCTGCTACCCTAGACATACAAATTTGATTTTCAGTTGATATCAGTAAAACTACTGAATGGATTTACACCAAATCACAAAAAGCACGCTTTCTGGACCAAGAGTTAGCTTTCTGCCAAATGTTGGTGTATTCCATTCAGTGAATCAGGCTGCAGTCATGTTCGAAATCCATATGGGAAATTGCATTTGGGAACAATGCGTTTTGGCACCCCTGTTTTTTGTCGGCCCCTGCTTTTGATGGATCACACCAACACTCAACACAGCAGCTAAGTGAATGGCAAATTAGTTTTGAAAACTTCACGAAGATTTGTCAAACGGTGCCAAATGTTCTTGGCAAACCAAAGTATCATGCAGTGAAGTAGAATGGACTGGAGTTGAGTGTGGCATAATGTAGTGCGTAGTAAAGTATAATAGTAGACTAACGTGTCATAAATTGGAGTTGCGACTGGTAGTGGAGTGCTGTGTTGTAGAGTGTTGGAAGGTTTCGTACAACAGAGTACAGTGTTCTACAGTGAAGTGTACAGGGACAGAGTGTAGCAGAGTGACATAGAGTTTTGTAGAGTGGCGTTATATAGAGTGAAGGAGAGTGTCAGAGTGGAGCATCAAACAGTGATGTAGAGTGGGTTAAAGTATTGTACAGTGGAGTTGAGGGATACAGTGGAGTAAAGTTTAATATGGCATGTTATGTAGTAGAGTAGAGTGGCGTGGAGTAGATTTAAGTAGCCTGCCGTATCATATAGTGGAGTAAAGTGTCGTAGTGTGGAGTGCTGTCTCGCACAGTGGAGTGGACTAACGTGTTGTAGAGTGGATTGCCACAGAGCAGATCAGAGTGTTCTACAGTGGGGTGGGGTGGGGTGGGGGGGAGTACAGGTCAGTGCCTTACTGTGGGGGTAGTGTGGAGTGTCAAATAGTTGTTTATTTATGTGGTTTAGAGTAGCCTGAAGTGGTATAGAGTGGAGTAGTGTATCCTATAGTAGAGTGCAGTAAATCGGAGGAGTGATATAGAGGTAGTTGTGTAGAATATCATATAGTGGAGTACATTGTCGTACAACTGCATAGAGTAAACTAGAGTGGCACACACTCAGTCTGGAGTACACGGTTGTACAGTGAGTGCTGTAGAGAATATTATTGCGTGATAGAGTGGAGGGGTGTAGAGTTTTGTGTGGAATACAGTGTTAATAGAGTGGTGTAGAGTGGAGTGGCATACAGTGGAATAGAGCAGATTGGAAGGGCTTTTCAAAGATTCTTGGTAACTGTCATAGAGTGTTGTAGAGTGTGGTGGGAGTGTAGTGGTATAGAGTGTTGTAGAGTTGAGTGGGATAGAGTGTAGTGGCATACAGTGGAGCAGTATGTCAGAGTAGAGAGGAGTAAAGTGTGGTGGAGTGACCTAGAGGGAGTTGTGTATGCCTTAAAGTGGCGTTGAGTGGAGTAGAATGTTGTACAGTAGAGTGTAGTGCATAGAGGGCCATACAGTGGGATAGGGTGTTATACAGTGAGATAGGGTGTTAGAGGGTGGCATAAAGTGGAGTATCATACAGTGGCATTGAGTGGGGTAAAGGTTAGTACCTTGGAGTCGAGTTCAGTGGTGTAGTGTAGAGTAAAGTCTCTTACAGTGGAGTGGTGTGTCGTGCAGTAGAGTGGAGTACAATGTACTGGCATAGCATAGCATAGACTTGAGTTAAGTGGAGTGGAGTGCTTTGGTGTCATACAGTGGGGTAGTGTGTTTTAGAGTGTGGGAAACTTAAAAAATGAAGTGGCAAAGAGTGGAGTACAGTGTTGTAATGGGGTAAGGTAGATTAGAGTGTGGCACAGTGGAGTAGCATAGTGTGTTGCAGAGTTAAGTGGCATACATTGCAGTTGAGTGGAGCAGAGTAATATGTTACTGATCAGAAAGCAGTAAATAGTGGTGGAATAGCAGGAATTGCGTAGACTGTCGTAGAGTGGCATAGGGTAGTGCAGTGTTGCACAGTGACATAGACTGGAGTACAGTGTTGTACAGTGGGTTGGAGTTTGGCCGAGTGGAGGGGGTTAAGTGGGGTAGAATAGAGTGGCGAAGTGTGCATTCTTGTGTCGTGGTGTAGGGTCATGGCATAGAATGTTGTGGCATAGAGTGGAGTGACATACAGTGTAATGGAGAAGGGTCCAACAGAATAGCATGAAGTGGCGTAGAGTGAAGTAAAGTGGAGTGGTATACAGTGGAATAGCGAGAGGTACAGTGGAGTGGCTAGTCTGAAGTGGCATACAGTGGGGTGAATTAGAGTGGAACAGTACATGATGCAGTGGTGTACAGTAGTGGCATACAGTGCAATAGCGTACAGTGGAGGGGGAAGGGTAGAATAGCATAGGGTGGAGTTGCCTTGAGCAGAGTAGCGTATAGTGGTGTGGACTGGCATACAGTAGAAGTGTACAGTGGCATGGCGTACAGTGGAGTTGCATAGAGTGGAGTGGCTTACAGATGTACATGACATTTGGCAGTAATGTTCAATATAGTGTGCAGAGTAACGCAAGACAGAAATTTGCGCTGCCTTGTGTTTCTCCAGATTTACTAAGTTGCACAGGGCCAAGCATGGTAGCCTTGTATTGCTTTGTAAATCAGACTTAAGTGTTATGTTGCCCATGCGAGGCCATGCATGATGCAAGGGTTACACAATAGAATAATAGATCTGAGCCTTTCTATTGGGCCACGGTATAGGTATAGCATGGTACATGACAATGACACAGCAGTATATATTGACTAATGCTTGACTTGACCAAATTAAAAGGTACCCATATTATTTTTTTCTACTCTTTGACTATGTTCTGGGCTATGTCTTAGATATTGTTAAGTAGTAGGTATTCTTATTTTTCCCTACCAATCACCACTTTATTAATGTGGTAGTGTGTAGGGAATTTTTTAAATATATATATTTGGAAAAGTTTATGGAGTACCGCACAAGTACCTAGCAGGTACCATGTTTAAAAAAAAAAATAAGTAGCGTGGTAATTTGTATGTATTATTGTGTACTCGGTACACTTTTTTTGTTCTGAAAAATAAAACGTTGAATTAAAATACAGGGGGTGGGGCCAAGAGCGTCGAGATGGCGGTCGCTCTTTAGGAGTGCTCCGAACCCCTCATTCATCCGCTCTGCATCCGCCCGCCATTGGGACCCTAGTGACACAACTCTCCTTCACCCGCTTACCTGGAGACCCGGAGGTTCCTGCGGTAGTGCTTGACTTGGATCCTTGGGGCTGCAGACTCCTTTTCTTTGTGTACCTCCTTGCGGCCTCCCTCAAGATGGCGGCCGTGGCCGTTGGCCCTCTGCTTGGTCCGGTGCCTTGAATGCGTGAATGTGAGGTGCCTTGTACCTGGCCTTCGGGGGTCGGCCGGCGAGACGGTGGACTCCCCCTTCTCCTGGCATTGCTGCGGCTGATGCTGCCAGAGCCGTGGGGATGTCGGCTTGGTTTCCTGGGCTCCCTCTGCCTTTCGGGAGCCCGGACCTGTCTGCTGCTGCCCTCAAGCTCCTAAAGTTTGGCCCGGGGAGGAGCTGAACAGTCTTAATTGCCCCCAGCGGGGTCGTGGTATTGTTGCCCCGCTGGAGGCGCTGCCGCATCGCTCCTGTACCCCGCCCCCACCTCCCCCCCGGGCTGCCACGACTCCGGGGCTGGCCCGCCGGCCGAGGGCTGCGGGCCTGACCCTCCTTCCTGGTGTTGGTGGGGCTGACGTTGCGGGGGCCTATGTGACGCCTGCCTGCCTTCTCGGGCTCCCCCTGCATTCCGGGAGCCCGGACCTGTCTGCTGCTGCCGCCATCAAGCTCCTGACGTCTGGATGGGGGATGAGCTGCACAATCTTCATTGCTCTTGGTGTTGCCCCACTGAAGGGGCCACCGCATCGCTCCCGTGCCCCCCCCCCCCCCCCCCCCCCCCCGGACTGCCGTGACTCCGGACCTGGTCTTCCTGCATGCCTGCATTCTGGGAGACCCGACCTGCCGGGAGCCGACCTCGGGCCCTACCGGGGTGGCTTCAAGAGGAGCTGTGCTGACCCCGCTGGTGCACCCGTCTGGTGTGGCGATCCTGGGCTGCGGCCGCTGCCTGGAGTTCTGGTTGACCGCACTGTGAGTTCAGGCGGAGTGGGGCCCTCATGAAGTGCAGTGATAAACTTTGTATCAACACCACATATTGAATAAAAAGTATCGGTTGATGGTACAAGGTTTGTAAGTTACTAATTCCTTTGTTTCTTTTTCTTTCTTGTGCGTGGATCTCAGGTGTATAGGGCCTTATACAAGATAAAGAGATGTGAATATATAGTTGTGTAGATATATCGAGATTCTCAGCTGTATTACCTTTCTATGTTACTGTTTTTTGTCACTAGTATGAGTATGTATGTATTTGTGAGAGTGATGTGGAATGAATGACGGTGAAACTGTCAGCACTTTTTATTCAATATGTGGGGTTCATACAAAGTTTATCACTGCACTTAATGAATTTCTAGCACTGAAATATTAAAATTGTACTGTAAAAAATGCTAAAAAATGCCATATAAAAAATGGTTTCTTGCTTTGAGTCATGAAAGCGAAAATAAATAGAAAAAAATTGATGAATAATATGTCTGCCTGAGTACTTTATATAAGTGTTACATCCTTTGAAATGTTTAGATTTATTCATTTTTGGAAAGTAAATAGGTCAGATTAGAGGTACTTTTCTGTAGTTTGTGTCCTCCACGACTGTCCCAGTTTCCGAGCGTTTTAGCTTGGGGTTTCAGTTTTAGGTCGAGACTAGCGTAGGCTGTGCTTGCGCAGTCTCGCTTCCAGACTTCATGTCTCAGAGTAGCGAGGGTAAACCCCGCCCCTCTTCTCCATTGGCTGGCCTCCTAAACGGCGGCCAGCCATTGGAGAAGAGGTCTCTGTGACATCATTGTCTCGCTGTAAGCCTCGTCCTTTTCGGATTGAGGGGCGTGTTTTTTTCTTTTCTTTCTCTCCTCAAAAAACACACCCCTCAATCCGAAAAGGCCCTGGCTTACAGACTTCTGCGTGAGCCTACCCAATGCTTGTTTGGACAGCCTCGAAGGACACTGGTCGGCCGTCTTGACTGTTTATCATGAATTCCCTCCGAGCTGTAATGAGGCCACCGCCTGCCCCTCCTCCCCCCCTCCCACCCGAGCTCTGCTGCCTCCCAGGCTCGGACAGGAGGCAGACCGCTCCCACCACGCCGTTGATTTATTAGCGCTTGTTTTTCCCAAATGCTGGCAGGTAATTGTTCTTCCTTCCAGTCCTTCATCTCCTCCCTTTTCCTTCTCTCTTCATTTCTGTAATCCTCCCCACACTCTTTCTATTTTTCTTCCTGTTTCTTTTTCTAGCTTACACTTTTAGTCTCCTGCGTACGTTTTTGACAGTCAATATCAGTTTCTTAGCTCGCGTTGGTTCTTACCTGGAGAGATGCCAGTCGTCTGGCTCTGTGTGTGTAACTTCCTGTCCTTCCCAGTGAGGGGTACGGGGAAGGCGGGAGCTTTACTTTCGCCTCCTGTCCCAGTGTTTTCTTTTACTTGGCTCGCTCACACTTTGTCTTTCCTCTCTCTGGGAGCTGGTGCAGCGGTAAGGTAAGGGGAGGGGCGAGCGGTACTACACGCAGAGCTTTTATTTTTCAGACTCAGAAAAACAGGATCAGCACATCTGGATGGAGGCCTGAGCGGGAGGAGGGAGGACAGAGCCCCTCTCAAGGGGCCAGTCTTCCCCAGGCACAGACTGAGTTCACGTTTCTGCTCTCCAGACTGAAGGCCCACACACACTGGAGAGGAAGGCGCCCCCCACACACTCCAGAAAACCTGGAACCCCGATCTAAGCAATCATCTTATAGTTCTCTTATCTTTTAATGCAGCGTAGAGAGCGAGAGCAAGGGAAGGCCAGACTCCGTTTAAAAGTGAAAGTAACCTAGTCGGAGTGACACACAAGGTGCCCTTCTCCCCACTTCTAACCTGCTTTGTTGAGTCGTGGTTGTGCTGATCCTGAACTTCTGCACCTTGCTGTTTGTGACATACACCATGCTGGCAGTGACATGTATTTCTTATTAACTCCTTTACTGTTCATCTTGTTTACCTGGGTAATTATCATTGACCAATTATATTGTACGGTCCTAAAATCTGTCCTGTTACAACTGTCAATGCGTGAATCGACTTCAGCGTCTTGTTGCCTCACTCTGAACAGCGCTAGGACACCCGGCTGCGTGTGTGTACAGTTAATACACTGAAGCCCTAGTATGTGTGCAATGTACCGGGGAAGACACAGGGCCAACTCTAACCCACCCAATGTTTTCTTCTTCTTTTTTGTCTGGCTTGATAGCGCAGCTGTCTGCGCGGCCTATTGTCAACAATTGATTGAAATGTACACAGTGTGGACTTTGGATGCTACTACAGGAGTACATTTCTCTCACCTCATCCAACTCCACACTCCAACTCCACCCTCCAACTCCACCCTCACCATAAAACTCCACACTCACCCTACCCTCCACTACTACTACTCTCTCTACTACTCACTTTCTACTACTCTACTCACACTCTACTAATCACTCTCTATCTACTACTCACTATCTACAACTCTACTAACTCTATACTACTCGCTCTACTACTCAACTCACCACTACTCTCTACTACTCATTCTCTACTACTCATTCTCTACTACTCTTAAATGACTATACTACTCGCTCTATCTACTACTAACTCTACTACAACTATTCACTACTCACATTTGCGAGAGATTAAGCTATTGTCATTGTAAATAGTAATGCCATTTGTTTATCTGTTTTCAAAAACAACACATAGAGAAAAAATTTGTCATTTACAATGCCAACAGCTCTAACTTTTGTAAAGGTGAGACCGTTGCATTGTAAATGCTTGTTCTGTTACTGTTCGGGCAACAGATGCTTCCGTTCCTGAAGTGTAGGGTGGGGGTGGGGGGTGGGAAGGGTTGGAGCCTTTGCTCCGGTTAGTTTTGTTTTTCAGTGCTATGTTTTTTTGCACCATTTTTGTTCCAATACAATTGGGAGAACACATCCTGCACACTGCCACGCTACCCTGTCCACGGACTCTGGGTGGGAGTCATCACACCTCTAGTGTCCCAGCTAAGCTGCCCCGCGGCCCGGCTCCCCCCATGGCCGCCTTCTCCTTGACGATTCTAACACGCTCTCATCGCTTCGCTTAATGTCCTGAAATGTTAACGGCCTGCTGGACAAAATCAAGCGCGCAGCCGTCCTGCGATACGCCCAGCGACAGGAGATAGACATACTCATGCTTCAGAAAACCCATCTACTAGGCCAGCGTTTTCCCTTCCTTGCCCGCTATGGTTATGGCGCTATTTGGCATTCTGGGTTTGGTAGAGGGGTGGCCATTCTGGTGCGTTGTACTCTTCCTCTAGTGGCGGGTAGGGTGACACACGACCCTCAGGAATGCTTTATCCTGTTGGAAGGGACCCTTGGGGATCGCCCGATTAACTTGCTGTCTGTCTATTCCCCTCCTGCCTTGCTGGCCCCTACACTCCGCGGACTTACCCCACTGATTGCGGCTTTGCCCCTTGGACTGACCGTGGTGGGGGCGACTTCAACAGCGTCATGGACCCTGGCCTCGACACTGCATCCCCCTCCCTCTACTTCCAGGACTGCTCAGTCCGGTCTTCTCTCCTCATGGACGGCCAGCTTGGGGCTCGAAGACGCCTGGAGACTGTGGCATCCGACTGCCAGGCAATAAAACCACACTTATGCCTCTCACCAAACCCACGCACGCCTCGACTATACTTTCCTGCCGGCTCAGGACTGCCGATCGCTCCAGGCAATCTCTAGTCTCCCGTAGGGCCTCTCGGACCATTCCCCAGTGCTACTTCATGTGGGGCCCTTCCCCCATCCTCCCGACCGCTTTGGCGCCTCAAAGCCTGGTTCCTCCAGGACGAGAGGTTCAGGGACCGCGTTGGTGCTTAATTCTCCTCCTATTTAACTATTAACCAGGGCTCCGTGTCCTCCTTTCGCACCCTTTAGGAGGCTGGTAAGGCCACCATTAAGGGGTTCACCAAGGGCCAGTTGAAACTCACTCGTGCAGCGCATGACTCCCAGCTCACGCGTTTGGAGGCGCAGGCCGCCCTGCTTGAGGCACTGAACCCTCGACGATGGATCCGATGCCCAGGAACGGAGACTGGCATTCCTCCGAGATGAAATGAGACAGACCTCTCTGGAAGCTGCCAAGCTTCTTCGGCGTTCGTCCGTAGCTAGAGTGTATGGCTGGGGAGACAAAAATGGGAAGCTCCTCCACCGCCTCGCCACCTACCCTATGGCCAACCGTATCATACCCGAGATGACAGACGCAGTTGGAACGCTTCACCGTGCCCCAGTAGCGGTTGCCCTATGCTTTGCCTCCTACTACCCTGCCCTTTAAGCGGCTGGAAGGACCCCTGGGCTGGACGGTCTCCCCTTGGAGTTTTATTCATCCTTTCACAATACAGTGCTTCCACCACTTGTGGAGATGTACAAGGAAGTGGCGTAGTGTGGCTCATTTCGGCCAGAGACGGATCTCGCTACTATCGTAGTGATACCTAAGTCCCAGCCCCCCTCGAAGTGCTGCTCAGACTTTCGTCCCATTTCGCTCATTAATAAGGAACTTAAGATTTTCGCTTCCGTACTGGCCGATCGCATACAGGCGCACTTAAGCCAGTTTGTCCACCCTGACCAATGCGGCTTCATGCTTCTCCGAGGGACTAGACACGGTCTCCGACGCCTTCATCTTGCCCTTGAGAACCAACACCTGCTTACTCCATACTTGTCCCTTCTCCTTATTGATTTTGAGAAGGCCGTTGACTGGAGCTACTTGGATGCAGTGTTGGAGCAGATGGGGTTTGGCACTCCTTTCCGTCACTTGGTGAGGCTACTCTTATCACCGTCCTCGGGCACAGGTCCTCGTTAACGGCGCTCTCTCCTGCCCCTTCCCCGTTGGATGGGGTACGCGGCAGGGATGCTCCCTCTCCCCGATCCTTTTCGCTCTGGCTGTGGAGCTGTTTGCGTGCCTTGTCCGCAGTGACCATTCCTTGACTGGCTGGAGGTGGCTCGGCCTAGCGGAGGATAAAATTGCGTTGTACGCGGATGATGTGTTGCTGTTCCTGGCGGACCCAGCCTGATCGGGACCTCGCTGCCTTCGGGTACTGGCTACTTTTGAACGGGCCTCCGGCTTGTGGCTAAACCCGGCCAAGTCCGTCCTTGTCCCCTTACACTTATCGCGCAAGTGTTTTGACTGGCAGTCGACGATTCTGCTTCGGCGGCTGTCTTTCAAGTATCTGGGGATCTGGGTTTCCCTCCTCCCTGACCTTGCATGGGAACTCAATGTTACCCCGCTGGTTAGGCGGGTCCGCGCTGACCTCCTTAAATGGCGCACAATACCCCTCAACCCTCTAGGCAGGAATGCCCTGTACAAAATGATGATCTTGCCCTGTTTTTTGTACATGCTCCAGAACACTCACCTCTCCTTTGCCAGATCTTGGTTCCGTGACATGGACGGTATGGCCATTAAATTCCTTTGGGGGGGTTGGAGGTCCAGGCTTGCCCTGGCCCAATGATGAATCCCACCTTTTTATGGAGGTCTCGGAATGACGAACCTTTACCTCTACTTCCTAGCGACTCGTCTCCTCACGATTCATGACTGATTCAATGGCGGCTGGTCCTACCCGGCGTATCGCTTGGAACTTCACATCTTGGGTTTCTCCTCTATCGATGGGATGCTTTATGGGACCACAATTCCCCGAACTCTTCCCGAGGTCACACGTGGCGTATTCCTGGCCTGGCGTGCATCACTTTGTCATACTCAATGGGGAGGCAGGCTGACTAGCTACACTCCCTTGTGGTGTGGCACTAGGCTTCGTGACGTCACTTCCCTGTCAGGATTCCGGCAGTGGGATCTCATTGGAGTAACCTTGTTGGGCAACGTCTGGCGTGGTACTCACATCCGATCCTTTCAGGACTTACAGACCAGACACTCCCTCCATCCCTCTCAATTCTTTCTATATTTGCAAATACGTCTCGCCCTTCACTCTCACATTATGGATGGCACGTCCCTGCCCGAATATAGCCCGCCCGAGGCGCAAGTTCTGACTGGGGATTTGGGGAGCGGTGCCGTCTCTCGGATTTATCGTTCCCTCACTAACAATACCCCTAATTCCCTTTCCCTACTCCGCGAGAAGTGGGAGGGTGGGATTGGGGCTCTGGAGGATGAGGATTGGCGGAACGCCCTGATGGCCCCCAGGACGATTGCGGTATTGGCGAGACTTCGCCTGGTCCAAGTCTACTTCCTGCATGCTGCATACCTCACACCTCTGCATATCCACCGCGCTGGGCTTCCGCCTGACTCTCACTGCCCCCGCTGCTCCCAACCCCACTCAGATTTTTACCATATGGTTTGTCGTGTGCTGTGATTCAGAGATATTGGAAATCCTTAACACTGACGGGGGTCCTGGGCTGGGACGTGCCTCTTGATCCCATCCATGTTCTGCTGGACGTCACAGATGGATTGGACGGCTCCAGGGCTGAGAAGCTCTTCGTCAACACGGCATTGGTGGTCGCCAAGAGGGACATCCCGCGCATTGGCTGGACAACGCTTCTCCCACTCTAGGACGCTGGCGTCGGGGGGTGGGGTGGATTGGTGCGCTACGCAGGAACTTCCTTTATATGTAGCCAGGGCGTGCCCTGAGAAATTTCGCCGCATGTGGGGTAAATGGGTCGGGGTACTCGATGATTGAGATGGCGTGGTCCGCTCTTCGGATTCATGTGGATAAGCTATTGTTGATTTCTTTATGCAATCTTGCTGTCACTGTGATGTGTTTTCTCCCTATTTTGAAAATATGGCTCTGCATGGTGCTGTTGATTGTTTCATCCAAAACTCAATAAAATTGGTTGTAAAATAAAATTTAATTACACTGTAGTACACTGTTTGTGAAGTGCAGTACAGTATATTTTGAATTTTTTAAAATTTAAAATATATATATATTTTTAAGTACCGTCGTTTTTCCTAGGAAGCACCTCAATAAAGTTGTAGCAGGTGGGAGAAAAATCTAAAGGCCCTAACCCAGAGCACAGGCAAAGTGTACTTTCAATAACATGGCTGCCTTTAACTTTTGTAAAGGCAGTCATTAGCCAATCACATAATGCCTTGTCATCGGCATGTACTGCGGTAGTTTCACAAAACTACGGCAACAACAGATATCACTAAGTTAGAATATCTCAAAACTTAAATACTTACCTGTACTACCCAAAAAGATTATCTGTACACCATAGTCTATAATCCTGCCAAATTTCTTGTAACTCTGACTGTGCCTTTGCCCGCTATGCGTGAGTACGACATCTATGGAATATGGATTGGGGGGCGAAAACGCTTTTTGGGCTCCCCCCTTTTTTTCCATCACACACCCTTGAAAAATCTCCAGGAAACTTTCCATTGTCGGCCAATGTAGCACAAGCTATAAATCCAGAAAGTTAGGTGGAGATTCATCAAACGGGCGCAAAGTTATTAGTGAGCACAAATCAGAGCCATTCTTATCTCTGGGCATCCTAACTATAGCTACAAAGTGGTTACCGCCACTCTGTAATTAATATTATATATATATATATATATATATATATATATATATATACACACATATATATATATCGTCCCCACAGAGTCTTATGCAAAATAGTAGAAGTTTATTAGTGAACACCAACACAGTGTGAACAAAAATTAAGTACAATTTTATACGGCCAACATGGATTGGCTCCACGCCTTTAACTGATATATATATATATATATATCAGCAATTTTTTTTTGCCTCAACTCAAGCCACTTGCGACGGCGGGCCGTAGAGGGTCAGCGACGCCCAATATTCCACAATCTCCGTAGTTTCACGTGTTCCCTTGAACAAAACCACGATCCACGGCACCACAACTGCTTTCAAAAAATTTATTGAGAAGGCAACCCTCTACACGTTTCGGAAACACACAGTTCCCTTGTTCACGAGTGACGGGCTGTATTTCAACAGTGATTTAAATAAAACATGTGACTCGTGAAAGAATAAAGAGTGAAGACAGACCTCTGCCAGCATTTCATGTTGCACATTCATCATTACATTATTGACAATTTGCATTGAGCATCAAGGCAAGAGTGACTCATCGTAATTGGCAATAAAACTTCAAAACAAAATAGAAACATTTAGTTGTTTTTAGGCACCTTAAACTAGCCCGTTGTGCTCTACGCATCTCGCGCATTTCAAATGAAACTTTATATTTCCCCCGCACATGAATGACTAAGGCTGTGTGTCACCGTGCATTTACAGTACTAATGAAATTCTATGGTTCCACGGGATACCAATTCTTGCGAAGGGGGGAATGATGCTGTCTAATGTGACAACAATTCTGCGCCAGTGCGCCTAGTTACGACTTCATCAGAATGTTTTTTTTTTTAATCAAGGAACGGGCTAAAGTCATAAGGACCATTATATATTTATCCGCAAGAAATGAAACAAGCATTTACAATGCAACGGTTTCGCTTTTGTGAAAGTTAGAGCTTTTATTATTGTTTTTGACAAATTCGTTTATATATCTTATAGAAATGTATTGAGTAAATGGCACAGCCTTTTCCGGACATATATTATTCACTGGCGGAGAAAGGAGTATCCAGGCCCCGCCCTTTACGAACTCGCCCCTATCTCCGCGGTGTTCAATGTAAGCAGGAAACTGGCGTCACCTAACGTAAGATCACTCGAGTCACTCTGAATCTGCACTCTGAATCTGCACTCTGAATCTGCACGCTGCCCTCACCAAGCACCAGAATGGTTCCATAACACGAGAGAGAATCATGCCTCACCAATTTGGAAATCACTGTAGGGTGAACACAGTTTAGCTGTCTGTCACAGTTCTTTAGGCAGTGTGATTAACTTCGAAGTAGCCCTTTTTCATCAATAAGGATCGTCGCAATCCCAAACATGTCTTCTTGGGCTGTGGGATAAAGCACATTGCCTTATACGGATCTCAAAATAGACCATACCTTCTTAGGGACTTAAACTTCCATGCAATCGCTATTCTCAGTAAAACTGGATTTCAGAATCAAATAGTCTCTAAGTTTATCATACGCCTCAAGCATACTCAAGTTTGAAGGTTCGTGGGGAGAGATGACATTGCTTAGTTCCGAAGCATTAATAGGGGGCCTTTTATACAGGTAAAGTGCACACTCAAGTATCAACAAGATTTAACTCTCAACCATATGTGGCTTTCATGCCCAGCACCACACTGGAGTTGCACCACTCTTCAGCATCGGTGCACTTTCACCATAGAACATTAGCAATTGCAAAATAATTGTCCTGTGTATGCAGAAATAGGCAAGACATGCCATTATTTCGACATCTGTGTTGCAGTAAACTCATTTCAAGCTTTTTTAAGCAGCAAGCACACCATTTACCCTAATCTGTTGAGAGTCAAAAAAACATGAAGTATGCGGGCACAACAATTCCAATGTTCTCACATTTTTTCTCTCTCAGTTAAGCTTTTCTTTCCAAAGTCAGAGTAATTGTGTTAAAAGTGATTAGAAGCACATGAACACATGATTTCCTACACAGTATTCTTAGATTGAGCATATTACAATAATTATTATAGGAGACAGTGCACGCCTGGATTTTTGTACAGATGAATAAGTAGCTTATCGCGTCAGTATGAGGACTGCACCTTAGTATTTCATCCCAGTGCCACAGTAAATACCCCTCCTACGTCACACTGCCCCGCACTTCCGGTGGGTACCACTGGGACGTCATGCCAGGCCTCTGCCAGCACCAACAATGCAAGATGGCTCCCATGACATCACTGCACTCCTCTGCTTCCAACGGGGTTTCCCCACCTCCCCAAGACCCCTTCCTGACATTGTTCCAGGGTGTCGCTGCCTGGCAGAGCGCTTTCATTTCTGCTTTTAAACACGCGTTGTTAAGAGAGGTGTGGAGGAACATTGGGTGATTAGACGAGGATCCTCTGAAAGGCCGGTAGGGCTGGGGCAGATGGGTGAGGGGATGAAGATGGCAGTAACCAGGTTGTCCGGATTATGCCGGTGGATATAACTGTGGAGGTTTTATCACCCAGATCGAGACTGTCAAACGACCTTTTCTGGACTGACTGAGGGAGATCTCAGCCTTGAATCAGAGACTTTTTAAGAGATTGAGGAAGCTCCATACACCCTGCAAATCAGAGGGTCTCTACAGCACCGGGAAGGTATAACCACCCGGTAAGCACAAGCCTATCAGAGACCTTCTAATGGGCCAGGGGCCCTTCTGTTCTCAGATCGCTCACCTCTCTCTCCACACCTTGCTCGTCTTCCCCGCCTCTGGGTCCCTTCACCCCAGCCCTCCCTCACCTATTCCATGCGGTCTCCCAGGGCAGGAAACGTGGTTCTACCTCGCACTAAATTTATCCAAAAATAAATACATCTGTTCCTTTTGCACCCCACAGCGACAAGCCTCCGTCTGTGCCCCCGACACCCCCTCGCGCCCACAGGCAGCCCGTGGCCACATGAAAGGACAGACGTACGGCTGCAGGCCAGCGGGGCGGCCTTTCATCTCAGGCGAGCCAGAGATGCCCTGTGCGGACAGGTCTCTGGAGCACACCGGGGGCAGCCCGAGCTCACCCCTCCAGCCAGCGCTCCTCCGCCGCCCATCAGCCTCTCCGTCCCTCGTCACCATGTCCCCAGACCAGCCTCTAGCGTCCACGCTTCGTCTTCCCTCCAGCCCGTCCACCATCCCCGCCTACAGCTTCTCTCCCCTCCAACCTTCGACGTCTCTGGCCCTCCAGTCTCTCCACCATCCCCGCCTACAGCTTCTCCCCCCTCCAGCCCATCAGACACGAAGACTACAGCCCTCCCCATTCCCTGAAGAAGCTCGCTCAGCCCGTTCCGATGGAGGTGGGGAAGGCGCGTCAACCGCAGAGACACACAAATACATAAAACAAACAGGGAGACGACATGAGACACGGGGTACACGTACAAAGGGAAAACATACCGTGGAAAGCTAAACATGTAGAACACGGGGCATGTAGAGAACAGCAACGAGACACGCAAAGACGTAAAACAAACAGGGAGACGACAGACGGTGTACACGTACAAAAGGAAAACATTTTAAAAACAAAATGCTGCTTACCTGATCGCAAATAAAAACAACTTCCTGACAACTTAAATCTCGCAAACCACTCCGGCTAAAGGCACTTCGAAAAAGACGAAAACATCAAGGGGGGGGTTGAAAAAAACACCCACCCACCGCCGCATGACGTTCTACAAGGGGCGGAGAGGGAAAAAATCGTCGGAACGCCCACGAATCGCCTCGCACAATGACGGGCGCCTCTCTCTTCCAATGGCTAGCCTCCATTTATGGAGCTAGCCAATGGAAGACAGAGGCGGGACAAAGCCCACAATCTATTCTCATAAGATTTCGCCTGCGCGAAACACTGCTGCGCAGCTTTCGACAGGCGAAACCTAAACAGCAGCATTTAAAGCCAATTTAAGTCTGAACAGCCGATGTTCAGCCGAGGCCGGGATTCAAACCAGATGGTACACGGGTGACAAGTGTAGCACCAGGGAACATCACCTCCCTGAAAGCTTGGCTTGTTTTTGGCGCGAGGCCCCCAGAAGCCCACGAGCTGAGCCACAGCCACGAGTCTAGCTCCAGCCTGGGGAGAGAGGGAGGGAGGGAGAGAGGGAGGAAGGGAGAGGAGCAGGGGTGACGGCAAAGGGAGCGAAAGTCACTGTATGAAAAGTGCCTTGAACCGAGATTATGCGAGAGAGTAGTAAAGAGACTGGAACAGACAATGAGAACTTCAGAGAGAAAGACAGACTTTGAGAGAAAAGTGAGAGAAAGAGACACTGTTAGAGATAGTTGAAGCTGAGAAAGACAGTTACGAAGTGTAGGAAAAGAGAGAGAAATGATGACAGCGACTGGGAGAAGGGCTGACGGGCTGGGAGTGACGGCCCTGTGACAGTGTGAATGTGATGCGGGTTGACAGGCGCCGCGCGTGCTCAGGCCTGGGATGATATTCCTGCCATTTGCTGCTATGATGGTGCAGGGGAGGGAGTGCAGAGTCAGTGCGATTGCCGCAAAGCAGTCCGTGCAAGGAGGGCCACGGAGGCACAGCAAAAAGTGATGGCAGAAGATAACGGGAGGCAATGAGACTGGATACATGCTGTACTCAAGAGCATTGTGATGCAATGCACCAAAATGCAAACCTATTTCCACTGTAAGATAAATGTATTAAATACAAAATAAAGGAAGTAGCACCTATTTTAGAACGGAAGTAATGAGTACATGGATAAACTAAAGAGAAGAAAGACAGTACATGGCATTCAAGGCAGAATGGTGTGCTTATTTAGAACTTTTATAAAGCACCAAGTATTGGCTTACAATTGCTTCAGTCGTAATGGGTTTAGCACATGGACAAAATGATGCCAGTGTTCAGTCAGGCAGGGTCTGATATTCACAGATTCAGACATCCAAGCTGTACAAATTGCAAATAAAAATCCAGCCTAAACAGTTTGGATTTGCTTTGATTTGTGGTAGAGCCCGCCTACACATTCCACAGGCCTAGTATTTGTGAAGAGCTTGGGGTTTCATGTCGAAGCAATCAATAACGGTCAAGGAGTTTTAAGTCTACGTGGCATTTTGTAAGTAATGTTAATCTGTTACAAAATAACATACAGGCTTGGTAGAGCACAGATCTCTTTTGCAGGTTTCAGTGGGTATTCTGTAACTGGATTGCATGCAGTGGTTGGCTGATGGCACAATGGAGTGATTTGAGAATGAGCTTTTGCATTCTTGCTTTATGGAATGGTCAGAGTGGTGTGTTATTTAAAAGATCTAGAGACAGAAAATGTCTGGTACTTGTGGTAATCCTCATTTCCTTTAGACTCTGCTTATGTGTTACATTCAAGCTAGTGGCAAATGGTGTCTACATTTTCAGCAAACATGTGAAGTTTTTTCCTGTTCTGAGTTGGAAGCCACCAGTTGAGGAAAAAATGGAACAAGAAAGGATGAAAGTAACCGGTATGAAGATAACCAGTGAGTACATGGCAAAAGATCCAGTGCTTGAAAGCCATGCACTGTTTATTTCCTACCGTAGGAAGTCCAGCCCCCTACATGTTGGAGGTTCTGCCTGTGGTGAGTAGCAGTGTGCGGTTGCTGAGAAGCCGTGGTTTAACCACTGCCACTCAAGGACCAGAGTGAAAGTGGTATCTGACTACCATCCAGGATTAAGGAATGCGATCCCTTCTCTACCTGTTCTTAAAACCTGATCTGACCAGCGTCTGCAGCTCACAAACCTGGTAATTAATTTTTTTAATACGCTAAGCTGCAAGACACACTTTTGCAGTTTTGGACACTTTGGTCTAAAAGTGCAATCCAACTCTTCTCGCGCTACAATTATATAGGATGCACAAAAGCGGGTTTCATAAATAGCTGTGGATTTCCCGACATTAGGAAGCTTAGCTGAGCGACCTTGCATGTATCTGAGCCTGTTCGCGCTGCCTTTTCCTTGTCCCATCTTTGTAGTTTGAGCTGTGCTCATAAGTGTGTTTATATGTTGGCTTAAGGTGCATGGCCGGCACATTTATAAACTAAGCTGTGAATTAGGAAAAGGTATTTGTTATTGAGCAAGGCCCAATATTTCTGCGGCGAAGCAAAACATACTACAAAACGAAACACTGCAACAAGTTTAAAAGTGGCAAAAACTCCTGGTACAAAAAGGCTTAACAGTTGTCTGATATGTGGACGTCGCCCACAATAAGTTATTACTTTTTAAAGTACCCATAAACGGAGTGATGTTAGAGAGAACAAGCGCGTGTGCTAAAAGTTAATAAAAAAAATAATGCTGAGGTTGTACGGATTAAAAAAATCGAACGGCTAAAAATGAATGCTCTGTGTGAGCATGAAGCACCCGGGACTTGGGGGGGGGGGGGGGGGGGGGGGGAATATAAAACAGATGTGGCCATGAAACTCAGCGCATGGCATAGGTGCTCACATGATGTTATATGGAAATGTGCTTCGTTTGTACAGTTTACGAACTGCTTACTCAGTTACGTACCAAGGCTCCAACATCAAAACGCGGTGCACTCGAAGACTGCATCTAAATACACATGCAGTTAACTGTGTGCTAATGTGCTCAGTATCAAAAGAAGTGATACCATATCGATCAGCATCAAAAGAGAGTGTACCGGGCTCAACGGTCATGCTGAATGCTTACCAGCAATCCGTCAGCCATAAACTCAAAATCGCGGTGCCGATGTTACCAAAGGAAGTGACTTGAACGTGTTTCACATCCTCTTTGGTTGCGAGGATTTAAAGAGATAAATCGTGCTGTGATTACATGAGTGACTAATAAAGTTGTGATTGCAAAGCATTTGCCACGCTCTGAAAGGTAAACAAACGGCGGAGGCAGCGGGATCACTCATGGGGGGGTGGTATCTGCTGCACAGAGGGTTTATTGAAACAGCAGGCGGCAGTACTAAGAACTAGAAACAAGCATTTACTATGCCAGAGACACGAACAGCGGGAGGGGGGGGAACGGGCACACGGACAGCGGGAGGGGGGGCGGGGACGGGCACACATGGACAGCGGGAGGGGGGGCGGGGACGGGCACACATGGACAGCGGGAGGGGGGGCGGGGACGGGCACACATGGACAGCGGGAGGGGGGCGGTAACGGGCACACGGACAGCGGGAGGGGGGGCGGGGGAAGACAGGACAGCAAGCACTCACCAAGGACGACGACTTCCGTCGGCGGAATGACAAAAAAAACCTCCCCAAAAAATAAAAAAACACGCCCACAGCCGCATGACGTAGCGAAAAGCCTAAAAATCGCCGGAACGCCCACGAATCTGCTCGCAGAATGACGAGCAGATCTCTCTTCCAATGGCTAGCCTCCATTTATGGAGCTAGCCAATGGAAAGAGAAGGCGGAACAAAGCCACACAGTGAAAGTCATTAGATTTCGCCTGCGCGAAAGGCTGCTTGCGCAGCTTTCGACAGGCGAAACCTAAAAAGGGGGGTTTGTTACCACCCATATTGCCAAACGAATGTCTTTTTTAACGCCGCACTACTTCTATCAATAAACTTAGTCCAGAGCTTGTCATCCCAGATTTCATGCGCTGGCAGGCCTGCAGAAAACACATACAGTAAGGCAGAGTCACAAAAAAGCTATAATAAAATTAAAAAAGACATACATTATGCAAAAACTTAAATAGCGATTCTTATCATGAAATACTTCAGACTTAACTACTATATTCACAAAATTGCTTCAAAGGGCTATGGCCCGTACCAATGTGTTTTACCATCTAGCCCAGGTGGACTGACAGTTCCTCATCAATATTGTGCCCAAAAGGTTGTGTGGTTTGGTACTCTATTATTAACTAGATTCAAGGCGTCTTAACTCTAGTAACCTGTTGCCACCTCGTTCTCTCACAGGGATAGTGTCAAGGACACAGAATGAGAGAAGGCTTGTATTCTATTTGTGTGCTTCCTTGAAGTGTGTGGCTTTAGGGTACTGTTTGTCTTCTTTTGTGATGGCCCTCAGGTGTTCCAGGACCCTCTTTTTGGCCGGATGTATAGTGCTGCCAATATAGAACTTGTCACATGGACATTTTAGGGCATAAACTGCGTAATCGGTGTTGCAGCTTACATATTTTTTAATCAGATATGGTTTATTGTTAGGGGAAAGTTTTACCTGTTTACAGTTTTTACTGTATTTGCACGCTTAGCATTTTTGACAGGTGAAAAAGCCACAGACCGGATTAATCATTTTAGGTGTTTGTGGGATGGTACTCGGACACAGAGTATCTTTCAATGATTTGGCCTTGCAATAGGTTACCTGTGGGTAGCTTTTTAACACCTTAGCCAGGTCCTTATCTGTCTTAAGGATTGGCCAGTATTTCTGTAAGCTCTCCCTCACATCATAGGCCTGGTTGGAATAGGTGGTGATGAATCTGATTTTCATTTCCCTCTCCTTTTCTTCAGTTTGCACCGTTTCGATTTTGATCAGATCTTTACGTGATCGATTCTCAGTTTCAGCACAAGCTTTTGTAATGTCTTTCTGACAGTACCCTCTCTCAAGGAATCTTAGAATCATTGTTTCCTTCTCCCTTTCATAACTTTCCATGCTGCTACAATTTCATTTTGCTCGTAGTTGTTCTCCAAGCGGGATACTAGGTATCGGGCTCATCGGGTGGCAACTTTCTGCATGGAGCAGGCTATTTCCAGTGGTCTCCTTTCGGTATAAACTGCTCTCTATTCTTTGGCCTGTCACTTCCAACTTCAGATCAAGCAACTCAATTTTCTCCTTATCAATCTTACTACTGAACTTCAAGTTCAAAGTGTTTTCGTTGATTAGTTCTACAAACTGATTGGCTTGGTCTATGCTTCCATTCCAGACGCCAAATAGGTCGTCTTCGTATCTTACCCACCTGACTACACATTCCCTATACAGTGGGACTGCGATGGCAAACCGCTCCTCCCACCAACCGAGATACCGCGAAGCTGGGAGCAAAACAAGTTCCCATCGCAGTCCCAAGTATCTGACAGTATATTGCCTTATCAAAGATAAAAACGTTTTGTGTCAGGCACTTGTACATCATATCGATGATCATTTCTGTATGGAATAGGTATGAAATAGACCTCGTTTTCAAAAAATGGCGGCAGGCCTTTATCCCTGCCTCGTGGGGAATTCACGTATATAGACTCGTCACATCAAGAGTCATCAACATGTAATTACTTTCCCACTCAATGTCCTCAATCAGTCTTAAAAAGTCACCAGAATCTTTTATGAATGATGGAAGCTGTTGTACCAGTGGCTGCAGATAAAAGTCAACATAACGTGAGGTATGTTCAAAGCAACTTCCCCTTGATGACACGATCGCTCTCCCGGGGGGATTGATGGCATTTTTATGCAGTTTAAGGAGAAGGTAAAAAGCCGGGAGCTTGGGATATTTACAATAGAGGAACTCAAATTCCTCCTTCTCAAGTAGTCCTTGATCTTTCCATTCTCCCAATTGATTCTAGTATTCTTTGATTGACTGTTCATATTTCACTTTTAAATATTTCATAGTTGTCTTTGTTGTACAGCTGGTAGTGTCCTTCACGCAGGTACATTTCTTTAGAAAGGACCACTACGTTGCCACCTTTGTCCGATTTTTTTCACAACAATGTTATTGTTTTTAAGGGATTCAATAGCCTTTATGTGTGCTTTGCTATGTTACATCTTTTAAAATGCAGCTTACATTACCCTCTTCCCAAAGACCTCTATCGCATCATTGCTTATTTGTGGAAGAAACAAAGATTTTGGTCTAAAGCCACTTGCTTGGCCTAGATCTAATCTAATGTCATCATTAATTAAGTTAAGATAGGGGTCATCCTTGCATTCTACATCCTCTTGTAATTGGTGAGTGTTGTGTAGCAATGGAATAGCGTTAATACTGAGGGCACTTACTGTAGGTGGTCTAGTAGCTTTATCAATGGACACTTTGGTGGCAAACCATTTTTAAGTTTATATATATATATATTATACGTTTCCTGATTGATACCAAATAAACGCAAACTCTGGACTTGAATTAAAGTGAATATTTATTCAAGAACACCAGCATTTCTAGTGTACTAGTATTTAATTTCTGTATGTTCCTTTTTTCACATTGATGCAGTAGCAAGTATTTGGTGGGTCCTGACAAAGGCACTAGACCGAATGATGTCTGAGTGTGCCGAAACATGTTGACCACTTTGTAATCTCAGACAGCTATTTGGTTAAACTGTCTTTTGTACTGTTTTTAATTTGAATTGAGGGAGACAATAATAAATATAGGGTCTGTCGCAACTCAATTTTAACTTCATGTTTTATACACAAAACCATAGAAATGAAGCAGTTCTAAATATCTCAAGTTACTAGAAATCGTGCCATAAAGTAACTTTAACTCACACCTTCGCCATGCACTGCTAATTATCCTACATATTACATCACTCGTGACATCTTCTATATCCTCATTGATGATCAATGTGCATGGCTGGGGCGATGGTTATAGTTACTTCAGGTCACAAGTTATAGCTACTTGAGATAACTAGAACTGCTAAATTCCTATTGTTTTTTGTCTAAAATCTGAAGCGAACTATAAAGTCACTGTAACCTTCTTTTTTAAATTGATAAAACGCTGACCAAACTATATGTGTGTGTATCAAATATGGTTGGGATCTCCTTATTGAATAAATGCCAATTCAAGATCTTGCCTTTGTTAGGCTTGATCTGAAAGACACAAGGATACCAAACGTATGAGCAGAGATTAGTTTAAAAAGTTACTGCAGTCTGGAAAACTAAGAAACTAGATAATCACTGTGGTAACTTTTTTCCTACTCTTCCATTTTTTAGATTAACCTGATCTTTTTTACAATGGTATGTAGAATATGCGATTAGTTAGCACTTGCTTTTTGATCCTCGTGTACCCTGTGACAGAAGAGCCTTGTGGGGAGCTTAAAACAAAACTGTGGCAAGGAATTTAAAATTGAGGAAAAGGCTCTTTGATTGAGTTGTTGGTACTAGGTGTGTGTTCGCATTAAGCTTACCATGCAATCAGTGAAACTATGTCAATGATGTAATTATTAATGACTGATAATGAAGTTTGAAAGGTTGTTTTCTTTCTCTGTTGACATGCAGCAAGGACATACGGGCGAAGGCGAGGTAACCACAATATTACTTTTTTTCGTGTAGTACTTTGTCAAAATAGCCATTAGTCATGTACACTGCAATTTGTAGAGTATGAATTGCGGATCCTTCGCAACTGTATTGATAATAAATTTCACGAGATATTGCGTGTACTATATTCTTTAATTGCCAGGATATAAAATGATTTCAAGGAACCTTCTACTTATTCCTACGCCATTTTGTCAGACCTAAAATCGGAACATTTGATGATTGAGCTTTTCAGTTTAGAGTGGTTTTCTATTCATTACTGGCACTTAATAAATGGACCAAATTGGTGGCAGTGGGTAATGTAAATGTGCATTAAGAGCGATTGCAGTTCTCATTCTCTATCAACCCTCACAACATATTGCGTCCTAAAAACGACTTTCAAATCATCCGAATGTCTGGGTGATCCTGTACTCTTAACCTCGACTTCCAGTCTCCGACCAGTCATGCCCAGAAAACTCACAGCTTTTTTTATGCTGATCAGTGAGGATTCAGTGTTGTCCAAGGTTCATCATTTACACTTTTTGCTCACCAAAGTTTAGTCCTTTGACTCTCTCTCCTTCATGTTAGGGATTTTGTTTCTTGACTTCTTTCTATTGACTGGATACAGATATAACTTGGATTTCTGCTACCAATGTCATTCATGAATTGTTTTAAGCAGTGTTGTCAATGTAACAAGCCGACCTTGGAGACTGACTCACACAAAGCCTGAATTTCTTATCTGATATATCGGCATCTGATTAATTCTGGTGTAAAATCTCAGGAACCAATCTTCTCTTTATGTTGAGGTAGGCATCGGTAAATAAAGTGACCCTGGACATATAGTGCAACAGAAGATGCCACATCTGATTAAGAATGATTTTGGAGCAGCTGAGATCAGTAATTTTTGATTAATGATATCTGCCATTCCAGGGCCTTTCACCGCCTAGTTAGTAGAGAGGAGTTCAAGGCACAGACACAAACAGGCTTGATGCTTCTATAATTTTTTCCCTGAACCGTTTCCCCCAAAAAGTCTCATTTTGGCTCATTTGGTTAGGTCTCTCATTTTGAAGAATAATCTACACACCCTCCAGTATCCTTGTAGCTGTGGTAATGGGGGTTGCTGATTCTGCTACTTAGGGTAGATAATCCTGAAAACATATAGTCTTACTCTTGATTATTCAAATGGGCTAGTGAGCAGGACTTCTGCACCGTAATTGTACTATAGCCTATTTTTAACGAGTCTTTCCCCTGTGCTATAAAACAGAAAAAGCTGAAAAAGGATAAAGAAGTTTAAATAGGTGCTAATAAATGCTGAGCCATATGCTAAAAAGGTTAGCATGACGAAACAATTCTGTCTGTTTCCAGAAGATGTTTCCCAACCATCTTTACCACTTCTCCTTGAATCCATGTGTACACACAGGAATTTTTGATTCATTTTTAGTGTAGAATTAATGCATTACTTGGTACCACCTGGTGAAGTTTTTGATTTTCCTTATGAAAGTTTGAATATGCAGCCATGTTATTACTTAAGACGATTTTTACATGTTGCCTAGTTTAGAACAGTATCAAGTATTACTCCCCTGTTAATTCTATGAATTTCAGGGAAGCCCTTCCTGGCGTTTATACTTGGCTCTCTGATGTTAGGCAGTGATATACTGTACACGTTGAGGGAGTTTTGTACTCCTCAAATGCCATTTAATTGAGAAAATGGTACCTTGTCAATCTTACCGCAAGCACAGCTTTAAAGCCTGCCACTGCAAATCCTTTTTTTGCAGATGGCCCTCCTATGAGAGCATACTTTGTCTTACTTGTCTTTGCTAATTGATCAGTTCCTAGCTTTAATAAAACATGCTGCATTTTGAGCCTTCTATAGCCAAAGTGTCAAATACAAAATGTAATACTTAAAAGAATGACTACTTTCGGTTTATGGGCTGTTTACAGAACCGATCTTCCAACGTCACAGCGACGAGGGAACAGTTAAAGATCAACCTCCTTCATTCTGAGGCGTTAGATAAGGAAACAAGTGCATAGGATCACAATGGAAAAGAGTCTTAAGAAAATCTGTCTCCATTCTTGTGACATATTCATTTGGCCATTGTCGTAACATAATAATCTATGCAGAAATGGGGCAATCGCACTAAGTTTTCAAAATTTCTACCACTTATGCTGAAGAGTTGTTTTATTTTTTAGTTCATTGAGGGGATGTAATCCTGTAGTAACTTCAAATTAGCAAAGCCCTAAAAAAAATCAGGCCAAGCTGTGACTGCATGTATTGCTTCTCGTTTCCCAACTGACAATACGATCCAGTATTAGATCATGGATTTTCCATTTGACTGATTTTTTTCCCACAACCTTCTGCAGATGCTGTTTTTCAGACATATAAAGTGGAATTCAGAGATCCAAGTCTTTGAGTGCCAATTCTTCATTTTGTCAGCATGAAGTTTCTTAGCAGCCATCTTAGGTGTTTTTACTTAAAATGTTAGACAACACGCAAAGGTAACAATTACAACAAGTATAGATTTCGACGTTCAATCTCCTGGAATAACCATCACCTCAGCTCAGGTAACTCAGGCTGACTTCCCTTTAGCGATGCGGTCATTTCCAATTTCCATTTAATAGCGTGCATCCCAAGTTCAAGTCCTGGTATCTTCTTTTTTCCATCACTGACCTGTTTGTGACCCAAGACTTTTCAAGGCATAATGTAGTTTTTCTTCTCAACCTTCCTTTTCTCTCTCTTCTACCAAGATACCCCATGTCCTTTGAGACATCCTGGTAAACATACAAAAGCTTCTTCTTCTAGTGTTGCAGTAAATGAGCAAGATCTGGAGTTCACTAATGTTATTGTGCAGAAGACAATCATCTGGATGATTCACAATACTTGGAATCTGGTAAACCTTCTCAAAGTGAAAAGCTCATGCTGGCTGTGCCTCAAATGTTGGAGATCTTGCAGACTGAGGACTCAGTGACATCTGTGATTCTGTAACTTGCCTATTGTCTTAAACCAATCATAGAACATCATCGGTTCTTAAGTACTGCCATTAGATGTGAACACCATCTCTTCAGATGTCCAGAGTACTGCCTAAATTGATCTGAGAGGGCCACAGAATGTTATTTTATTTGTTGCATCTTATCTAAAGGACAGCTGCCTCAAGCTTAACTCAGACAAGACCGAAGTCCTCATCCTGGGCTCCACCCCTCCGCCTGGACCGACTCCTGGTGGCTAACAGCGCTTGAAAACACACCCACGGACCATGCACGAATCCTTGGTATCATCCTGGACTCCTCGCTCTCAACAAGCCACCAAATGAACGCAGTTTCGTTGCCATGATTCCACATGCTCCCCAAGTAAAATCTTCAAGTGAATCCCCACAGAGTCCAGGAAAACCATCACCCATGCATTCGTCAGCAGCAGACTCTACTACGGAACCCCACTCTATGCCGGCATCGCCCAGAAACTCCTAAAGAAACTGCAGACCATCCAGAACGCCTCGACCAGACTCATCCTGAGCCTCCTATACCACAGGCACATTACTGGCCACCTGAGAGACCTTCACTCGCCACCTATCAACAAAAGAATTACCTTTAGGCTCTTCACGCTTGCTTATAAAGCTCTCCACTACTCCTAACCTGCATATATCAACCACTGCCTCTTCTTCTACACTCCCACCAGACATCTCCGCTCCGCCCAACTGGCCCTAGCCACCATCCCCACAGATGTGCTGGAAGAAGATCCTTCTACCTCGCTGTGAGGACCTGAAACTTCTTGCCTCTGCACCTTAGGCAGTCATCATCGCTGCCGCAAAGGAGAGGAAGGACCTCAAAACCTGGCTCATATACTGAACTGCAGATCCACTCCCTACCCCCAATCCAACCCCCACAACCACTCGGCACCTTGAGACCCTTACTGGTAAGTAGTTGCGCTTTATAAAAAACTGATTGATTGATCTTCATGTTAAAGGGTTCTCGTTTCTCCTGCTTTGATGATTGGTTGGTGAAGGTTCAGTTTGCATGTTGAAATCCATGTATCATTTGCGACACTTCACAACCTGAGCATTTCAATAAATAAGACTAAATATCTCTTTCCAAAACAGTGGTGCAAGTTTATAAGGACCCTGATTGATTCTTCAGTTCGCTTAGTTATTCCACCTTCAAAGATATGTCTGCTTGGAACCAGAGGGTATATCTCTCTGCACCTTACGGTTATCATTGATGTGATGTTTCTAAAGACTGATGGCCCTATGCATCTATGTGTTCCCTCCTACAAGGTTGCAGAAAAAGACTTTTCAACGACATCGGACTCTTAACTGTGATCATTCTCTAGAGTTTAAATCAATGAAGACGTACTGCAGTCTATATTCTTGTAGAGTCCCCAGTTTTGATAGACACCTGAGGTGTGTATCTGCTTCATCCTAAAACTATGCAGATTTAGATGTTTTCAGAACAATTACAATGCAAATGGCGAGCACTCTACAAAGGCAATCGGTTTCACAACATGAAAAGACAGTCAATAGGATTCGCCTATGCAAGATCGATTGGCTTTGTCGGTGTTTTTTTAGACATGTTGTACAGCACTTGCAGGATCGTGCTGCCAGTGGGAGGACATTAGCCTTGGACAGGAAGCTGTACTTCACCCATGCACCATGGCAGAGACAAAATATTGAATAAGCAGCAGGGAGTAGGAGGCGAGCAGGAGGCAGTGACCAATAGGAATCAAGGAAACAAGAGTGCTGTCAAAGCATACCAATGGGAAATGATAGTGGCTCTAAGCCTGTTTTTAATTTTTTGTATTTGTTTACATAAGATTTTACTAACAGGGCATGCCCACTGTCATAAGCGAAACATTAAATGTGAGGACAATGAAAAATCTTATAGGTTGCAGTAGTTTGGGATTTCCGCAAATAGTGGGGTTTATTTGTTGTTGTTTTTTTCTTTCCTCCTCAAACTCCAAATGTTTGAAATTCGCCACAAGCTTGGGAGTAGAAAATTCACCTCTGGGAATATTCACTTGCTGGACTTGGGGGATTTACTTTAGGACTTTACTCTGATTGTTCATCCACCGTATTCTGCAAAAATTCAGTTACTCCTCCCATTCCAGAATGATTCTAACTGCTACATTTCCACATCATTACATTTGATTTATGCTGTTCTCTCGAAAGACAGCTTCCTACTCCCTCGGGTTCGAGATTTTAGTTGAGGACTGAGGGTGGCCCTTCACCGCTTCCTATTCCTTGTATTTTTTTCAGTTCAAAGAAATAACATAAAACAGGATTTGAGTGATTGGTTTCTTTTTTTTCTGTACCTTAGAGTAACTACTCCAGTCCATAGTCCTTATCTCCCGGTTAAACAGGTTAAGCACGCACATAAAATTGTAGATGATTTATAAAAGCAACATTTTGCCACACACGGCTGTCTGGGAATGTAAAAGTTTTCAATATAATTCCTGTTAATTACAGTATATTTGTAACGTTCTAAACGTAATTTTGAGTACGAAATGAATGGGTGTCCTCTTCTCAAATGCAAAAACAATTGATGGTGTGAATGTAGAACAATGTCAGGGAGGGAGGGAATATCTTGCAAACACGCATTTCGAGAACACTAACAAGCAAAAAATTCTGCGAAACCGCGGAACGCAGAATTTTTGGGCAATTCCGCGTTCTCAGCGGAACTCGAAATTACCCAAAATTCTGCAAATTCGGCGAACGGAACGGAATTTACCGCCCAGGCCTACTAATTTGCTTGAGACTCGCTGAGCGCTTCATTACTCAGCATTACTGAAATGAGGATCAGAAAATTACTATTGCTTAAGCACGTACTGACATTCCTGTTTGATGCTTGCAGAATTCCAGTCACTGTTCTGTGATAGAAACTTCCTGTTGATGATGTCATTTTATGTTGGATTGGTGAAGTTTAAAATTATGTTTATGAGCTTGAGATGAAGTGTTAGCCGCCCCCCCCCCCCCCCTAAAGCTTAATTATTGCTAAAATTCAGAATTGGAGGACCATGAAGTTTAGCCACATGGCCAGTCTTACTAAGATTTCAATAGTGTTGTTCCAAAACCAACACCGTTAACCATCCCAGCTCTAGAATGTTACTGTGGGATCCTGATAGTCCCTTTTATAGCACCCAAAACTTTGCTTTACACATGCAGCAGTGGGTTCAGCATTTTCTTCTGTTTTCGGTTATTTGTAACAGCACCCTGAAAATGTTACTCTCTCCAGCCCTCATCACACCTCTACTCCAACACCATGATATTTCTTGTTCTCGCAATGAACAGTACCACGAGTCTTGATGCTTATTAAGAATTATCATTGAAGATCAAGTAATTTTTAAAAGTGACATAGGTTAATTAGGATCTCTAGTCTCTAACTCCAAAATTTCTTAAAAAGCACAAAAAGGCAACATACAAATGCATTACAATATTTATCCGTCAGTATCAAATACATTTTCTTGAAATGGAAGGCTATACCCCGCACACTCTTTTCGTCTTCAAACAGTGGTGCCCCCAAAGCACTTTATCTAGCATCTGCTTAATTCATGATCTTGTAAGAACGACAGCCTTCTACTTTTCTTCAGCTAAGTAGGATACTCCTGTGGCGGTTTAATTGTTTGAAAGAAATATCACAACTGTATTGTGGGAAATGACCATGAGCTTTTCCTGAAGGGGAAAGTAATGTTCGAGGCATATGAGCTGTAGATCCTATACTTATGCATAGATCGCCATCAGGTGTAGTACTCGGATGTTTGCACTTTGTTCTCGTCTTGGAAGAAGTCTTTGTAGTCACAAGGTAGGTGACTCCTCCTTAGGACCATGGTCCACATGGGCATCAACACCATCTCCGGATTGTTTTTTTTCCGCCATCTGGTTCAGATGTGATTTGCTGCCCTCCTGGTCGGTGTCGATTTCGAACCCCCATCCGACACACAATCCCTCTCCACTCAACGGTATTGTCTTGATCGTGTTTCCCTTTCGACATGCATCTTTAAAAACAAACTCCTCGATCTTTGACGCAGGCCATTGGGCCTATCCGCGCGGACCACGCCTGCAGTCAATGGAAAGGACTCCTTTAAAAAAATGCTAAGTTGCCACACACAGACTTGCACGCGGTTTGTATTCTCTGCCTCTCCCCTGGGCATGAAGACAGAAACTGCAAGGCCTGTGCATTGTTATGGTTGAAGAAAACCATCCGTGACCATCTGGCTCAATGTCACAAAATGTCTTGCAGAAGCAGCTCGATTCCGGCCATCTTCGGGGCAGATCCCAGTTTCCAGCCAGAGCAACAAGGTGGTGAAGAAGACGTCTCCGTGGCCGACAACTCCGACGTCGAAGAAGAGACCATCACCCCTGCTCAGCGGTCCATGAGTACCGAAACCCCCCATACTAAAACCCAAACCTAAGCCTCCTATAGCACCCTCGTCCTCTGGTAGACACCGCCAACATGGCTCAGACGCCCCGCCCTCGGGCCCAGCTATGAAACCCAAAGATAAGCCTTCCGGCTCTGGCTCGAGCTTGCCCCTTTCCGGTGCCGAAAAGTCATCTTTGGCATTAAAGCACAAGACCAAAGATGTGCCACGCCCTTCTTCGTTGGCACCGAAGGCAGCCTCGACGCCGAAGCCCTCTGCGTCAAAACATACCAAGGGACAAACATTTGGAGCAGAAAACAACTTCGGAGCCATAAAGTCTCGGAGCCACAAACTCCTATAACAAAACCTAAGGAGTCCAAGACCCCACAAAAAACCTCAAACACTCGGTCCAAAGAGCTTTCTGACTCAAAATCTTTGACCCCGAAAAAGGACATAACCACACAGTCTGTGCCTGAGTTTTCAGATCCAAAACAAAAAAATCTTTTAATTGATCCAAAGTCGTCACCAAGCCTCCAAAAAAGAGGTAACTGGACACTTCAGAAGAATCTGAAATACCCTTAAAACGAAAGATCAGTACTAACACCTCTCCACCTCCTCCAACTGATCCAAATCTCTTGATTCCTCCACCACACTCCCCACAGCATACTTTTTCATTTCACACACTAGATGATGGCGATGATCATACTGATGGGGGTGGGCATATAGATCCACATGGGTATGATGATGATGCACATACCATCTCACACACCGAAGACCCTTGGGATGACTACAACACAGATCCCGACCCACATAATGACCCGGATCTTTATCCATCTAGGCCATCACCGCCAGATGACAATATTGAGTTTGCGCAATTAATCAATAGGGCTGCCCAATATCACAGGGTAAAATTACATTCTGATCCCTTAGAGGAAGATTTCTTGCTTGAAACGTTTGCACCCTCGCAAAAATCCACGCACACCAGACGTTTTTAAGGTCCCTGTCAGAACCAGGATTCTCAATATTAGGATAGACTATAAGTATAAGGCAGCTCCCCAATGACCCAGCTTACATTAAAGGTCAGGTCCTTTTGGATTCTCTTGCGGTGTCTAATGCACGCAAGAGGGTAAACTCAAAATGCAGGCGACACCCTTTCTCCTGATAAGGAGTCCAAGTTAATAGACGCATCTGCTAAATGTATTTGCTCTACAGGCCGCAAATCATTAGAGCATTGCCAATGCCCAAGCTTTATTGGCCAGGTACGACTGGGCTCATTATGACTAGCTTGAACAGCTCATGCAACACCTTCCTGACTGGTACAAACAAAACAAAAGCGACCTTATACAAGAGGGGAAATTGATCACAAACACCTCAATTAAATGTGCGCTTGACGTGGCTGATAACGCATCTCGTGCCATTAACACCAGCATTGCATTGCGCAGGCACGCTTGGCTCCGGATTCAAGCAGGAGGTGCAATCTGCAATTCTTAATCAGCCATTTGATCAAGAGCATCTTTTCGTACCCTCAGTCGACACATCTTTAGAAAAGATGTAAAAAGATACGACACTGCTAAGTCCATGGGGCCTTTCAATTGCCTTCCCCTAGAGGTTCTTTTCGCCGCTCCTTCTACAGGGGTGGTTCCAAAACCGTTGGCTCAGAAAAGCCCTCTTTTTCTTATAAAAGCCCCACTCAAGTCTTCCAAAGGATACTTTCGCTGAGGCTACAGAGGCAACAATGGTAGGGGAAGAGGTCTCAGCAACAATAACAGCAACTCCCCTACCACCAAACAGTGACTTCCCTGAACATCCCCCGATCATCCCACTCCTGTTGGGGGACTTCTTTCACAGTTCCTACCTGTCTGGAATTCAATCACAACAGACAAGTGGGTAATACATAATATCCAGAATGGTTATTGCCTGGAACTCCCCTCTACTCACCCAAATCTGCATCCCAGACATGGTCCAATGTCCTCAGAACATCTGACCTTCTCAAACAAGAGGTTCTCTCTCTATTACAAAAATATGCAATAGAACCAGTCCCCTTGCCTCATCAATGAACAGGGGTTTACTCTCTCTAGTTCCTTATACCCAAAAAGGACGGCTCTCTCAGGCCCATATTGGACCTCAGAGCCCAAAACCTTTACATTCAGTCGGTTCACTTCCACATAGTCACTCTCCAACAGGTGCTTCCACTACTTCAACAAGGCGACTTTCTCTCCACTTTAGATTTAAAGGACGCCTACTTTCACATTCCCATTCATCCCACTCACAGGAAATCTCAGGTTTGTGCTAGACGTTCAACACTACCAATTCAAAGTTCTCCCTTTCGGGGTGACTACAGCACCCAGAGTCTTCACCAAGTGCATCGTAGTAGCTGCGGCCCACTTACGAAGACAGCACATTCCCTTATCTGGACGACTGGCTTATAAAAGCCAACTCACACAGCAGCTGTGTACAACACACACTCAAAACAATCCAACTGCTTCACGACTTGGGATTCACGGTAAACGTCACCAAATCCCACCTCCAACCGTCCAGCTTACAACAATATCTCGGGGCTACGATAGACACTTCAAAAGCTCTAGCATACCCCGAACCTAGTCGGATAAACACCATACAAGATCTAATAACGAAATTTCAGCCTCAACACGCACTTCCAGCTCGAGTGCTCATGCAGCTAATCAGGATGATGACCTCCTGCATTCTCATTGTCCCTTATGCAAGACTTCAGATGCGTCTCTTACAGGAGGAGTGTGTGGCACGTCAGTGGAACCAGGCTCAAGGTCAGCTAACAGATCTGGTATTGGTAGACCGCACCCATCGCTCTCTGCGGTGAAACACACAAAACCTTTCCAAAGGGTGACCGTTCCTCAACCCAGTTCCACAAAATAGTGCTAACAGCAGACGCATCGCTCACTAGCTGGGGAGCTCATGCTCCAACCCATACCATTCAGGGCATGTGGGCCCCTCAACAAAAAAAATTCCACATAAATTACCTGGAATTCCCTTACAGCCAGGGCCCGTACGGGCAACTATATCTCCGACCAATATAAAATTTACAGGGGCACACGGCAGGGGTGCCCTTTATCGCCCCTACTATTTGTATTGGCGCTAGAACCACTGGCGCTAGCTCTTCGGAGATCGGCGGACCAGCTTGGCATCCGCATAGACTGGGTACATCACTAAATATCTATCTACGCGGATGATATACTCCTATATTTAAAGGACTTGACTGCAGATAATGCTCCCCTCCCGGGTATATTCACCAACTTTGAACGCCTTTCTGGACAGGGCATACACCAGGAGAAGTCGGTTGACTATTTCTTCCAAGACACGCAGCACATAACCTGCCTACAATTTGGCACTTATGACCTACCAGTGACCCCCACTACCTTTAAATACCTAGGTATATGCGTATATAGATCACAAGAGGACCAGATAGAGGGCAATATATTGCAGGCTGTAAGGGGACTCCGCGCTAGTGTTGGGTTCTGGACTTCCCTGCCCTTATCAGTAATGAGGAGGATCCCTATCTCAAAAATGGTGATGTTACCTAGACTCTTATTTTATTTTGTGAACCTGCCCGTACTCCTCCCACAATCCATTTTTAATACATTGAACACTGTAAGAAGACGGGGTTTGTTTATGCTACTAATAGTTTATATGAAAACGCACTACTTTTGAAGATTCGCTGGAGATACAACATGACCATTGCTTGTTTAGTAACATTTCCAGCACTGAATTTGACCTTGATCAGTCTGGTTTACCATGTATGACAACAAATGGATAACTATTACATGACCCATGTACGGAGATTGATGAACAACTGGAAAAACAAAAAAAAGACTATGTAAAAGAATATTTTCCTAATGTACATCCTATAATGCGGTCACCAATAAAGTGTATTAAAAAAAATTCCCTGGACATGTTGCCGATCTTCCTAGCGTTTAAATCTTTTCAACTCCACCTCGTAGGCATAACTGTCCTGGTCCGTACAGACATGACAGCAATGTATTACATATAAAAACAGGGGGGACACAGTCTCTGCAGCTTTCACACCTAGCTCAAAGCATATGGAGATGAGCCATTCCTCAGAGCATATATCTCCTTGCAGAACACCTCCAATGCGTACACAGTCAGACTGGAGACCTGCTCAGTCATGAGACAGCAGATCCAAGAATGGGAACTTCATCCTCAAGTTCTGCATCCATTCTTTCAAATGTGGGGCCACCCAGAAATAGACCTGTTCGCCACACACCAAAATGCCCAAGCTTCGCATCCAGGTATCCACACCCATTGTCCAAAAGCAATGCGCTATGGATGAAATGGTCAGGTAAATTTGCTTATGCTTTTCTGCCTCTACCGCTCATTCGACTAGTGGTTTGGAAGCTCAAACAGCAGTCCCTCACAATGATCCTAATTGCTCCTACATGGGCCCGACAGCCATGGTTCACAACCCTCTTGGATCTATCAGTAGTTCCTCATCAAAAGCTACACCTCTCACCCAAGCTTCTCACTCAGAACCATCAAGAGAAATGACATCCAGATTATAGTCAACTCAACCTTGCGATCTGGCACCTGAAATCATAGAGTTTGGCTACCTCAATCTCCCGCCAGACTGCATGAACATCATTAAAGAGGCTAGATGTCCTACCACTAGAGCTTGCTATGCTGCAAAGTGGAAAAGATTTGTAATTTACTGTACAAATAACATCAATCCTCTAGATGCTTCTATTCAAAACATCATCTGTTGCCTTTTGCATCTACAACAATGTAACCTAGCGTATACATCCATTAGACTACACCTCGCTGCAATAGCAGCCTATCTCCAAAACAGACAACACCTGTCTTTGTTTAGGGTACCAGCTATGAAAGCATTTATGAAAACACTTAAAAGAATAATTCCACCTAGACTTCCACTCTATCCAGTATGGAACATAAATGTGGTCCTTACCAGACTCGTGGGTCCCCCATTTGAACCTCTGCATAAATGCCAATTACAATTTCTCACCTGGAAAGTAGTTTTCCTGGTTGCAATCGCCTCTCTCAGAAGAGTCGGGGAAATCCAGGCATGAACCATACAAGAACTATTTCTACAAATTCATCATAACAAAGTGGTTCTTAGGACTAACCCAAAATTTCTACCTAAAGTTGTGCCTGCTTTCCACCTTAACCTGTCTGTAGAACTCCCAATATTTTTCCCTCTACCACACTCAGTAGCAGAACGAGCTCTTTACACGCTAGACGTGAAAAGAGCGATACTTTACTATATTGAAAGAACAACATCCTTTAGAAACACTAAACAACTTTTTGTGGTTTTCTCCCCACCTCATAAGGGCAACAGGGATTGCAAGGTGGATTGTTAAATGCATCCAAATATGCTATGCTAAAGCCAAACGCACATTAACCGTTCCCCCTAAAGCTCACTCTACACATAAACTAGTGGCATCTATAGCTTTCTTAGGGAACATTTCCCTAGATGACATCTGCAAAGCAGCAACTTGGTCTACACCACACATCCTAACAAAACACTATTGTGTAGACGTGCCGGCAAAACAAGAAGCTAGTGTGGGCCAGGCTATATTAAGAACACTTTTTCAAACCACTGCAACAGGTACAGGAGGCCACCGCTAAAGAGGTAACTGCTGTGTAGTCTTTGCATAAGTATACGATCTACAGCTCATATGCCTCGAACTGAAAATTCTACTTACCAGTATGCATCTGTTCTTGCCATGTAGAATGGCAAAATAATTTGGAGATGGAGTCGATGCCCATGCGCACTATCGTCTTAAGGAAGAGTCACCTACCTCGTGACTACAAAGACTTCTTCCAGGACAAAAACAAAGTTCTAACATCCGAGCCCAACACCAGACGGCAATCTTTGCATAAGTATACAAATCTACAGCTCCACATGCCAAGAACAGAAGGATACTGGTAAGTAGCATTTTCCTTCCTAGACATGAGCACTGTATAGCATTGTAAAGACTTTAGAGGATTTTTCACTGATATTTTGCACCCCAGATCACTATAATATTACTGACGGGCTACAGATACTTTTGTGGCTTCTTTTATATTCTGCGTTGCACCAGTGCATATTTTGCACCAGTGCGATCATGAGGCAGTGTGGCCACAATCAAATGAAAAATTTTGCCTTTGTGCTAGTATTGATTTACAGACAAGGACACAAAGGTGCTGTCGAGAGGCACATTAACTGAGACCTATATGAAGATAGTGCAAGTCAGTGAAGACCTGCAGTATGTCCCTTGAAAGTGGGGATAGGATTCCAGGTCAAATGATGGCCGGATTTCTGCATGCAGAGCGAATAGCTGACCATTGGCTTCAAACATCTGGTCCACTTCCCCCATAGCAGGCACTAGATTGTGTCTGTGCTGGGGTCAATGCGTTTATTGTAAAAGGATCACTGTCTTTGTGCTAAGTGCACCCAGTTGAAGTTTCATCGCTCCCTATTTGTAATTTATAAACCATTCTTTCTTCAAATTCTGCCCAGCACTTGGGCTTCTGTTCTGTTGAAGCTTCATTCGGAAGCAGACTTGCATCCCTCCACTAGACAGTATGTAAAAAGGGACTTCTACAGATGGGCAAACCTAAGATGATCATGACCGCCATCATTGAAGACATGATAAGCAGGCAGCTAATCACTGGGAATCCCTGAAACCAGTTTTACAGCATCAATAACCCCATAGTTTTAACACATTCTTTTCAGTTTTTCAAGTCTTTTTTTTCATGAGGTAAAATGGAGACCTTTTATAATTAAATGGCACCTTTCCTGCTGAAAAAGACTTTACATTTGTTGTGTTATGAATGACTGGTTTGCTAGATTTACAGCTTAGATGTGCAGCCTACTGTTCTAAGGACAAGAGGCAAAATCATGTACCTGGATAAATTATTCGTCATTCTAGCTAGTTCCCTCGTGTTACTTTGAAAAGAGACCAACATCAAGTTATGAGAAAAATGGTTTTGTTTGAGACTCAACACGAATGCATCAGATCATGTCATTCATAGGCAGCACTGCTCATGATGCGCCACTTTCTTAAATGTTGTTCCCCCTACCTCTCCTTCTTATCTGTTGTTGTCTTAAGCCATTGAGGATTATCTGCGTATGTTACTTTTACTCAGTGGCTTCTGCCTTGCAGGGATTCCTCAAAGCCAGTCAGAATCCACTGCTATATATGGAATGAGTACTATCCACATGTCCGATAACCTGTGCTCACCTTTAGGTAGCTTGGCACCAAGCAGTCCGGTTTATCCTCCGGACCCACTCAACACACTGCGTTCGCCACAAAAAGGCTACATACTGTATGCATAAAACACATGTCTTTGTATTGCGCGCACACACTGAAATCAAAACGATATACACATTGTATATACACTTTACAGTTACATGCAGGCGCTGACTTTCCCATTCAGAGTGATTAAACAGACATAGGTCTTTTACTAAGCCTCGTGGCCCAGCCCCTAAGTTTTCCACCACACCAGCCAAAGATACACCTTGTCTTGGCTGCCCCTCTGTTGACTAAACAGTCAGAACCACTTAACACTGAAAGAAAATGTTACTTAGTTTCTTCCATCCGGATTAGACCTCCAAGCGCCCAACGGCACCTGCACGAGTGTGGAACTGTGATTCTCCCCCCCCCCCCCCCCTCCCCTACCGTATCAAAATGTTCTGACCCAGGAAGCTGGCATGCTTTCAAGTCTCAATGCATAAATGTCTTCCTTCTGGCGGAGGTGTGAACTGCCGTAACCCTGACAGTCAGCTGCAGGTGCCCACAAGGCACACAAACCCCTCAGGCTTCGTCACAATGTTTTCCACAATAAAGTACCTTGTGGTGTGGGTCCTGGTAGAGGGAGCCAACGACCTCGGACAGAGGCTGCAATGTCAGGCACTGCCGTTTCTCGACCTGCCGTCTCTCGACCCGCCGACGAAATAAAAGCTAAAGCTTCAGGGTGGTGTGAGACACTGCATCCTTTGAAATGTGCTTACTGTGCACTTTGCATTAAGATGAGGAAATTGTAGATGTTTCACCTATCACAGTGAATATTCTATTGTTCTTTTGAATCTGGCGATCAGGAAATTAATTTGGTTTTACAATCTGGAAATTAACATCATCAATTTGAGTTTTCACGGACTTCTCAACAATCTGGGTACATTCCTGAGTACACCCCAAAGCGTAGTACAGTTTATTATTGCCCTGAGGAAACCCTATTCTGGGTGAAAGGCTTTGGCGGCACCTGCATTGCATTACGCTTTTGTGGTTCAAGCAACTATGAAAGGATCTGATAAACATCATTGAAGAGTCCGGATAGATTTCTTTGCTTATCATTCGTGCCTTTTAATATCTGTGTTGCCTCTCTGTGCTCTCTTTTGTACTACAGTGGCGTGGTTCATTGGCAGTGGACCAAGGAGGTGGGCAACAGTGACTTTGTGCATTCAAACACAGTGTACAGCTAGGTAGTGCAGCGTTAATTATCCCTTGCTGCCATCTCTCGTTTTTCTCTAGTACTTCAGGACCTGGCCACAACAGTTGGCAGTTAGCTGCAGGCCAGCTACATCCAGGCAAAATCCACCTAGTGATAGTCCCCTTCCTGGAGCATGACAAGCCCCAGGCCACCACAAGCCTGTGGATAATCCATGATGGCCAATGAAGATTCAATCTGAGCAAGAGGCCACTTTTGAAATGGACAAGCCCTCTCTAAATGTAGCAAGACACATGAAGAACCTTGGCACATAGCATTTTAAATGCCAAAACGAGTTACAGTAACCTGTGCACACAGGCCTCCCCAGTGAAAACCTGTGGCACATTCCATGAGCTACCTCTGTGGATGCACAACACGTGTGCTGCAGGACCATTGAGGAGTATTCGAGATACATGCCCTGGGTATAGGTCTTACCCCTTGACAAGGTACCTACAGCTAACTCGAATCCGCTAATCATGTATATGATGAGCAAGGAGCTTAGGCACTCAAATGGCAGTTTCCATCGTGATTAAAGTCCTATGGCTAGCATCTATAAAACTGAGAATGAGAAACGCAAATATTCTAGGGAAAGCGACCTAGAAAGAGCCATTTCCAACAGTAACTTTTTGTGAAAGTGATTGCGATAAAAGAAAATGATTGCCAGCAGTGATTTTCTAGCCTATTTTAAAGAATTGCTAGGAATTGATGGTAGGACTGGGATCCCTCTTTTGTGGATTCAAGGCCCACAGCTGGGTTGATCTTGATCACCACCACCAATGGAACAGTTAACTGATGTTTTGAGCTTATGGTCACTTGCCTTTGATGGTAACCGGTTTTGCACCGGATTGCAAGATCCTAGATTAATTGGTTTATTTTGGTGATATTGAGATTATTCTCTCAAACCAGTCGAAGGGTTTGTGAGAAGACATCAAGGGATACTTTTCTACTGAGTAACTGATTGAGACAGATGCCCATCTTGTGAGTTTTTATTTTTGTCTATATTCACTCCTTAACCCATTTTCTGGGCGACACTTTAGTATTGTTGAGGGTTACTCCTGTGACTGGTATTATTTCACAATTACATTCCTGAAATGTGTATCCAAAGGCATCTGTTCAGCCACTGCCTTCCATGCCAGGGGCGTTTTACCCCCTGCTTGATTACTAGGCAGTTTGTAGCATCTGTGGTCCTGTTTTGAGCACCCCCAGCACAGACATTTCTCTGTGTGAGCCAATCCATGCTAAGACTTAAATCTGCATTGCTTCATGTTACGTGCACCGACTATAACTTAATATGAGGCTGACCTACTTAAAGAAGCAAAACAAGGTTTATATTCTGACGTTTGTTTGAATGCAGAAATACTTGCTGAACGTCCTTTTATGACTTGGGTAATGGAATTTTGCACGGTTTAAAAACATTGAACGGCAAAAACCAGAGCTTGAATTCGGAGACAGAAGGACTCCTGTGTGCTGGAATAGAAAGCTCTGCAGCATCTGTTTATAGATTTAAAATGTGATATTGCGAAGTACTTACTTAGTTTTGCATCCAGAACACTACATACATAACACACAAGAATCATCACTCCAGCTATGTAGTGCTCTATATGTGCCAAAGTTACATGTGAGGAAACGCATTTTCTTCCCCAGAGGCAGGCTTACTATGTTTCTTCTCAGCTTTGAGGACTCTTAAAATGCAAACGCAGCCTATGAGGAAACATGTTTACTATATGAATTTGCCCATTAATCTGTGCAGAAATCAACCGTTGTGCTCACTTTCTAGCGAAGCTGTATGTTCAGACAGGACTTTCTGGTGCCTTTTCACGACTCCTTAAATCTTACTGTATATAACCGTTATGTGACAGTTAACCGCCATACCAAACACCATCTCAAATAAACTGAGTGTAGGAGGGACGTACTAGAGGAACCGGAAAGCTGGAGCGTTGCACATGTCTGCAGTGGTTTTCCTCTTGAGTCTCTGGTATATATTCTCGAAACCTTGGGCTGCTCCTTCAACCAAGAATTGTCCAGCTTCACGCCGCCAGTGACACTCGAATTTTTGGAGTTTGTTTTAACACTGGCAGCTTATCTAGAGCAGCTTATTGGAAGAAGCGATCCCATCCTTAAAAATGATTGTTTCCAATAAATATTCAACTTTCTCTAAGGGTTTTTAGTACATTCTTTAAATTGTGTTAGTAGATTGTTTTTTTTCTTCATTCTTTCATATCCAGATAACGTTTTTTAAATGTGTGTAATTCATAAAAAGAATCCACTTTCATCACCGCCGAGGTAAGTTTCCATGCAAGTGTTGTTGGTACATCAGCTGTTTTCTTCGATGAGGACTTGCTTGAAGCAGTTGCTGAAGATTTAGTTTATGAAAGCATCCATAAGCTAAAGTGATATTTTTTATGTAGAAACCTGAGAAAATGCTGGCAAAGAGTCGAAGGTATTTGTTTTTTTACTTAATTCTAAAGGATCTCTACCTTTGCCAGGAGTCTGCACTTCGGAGCCAAGCTTATCTATCTGTAGCATCTTATTAGTGAAATATTGACCAATTTCGTATTTCTTTGCCAAATGTCCTGAACTATTAAAGCATAACAGGCATTTCTTGTTTGGTTCATCATGCTAGATCTTCCTGGGCCCACATGATTGCCTGTCTCACTCGTGGTGACAAATGCAGAAAGAACAATTGATGAACAGAATGCTGAACAATGTCAAACATCCACCCCAGTACAGAGATCTGTGCCCAAATCCATTGTTTCTTTGCTCACCATGGCATTCCAGTTTGGACCCAGCCAAATGCAAATCAGTCTGGACCCTACTACCCATGGGACCAGTCCACCCTGAACTGCCAGGCCAGGTCCTTTCTGGACTGGAAACACGCATTCTTGGACTGGTTTAGGGGTATCGCCCCTCATCAGCAAGACTAGCTTGACTGCTGTGGCATTGAGACCATGGGACCCACTTCTGGCCATGCCTGTCTCCCTCGTGGTGACAAATGCAAAAAGAACAATTGACGGACGGAATGCTGAACAATGTCATACATTCTCCCCATTACAGAGATCTGGGCCCAAATCCATCATTTATTTTTGCTCATCATTCCATTCTAGTATGGACCCAGCCATTTGCAAATCAGTATGCCAGTCCCACTTGGGGTGACAAATTCAAAAAGAAAATTGCGCTTGCTAAGCTTTGAAAAATGCCTTAGCATTTGAATGGATGTAATTCATTTGAAAGGTTTCAGAAGCACAAATAATCAAATAGAAAAGGGGCAATAGAAACTGTTTACTGTCTATAATTCATGGTAAAAAAAAAAAAATCTCACAGAGCAGACAAACACCCAAAGGAAGCAAAATACTATGAAGTGAAGATCGGAGCAATGAGGATTCCCTTGTCAGCTTGACAGTGGTAAAAATCTGCAAACTCATTGTGGAATTTGAGTTTCGTGCCTCTCCACCCCATTGACTGTAGTTAGGGTCACATATGTGCTCCATATGGTCTATTTGCCTGTCTGTTATTGAGTCCATAGGAAGACTGCTCTGTTAACAGTGACTTCCAAGCTTTTGGTGGTGATTGTTGAAGCGCGAAAGATACGAAAGTTGGAGTACTGTAGCAATAGACAAGTTACTTTTCTTTAGTAGCATCTTTAAAAGTCAATACTTCCATAAACATACAAACCCAAGCCCCGCCCCCCCCCCCACCCCCACAAATATTGGGTACCGCCACCATGTAGAACAAGCATTAAAAATGCAATAGCCCATTTGCTTTGCTATGCATTACTATTAGCAAAGCAAATGGCTTCAACTTAATAAAAGGCGAGACCTATTGCATTTTCAATGCTTGTTTTATAATATGTAATGTGTCCTGTGCACTGCAGCCTTCATTGTACAAAACATTAACAGCTGGCGCAAGAGCAGTCTAAAGAATCCCGGTCCAGTCTAAAGAATCCCAAAGGGCTGGCTGTAGACCTCCAGGAAGACCACTTTAATGCATTGTTTGGTGAGTTGCAGGCTCCGAGCAGCAGAAATCTCTGCCAAAACTAGAACCCTTTGAATGAGGGTTAAGAGCCCTGCTTTAAACCTTGTAGATGTATATGAAAGGGTCTTTACAGTCTTAAAAGAGACATTTCTTCTGCAAAGGTTAGATACACTTTTTTTAAAATGGTCCTCAATAAAGGTCAAGATCTGCGCTTAATTTTGTTCAAGCAAAGTACAACTGTGACCTAGATAACTTGATCCAAAAAAAACAGATGTTCCCATGAGGAATAGGGTCAAGGTTGATTTGTATAATGCTGTGTTCAGAGGTGCCATGTTGAGCGAAAAATGAGCGATCGCCAGTGGCTGAGATTAATTCAAGCATTCCATCCATCACTTTGTTTTATGATCCCCTTGATATTAAGAGGCCAAACTCAAAAAAACAACTACATTATCTGATTTGAAGTCTCAATTTTCATGTTTCCCTCTGTCAACTTTTGGAATAATGGATACTGCAAATAGTGGTGGTATGGGTCATCATGGGTGTGGGGTGACAGCCTTACTACCCCAAATCATCAGTCGGAATAAGGAACTCAGAACCTGATATGCATAAGTTAGCAAAACCTTCTTTGTGTGTGACATTTAGTAATTCAACAGTGACCGTGCGTCTTGGCAGGTAACTCTTAAGAATCAAATGCACTGCAAAGCTAAAACGTGTACAAAAATATCCGATTGACCACAGATTCCATACAACTGCCCATGTATTTACTCCGGAATACTTGATATGTGACTGAACCTGAAAACTAATGATTTGTTGCTATTGTGTCGGCATAGAAAAGTGTTTACCTGAAGCTTGTTCGCGTCTAAAAGAGCACAGACTGCAAAGTTACAGAAATAAGCAATAATGAAAAAGAATGAAAAACCAATATGCAGAGCTACGAAGGTAGGATGCAGTGCCACAATAATATTTAATTTAATTACGTTAATATAAAAGAGGGATCGCAATGCAAGAAGCCTAAAATTGATATTATACCCGTACCAAAGGGCCCTCTTTAGCGCAGGTTCTAAATGACAGCTTTCATGCGGGAGGGAGGGGCAAAATTCTTACCCAGTGCAAGGTTGCCATGCTTGCAGTAACTGCTGAGCAAACTACTGGACCTTCTAATTAGAGCAGCCATGGTTTCTTCCTGGTGACCTCCAATTTACGAGCCTAGCCTCAGACTCCATCACAAACGAAGGAAGGCAAAACATAATAGTAAGTGGCGGGTAGAGTATCCAACCAAGTATCTTGTAACTGAAATAGCACCCAATCAGCGTCTACGTTAGTATCTGCGCCCGGTGAATGGTAAAGGGTTGATGCAAGTTCCAGCTTTTTGTTGCCGAAGAGAGGTTGTAATTAGTACGTCTTCCGCCTTACTAGAGCCCCACTCTCCAGCGCAGCATGTTTCTTATAAGTTATCGAGCAAGCATCTGTGCTAGCTGCATATAGGGTGGTGTGGCCATGTTAAAAGCACGACAGGGGGAGTGCGAACAAAACAACTGAATCTCAATCTGCCATGAATGATCCGGATTCAGATGCAAGCAGCTCCGCTGAGAACCACAGCTGAATGCGCTCAGGCTTCTAACTGCTACAACAAGGGTACTTTTAGTCAATGGATTTAAAGGATCAGATTCCGTAAATATATTTCCCACTTTGTAAACAACACGAAGGAGCCAGCACTGGCTTTTGCACCTTCTCTGCCCTGCATGTACCCCGGACAGCCTGTGTGCACCTAATGAACCCCACTGTTAGTGGTTTCAGTTTCCATTCAAGGCTACGCTCATACGGACGGGTGTAGTGGCAATAGACATGAACATCTGAGGGCTGCGAAGAGTGGCAGAAAACAACTGTACAATTTAAGCATTTGCAGGTAAAGGGACATGATTTTTTAATAAAACTTACGTCGCAGCTAACTTTGCCCTACGCCTCCAGAAGCCCAGTGCGCAAATGAAGAGCGCAACTCTAAGAAGTTTGGTTTGGGATGGGGAAAAGGGAAGGGAGAAGCAAGCTACCAGCACACCCTCCTACGTAATGCGAAACAAAGATGGCGTTGGACTGTCCACATGGGCCGTCCTAAAAGTGGACAAGGCAGATACCAAAAAGCCAGATTGCCAATCGTACGCCAGCGTTTAACATAAACGCTGACACACGCCAATCAAAAAGACGGGCGGGCTTAAAGCCTCTTCTGAAATCGTATCGATTTCAAAAGCCCCCCGCATAGCAAGTGTAAGGCATGCGCGCTGCTAACGCCAGGCGAGACTTAAAGAGAGCAAAAGTTAACTTTCCTTTTCAAATAATTCACTAAGAACTTTTATTAGTTCTCCCAAGTTAGGAGACCAATTTTTACTTGATATCTTGGCAACTATTTTTTCCAAACATCCGCTATAATGGAGCTTGTGGCTCCGTGTACTTTATGAAACCTTGGTTGAAAAATATTTTGTGTAGCAGCCATTTATATAAGATGGTGTCAATTCTTGCTCTATACTTTAAAGAAAGAGATAATAGTCGTAGATTTATATTTTTTATATTAATCAATTTGTCTTCAGAATTTCTGTTGAATAAGTGCAACTGGCACTCGGGCTAAAAGGGATGTTGTGTAGTAAACAGATGTATCTCCAGTAATTCTGTAGTCCAACGTGAAAGTGTTACCGCTAGCATTGACAGGTAAAAGGCCTATACTCCCCTTTGTTTATCATCTTGTCCTTTACTTCATTTGAGACGGGGATGCTACATCAGCTCACTTGAGCAGTATGTACATTTCTGGGATCAGCAGAGCACCTTTCTGTAAGCAGTATCTTTTGTTGACTCACTAGAATAAATTTGGAGGTAAACAATCCGTTTACAGATGTCTTTTCAGCCTCTCAGGATTTAGCATAAGTTAGATTCTGAGGTAAGCAATCTTTTTACAAATACCGTTTCAGGCTCTCTGGACTTATCATTCTGTTTTTCAAAATTCCTAGCCATTTCGCTGTTGAGGAAGAAGCCACTTACCTTGGCTATTTTGTGTTTGTAATGGTTTCTATCAAGTGGGTAATCTGGGGGAGACCTACAGACTAAGAGAGCCTGTGTCTAGGGAAACTGATTCTTTAGATAGGAAACTGGGTTTCTCACAGACATTCATGGATTCAGTACCGAGACACACTACAGGGTGATAGCAGCTTTTGTGCATCACAAAATGTTAAGAGCTTAGGCAGTAACCGATTCAAATGGGGTTAAAGTTGTGCTGAACCAAGTATTCGAATTCCATCCTCATTTAACCCCTTCAGCGCGGCGCAAATTCTCGCGCTGTGCTGAAGGTTCTATTGAGCCAACGCACTCATGATGGAACGGTTCCGTCATGAGCACAGGCCAACCGACGCTCATGATGGAACCGTTACGTCATGAGCACCGAAGGGGTTACGAGTTATTCTAGTAACCCCTTTTAGACCAGTCTAATCTGTAGGACTTGGGATGTTCAACAAGTGAGGAGACTTTACTGCATGAGCATTATCTGAGCCCTATCCAGGAACGCCCCTGACCCTAGTCAGAACAACCTTGAAATTCAAGCTTGACCTGGCTTAGAAAAGCAGAGATGGTCTAGGATAGAATTGGTTTGATTTTACTTCTTTCTGACTGCAGACTGTGCATGCACTAAATTTCTATAGAACTCTTAATTTTGCAGCATGTTCCTAACAATGCTCAGTTCTCAAAAGAAACTGAGTCACAGTTCCCTTCCTCCTTATGTCCTCCTCTTCCCATTGCACAGTTCCCTTCCTCCTTATGTCCTCCTCTTCCCATTGCACAAGCAACCTGTCACTATTGTAATCACTGTATAAGCTGCTAGCATAGCACTGTACAGGGTATGTCCTGAGACAATTTCCATTTGTTCAGTACCTAAAATACATTAGTGAGTTCTAGGTTCTCTGCCCCCGATGCCACCCTTGAAAATGTCTGAATCTATAGAACAGTCATTCAGCGAAAATTTTCATTTGCATTATTACATGTTTGATTTCGAAATTGTAGTGCAACCCTAGGTGTTTTCTGCCCTTACAGACATCAGTAAATGCCTGGAAAAAGTAATTTGTTTACGGTTCTGTGACTTCCAATATTAAAGGAAAACACTCTGGCTTTTCTAGGCAAGGTATTTCAAGCCAGTTGGCCAAGAGCTTGGTTATCTTGTAATAGCTGTGCATCACAGGCACCAATAACCTGGGGGCCTGTATACGGCCTGGTATCATATGATGAAAGACTGGTGTCATGGGCATCTCTGAAGCAAACAGTTGCCACTTGTCTAGCATTGTAGAGCTGTTTCTTTCCTAGGTGGAAACATTCCATTTTCGTTGGATCATTAACATGGTTGGTCACATTACTAAAAAGCAATTTAAACTACTTCCCTTACCAAAAATAACGTTCAAGAGCTACTGTACAGGCTTTAATAGAAACCCCTCATTTTTTGAATACCTGGCTGCTTTCTCAAGATACTGTTGCTTGCAGTATTTGATAATTAAAAATGCACATAAATGTCATGTGGTGCAAATGTGGTCTTTAGCGAAGGGTTGTCCTTTCTGTTTTCTTGCGCGAAACAGGTTTTCCTCTGTTAATATAATTAAAAACATACAAGTCCTGAAACATGAACTATATCCTTCCCTCTTGTCTTCTTCAGCATAATTTTGAAGAAGCCAAGAGCACAGAATAGGCATCCAATATAACATGCCACTATAATGTATTCTGAGAAGGCTTCCCAATAGCTTCATTGAAATTACTGCATTTTGAAGACTGTCCTGCTTTGCATAGTCCTCTATAAGAGTGCCAGCTACTGATGTGGTCTCCCTAAAAGATTTCTTTTAGGTCTGGGTTTTGACGAGAACCTGTCAAAGGGACCGATTGCTCACAGTGTACACGCAGAATGGGCTTTGGGCGTGACCTTTTCAACCATTGACTTTTAATGACCAACCTTTCACCCGTTGGGTTGAGAGTTTTCAGTCATGTCTTCGCTTAACCACATGGAGTACTCATCCCAATTAATTATATTGGCTGTTTCAATCAATACATTTGTAGAGCGCGCTACTCACCCGTGAGGGTATCAAGGCGCAGGAGGGAGGGGGGGGGGGGGGGGCGCTACTGCTCGAATAGCCAGGTCTTGAGGTGTCTCCTGAAGGTGAGATGGTCCTCGGTCAGTCGTAGGTGTGCGGGGAGGGAGTTCCATGACTTGGCTGCCAGGTAGGAGAACGATCTTCCTCCGGTGGTGGCTTTGCGAATCCGTGGGATGGTGACGAGGGTTAGGCTGGTGGAGCGGAGCTGGCTGGTGGGGGTGTAGAACGAGAGGCGGTTGTTGAGGTATTCGGGGCCCATGTTGTGGAGCGCTTTGTGTGCGTGGGTGAGCAGCCTGAATGAGATCCTCTTGCTGACGGGGAGTCAGTGCAGGTTTCTCAAGTGGGCGGATATGTGGTTGTGGCGAGGGATGTCGAGGATGAGTCGTGCGGAGGCGTTCTGTATGCGCTGAAGGCGTTTCTGAAGTTTGGCTGTGGTTCCTGCGTATGGGGCGTTCCCGTAGTCCAGTCGGCTGGTGACTAGGGCCTGGGTGACCGTCTTTCTGGTTTCGGTGGGGATCCACCGGAAGATCTTTCGGAGCATGCGCAGGGTGTTGAAACATGAGGACGAGACTGCGTTGACTTGCTTGGTCATCGTGAGGGAGGAGTCCAGGATGAATCCCAGGTTGCGTGCATGGTCCGTGGGTGTCGGTGCGGTGCCCAGCGTTGTGGGCCACCAGGAGTCGTCCCAGGCGGATGGGGATTGTCAGAGGATGAGGACCTCCGTCTTGTCCGAGTTGAGCTTCAGACGGCTGTGCTTCATCCATTCTGAGACATCTTTCATTCCGTCCTGGAAGTTGGCTTTGGCGGTGAGATGGTCTTTGGTGACGGAGAGTATCAGTTGGGTGTCGTCGGCGTAGGAGATGATGTTGATGTTGTGTTTGCGTGCAATGGTGGCGAGGGGGCTCATGTAGATATTGAAGAGGGTTGGGCTGAGTGAGGAGCCCTGGGGTACGCCGAAGATGATCTTGGTGGCCTCGGAGCGGAAGGGAGGGAAGCGGACTCTCTGGGTTCTGTTCGAGAGGAACAATGTGATTCAGTCCAGGATCCCAGTGTTGTAGAGGCAGGTTATTAGGGTGCGGTCGCAGACTGTATCAAAGGCTGCCGAGAGGTCCAGGAGGATGAGAGCGGCTGTCTCTTCGTTGTCCATCAGGGTCCTGATGTCATTGGTGGCTGCGATGAGGGCGGTCTCGGAGATGTGGTTGGCTCAAAATCCAGACTGGGATGGGTCGAGCGAGTTGTTTGCTCCGAAGAATATAGTCCGCTGTTTGTTGGTGGTCTTCTCGATGGCTTTAGCCGGGAAGGGGAGAAGAGAGATGGGGCGGACGTTCTTGAGGTCTTTGGGGTCCGCTGTTGGTTTCTTCAGAAGGGCGTTGATTTCAGCATGTTTCCAGCTTCCAGGGAAGGTGGCTGACGTGAAGGAGCTGTTAATAATGTTCCGGAGGTGGGGTGCGTTGATGGTGTTGGCTTTTTGAAGATATGATGAGGCCATGGGTCGGAGGGGGAGCCGGAGTGGATGGTGTTCATGACGCGGGTGGTGTCTTCAGTGCTGATGGGCGTCAATGCGCTGAGAATGGTGATGGGGGTCGTTGGTTTGGTGGCTGGAGGCGGAGTCTGGGCTCCGAAGCTGTCGTGTATATCTGCGATCTTGCGGTGGAAGAATGTGGCGAGGGAGTTGCAGAGGTCTTGCTACGGTGTGATGTCGTTGTTGCTGGCGTTTGGGTTGGAGAGCTCTTTGACGATGCTGAAGAGTTCTTGCTGTTGTGGGTGTTGTTGTCCAGCCTCTCTTTGAACGATGTCCTCTTGGTGGTGCGGATCATCTGGTGGTATTCACGGGTGGCGCTCTTGAGGGCTGTCATGTTTTTTTATGTCCGTTTGTGGCGCCAAGCTTTTTTGAGGATTCAGCATTATTCCTTTGCGATTTTGAGGGCGTCTGTGGACCATGAGGTTTTTTTGTTGCTAGTCTTGCCTGGGGGTTTCTTCAGTGGGGCGAGGTCGTCTGCGCAGTTGGTGATCCACTGTGCGAGATTGTCTGCTGTGTCGTTGGTGTTGGGGGTGTCGACAGGTGGGTTCTGGCTCAGCAATGTGGTCAGCTGGTCTGTGGTGACTTTGCTCCAGCATCTGTAGCGTGTGGTGGTGGGATGTGGTTTTCTTGAAGGTGAAGTGGATGCAGCTGTGGTCGGTCCAGTGTAGTCTGGTGGAGTGGCTGAAGGAGACGTGGTTGCTGGCGGAGAAGATGGGGTCGAGCGTGTGGCCATCGAGGTGGGTGGGCATGTCCACCAGTTGCTTGAGTTCGAGGTGGTCTAGCAGGGCGGTGGTGGTGTTGTCGTTGTTTTTCTCCAGGTGGAAGTTCAGGTCCCCTAGGAGGATGTACTCTGATGAGGCTAGGGCGTGCGGGCTGATGAAGTCGGCGATGGTTTCGCTGAATTGTGTCTGTGGGCCTGTAGATGAGCGTTCCTCTGAGGGTGGTCCGGGGGTCAGTGTGGATCTGGAAGTGTAGGTGTTCGGCGGCGGTGAGTGTGTCTTCGGCGTTGGTTGTGACGCTGATGGTGTTCCTGTAGATGATGGCGATTCCTCCTCCAGTTTTGTTGACTCGGTCCTTCCGGGTGATTTTGTAGCCGTCCGGGATGGCTATGGCGATGTCGGGGGGCCGAGAAGGCGTTCATCCAGGTTTCCGTGAGGAAGGCGACGTCTGGTGCTGTTGTATCAAGGAGTTCCCAGAGTTCGACGGCGTGTTTGTGGACAGAGCGGGTGTTGAGGAGGATGCACTTGAGGTGGTTGTTGTTGTCGTTGCTGTGTTCGGGGTGTGGGTTCGGAGGCAATTGACTTTGCATGATTGGCAGGTGAAGGGTCCGTGGGTGCGCCTCGGGGTGGCTCGGTGGCAGGCGGCAGGTCGTCCTGTGTTGAGTGCGATGAGGGTGGCGGAGTCGTATCTCAGTCGGGTGCCCTGGCAACGGCTGGGGCCAGGGGTTCTGGCGCTGGGCAAGGTCCAGGCGCGGATGGGCACAGACGGGCTTGCCTTTGGTGCGCCAGCGATGTGCCCACTGCGCGCTTCCGCGCAGCGACCTCCATTAGAGGCGAAGTGGGAGGGAGGAGCAGCTGGGAGGTTGGAGCGGGGGGGCCAATGGGCAAGGGCACGGGCGACAGAGGTCAAACAGGGGGCGGGCCGCATGGGAGCAGCGGCAGGAAGCGGGGGCAGGGGGGGCACAGAGGGCAGTGGCGCGAAAGGGAGCGCCTAGCAGGCAAAAGGGGAGACAAAGAACAATGCAAAAAAACAACAGCGAGGTCCAAAAGGCAATATGGGGGGCAAAAGAGTTAGCCGTCCGAGCAGCAGTTTCCAGCGGCGGCGAACCCTCGGTGGCAGCGGAAGTGAGGCACGGGCACCCAGGAGGAGCCGTGCGGCGTAGGGAGTGACCCGGGTTAGGTTACACTTGTTGTTTGGATGTATCCTTGCACCTCGACTTGAGTGGTTACATTGAACTGCATGAAGAGCTGCTTTACAACTATAGCACTCTGTGTGCTCCTACTGACTTTATCCTATGTGTCTTTAATATGTGAACAGTGAACGGCGAAAAACGTTCTTAAGAGGTTTTCTATAGCGCACTGGTCCTACACTTGAAACTGACTGCATGCGCGGTGGGTGTTGGTATTACTTTTTTTAGTTAGGGTTTTTGAGGCAGGGCTTTTAATTGCTTGGCGCGTGACCTGGGAACCCCAGTTACCCATAGCATTTGGTCATATTGCTGCATACAGGTACACAGAATATCACTTGGCCAGAGACACAAGCTATTGCAGTTCAAATTCCCACATAGAGTATATCTTACTCCGGAGGACACAGCTAAATGACACTAGCAAAACAGACCACTGTCTTAAATGCCAGGCCCTGGTAGAGGACTTTGCACATCTGACATGGAACTGCCCCACCATTGCCAGGTATTGGCTATCGATATACTCACATATTGCAAACAAGCATTGGTATAGCCAATAGGTCTTGCTTTTGGGACCTTATAAGTGTTTAGCCATGCTGCATTTTACCCTGTGTAAGTGTTTAGCCATGCATCAAAGGAGGCTGTTGAGAAAATAAGGGAAGGAAAGGGGTTAACTATGATGTTATCAGGGTTAAATTGTACTAGCGGCCAGAGCTGCTGATTTTAGAACATGGCAAAGCAAGTACGGCCCCCTGCATCGGCCGACCATTCTGTGGTACAGAGCATATCTCTTTATTTCCCTAACTGAAAAAGGGAAAAACGCGTAAGGTAGTGTCTTTCAGGTTGTAAAGCGCTTTAATGAAAGCGGGCAAAATTTGGGTTATAACAAATATGCATATAAGAAGCATGTGTTCTCACCATAACGGAGGGTGGAAGATATTACTGCTTCTGATCTATCCACTGCTAATAAAGCAGGCTTGCATTCCTAACTGTTGACCGCTCTATTTTAGGAGCATTGGGCGATTGGTCACCGAAAAAGCCTACTTTCTGTGCTGACGAAGTTCAATATGGTCGTGGTAACTGTGTTAGAGGGCGGGTCTTGCTGGATAACTGCGAGGAATACCTGGGCAGGAAGTGCTCATTAAAGGCAGGCACTCATCACCGCTCAGGAATATTGCTAGGAGCGCGGACTTTCAACTGGGTGGTGAGTCACCGGCTTTTGGTATCCGTTCTCACCGGTGCCAACGCTCTGTATGCTGATAACTGTAGGGGCCATCAAGTTCAGAATTTTTTCACTAATACTTTGAGGTGCAGGAGTTAGCCAGTTTTGATTCTCCTACAATTGCAGTGAACTGGACTCGCCTGTTATGTAACTCCACTTTGCAAGTTTATTCTACTCAAAAAAATAAATACATATCAAATGTGCATCCACATCATTGCTCTCGTAATGAAAGTTCAGGTACACTGCAGGCTGACCGCAATCTGAGGTGGGCACAAAGTTAAAAAATCAGGCACAGTCGTTTTGCAGCTGTTTCTGCTCATGAGGTCTCACGGCTATAGCTGCCGACTTTGAAGCAGGGAAACCAAGGTTTGAGCCTCGGGTCGACCCCACTTCCTGTGATGTTGGGCAAAGCACGTAATATCCCTGTGCCTACCAAAAACGTTGGGAATGTATTTGTACGTAACATCAATGCCCCTCATGTGAAGCGCTCCAATACCTTCGGGTCTCGTTCCCGCGATGTAGATCTGCAAAATAAATAAATAAACCCACTGGAAGGGTTATTACTGTTTGCTAATTTCCCTGAGAGGTGACCCCCTGCGTGACACTTGTCTAAGAGCTCGTTCACGAGCCGAGCAGTGTGTGTGTGTGTGTGTTTGGGGGGGGTGTGTGTATATATGTGTCAATAATATTATTTACCATGTAAAGCATGCAAAAACATCATGGGGAAACACAGGTTTGTGGACAAACAGTACCCGGAGAAATCAGCACAAGTGTTTAGCCATGCTACCCCGTGTGAAAGTCTCTTGGAAGCTGCGGGGGCCCAGAACTGGAAACAGGGTGCCTGAGAGGGAGGGAGGGAGAGGTGAGACAGGCAGGGGAGAGAGAGTAGAGCAATGTAAACCAGTGTGTGTGGCCACGCTAATTAGATAGATGGCCCCTGTGTGCTGCTGCTCACTCCCGCAAAGTTGATGCCGCCACACGCACGAGTGTTCGGAAAAAGCAGACTGATTCCAAAAGGTCATATCATAGAGCAGCACATGCGCGCTGCGCCAGGCTGGACCTAAAAATGACAGACCTTACACTTCAGCCGGAACTGGCAATGGCACTCATAGGCTATACCGCGGACCTTCCCTGATCAACAGGCAGATTAATCTCCATGGAACTGCTATTGGTGAAACGTGAGATCGCAGTGCACTGGGGCAGTCTAGCTCTCTCCTCCCCGACTGCCTGGCACAAGTCTGACACAATGCAACACCACTAGCACGGACTATTCTACCTTACAACCTGGGGCATCACGCCCTGTAGATATTTGGCAGCCCCTACGCAAGTACCTGCTTACCCTAGAACAAGACACTACAGACACCATCGCCCTCAATCTCCACATGACATGTTGGACTGATGGCATGTTCGGATACACCACTGTCCTCATAGATAACACGTCTTGCACACTTAGGATATATTTCCAACCTTTCTCCTCTATATACCCTAAACTTGGTCATTAAAGAAGTGCTGAGAGATAGAGGTATTGTGATATACGTACTGTGACATGACTATTCAAAATGTTAATGCTAGATGCACCTCATGTAGATGTGAAAAACTAATAAAGTTTAAAAAATATTTTTTCGCTGAAAAAAAACCAAAGGTTACAGGGATGTTATAGTTAAGAAATAGAATTTAAAAAACCTTAGAAATTCTAGTTCGACTCAGATTTCACTTGTACAAAACCATAGAAATTCAGCAGTAATAGTTACCTGAGCTAACTAGAACTTACACCCCCACAATGCACTGCTTATGACCTCACATATTACATCGCTCATGACATGGTCAGTGACATCATTGATGACCTCATTCCAGGAGTGTGTTTTGCAAACGTTTCTGAGGCTTAAAGATATATACTAAGTTACATCATAAGTTAAATTACTATTCTTTCTGTAATAGCAATTAGTCATACTATTTCTAACATAGCTCATCTGAGTGGCTGTGTGACTGTATCTCTGTGTGAGTGGATATCCGATTATGGGTATGTGAGTAGCAGTATGGGTGAGTTAGTGGCTGTGTGAGCGTCTGCATAGGTGTGTGAGTGGGTGTGTGAGCGACTGCAGGGCCAGCTCTAGGGAGGTGTGACCGGTGCCATGGCACCTAGTGCTAACTTTGGGGGTGCCGTGTTTTGAAATATATTGTGGATGTAAAAGCACCTGCTGCAGCTTCTTTGCCTCCAGCAATTACAGGCAACAATAAATGTCAATATAACTCTGGTGATTATTGTCACTATAACTCTGGAGAGATCGGAGTTTTGTCTAGTGGAAATTTTTACTCCGCATAAGGTAGTGCAGAGGGTTAGTATGCCTGCTGCAAAGAACGTGCACCATACAGATCACAGTTGTGCATATAATGTAAATAGTTCATTGAGTTACTGCTTTTGTCACAGAGATCCTTTTGTTACTTGCAGTTTATAGGTTAAAATCCTTATATCGAGTAATGACTTGTAAATGGTCTTTAAAAAGCTGCATGCAGACTCCGAGGTATATGTTATGTTACGTTAATTGATATTTGTAAAGCCCTAAATCACCGTCGGGTCTCTTGGCGCTAAGGAAGGAGTAGGTTTAGGCTGCAACACAACACTAGGGTCGAGCTTGGGGTTAAGCTGTATAGGTTAGAATGTTTTCTTACCCAGTCTTCTCTGTGTGCTGTTTGTTTGGTGGGGTGTAGGAAAGATTGATGTGTGCGTGACATTGGAGGGTGCTGCTCAATTTGTGTTGTGGTGAAGTTGGTACTATAGCTGAGCAGAGCTGCTTGAGGAATGCACTCGGAGTAAGAGTGTATCATGCAAATGTTTTGTGACCCATTGACCAAGCGTGGAAATTCCCTGCTACTGTATACATGTTAAATGCTGCCCAACTCTACTGGCACTTTCTTTGTAGTAGTGACACTTATTTTTAGTGCTTGCACAGGTATATATTCAAAACGGAAGTAGAGGAACAATTCTGATTTTTTGGGACATTTTGTCTTTAGAAAGTGCACATAGGAAAAGGCCTTTATGTTATTTTTTATTTGGTTTACTGTGCTTAGTATACTTGCGACTGTTGCATGTACTTTTTCACCTGTCATTGCCATTTGTGAATGGAATCTCTTAAAAGAAGCGAGCACAGTTATAAATAAGCAGTCTAGCTGTATCGTCTCGGCTCGGGAAGAAGTAGATTTGTTTAGAGCTGGTGGTAAGGCTTTTTCTGTTAAACTATACAAAGAAACACATGGGGTATGGTACACCCAACCGGCTTCAAGTTCTAAAATTCAGATATTCCTTCTGGCTACATTTCTCTGTCAGTCTGTAGATAAAATATACTCTTTAATTTTCTAGAATTAGAATTTTGAGTTCTAATGACAAATTAATTGGTTGTCTGTGTTTTGGTGCAGTGTAGGATGCTTGATAAAATACCTATAGGCTGCTTCGTTTTAGTCGTGACTTATTCATCCATATGTGTAGTCGTCTGAGGAATAAGTCTGAGTTTCCTATGGTGCTGTACTGATGATGATTATAAGGAACAAAGAAGCATTCCTTTTAGCTTGAATCTATCCAACTACAATTGTGTTGGTGGTCCAGAGAGATAATTGATTCTTGCCTAGAAATTGTTCTCAATTGCAGGATGTAAACAAGCGTACTTTGACATTTTCAAGGCTTGTTTGTGGTTGCCAATCAGTCTCCCTTTGAGACTATTGGCGTTGTCAATGTTTTTTTAACCAAAAACCACATTAAATGCTTATTTAATGTGGTCTATGGGATAATAAATGTTATTAAATGTGACTGATTTAGTACAGACACAATCTATGTATGCAAGCCTTTGAAATGAATCCCACAGGACAATTGCCTGTATTTTCTCGGTGATCACCCTTAGTAGGATTAAAGAGTTTGGTCTATGTTATAAGTACTTCATAGATTTCTAGTGGCATTTCAGGTGAGTATTACAACTGTCAATTTACTTGGGGTATCCCCTACCTTGTATTCTTCTGTGTTGCTACTTTTAGCTACTTCCTCATCTCCAATTTTGTTTCCTGTGCCTTGCGTACTCAGAGTTGATCTGTCTGGTGTTACTGTCCAAGGTAATGTTAGTGCACTTAACAAATCAGTTGCTTACATTCAGCAATGCTTTATCTGGTAGAGACTAGATCTAGACACAGATTCCCTACCTTAGAATTAACCCTAGACCCAAGACTGGATCCAGAAATGTTTATCTCTGCGCGTCAGTGGAGGGCATCGAGCAAATCCGTAACTACGTTGTCCACTGGATGTAACGTTGTCAGTCCATAAAAGCCCTCCCTTGATGCGCAATTGTCTATTTCTTCTGCAGCTACTTTCTGTGATACAACTTAGAGCCGCATATAAAAACTGCCATGGAAACAGTGTGCCCAAAAAGAATCCTCCTTTTGAAAAACATGTGTATTAAGTATTAGCCGTTGTTTGTTGTGTCTTAGAGATATAGATAGATATTTATTTTAATACCAACAAAGGTGCATAGAAGGGATCTGGAAGAAAGAAGAGAAACCGGGTCAGTAAGCAATCTGCAGTTATATCTAGTCTCTCCCAGATAAGGCATTAATGAAGGTAAGTACCTTATTGATCTGATAGAGACGTCTAGCCGCAGACTCCTTACCTTAGAATAGATACCCAAGCAATACCATCATGGGGAGGGATTGTGAACTGATTCCAAGAAATATCGCGACTATGCTATCCAGTCAGCATTAGAAAAAGACACCACTTGCGAGGAAGGGAGATGTGGAAGAAAACATCCCACCTGAAAACTCTCCATAGCTGTGCAAAGACACGGAAGAGAAGGCATGGCAGAAGAACAAGACCGAAGTGGACAGAGCCAACTCAATGGAAGTCTATGCAAACAACCAGGCTGCAGCGTAAAAGAAATTAGTATTGGAAGATCCAACCCCAGAAATGAAAGCCCAACCAAAGGGCCAGTGTAAAGAAGAAAAGGACAGAAAAAGGCAGCCTCCACATCCTAGAAAGGATCCAGACACCACTCAAGGGCATATTTGTTAGCCTATTAGCACAAGGGAGACGAGCCCCCGAGGCGTAAGAACAACAATCCTCTGTATGATCCACCCCGCAGTGTCTAAGCACAGATCCAAAGAACTACCGAATGATCGCCTTCTGGACATGGAGGGCAAGACATATGCAAGTTCTCTCCTCATGGAATTAGCAGAATGGGTCACTAAGGAGAATTTGCTTCCCTTCTACCAAACGGGGTTCCGCCCGGGAGGCTCAACCATAGACCACATCATAGCCCTATCATACATCATACAACAATCAATGGCTCAGGGCGACCAGCCTCTTTTTGCCTGCTTCATTGATTACACAGCAGCCTTTGATGGCGTTGACCTAAACATCTTATGGAGCAAATTGGCGGGCTGGAATATCTGTCTAACTTCTACAAGCCATCAGATCTCTGTACACTCAGACGTGGGTAAGAGTTAAACTTTCGTGTGAATCAGCCACGGAAAAAATTAGCACAGACCACGGGCTAAAACAAGGCTGTGTCCGTGCCCCGCATCTTTTCATCTTATATACAGCTGACTTGGGCAAGGCACTGCAGGGAACAAACCTGGCGATTCCTAGGATCGGGGGAACCAGACTCCAATTGATTCAGTACGCAGATGACCTGGTCCTATTGGACCACACCAAAGCTGGTCTTCAAAAAGGTTTAACAGCACTAGCAGATTACAACGCAAAAAACAAATTGGTTGCAAATACAACAAAATCTAAAATACTGATCTTTGGCTGCTATCCAAAAAAGAAGCTAACAAAATGGAGACGGGGACCACTCACGCTATCTAGCACACAATCATAAAACTACCTCGGAGTTTGGCTCAGCGAAACTGGTCGGCCACAGGTTCATCGACTCAAGCTCCTGCAGATAGCCAAAATGGTAACTTACGCCATCTGTAAACTCAATGCCACTTTGAAAAGCCCAACCACCATAGCCATCCAACGAGTTCTGAAAGCAAAATTATTACCCTCCCTCAATTACGCCACACAGGCGTTCCCAGGCAAATTGGGACAAGATCTCGAAAAGATCAACTGTGCAGCCTACAAAAAGCTATTTTGCCTTCCGTCATGCACAAGGAACACTTTAATTCGCCTAGAATGAAATCTCACGCGGCAATCCTTTGAAGAACTAGCAAGCCTTGCAAAATATTATCTAACGACCATAGCACCAGAGAACTCGATGAAGCATGTAATAAATAAAATATTCACAAAGTCGGGCAACCCGTGGTCAGCCGGCCTAACTTCAGCCAAAGAGCGCTTGAATCTAGCAACAGAGAACTGGGACCCTAACACAATAAAATGTACAACCATCAAATCAGTAATGAAAAAGCAAGTGAGATCCTGCTCACGAAAACTGGACATTGAAGCTTTGATGGTCAGAGGCTTTCACGAGTCCCAAAGCTCTCCTCACATTTTAAATGGCCACAAACCACATCTTGTACAGTCATTGGGCAGGCAAGCCCTACAAAGGATTCTGGCTGCAAGATTGCATGTGCTCCCTTTAAAACAGCTGTACCCTTCTGTCAAAGTTGGCCCAGCGATTACGGAGTGTCGTCTCTGCCACTACAAGCGTGAAACACTGTCTCACATCCTATTATGCTGTCCTGCCCTGCTGTCAGTCCGTAGACTTCTTCTCCAACTGGGTCCATGGACGGTAAAAGAGGCAGTTCTTCAATTATACTTGCTGGATACGGTGAAGCACATGGCCAACTTCGCCAAATTCATCTACCATGCGCGACTAGCCCTAATGTATAGGCCAACTATGGTATAAAATTGACTTTTAACTGGTGGAAGGTCCTATGTAGCACGTGCCTCCCACACATACACGGTTTTATTGAAATTGTAAATATCTTTTTATACTGCTTGCTTTTTAGGGCTCGACCTCTGCAATGCGCTTGCGCATTCAGAGGTCGAGCCATATAGCAGCCTAACCAGAGTTCAACTAAACTGGCGATTTGATGAAGTGCCCGTGCGCTTTTTAGGTCAATGCGCAAGCGCATTGACCTAAAAAGCGCGTGCACATCAAAGCCAGCCATCTGTTCCCCAGCGTGGTGCCACCAGCAGCAGCTCTTCAAAGGTATCCGCCCGCCCCCCTGCTGCATCAAAGGCTTTCATTTCCCGGCCGCGTTTTTTTAACTTTCATTTCGCGGCTGCAAGCCTTTCCTGCCGAGCGTTTACATTTTACTTTTCTCTGCACCAGTATGTTTATTATAAAGGCTCGCATAAATTAAGTGACCCACTGTTCGTAATATGACCTAATTAATAAACGTGCTCCAAGGTCCTTTCAAGAAAGCACAGAAAAAACATGCATGCATGTCTGTACAGAGGCCACATTGCATGGGCACAGAAGTCCGCTTTTCACTTCAGCACTGTCCTTGGGAAAACGTAGCATTTCTATTACTAGGTACACTCTAAATAGGAGCAATAAACCTTTTCTTCTAAAGACCCGGTGCAAATATGGCTGCCTTCTTATCCAGCTTTTAACGGTAATGTCCGCCGTCTTGGTTTTTGTAGCTGATTAAGTGCCTGTTCCTATTAGGCAAGGGAGTAAAGCATGTCTTCAAATTACTTCTTGTGTAAGAAGATATTTTTTTAGATGGCTGCATACTACGTCACGCCCCATCTTTACAAATTACATCTATACGTATTTTATCCAAGGAATGCCACAAGCAGTTTCCGTTTGGCATTTCACCAAGGACGTTGTGGTAAGTTTGGACTGTGATTTTTACCAAACTGAAAATCATAATCTTTGGGGTGCACATTTGATCCTGTCGTCCAGGAAGTGGACCCCAGCCTCCTGCTAGACAACACAATTTGAGCTTGATTGAGGTGATGCCAACATTCGGAGCAAAAACCTTTTCTCTGTTTTGGGAGTGTCCCACCACATCTAATGTTACAGCAGTTGTCTTTGCAACATATATTTTGAGCTTAGGTGCATATTCCACACCCTACATTCTGGCAAGGTTCCAGTATACCACCATTCACTATGGCCAGATTGGTAGCTATTTGGATTAATAATACCGTCAGTTCAAGTTTGCATTACAGGTAGCCACCAAATCACCAAACGACCCACCACACAGCTCCACTGATGCACCCACCACACAGCTCTACCGATGCAGCCACCACACAGCTCCACCGATGCACCCACCACCCAGCTCCACCGATGCACCCACCACCCAGCTCCACCGATGCACCCACCACACAGCTCCACCGATGCACCCACCACACAGCTCCACCGATGCATCCACCACACAGCTCCACCGAGGCACCCACCATAGAGCTCCACCAAGGCACCCACCACACAGCTCCACCGATGCAGCCACCACACAGCTCCACCGATGCACCCACCACACAGCTCCACCGATGCAGCCACCACACAGCTCCACCTACACAGCTCCACTGATGCACCCACCACACAGCTCCACCGATGCACCCACCACACAGCTCCACCGATGCACCCACCACACAGCTCCACAGAGGCACCCACCACACAGCTCCACCGAACGACCCACCACACAGCTCCACCAATGCACCGTAACGAACTCTGTAGTCAGATACCAGGACACCGAGGCACCCACCATACAGCTCCACTGATGCACCCACCACACAGCTCCACCGATGCACCCACCACACAGCTCCACCGACACAGCTCCACCGATGCACCCAAAACACAGCTCCACCGATGCACCCACCACACAGCTCCACCGAGGCACCCACCATACAGCTCCACCGAGGCACCCACCATACAGCTCCAACAAGGCACCCACCACACAGCTCCACCGATGCACCCACCACACAGCTCCACCGACACAGCTCCACCGATGCACCCACCACACAGCTCCACCGAGGCACCCACCACACAGCTCCACCGAGGCACCCACCACACAGCTCCACCGATGCACCCACCACACAGCTCCACCGAGGCACCCACCACACAGCTCCACCGAGGCACCCACCACACAGCTCCACCGAGGCACCCACCACACAGCTCCACCGAGGCACCCACCATACAGCTCCACCGAGGCACCCACCATACAGCTCCACCGAGGCACCCACCACACAGCTCCACCGATGCACCCACCACACAGCTCCACCGATGCACCCACCGCACAGCTCCACCGATGCACCCACCGCACAGCTCCACCGAGGCACCCACCATACAGCTCCACCGAGGCACCCACCATACAGCTCCACCGAGGCACCCACCATACAGCTCCACCGAGGCACCCACCATACAGCTCCACTGAGGCACCCACCATACAGCTCCACTGAGGCACCCACCATACAGCTCCACTGATGCAGCCACCACACAGCTCCACCGATGCACCCACCACACAGCTCCACCGAGGCACCCAACACACAGCTCCACAGATGCACCCAACACACAGCTCCACAGATGCACCCACCACCCAGCTCCACCGATGCACCCACCACCCAGTTCCACCGATGCACCCACCACCCAGTTCCACCGAGGCACCCACCATACAGCTCCACTGATGCAGCCACCACACAGCTCCACCGATGCACCCACCACACAGCTCCACCGAGGCACCCAACACACAGCTCCACAGATGCACCCACCACCACAGATGCACCCACCACCCAGCTCCACCGATGCACCCACCACACAGCTCCACCGATGCACCCACCACCCAGCTCCACCGATGCACCCACCACACAGCTCCACCGACACAGCTCCACCGATGCACCCACCACACAGCTCCACCGATGCACCCACCACACAGCTCCACTGAGGCACCCACCACACAGCTCCACCGATGCAGCCACCACACAGCTCCACCGATGCACCCACCACACAGCTCCACCGATGCACCCACCACACAGCTCCACCTACACAGCTCCACCGAGGCACCCACCACACAGCTCCACCGAGGCACCCACCACACAGCTCCACCAAACGACCCACCACACAGCTCCACCAATGCACCGTAACGAACTCTGTAGTCAGATACCAGGACACCGAGGCACCCACCATACAGCTCCACTGATGCACCCACCACACAGCTCCACCAATGCACCCACCACACAGCTCCACCGACACAGCTCCACCGATGCACCCAAAACACAGCTCCACCGATGCACCCACCACACAGCTCCACCGAGGCACCCACCATACAGCTCCACCGAGGCACCCACCATACAGCTCCAACAAGGCACCCACCACACAGCTCCACCGATGCACCCACCACACAGCTCCACCGACACAGCTCCACCGATGCACCCACCACACAGCTCCACCGAGGCACCCACCACACAGCTCCACCGAGGCACCCACCACACAGGTCCACCGATGCACCCACCACACAGCTCCACCGAGGCACCCACCATACAGCTCCACCGAGGCACCCACCACACAGCTCCACCGAGACACCCACCACGCAGCTCCACCGATGCAGCCACCACACAGCTCCACCGATGCAGCCACCACACAGCTCCACCGATGCCCCCACCACACAGCTCCACCGATGCCCCCACCACACAGCTCCACCGATGCACCCACCACACAGCTCCACCGATGCACCCACCACACAGCTCCACCGAGGCACCCAGCATGCAGCTCCACCGAGACACCCACCACACAGCTCCACCGATGCAGCCACCACACAGCTCCACCGATGCACCCACCATACAGCTCCACCTACACCGCTCTACCGATGCACCCACCACACAGCTCCACTGATGCACCCACCACACAGCTCCACCGAACGACCCACCACACAGCTCCACCGAACGACCCACCACACAGCTCCACCGATGCACCGTAACGAACTCTGTAGTCAGACACCAGGACACCGAGGCACCCACCATACAGCTCCACTGATGCACCCACCACACAGCTCCACCGATGCGCCCACCACACAGCTCCACCGATGCACCCACCACACAGCTCCACCTACACAGCTCCACTGATGCACCAACCACACAGCTCCACCGATGCACCCACCACACAGCTCCACCGAGGCACCCACCACACAGCTCCACCGAACGACCCACCACACAGCTCCACCCGAACTCTGTAGTCAGATACCAGGACACCGAGGCACCCACCACACAGCTCCACTGATGCACCCACCACACAGCTCCACCGATGCACCCACCACACAGCTCCACTGATGCACCCACCACACAGCTCCACCGATGCACCCACCATACAGCTCCACCAAGGCACCCACCACACAGCTCCACCGATGCACCCACCACACAGCTCCACCGACACAGCTCCACCGATGCACCCACCACACAGCTCCACCGAGGCACCCACCATACAGCTCCACTGAGGCACCCACCATACAGCTCCACTGAGGCACCCACCATACAGCTCCACTGATGCAGCCACCACACAGCTCCACCGATGCACCCACCACACAGCTCCACCGAGGCACCCACCACACAGCTCCACAGAGGCACCCACCACACAGCTCCACCGATGCACCCACCACCCAGCTCCACCGATGCACCCACCACCCAGTTCCGCCGATGCACCCACCACCCAGTTCCACCGATGCACCCACCACCCAGTTCCACCGATGCACCCACCACCCAGTTCCACCGATGCACCCACCATACAGCTCCACCGAGGCACCCACCATACAGCTCCACCGAGGCACCCACCACACAGCTCCACCGATGCAGCCACCACACAGCTCCACCAATGCACCCACCACACAGCTCCACCTACACAGCTCTACCGATGCACCCACCACACAGCTCCACTGATGCACCCACCACACAGCTCCACCGATGCACCCACCACACAGCTCCACCAAACGACCCACCACACAGCTCCACCAAACGACCCACCACACAGCTCCACCGAACGACCCACCACACAGCTCCACCGATGCACCGTAACGAACTCTGTAGTCAGATACCAGGACACCGAGGCACCCACCATACAGCTCCACTGATGCACCCACCACACAGCTCCACCGATGCACCCACCACACAGCTCCACCGACACAGCTCCACCGATGCACCCACCACACAGCTCCACCGATGCACCCACCACACAGCTCCACCGAGGCACCCACCATACAGCTCCACCGAGGCACCCACCACACAGCTCCACCGAGGCACCCACCATACAGCTCCACCGAGGCACCCACCATACAGCTCCACCGAGGCACCCACCATACAGCTCCACCGAGGCACCCACCATACAGCTCCACCGAGGCACCCACCACACAGCTCCACCGATGCACCCACCACACAGCTCCACCGACACCGCTCCACCGATGCACCCACCACACAGCTCCACCGAGGCACCCACCATACAGCTCCACTGAGGCACCCACCATACAGCTCCACTGAGGCAGCCACCATACAGCTCCACCGATGCACCCACCACACAGCTCCACCGAGGCACCCAACACACAGCTCCACAGATGCACCCACCACACAGCTCCACCGAGGCACCCACCACACAGCTCCACAGATGCACCCACCACCCAGTTCCACCGATGCACCCACCACACAGCTCCACCGAGGCACCCACCACACAGCTCCACCGAGGCACCCACCACACAGCTCCACCGATGCAGCCACCACACAGCTCCACCAATGCACCCACCACACAGCTCCACCGATACACCCACCACACAGCTCCACCTACACAGCTCTACCGATGCACCCACCACACAGCTCCACCTACACAGCTCTACTGATGCACCCACCACACAGCTCCACCGATGCACCCACCACACAGCTCCACCGAACGACCCACCACACAGCTCCACCAAACGACCCACCACACAGCTCCACCGATGCACCGTAACGAACTCTGTAGTCCGATACCAGGACACCGAGGCACCCACCATACAGCTCCACTGATGCACCCACCACACAGCTCCACCGATGCACCCTCCACACAGCTCCACTGAGGCACCAACCACACAGCTCCTCCGAGGCACCCACCACACAGCTCCAACGAGGCACCCACCACACAGCTCCACCGAGGCACCCACCACACAGCTCCACCGAAGCACCCACCACACAGCTCCACCGATGCACCTACTACACAGCTTCGCCGAGGCACCCACCACACAGCTCCGCCGAGGCACCCACCACACAGCTCCGCCGAGGCACCCACCACACAGCTCCACCGATGCACCCACCACACAGCTCCACCGATGCTCCAACTAAGCTCCACCAATGCACCCACCACACAGCTCCACCAATGCACCCACTAAGCTCCACCGATGCACCCACCACACAGCTTCACCGATGTACCCACCACACAGCTACGCCCATGCAGCCACCACACAGCTCCGCCGATGCACCTACCACACAGCTCCACCGATGCACCCACCACACAGCTCCACCGATGCTCCAACTAAGCTCCACCAATGCACCCACCACACAGCTCCACCAATGCACCCACTAAGCTCCACTGATTCACACACCACTCAGCGCAACCACAGCATCACTCAGCGCAACTACAGCATCACTCAGCGCAACTACAGCATCACTCAGCGCAACCACAGCATCACTCAGCACCACCACAGCATCACTCAGCATCACTCAGCACCACCACAGCATCACTCAGCACCACCACAGCATCACTCAGCACCACCACAGCATCATTGGTTCCAATGTGTTCTTTCAATGTTTCAAGCTGTTTTCAAACTTTCGTGCTTTATTACAAATCACAAAAAGATGTTAATATTTCACTTCTCTTCTTGGATTTTCGTCACAATAAAAAACACTGAACATAATCTTCACTAAAGTTATTTACAAAAGTTTAAGCTATTGCCATTACAAATTAAATAAATTATTTAAGTATTAATTATTTTAAAAAATTAAAAGCCATTGTTATTTGTAATATCAATACATCTAAGTCACGTAAATACAAAACATGTTGCATTACAAATGCTATAGGTGTTTGCGAAAGTTATAACTATTGGCATTGTAAATGACAAAGCTATTAATTTAGCTATTTTAAAAAATAACACATAAATAAAAAAAATTCATTTATAACACCAATAGCTCAAACTTTCCTAATGCGAGCCCTATTGCATTTCCAATGCTTGTTTTAATATTGATTGCTCTCTTTTGTATTGATTTTTATTAATCACTCAAATAAAGTATTGTCACTAAGCACGGAAAAGGAACATTCGCTATAATCCCCCAAAAAGAGCATAAGGCACACCTGAAGAACAACCAGGCCAGCAACAAAATATTGGGGTCGTGGAAACGGTTCCGATCACAAAAAATGAAAGCAACAGCAGCTTTACAAGGCAGAAGCAGAGGAAAACAGGCCATGCAGAGGCATAGAGAGGTAGGGTGTCTGAGTTGGCCACTTATGCCAAGATATGGACAAGGGATGACCACAAGGAATCTAAGAGTGAAAAAGGGGACGGGCAGGGCTCGGACTTGCCAGTGTATAGAGAATTAACACAAGAAGCCCAAACGCCTGAAGAGAGAAAGCAGGAACACCACTCTGGGTGGACCCAGACAAAGAACCATAGGCAAAGAACCACACCTTGCATCAGTCAGTCTCTTATAAGGGTACGACTGTGTCAGCAACATATTGAGGAATAGCTTTAAGGCATACAGACTACAGGGAACGAGGCAACAGTGCATCTGCACAATACTATGAAAACTCCCCAATCAGAACGTGCAAGGAAGACCGTGCAGCCACCAGCGTTGACACCAACAGGGTCAGAAAGTAAGATGCATCCCGGAGAACAACCAGGGACCACAACATCATTGACTGGGTAAAATGCAGAAAGAAAATACCTGCCGGGGCAAGTCACCACACGAACTGTACGTGCAGGGATAAGTGTAAAGAAGAAGCTAACTGGCACAGCCCTATAACAGTCCACCCAGGAGGGAATACAGGAGACCATTCCCAGCACCAAAGAGTATGGGGGGGGGGAGACGACGATGGTATGGCAATCGGATATTGAGATTTCGCTCCACTCAGACTGCCCCAGAAACAGTGTAAAGCTGTGTCAACTTGAGCCAAACAGATATTGACCATTGAAAGTCATGGCAAAAAACAAATAAGGGAGTGAAGAGATATTTCAGTCATGGACTCCATCTCCTCTGTAAGTTATGAAAAACAGAGTCCACTCAGAATTTGCAAAATAAGGTGCTAACCTTCCAAAAAGTGTCCAAACCCAAGTGAACCGTTTGGTTACTAGCATGGGACAGCAATAACTTAAAATGTCCCTTGGTGACATGCTTTCCCCTGCTAGTAACCAAACGGTTCACTTGGGTTTAGTCACTTTTTGGAAGGTTAGCAGTATATTTTGTAAATTCTGAGATGACTATTTTTTTTTTTTCATTGAAAGTCATGTCCACCAAGGTGGACTGAACAGCCTCGGAAAGGCCAGAGGTATGTAGCCAGGCACGACACCAAAATGGCCATAGCCCATCCAACAGAATTTGAATCAGCTGAGAAAGAGTGTCCAGAGAGTCATCAAGGAGGGAGGGGGGAAGGTGCAAAACTGAATCCCACAGCACATGAAAAAAACATCCCAAAATACAAGCCGTGTTAATGAACCATAAGGCGGTTCTGGTAGCAGAACAGCTATATCGATCTAAAGCATCCAATCAATCAATCAGTCGGGAAATTGTAAGCGCGCTACTCACCCGTAAGGGTCTAAAGGTGCTGAGGGGTCCACAGACCTGTTTAGCCGAAGACCCCGGTCTTGAGGGTTTTCCTGAAGGTGTTCAGGGAGGGGACGCGTCTGATATCTGCCGGTAGCTTGTTCCAGGTCTTGGCTGCAATGTGAGAGAAGGATCTTCCACCTGCTCTGGCTCTGTGGATGCGTAGGGTTTCGGCCAGTGCGAGGTTGGAAGATCAGAGGTTTCTTTAGCGTACGTGGAAGTTTGATTCTGTTGTTGAGGTATTTGGGTCTGTTGTTGTGTATGCCTTTGTAGGCGTGAGTGAGGATTTTGAAAGTGACTCTTTTCTCCATGGGGAGACAGTGGAGACTTTGTAGATCTTGACTGATGTGTTTGTGTCTGGGGATGCCGAGGACGAGTCTGGCGGCGGTGTTCTGTATTGTATAGAGTTTGCGGAGTAGGGACTTGGTGATGCTGGCATAGAGTGCATTTCCATAATCCAGTCTGCTGGTGATGAGTGCATGGGTGACTTTCTTCCTTGACTCAGGGGGCATCCACTTGAAGGTCTTGCGGAGGATGTGGAGGGTGTTGAAGCAGCTGGAGGTGATGGCGTTGACCTGTTGGTTCATGGTGAGTGAGGAGTCTAGTACGATGCTGAGGTTCTTGGCGTGGTTTCAGGGGGTAGGTGGGCTTCAGAGGGCGGTCGGCCACCAGGTGCTGTCCCATGCAGAAGGGGTGGTACCGAGGACGAGGACTTCTGTCTTCTTGGCGTTGAACATCAGGCACCTGTTGGTCATCCAGACTGCGACATCTTGCATTCCCCTCTGGAAGTTGACTTTGGCAGTGGTGGGGTCTTTGGTGAGGGAGAGGATGAGCTGGGTGTCATCGGCTTAGGATACGAAGTTGAGGCCTTGTTGTCGGACGATGGCTGCGAGGGGGGCCATGTAGATGTTGAAGAGGGTGGGGCTCAGGGATAAACCCTGTGGGACTCCGCAGTTGATTTTCATGGGGTTGGAGAGGAAGGGTGAGAGTCTGATCCTTTGGCTTCTTCTAGTGCGGAATGATCAGATCCAGTCCAGGGCTGTTCCTTGTATGCCTGCGTTGTGTAGTCTGGCAACTAGTGCGCGGTGGGAGACGGCGTCGAAGACCGCTGATAGGTCGAGTAGGATGAGGGCTGTGGAGTGGCCTTGGTCCAGGAGGGTGCGGATGTTGTCTGTGGTGGCGAGTAGGGCGGTCTCTGTGATGTGGTCGTTTCGGAATCCGGATTGGGACGGGTCGAGGATGGCGTTCTCTTCAATGAATCGTGTCAGTTTCCTGTTGACTGTTTTCTCTGCAATTTTGGCTGCGAAGGGGAGGAGCGAGATGAGACAATAGTTCTTGAGGTCGGTGGGGTCAGCTGTGGGCTTCTTCAGTAGAGGTCTGACTTCTGCGCGCTTCCAGCCAACTGGGAAGGTGCCTGTTTTGAAGGTGGTGTTGATGGTGCATTGTAGTTTGGGTGCAATGGCGGCAGCGGCTCTGTGGTAGATGTGAGGGGGGCAGGGGTCGGTGGGGCCCCCCGAGTGGATGCTTTTCATGGTCGAGGCGGTGTCTTTGGCCGTGATCGGTGTCCAGTTGCAGATACTGGGCTGGGTGGTGTTTTTGGGGGGCGGGCGGTCTCTGGTACCTGGTGGATGGTCGATGAAGTTTGTCATGGAGGTTTTTGTTCTTGAGGTGGAAATAGGTTCCAAGCTTGTCGCAGAGGTCTTGGGATTGGGTGATGTCTGTGGCTTCGCTGCGTGGGTTGGTGAATTCTTGAATGACACTGAAAAGTTCCTTGGAGTTTGTGGAGTTGGCCAGAATTTTGTTGTGTATGAAGTTCCTCTTGGAGGCTCTGATCTCGTTGTGGTAGTCCGTCATGGCGTCCTTGTAGGTGGTGTGGTTCTGTTGTCTTGTTTCTCCAGTTCTTCTCCAGGCGTCTGCAGGTGCGTCTGGCTTCTTGGAGAGCGGCGGTTAACCAGGCTGCTTTCCTGGGGCATTGTCTGTCGCGGATTGCGTAGCTGGCGAGCTCGTCTGCGCAGTCTGAGATCCAGGTGTGGAGTTCTCTGGCTGCGTCGTTTGCGTCAGGTGCCCAGGTGTGGTTGTCTCGGATGAGGGTGGAGTTAAGTTTCTGATCGGCAACCTTGCTCCAGTTCCTTCATGTTGGGCGTGGGGCTGGTTTGGGTGCCTTGGATTTGTTGATGGCAAAGTGTAGGCAGTGGTGGTCGGTCCATGGCGGCTGCGTTATGTGGCTGAATTGGACTATGTCTCCTGCAGTGAAGAAGGGGTCCAGGGTGTTTCTTGCTCTGTGGGTCGGTGTGTTGACGAGTTGTTTAAGTCCGATGCTGGCGAGGTTGTCACGAAGGATAGTGGAGTTGGGTTCGCTGGGGTTGTCGAGGTTGAAGTTCAGGTCTCCAATGAGTATGTCGTTTGTTGAGGCGATAGCGTGGGTTGCGATGAAGTTGGTGATGGTGGTGGTAAAAGGTGTTCGGGGGCCGGGTAGGTCTGTAGACGAGTTCATTGGAGTGTGCCTTTGGGGTGGTCTGGATCTGGAAGTGCAGGTATTTGGCGGAGGGGAAGGTTTCGCTGGAGGTGGTGAGGCGGAGGGTGCTCTTTTGGGCAATAACTAGGCCCCTCCTGGGTGGTTGGGGCGGTCTTTCCTCTGGATCTTTTATCCGTCTGAGATGGCGGTGCTGATGTTGGGGCAGAGGATGCGTTGGTCCAGGTCCCTGTGAAGAAGGCGATGTCTGGCGAGAGAGAGTCGAGTAGGTTCCAGATTTCTATGGTGTGTTTGTGTACGGAGCATACGTTGAGGAGGATGCATTGTAGGGTGTCGCTGCTGCTGGCGTCGGCGGTGTTGGAGGCCGGGGTGGTGGTCTGGCGGCAGTGGAGGCAGAAGAGCAGGCAATGGGTCGTGTTCGGCGAGGCCTGTTGGTATTCTCTAAGTCTTCCAGGGTTTATTTATTAAAAGTTTTCTATAGCGCGAACAAGACCCTTGGGTATCAGAGCGCTTAACACACCAAGAAATACGGGGTGGTGGTGTCGTAGCGATGGGTAGTGGGAGGTCCAGGATTCCTGGCGCTGGCCGTGGTCAGATCGCAGACGGGCAGACCTTTAGACCCCCTGTCTGGAGGAACGTCAGACACATTTCCGATGTTTGGAGAGGCTGAAGCAGCCTGAACCACAAAACTGTGCGGAGTAGGCTGATGGGAAAGGTCTCCAGCGCAGGATGGTTCCTAAGAGCTATAGGCCAGTTCAATGAGGCTCTTAAAACTGGTTTAGCCCAAGTGCCCAACAGAATATCAAAGAGGGTTTCACTGATGGGAAGCTCAGTCTCAGACCTCAGCTGGCCCTGTTGGAGACCCCAAGTATGGGATCAATGGCCACTTCAACGGCTGGAAGCCGCAGTCCCAGAACAACGTCAACTCGTCGCAAAAGTTGACCTAGCTTCCGAAGCGAGGCAAGAAGGTGAAAACAGGCCTAAGGATGGGAAAGAATCAAGGCCACTAGTGTCATCAAGGGCAAAAACTCAATGAAACTCCAGAGGAGACTCAGTCATGTGAGCACCCACATCACCAAAATACCGGTTTGTCAAGGAAACAATTGGAGGGGCCTCCTCTGAAAGCAGAGGAAGGTAGCCCAGAAAAGACTGATCCACCGACTCCGTTCTCAGCGTCGATCAGCGCAGAGAAGGTGACAACTGTGCACGGAGAAGGTATACAAGGAAGGGGTGATAGGTGCCGATGACGCCAAGGTCGGCTCTGGCAGATCCAATACAGGCGAGAACCCCAAAGGGCTGTGTACCGAAGCCAAGACGGAGTCCATCACGGATTAGGAGGGCCCTGCCGACACAGAGGGAGGACCTGCTCGTTTGGAGTCAGTCGAGGCCTCACCGACCTCCCCGGGTCCAAGAAGCGTTCCAGAGGGAGGTTGAGAGCCAATAATTGCATGGAGGGAGATCTAGTATTCTCACATCTGATCCAGAGTTACCTCGGCAGTGGGAAATACTGAAAGGCGTAGCTCAGATTCTCACTCCATTTCCAAAATCGGAGGAGTAGGAGGCGAGTCTGGGACAATGCGTGTACGGGGTAAAGTTGAGGAAGGCCTCAGTGCCGACTGCCAATGGCGTGGTGTACCAGGCGACCACGAGGATGAAGGACCTCTGGGGCTGGACCTCAAATGGTCATCAGTGGACCAAGAGGACGATAACTGACTAGGGGCTGTTTACCACCGCATCGCCAACAGAGCCATGTGGCACTCCTGCAAGTGCAAGGTGCGTGTCTAGACTCCACATATGAATAGTATGAGGTTGCATGGTCCACATCGTAGACCTCGAAGGTCTTTTGAAAAAGCACACTGTTCCATGTTGGTAGGCCAAAATGTCCAGCGGTACTGCTCTCTGGATCAATGTGGAAGCCCAGAAAGAAAGAAAGTGACATCAGCGCATCAGGGGAGGGCGTTGTATCGGAATAGCTCGACGCCCTCTACCGACAAAAAGGTACTGCTGTAGAAAAATGTCCAGATCCATCTGGTGCCGGGGGCTAATTCTAAGGGAAGCCATCTGCGGCTAGATGGCTCTATCAGATTGCCTCAACAGTGGTGTCAAAGTTGTATGCTTGCACTGAAAATTTTGCTGCATGCCCTGTGATTTCCATTGTGTGGTTACTATTTGTTAACGATAGTGAGAGAATAATTTTAACCATTCCATTAAATGTAAAGTGACTAGGTGACCTTAGAGAAAGTGCTGCACTCTAAATTTAAAATGTATGCATGCTCATGCAACAAGGTATCAGTAATTTTATGTTGTAGTGCAGTGTAACTTATATTAAATCATGAATTGCCCCTTTGGAAGCAGAGAGCAAATGAGTCATTAGACCTTCTTGGTATAAAGTAAAAACTATTTCAGCTGCAGTTGTTTGGAAGAACTTTTATTTTGCAGGATCTTGTATTTGAGGATGGGCATTAACAAAATGATCCTCTTCCATGAGATCTCATCTGATGGAAATACATTACCACAGTAGAGATTGCTTAGAACAGTACTTTAAATGGATGAAAAGCTGAGCGGACGTTATGTTTGAATCTGCTCGTGTTGCTTCAGCAGGTCCTCCTTGCGTTAACTCAAACATGGCAGTGAAAAGTACTGCTTATGCTTATTAGATGTTTACAATTGACAAGCCAAGTTGGCGGAACAATAAGGTTTATTGATGGTTATCTCTGCTGAACAGGTTGATGCTTTTTTGACTGCAAGAAGCCATCAACACACACGACTTTTGCAAAACTGCGTTTCTCGGTGTTGCTGCACAAATGCAGCTGGGATGTACTTGCTTATAGAATACCACTCCCACCATTGGAGCGTACCACTGTCATATCTATATACTTCATTATCAAAGTCCTCCGGTTGACACTTTCTGTAAACCGGAACTACTCTTCAATCTTATGAGCATTGCTTCGAAGGTTTTGCATGCTTCCCTTTTCCTATTTGGGTTTTCATTATAGTACATTTATATGTAGTAACAACTTGCAAATGATGTTAATGCTTTCTTTAACAGATACCTGTTATTGTTATAGAAATTCATGGCTCGCATTTAAGGCCAGTCTGGTAAAAAAAGAACTCCTTTGCCAGTAAACACTCTGTATCCTCCGGTCACAGCCCTGTACACCTCCCATTTGCTTTCAGGGAACATATCAATACTTTGTCTCAGTCTGCTGATAAATTTCCAAGATTAAAAGACAAATACGTGTCCTTCACTACAGCATCCCTCCCCCCCTCCGGGCACCCACATACACACCGCAACAGTGCAGCGACTGTTGAAGACTGTCCTCTTCTGCGACAGCGTATCAGTGTTTTGCATACCTTTAGCAACATGTGCACAATACTAAATGAATGTAGCACGCGCCTCACTAAATTACTGGAAAAATACGCATCTTATTTCTTTATATTTTCAGTCACAAGCATGTTTTTTGTATGTGGCCAACCCTATTGCTTTTTTTTGGGTCCATAAGGAACTTTTTTGTGCAGATATTTAGCATATTGGAAACAGTTTAGGCACAATTGAGTTCGCATGATCATTTTTGAGCTCATGAAGAGTATTTCCTGTTCCTATTGCTTCCATCCGGTTCACCAGATGGAGGTTTAAAGTTTCCAGCTCCTGATATCGTTCATGGTGGACCCCAGGCTCTATTCTAGCCAGTCTATGAATAGTGGCCACAGCTTGTCAAACTTATAATTGTTGCAGAAGCACTTTTATATTTACACTAACATCAACAAACCAAATAAAAAGTAGTAATTCACTTTTCAAGGATCATTTATATTGCCATATGAATACTTGCATGTATTAGGTTTGTCGCTAGATAGTTATACACGCCCCTGTGTAATAAGTTTTTGCACAGAAACTCGCGACTCCTGAGGCGGAAGCCGGGAGCCAAGGGCTTTATTTTAAAATTGTTCGAATTGTTATTTCTTGTGACCTTTTTTAACTTGTTTTGACATTCACCTTGAATGCTGTGAGTTAGACACAGTTTTTAAAAACAAAAGCTTATTCCTACCGCCAACCTCCTTGTGACTCCCCCGATACCTTGCGCTCCGCTGGTGGCCGATTTAGGGTCTCCTGGACTGCGTACTATGCAGGAAAAACAGCGCTTTTCACAGCCGCCATCTTGGGAAGGTCGGTCGGCGCTCTAGTGTTGTGGGCGATTTAGGCCCTCACACTACTAAATGACCCTTTCCCGCCGGACGCACAGCGGACGAGCGCAGCGGGCGCGCCGGAGGTGCGCCAGAGGTAAGCTCGTCTGCGCCCGTCCGCGCCAGGACGGGCCTTGGGGCCAGGCACCATGGAATCTTCCCATCAGAGGAGGCTATCTTATTCCAGGGAACTCTTGTGCCAAATCAATCAGCCCCTTCAGTGCACTCAATCCATTAGAGGTGAGTGTCCTCGCACCCACTGTCTCCACTGCCCATTCAAACTTACCTCCACCAAGACCGGTCACCCTACCCAGACGGTCATCAACATGGCCTTGATTAACTGCAGATCCCTGCCCAAACATGCCCAAGAAATTCATATGCTCCTAGAAGAGCATCAACTGGAGATTCTGTTTCTCACTGAGACATGGCTCGCCCCTGACTCTGACTCAGACATTGTACAAGCATTGCCTCATGCCTTCCTCATACAACACCTGGACCGAGTCAAGGGAAGGGGAGGAGGGATAGCTATTATTTACAGAGACCATCTCTCATGCAGATTTCACGACAGCCCCTTTTCGAACTGTGAAAATGTGCACTTCACCATCCAAATGTCCCCACGTAACTCGCTCTCTGGAGTTCTTATCTATCGCCCCCCAGGGGATTTGGGACAGTTCTGCAGTTCCCTCCTGGAATCCTCCTTGGCCATGGCCAGCACCCTGTCCAATCTTTTAATCTTAGGGGACCTTAATGTCCACTTCGATAATAGCAAGGACAATAATGCCTCAGAACTGCTTTTAGAACTGGCAGCCCATCAACTCCACCTACAGAACGACCAACCCACGCATACTCTTGGGCACTTGCTTGATCCCATCTTCTGCAACATTCCTGACCTCAAAGTGAGAGCACCCATTCCATTGCCTTAGTCCGACCACCTGCTTATCCCCTTTAGCTGGTGGATCTCGACCTCCCAACCAAGCTCCGGGTAGACTCTCTCGTCCCTGGGCCAAACTAGATATTGGCAAATGGAAGCAGGTCCTGGAGCATTCGAGGCCTAATTATGAAACCGGCCCGCAACAGCGGATGCAGAGTTTTCTTCCTGGATTGAAAACTCCCTTGATACTGTCCTCCCCAAAAAAACTTATCTGAAACCCCGGAAAAAACCTACCTCTCCATGGTTCACATACGAGGTCCGCCTCCTAAAAAAACTCTGTAAGAGGTCTGAAAGAGTGTGGAGGAAAGACTTTGACCCTAACAGCAAGAGGGATTATAAACTGGCTATCCTCAACTATAAAAAAGCTCTACAAATTGCGCAAACAGCCTTCTTCAATGAAAAAATTAGTACTGCATCCTGCTCGTCCAGATAAACCTAAATTGTAAAAAAACTCCTAAAAACCCCGGAGAACATATGCACGAATGATCTCTCGGACAATCATTGCAACGAGTTAGCCACCTATTTTGATTAAAAAAAAAAATCCAAAACATACTCCACCAACTCCCTCCTCTCACCCCTGTGGACCCTCCACACCCCTGCCTGATGCACGCCCAGAACCTGAATACAGGACTAGACATGTTCACCCCCATTAATGAGGACATCCTATCTCCCATCCTCCAATCACTTAGGAGTGGCTCTCCGCGTGACCCAGCCCCAGTCAAGAACTTAAAACAGGTAGCACCCATCATCCTTGCTTCGATGGTGAACTTGATCAATGCCTCACTAGCAGACGGAACGGTACCCCCCAGCTGGATGAAGGCGGTGGTCCGGGCCTTACTCAAAAAACCTAACCTGGACCCCCGAAACCTGGCTAACTTCAGGCCGATCTCTCTCCTCCCTTGCATCAGCAAGATTGCTGAAAAATGTATTAACGGCCAGCTGTCCAATTACCTGGAATCCAATGAACTGCTCAAACCTTCACAGACAGGTTTTCGCCCGGGACAGGGTACTGAAACAGCGATGGTGGCGGTTGTAGAAGAGGCTAGGAAGATCATTGATGCAGGAGGATCAGTGGCAGTGATCCTCCTGGATCTTAGTGCGGCCTTCGACAGTCAACCACCATATCCTGGCTCAGCGGCTCAGAGATCTTGGTATTACAGGGTCTGCCCTGTCTTGGTTAAAATCTTTTCTTCACTGTCGCTCTTTCCAGGTGACGGAGGGTGACTACATCTCCAAAGAGACCCCTATACGCTGCGGAGTGCCGCAGGGCTCTTCATTGAGCCCGACGCTCTTCAACGTATACATGTCTCCTCTTGAAAAAATTGTCACCCCACACGGAATTAAACTTCTGACATATGCGGATGGCACCCAGCTGGTTGTCTCTCTGTCAGCAGGAAAATCCTACCATCGATTTGTACTCCTGTCTGGGGGATATAGTCAGCTGGATGGATGGGTCCCATTTGAAACTCAACAGCGATAAAACGGAGATACTGGTGATGGGCAATCAGTCTCACTTATTTATTTATTTATTTATTTAATGCCATTTGTAGAGCGCGTACAATTACCCTTGGGCGTCTCGGCGCTGAAAGTGTATTGATGTCTCACCAAGATCAGGAAGTACGGAGCTGTGACTTACTGATTGAATAACCATGTTTTCAGTTTTTTTCTGAACTGAGGAAGTGTGGAACTTGTTTTTATATGGTTAGGTAGGGTGTTCCAAAGTCTGGGGGCCGCACTTCCATCCGGAATCCTTGTGGCCCCCGTGTATGGGTCTGCCTCTAACCCCCAAATCAGACATCAAAAGCCTTGGGATTTGGCTTTATCAAAACCTCACCTTGAACACCCAAGCAAGGAAAACGGCAGGAGTCTGCTATGACCTCTTGCGCACCGCCCGTAAGATTCTCCCGCTGCTCCCCTTTCAGTCAAGAAAGCTCCTTATACAGGGCCTCATTCTGTCCAGACTGGACTACAGAAATGCCCTGTATCTTGGCGCACCGAAGAAAGTGACAATAAAGCTCCAGGTAGTGCAAAATGCTGCCGCCCGGATTCTTACTGACACCAAGAATCGTTGCACGGCCAAACAGGCCATCAGAGCACTGCACTGGTTGCCCGTCTTGCAAAGAATGCAGTTCAAGGCCCTCTGCCTAACCCACAAAATTCTCCACGGAAAAGCCCCCCCTATTTTTAAAGACCTCATCGTTCCCTACACTACCTCCAGAACCCTCCGATCCTTCAATACCCACCTAACCTTGCTACCCAGGATCAAGAGGTCGCACTCCGGAGGCCGGCGTTTTCATACAACGTTTCTAAACTGTGGAAAGCACTCCCTCTTGGTCTCCGTGCCCAACCCAATCTCTTGCCTTTCCGGAAACTTCTAAAGACTTGGCTGTTCCAGTAACTTCCCTCTCCTGTTCTCGCCTGATCTTCTGTCAGCACTGGGACGCTTGCGGGCAGCCATGCGCTCTAGAAATCGTTTAACATTAACATTAACTTTTCCAATAAACAATTCTATAATCCAATTTACATGAACTACTATACAAATTCGAAACCTGCATGTTAGTGCAATCCATTGCATCCTTTTTTTTTTTAAATTTCTGTAATTTTTTATTGTATATAAAAAAAATATATATTTACATGGAGCATACATGAGTGGAGGAAAGAAAGAGGAGAGAGTGAAAGAAGAAAGGAAGGGAGAAAAGAAAAAGAAAAAAGAAGGCGCCGGGGGGGGGGGGGAGGGGTATAGCAATATTGTCCTGCAATAGTTCGATCTTTGCAATGGTACGAGAGGTCGGATAGTTCGAATAGTCCAAAAAAAAGAAGTCCGTTTTCCGAGTCTTGCTTGGCGTTGTCTTCTGTCTCCCCTTTTGCGCTGCCTGGTGGGTATATCGCCCCGGACGATAGAGAGGATAGAGAGGGATAGACGTCGGAGAAGAGATAGGAGAGGGTTCTTCCTTGCTGGTTTCTTTTGTTAGAGCGTGGGTCCCTATAGTGTGTCCCTTGCTGGATGTCTAGAATCTGCGCCTAGGGGGGTTTATGTGATGAAAGGTAGAGGTCTAGGGGCCCCCATAAGTTTGACTGCCTGTGTGTTTTCGGTGAGTGTTTCGCTGTAATGTTATCTGCCCCTCTTAGGAATGTGACCCAGTTGAGCCACGCCCGTGGTGTAGCTTTTGTGGTGTCTTTCCAGTTGCTTAGGATTATTTTGACTGCAGCCGTCAGCAGTAGGTCAATGAGGTCCCGGTCTTCTGTTGTAGTGATGGATGGGGATGCAAAGCCCAGGACCAGACTTGGGAAATCTATGTGTATGGCTACTCCAGTGATTTCATTGATAAGCTTCCCAATTCGATCCCAGAAATCCTTGATCTGAGGACAGCTGAGCAGGAGATGTTCTAAGTCCCCCCTTCCATTGTCACAATTCCAGCATGTGTCACTCTCTCGGATCCCCAGGGTGGATAAGCGGGCCGGTGTCCAGTATGCCTTGTGCACTAACCAGTATTTGGTCTGATTTAGTGAAGCAGTTATCTTTTTCCTAGTGGTCGATCTCCATAATTCTGCCTTTTCGGTCACGCTTAGTTCCTTCCCTGCTAAAGTCCCCCAGAAGTTTGTGACCTTATCATTGAGTTTGGTGTTTTTGGGGCGTAGGGCTTTGTATAGGTGAGCTATTTGGTGTCCTAGTGTGTTGAGACTGGCTGCAAGTTGTATGAGCGAAGGTGTCTGGCTGTTAAGGTTTGCCTTCCTAATTGCTACTTTTATTTTCAGGAAGTTGTAGAGTTCTATGTTTTGCAGGTTGTGCGATTCCTTGAGTGTGTCGAAAGTTGTGTTCGCGCCCAGTCTCTGAAGGTCTTGGGCCGTGGATATACCATGTCTGTACCACTCAGGCATGTCTAGAATCTTATCTCTGTATCTTAAAATGGGGTTGTGCCAGAGGGATTCAAATTGGCCTCCCTTGATGCTTGTTGTCAGTAGTTTGTCGACGCTCAGAAGAGCTGTCTTTGTGTTCTTGAGGACTGGGTTGTCCTTCACTGCTGGTTGTCGTGTGGCTGTCAGGAGGGTGATGGGGTTCATGCCTTTTAGTAGTCCACGCTCAAATGTTAGCCATGCTGGGGTGTATTCCTGTCTTGGGTCTAGCCAGTGTAGCCCCTGTCTAGCTATGCATGCTGTCTGGAATCGTTTGAAGTTCGTTATGTTCAGGCCGCCCTGATCTTTTGATAGCCTTAGCTTGTGTAGGCTTATTCTGGGTTTTTTCCCCCTCCATAGGAAGCTGTTCAGTATCTTGTCAAGTTTCTTGTGGAAGCCCTCTGTGTTAGTCAGTGGGAGCATGGTTAGCATATAGTTGACCATCGGTGTCAGCATCATTTTTATTGCTTCTGTCCTTCCCCACCATGTTGTGAATTTGGGGGACCATCCTTCTACTCTGTCCTTAATTTTCTGTATTGTTGCGTGTTCGTTGTGTTCCAGTGTCATTCTTAGGTCTCTCTCAAAGAGGATACCCAGATATTTTATGGGTTTCGGTTGCCATGTAAGTCCTGACGTTCCTAATACTGTTCTTGTTGTGTGGATGTTTAAAGGTTTGCACTCAGATTTGTCTTTGTTGAGTTTGTACCCCGAGACCTGGGCGTAATTGTCAATGGTGTCAGTCAGTGCTTTGATGGATCTCTCTGGGTCTTCTGTGACTATTAGTACCTCGTCCGCGTATGCCGCTAGCTTGAAAGTTTCTCCCCCTATTGGTATCCCTACAATATCCACATTAGTTCTGATCATCGTGAGGAGCGGTTCTATGGCTAGTAGGAATAGGGCTGGTGACAGGGGGCATCCTTGTCTAGTTCCCCTTCCCAAGTTGAGTATGTTTGATGTGCCCCCGTTGACCACCACCCTTGCTTTGGGGTCCTCGTATAGGGCCATCACCATCTTCCTATAGTTTGGACCTAGCCCGAATTTCCCCATACACTGATCTAAGAAGGGCCATGAAACTCTATCGAAGGCTTTCTCAGCGTCCAGGGCTATCATGACTGCTGCGTTGTCGCTTCGGGAGGAGTGGTTAATTATGTGGCATAGGAGTCTCGTGTTGTCGTGTGACATGCGGATTTTAAGGTAGCCTACTTGAGAGTTGTGTATGAGTTTCGGTAGGTATGCGTTGAGTCTGTTGGCCAGTATTTTTGCGTAGATCTTGCAGTCCACATTTATGAGGGAGATCGGTCTAAAGTTCTTCGCCTCTGTTGTGTCTTTCCCTTCCTTGGGTATAACTATTATGTTTGCCTCCGCCATTGAGGGTGTCATGTGTCCGCTTTGGGCGCATACTGTGAATACCTCCTTCATTGTGGGTTTGAGTATGTTTAGGTACTGCTTATAGAAGCCTGCTGTGAAACCATCTGGCCCCGGTGCCTTATCTTTGAGGCTTTGCGTGGCCTTCTCTATCTCATCCTCCGTTATGGTCATTTCCAGGATGTCTCGTTCTTGGTCTGATAGTGTGGGTGTGGTTATGTTCTCTAGTAACTCTTTTCCCCCGTCCTTCTGTAGTGTTTCATCTTTGGTGTACAGTCCCTCATAGAAGTCCCTGAAGACTTCTAGGATGTCTTTGTTCGAGGTCTGGGCTATGCCGCGTTTGTCTTTGATGGCTCCTATCGTGTGGCGTTTCTGTTTCCCTCTCTGGTAGGATGCTAGGTTTTTGCCCGCTTTGTTTGCGGTGCATAGGTTAATAGATTTGTATTTATTGATCCAGGTGCCTGCTCTTTCGCTCAGTAATCTGTTGAGTTCGTACTTTAGTTTAGTCAGGTTTGTGAGTGTGTTCTTGTCTTCAATTCTGGCTATGTGGCTGTTCTCAAGTTTTTTAATCTCTTTCTCTAGTTCTGCAATTCTCTTGTTCCTGTCTTTGTTCATCCTGCCCTTGAGTGTCATGACTGTTCCCCGGATGGTGGCCTTCAGGGCGTCCCATAGTACTTCCCTGTTTGTGTTTGGTTTGTCGTTCATTAGTAGGTATTCTTTTATCGCCTCCTCTATCTTGGCTTTCGCTGGGGTGTGTTGGAGCAGGCTGTCATCGAATCGCCATCTGCGGGTTGGCTTTTCGTTGTGCTTGCCCGATAGTGTTAGGCTTATGTGCGAGTGGTCTGATACTGTTCTGGGTCCTATCTCCGTGTGGTCCATGAGGTGGGTATGTGTTTCTGACATTAGGATGTAGTCTATTCGGCTATATGAGTTGTGTGGGTTGGAGTAGAATGTGTACTCCCTGGCATCTGGATTGCTCATGCGCCATGGGTCTCTTAGTCTTAGTTTGGAGCAGAGATTCTTAAGGATGTGGGGATTGCATGTTGATTGGCTTGGTCTGTATGGGTGCTTGTCAATTGCTGGGTCAAGGACTTGGTTCATATCTCCTGCGACGATCAGCAGATCTCCTAGCGGTAGTGAATACAGTTGTGCACCCACCCCCTCCCAGAATGATCTGTCATCACTGTTGGGGCCATATATGTTTAATAATTTGTTGCTGGTTATAAATAGTTCACATAAACCTCTCCCTGAATTGAATTCTGAACCTCAAATCAGTTGCCACTAGTTAACATTTCCATTGCACAGCGATACCAGTTCTTAAAGAGGTTAAAACTCTTAGTTTCCATGAATTTTCCCGTGTTTTACATTCAGGAATTCAAATGTGCATACCTTCTTCATGAAGAGGACATACTAGCTCGCACTGGTGGTACACTGACACGCCTGGGGGGGCAGGGAGAGGGGCGGGGGGGTTAGGACTAGGAGAGGGGGTTTGGGAGAGATGGGCGGGAGGGGGCCGTTGATCAGGGATGGAGGGGAGGGACTATCTGGTTTGTTAAGGAATTACGGAGATGGGGGGGGGGGGGGGATGAGGAGACCGAAAAGTAGCCCTGCCATCTTCCAGACAACTGGTTGTCGCTGAGCCATACTGTCTTCTCCAGCTTATGACTTTCTCCGTTATTGCGCCGCTTGACCTCCGGGGTGTGAGCTAAATGGCTGTGTGACACATACATTGAAGAATCATATTCATAACGGACAACGGTTGGAATGGTATATATGCTCTGTTAGTACAACATATTTTGCTGCAATAAAAAGATATTTGCAAAAAAAAAATGAAGAGGACATACTAGAAATCTCGTCTGTGGGTGTGAGGAGGCAGTTCTTTCATTTAAAGTAGTTGGTACTGGCCGTCGTGATGCAGTTTTAACTTTTGTGTATCAGTCATTTTTTTCCAATTCCGCCTTTTTCTGTTGGATATTAATAGGGGGTGCTGCATTATGACACACAAAGTTGTGGGAGAAACCCATGGAAGGAAAACACTCAATTGTCGATGCACGTATTAGAAAGCGAGGCTGTAAATGATGACATTTTGCACTATCTTTATGCTGTTTTCAAACTATGCCACTTAACATAAATGCCCCGATGTTAAAGCGGACTAATAAACGGGTTTGTCATGCACCAAAAGCGTACTTTAGATACGCATAAGTACATTGTCCTCTGTGGCCTTTCCTTATGTTTATTAATATTTTTGTTATTCTCTTCCGCATCAGGTCAGTCATCCCTATTTCCAATGGAAGATGGGTTTTTGGATGATGGTCGTGGGGAACAAACTCTGCACAGTGGATTGGGATCCCCTCACTGTTTTCCACATCAGAATGGAGAACGAGTGGAGCGGTATTCCCGCAAGGTCTTTGTGGGTGGATTGCCTCCAGATATTGATGAAGGTACTGTATTGAAACAACAGAATCCCAATTGGGTGTGGAAAAAATGTTAAGATGTACTGATTTGGGATAGCAAGTTAGTCCGCTAAAACATTAAGAATTTCAGAGAGTAGAAATGTGGAATTGCTACACACCTTCAAGAGATGTTATTTAGTGACTAAGGTCCGTCCATATGTATGAACACATTTTCCCATAGAAACAGAATGGGTGGAAACCTTTGATATATCTGGCCCTAAGACCCTTATGTTCGATGAGGCAAGTCGCAAACCAGTTGATGTTTTTTTTCTCTTTGACAGCGAGCAACCTGCCATGCATTTTTCAATGTGACTGATATACTTAATATATTCATCACAGTTAGTGAGGCAGAGAGTTAGATTTCCACCTACCTCACAATATTAATGAGCTGTCCGGCAGTTTAAACACACCTGTGTTTGAATGCAAACACAGTAATTGCGAGGGACTGGTCTCATCCCATGCATTGTCCTCCTCAGGTTATCAGCGTTTTATTGTAAAATTATCACATGTCCCTTAAAAGGCATAGGTGCTGCTTAAAAAAAAAAATTGTTGACATCTGAGAAAACCTCAAGAAGCATGCAGTGGTAACCTAAAATACTATCTGCCTTCATGCGGAAACCCTCCGCGATTCTCAAAAAGGAAGCGGCCACACAGACAACTTCACCATTATAAATCTGCTAACACGACAGAGTAGGTTAGTCATGTATACCAACATTTTACAACTGGAAAGTGGGAGACTTGAAAAATAAATCGGGTGAATGTATTTTACCCATTGCCATATATTTAAATGGAGGCAAATTTAGCTAAAATAAAGCCATTTTTCGATTTCTAAAAAGGGTTGTCTCCTGCCTGAATAGGGTCTGTTGGCATTCATGGTAAGTGATCAATTACAGGAATTCCACTCGGCTAGGAGGGTGGCAGGTGGGGTGGGTTAATAGTATGAAGTACAAGCTCAACTCATTCATGCACGATAAGTTAGGTGTTTGATAGAAGAATTTCAGCATATTTGGTAGTTTGAGCTAATTCAGTGAGTTGTCCATGTGTGGTGGCTTTTCATGGCTTTGCACTCATTTTTGTTTTTTTCTGAAAGGAAATAAATTCCTCTGGAACGAGAAATCTGCATGTTTTTCAAGCTCAATTTTGCAACCGACTTAAAACCAAGAAACTTGCGTGGTTCGCCCGCTTCACAAAGTTGAAAAAAATAGTTGCTCCCAAAAGCAAGCCTTAATATAACTCAGAAGCCAGCCACTGACCTTGGAACATTGTTCATATAAAAACGTATCCTTGTGTACATCAGACAACTACAAAAGCAAATATTGTGCATGATACTTTCCAGAACTAAGTGAGACACTCCAGGAAGTAGGTGTTTTGAAAAGGCGTCTGTAGTCTTCAAAGAGTTAATATATAGGCCTGTCTGTGCAGAGTTGCAGATATACACAACAACAAAATCGCAGCGGTTTTTCAGGTATGGCTACTAGTGCTCAGATGGTTGATTTTTACAGATACGTCATCGGTTTGTTTATAAAAAGTTACAGCGGGTTATGTGCAGTAGTGCTGGAACAGTTTTCAGAGTGGTGGTTCTGCCATCGATGTTACCTCAATGAAGTTGTAGGGAATGTGAAAAATCCAAGTAAGAACAAAAGTAGCAAATGAGTGACGCACAGTCAGGAGGAGAGAGGGAGAGGTGTGGTTTGTAGTTGGTGGTGCATTTTGGGGCACACTGGTGCATATATATTACTATTGCATGGTGTGAGAACGCACTATCAATTACAGACACCATATTTCCCATTGAAGTGGCCACATCATTTTCACAGACTTAGTTCTGCAGATAAACTTATATAGTGCACAAACCCGTGTATGGAAATCGGATTTCAGTGACTATCATTTACACATCACTAAGTGTCTTAATTTATTTTTATCCTATTAAAAATAGGAGTGCAGCTACCATTGATGCAGCAGCACTGCGGCCCAGAGCCCTGAAGGCCTATAGAACTCTGACAGTGGTTGTATTTTACTACCCCACAGCTCATGGTCTGGGACTGCTGGCCACCCCCCGCCTTAACATGCAAAATATAGATAACAAAACTTATCAGTTAAGCAACAGAATTCTTTGGAAGGCAGGGGGTCTCGCGACCCCCCCCCCCCCCCGGCCGTATTTATAAAAACAAATTAAAATTGATTAAAATAACATTATTTACATAATTATTAAATGCAAAATTCAGACATTAGATTTACAGCAAGTTAGACAGGTATGATGGGCTAACCTTAACAAATGTCTAATACAGCGTGTTTACTAACCGAATCTAACATCCTACATATCAATTTTGCTATTCTAATAATTTCTGGTCCTACCGCACGGTCGTTAACCAGTGTCAGATCCTTTACCCAGCTACGCCATCACGTCTGAGTGCGCATGCGCAACAAGGGCCCGATTACCGGGAGAGTTCGTCCCTCTCCTGGTTGCCCTCGTACGCTCCGTGAACTCCATTTAACCAAAAAGGAGGGCCCTTACACTCGCGCCATTTGCTAACGCATAGTGTATGTGCGGGGTGGCTACCAGCCCGAGGACAACGTGACTCCCTCCCCCGCACCCAAGCAAGCGGATATCCTGCCCCTGAAGTTCTAGGAAAGGCCATTGGCCCAATTCCCTCTGGGCAGCCCCATTCGTTAATGGTGCCTCCCCCTAAAGACCTTGAATTGCTGCTCACCGATTATGACCTTACTGCCACAGGCCAGCATAGTTGCTCGACTATCTGGCCCCCCCTCCCGACTGCCTACACTGAAAGGTCATTCCCTCCTAGCAAAACGTTCTACCCATCCCAGTATGTTCCCTATCAGTAGGTCGTTCCCGGACTCTGTCAAGTGGACCCCATCCCGCAAGTAAAATTGTTCCCCCCCAAATGCAACCATGTGGTATACTCTGCAGGTGAGGAGTTTGAAACGGCTTGTCGATTTTATTGTTGACCCTCTTTACCGAGTGATTCAACGCCCTGACTGATTAACCCCCCCTCCATTAAAGCCTAGGTATCAACTGTGACCACACTATAGTGCAATCCGGTAACAGTCTCGCCAGCCACCCTGCCGCTGAAATGATCTCTTCCAACTGGACCCTTCTGCCTAACTCGACTAAATCATTCCCTCCCAAGTGCAGGATGACCACTTAGGGCGGTGGGGTGTGTCTTCCCAGTAAATCTGAGATGTAGCCCCTGAGCTCACTGACGCAAAGCCCCCCTTTGCCATGGAAAGACATCTTGAAGCCCCCCACTCCGCCTACCGTCTCCTGCAAGAAAAATTGGTTTAGCACGTTTCACATAAGAATGACCGACTATCCATACTACATGTGTCCTCATTCTGTCTTCCTGCCGTTGCCAAGGTGTTGATGGTTGCTTTTGATGCCCCTGTAGTAATTTCCGCCCTGCGTCACAGGCCCGAGAAACTAAAATTAAACATAAACAAAGCAGGTGTCATGGTGTTTCAACTGACCCTTACAACATGTGCAGCTGCACATAACGCTTATAGGCATTGGAAGACCATCTGCCAATCCTCTTCACACTATTGACATTCAATCCCCTCGCAGTGGCCTCGGTGGCTTCCCCTATCCGGAAAGAATTTGTCCCAAATTCCTTGGGGTTTAAACCTGCTTTGGCAATAGTCATAGCTAAAACCCTTTGGAACTGAAACCTGGTCAGAGGGTTACCATCCGCATGCATTAGCAATGCTCCAGCTGGTTCACCCGCCCGTTGCTTCATGAACGCCTCCACATGTGACGGGTTATTCGGTGCCCAATGTAGTACTAAACTCTCTCCCCTAGACTCCTGATCAGTCTTGGATTTCCGGATGGTAACCCTCATTGTGTCGCCCCGTATACTGGTATCACTCAGCCGAAGGCCACCTATCCTGTCCAGTTTGTTGCCAGCCACCAGTTCGCCTACCCGGAACGCCCCGTAAAAGGCCAGGGAAAAGTCGGCTTTGAATAGGACTACCTCTCCCGAAGAGCTGCATGTGTGCGGCAGGGCGAGGAATACTAGTGACAACCAGTAAGCGCCGCCATCCCTTCAACGCCTTTTGTATTAGGAAGCTATTTGTAGGGTCCCTGACTTCCCTTGCTTGTGCAAAAAAAGGAAACCTCTGCCTTATGTCTGCCCTCCGTCGCCGCTGAGCGCCCTTCCTTGTGTAGTGTGTCCATATACCCATTAAACTCAGCCTCCTGTTCCCATTTGGTCCCCCAATCCTGTCCCAGAAATTTACAGTAAGACCTGAACACCCCTTCATAAGCTGTCCTGGTCCTGGGAGCTAGGCTGGCTGCCATGAGGTCATGTAGTTGGGGGCACCAATCTGTCAAAGTGTTGAAGGGAAGTGAGCTGGGGAGGCCTCTGCAGCTGGAAGGTGTTCCCTGAATACCTGCATCTTAAAGCGAGAAAGGACGTCCGCTGCATTATTTAAGACCCCTGGAACATGTTTGGCCCTGAAATGTACATTCAATTTCATGCACTTCAGCACAATCTCCATTATCAGGCGCAGTATGAACTCACACCGCGCTGCCTGTTGATTGATGCATTCAACTACTGTCATGTTGTCTGACCAGAAAATGACCGACCGATTAGCCAATTGTTCCGGCCATACCTCTAAAGCCACCCAAATTGGGAACAGTTCCAGGAATCCGATGTTTGCCGTCAAACCATTCTCCTCCCACCAGTTTGGCCATCTCTGGGCCACCCACTTATTGCCAAGTATGGCGCCAAACCCCACACCGCAGGCAGCGTCAGTCCATAATCCTAACTCTGCTGAAGGTCAGTGTGGGGTCACCCCACAGTACTCTGCCATTGAAATCCTCCAGGAATGCCATCATCATCCGCATGTCCTGGCGAACCTCGGCTGACAGTTGTGTGCGATGATGCTTGTCCCGCAAACCCTTCATGGCTTGCGCAATTGAGCGGGAAAATGGGCGTGCCATAGGGATGACCCTCAATGCAAAATTTAGCTGCCCAACTGTCTGCTGCAACTGCTGTAATGTGACTTTCTTTTTCAGCAAACATTGCTCAAGGGATGCCCTGAAATTCTCAATTTTTTCTTTGGGTAACCTGAAACAACCCTCCACGGAGTACAACTCACTTCCTAAGAATTCCAGACAGGTTGATGGCCCTACTGTTTTTCTCTGCGCGAGCGGGACCCCAAAAGCACGCATGAGCACGCAAAATTCCCGCAATGCCCACGCGCACTCCCGGGAGACCGCCAGACCCAGGAAAAGAAAGTCGTCAAGGTATGCATGACATACTGGTGGCCCGTAGATTACCTCAAAACCCACTCCAAGAAGGAGCTGAATGTTTCAAAATATGCACAAGAAATAGAGCAACCCATGGGCATACACATATCCATGTAATATTTGCCTTCAACGGAAAAACCTAGCAAGTGTTGATCAGCTGGATGCACTGGAATTAGTCTGAACGCTGACTCAATGTCTGATTTCGTCATCAGTGCCCCAGGGCCCAAAACTCTCAACATTTGAACTGCCTGGTCGAAGGACGCGTATTTCACACTACAAATGGTCTCATCAATCGCATCATTCAATGATAAGCCCTTGGGTGCTGACAGATTGTGTATGAGCCTATACTCGCCCTTTTCTTCCTTTGGGACCACTCCTAAAGGTGAGCAGACAAAATTTGGTACAGGGATGTCAGGAAAAGGACCCGCTACTCTACCTAGGCGCAGTTCCTTCTCTATCTTGTTTGCTACAACCGGGATTGCTCTTAACTGACAATTGGTTCCTACACTGCGGTGTCCCAGTATAACCCCCAGCTGGAATCCGGAAACCGTGTGTGAAACCCTCCTGGAGCATCCTTGCGGAAGTATGGTTTGGGTAACTATTAAGCCAATGAATTATAGCGGCCACGATAATATGTGAGTGCTCAATTTGGGGTTGTACTCCGCTATTCTGGTTTCCTCCTCCCTCTGTTACCTGATGCACCACCTTTTCACCGGCATGCCGTTTCTGGGTGGGAAGGGTTGGCCGCATATGTAACACGCGTGCCTGAATTTGCAAGTGCCCGGCGCCCTGTTGCAAGTTCGCCTTTTGAAATCCCAGCACACCCCTTTTCCACCTGTATTACCTTTGGCCTTATTGGCCACTTACCCGCCTTGCGCTGGCCGAAAAGGCTGCTGAGGCTTGGGGAATATCATTTGTTCCAGCTAGTGCTAGTACCTGCAGACTGCCCCCTTTCAAACTGAGAGTGCCAGGAAATTGAGTCAACTTTGTCCCAGGCTAATGATCTGTTAAACTCCCTCGCTTTCCTGAAAGCTATGTCATATTCTTTCCATGCGTCACCACCATGATTCTCATTGAACATACTAATCCTACTCTGATAGCACGCCATCTCCGCCGCAATACCGGGAGAACGCTCGGCGCTAACCGCCACAAACACAGAAAAAGCCCTGATCCAATTGATGAGCGTCTCCTCGACCCTAAATTTGTACAACTGCGATCGCCACTCGCCAGGCAACATCATCTCTTTCTGTGTTTTGGCATATTCCACTCCCTGTTGTCAATCAGCAATGAGAAAATATTTATATATTTATCTGCCCAAATCAATTCTATCACACTTTGAGAGACATGCTGCGCCAAACTCTCCCCCCTGGAGGGAATCGCGCCCTCGCCCAGTAGCGGCAGGGCAACCTCCTTACCACTTTCTGCTGGTTGCGTTGGTTCAACGTTCTTGACCGTGCCCCCATTGCTTGCTGGACCTGTTTGCTGAGAAATCGTGCGCTCGGTATGCTACCTTCGCCCCTAGCCACCATGATTTGTGCTACCATTCTCTGTGCCTCAGCCGTGGGGGTCTACTGCTGGTGGTAACATTCCCCCAATCCCCAACCAAGGAAGCACTACTGCTATCTGGGCCGCTAGTTCTGGTGGTACCTGACCCGCCCCAGGCGATGGGCTTGCTGGAATTACTGGCGGGACAACTACAGGAACTGGGTTAATGGGTGGCGTGACTGGCGCTATCTGCACGCTTACTGGAATCTGCGAAGCAGGCGTGGGTGACCCAGGTGCAACATGCGCACTATTTGGTACTGGCCTCGGGGACCCCCCTCCAACCCGTGGCTTGGGGGGCGACTACTACCTTTCTTAGCTCTGCTACGTTTCGGTGGTGTCTCAAAATCCCCCCCTTCGTTTGGGTGGCACTATGACCCGCTTAGGCCTCCCTGCCGGCCCTGCCTGTGCTTCAACCCTCGCACCCAACTCAGCGGCAGTCGTACCCAATTTGTCCACCCTCCCCAATCTCTTGTCCATTGCTGACATTCTGCGCATCATGGTTTGAAACATTAGCTCCATGCCCGCACTCCCTGCACCCCATCTGACAGACATACCGACTGTTCTAGCACCTACACTGCACAATGCATTAATGCGTTACTTTTTGGCACAATGTGCCTTGTACCTGTCCAAGTCGGAGGCTCACAGGCTGGCTGTAAGCACCACGCAACTGTGACCGCACACACCAGCTAGCCTGGAGTGTTTGGGCGAGCGAACTCTAGCCCCACGGCCCGCCAGAAGCAGTGAAATGCAGGCCTGCCCGTGTCCTCGGATTCCGCCGTCCACCGTGAGCTCCCCAGCTACCCGGTCCGCAGCGGCCCCTGTCTTTAAGCCTAAAATGAGAAAATTGTTAAAACAGAGTTCTGCAAAACTTCCGTTGCCGCAAGTGCTTTGCCTCAATTGTTATTAAATCACACAGCCTGAATTCAACACACCATTGACCCTACTGATCACTGTATCCAAGGCTGAAACTGGGCCGTGGTAAACAGTATGCTAGTTCAATAACAAGCTGTCTTATAAACTGTTTTATAAAGTGCAAAATTGACCTGAAACAGCTATCAATGGGCTTCACTTGGCACCAACTCAGTTTACTTTGTTAAGTACAGTGAGATTAAGTGATTTGCCCGGAATCGCACCTTATAACCATTGTATATAATGCACACTTGACTTGAAACAGCTATCTGGAATTCATTAATAGAGAACACCTTAATTTATTAGGCAGTGAGTTTAAGTGATCTGCCCAGAATCACACCTTCCCCAGACCTGTCCTTTTTTTAAACTTCCTTTAAAAGTTCTTCTATGCAATGTACAGGTCTGCCCCCGCCTAAATACACAGCGATCCGTTCGTTTCTACTACCAAACCCAGCACTGGTCCCCCATTCGCTTGCTGCCCGGGCCGACCCTGCTTCGCCCGTGTAACTCGTTCCGAGTATGCCTTGCAGATCCTGCGCTCTGTCGGACAGTCCTCTAGCGGCCGTACCGCAGAGCCCACAACGTACCTTGCGATGATCAAAACCTGTTCAAATAAAGCCCGCTCTTTGTGCCTGAAGCTCCCACCGCACCGCTGGACTCGAACCTCCGGATGCAGTCCCCGATCGGCAATCCTGCTCTTCTCGCTCGATGAGCACGCCGACCACTGCTCCAAATCGCTGCAAAACCTAAAATAAAAAACAAGAAAATTACAAGCCCCACAGCGGGGCGAGGAGCGAGCCTGGGAAGCGCGGGCACAAAGAGGACGCTTCCCGCGCTCCCCAGGCTCTTAAACCCCCCTAGCCAAAAGGTCCCGCCCTTTTGACCCGGAAGTGCAAAAACGGCTTCCGGGTCAACGGCGGGACCCACGAACCAATCAGGGTGGGTGAGGGGGGGGTGGGCTGGTCCCAGCCATGTGTGCGTGGGGGCTGAGCGGCTCCTCTTTCCTTTCAAATGGACCCTTTTTTTTCTTGTCTTGCTTGCAACAGGGCTCATGTCATTCTTGCCATATTGATTAAAATAATTAGCTTCCATAACTCTTCAGAATTACAAAAAAGTGCTTATATATGCTTATATATTTCGAAAGATGTGTACAGTAGATTGCCTCATAGTTCACTTTTCATAGCTTGCGGAATTTGTAGTCGGAGAAGGAAAAGTAAACACCAGTCTCCACTTCCAACTTTAGCTGAAGGTTAGTCTGACATTTGACCTCTGTCTTTGAACTCGTAGCAAATTTGACTAGATAAAAACAAAATAGAAAGGTATCTTTGCTACTGATTTACTTTCTGAACTCCAGTATGGTTATTTATGGGGGTGTTGCAGCAGCCTCCGCACCCCTATTTCCAGCCCCTATGGCTGTGTGATTTTAAGTTAAATGCTGGAGAAAAGGTTGATGATTCTATGCTTCAAAGTGCTGCTTGTTCGGATTGAGTTATTATTTGTGAGAAAAAAAACGAAGAAATCCCTTTATGGGCTTTTATATTGCTTAACTGAATGTGGCCTAAAAACATTAAAACATTTTTTTTAAAAAGCATGCATATGCACTGAAATCTTGCAAACAGGAACATGCCATTTTGTGGAACGAAATAACGACTTCCACTTGCCAAGTAAGTCTTTTTTGCCTGCTACAGGAAAATGTCATGTAGAAAGCCTTAACGATAAGAAACTGCCTATACAAAAGGTAACTGCTGGGGCTTCCACTGCCCAGTGCAAACCCTTTCTTTTGGCTGTTTGTGGTAGTTCCTGCTTAGAGCTTCATAATTTTTGTCCACATAAAGTATCTATGCCAAATTTGTGCCCTTTTTCCACATCTTGGGGATTCTCAAGGTAACTAGAGTTTGTGGATTCCCCTGGAGGAGACCGAGAAAATTTGCATAATATTGCAAAATTTTGAGTTTTGGGGGAAAAATAGGAGTAAAAGTGCTCCGGATAAAACTGTTCTTCCCCCCCCCCCCCCCCCCCCCCCCCTAAAAAATTGCATCAACAGTCAGTTTGCTGTGCTAAACTCACCAGCTTCAGGAACATGCAGAGCTGAATTTAAAAAACATTTTTTTTACCACAGTTTTGGCACTTTTCAAAAAGGTCGCCCATTTTTCATATTTTTTGTGCTCTACGCATACTTCCAGGTTTGTGACGGAAACCAGAGTGAAACCCATGGGTGATCCAGGAAAGCTTTAGATTTCTTTTAAGTGGACACAATTCCAAATTCAATAGGGGTTCATGTGTAGATCACTCAGTTTTCCCAAATAAACAAACTGTTGAAATAAAGAAATATTGAAAATGAGTAGGAAAGAAATGGCTTTTTATGACCACGTTTTAATCTGGAATGTTTGGTCACGATGGCCAATTTACAAAAGCAATATACTATCAAGTTCGCCAGACTCTTCTGACTGCGGGATTATATCTAAATCGTAATAATAAATGTTCTACTAGTCGATATTCCCACGTGACTGACGATACAAATGGTACTTCAAATGTGTGGGTAGGCCTAGTGCTCATAACAGGAAACTGCCCACAACACAACGTAGATGCTCCACATTTTTCAGTTGAAACTGACCCTTTTTTCCTAATGGGGGTATGTGTGGACTTTTGGGCCCAAGCTCAGCGGCACCTAGGGAAACCTATCAAACTTCGCATTTTTGATAATTAGAAACCTGGGGGATTCCAACGTGGGGTGACTTGCATGGCTCTCACCAGGTTTTTGTTCCCAGAATTTCCTGCAAACCTCAAACTTTGACTTAAAATCCTCCAAATTTTCCTCACATTTCTGTAATGGAAAGTTCTGAAATTTGTGGGGAGACGTCTGGAAAAGCAGGGTCCCTCAGCAACGTAACTGGGGATCCACAAGAATTGCCTTGGCATCCTGTTCTCTCCCTTTTAGGTGTGCCCCAAGTTAAATATGGTGCAACTGGCATGTCAAGCAGAAGATGACATTATGATACCAAAAAGCGAATCGAGGTTCCCACCCTGCATATTCTGTGGGGTTCAAGGGAATCATCTCTTCCCATTCAGTCCAATCTATTGTTTGCTCCTGGGAGGCATTTCACACCTATCGAAGACTGACCACATTCCGAAAGCTGGCAGAGGCTTATACTAGCTAGACTTCCGACAGTTCAGTCTGGTAAAAGGTTACTTCCTAAATGTTCATATCCCTTAATATTTATTAAACATCCAACATAATCATCGAATTGAATTTTTAATAACAGTGAAAAATTGTTGTTTTATTATTTTTCTTGTTAGGCCCATTCCAGGTGTACAGTATTCGTATAATAATATGTACTCTGGTTTTCTCCATATGAAGGTTAGGCCTGTCACAGAGAAAATAGCTTTTTGGACCTTATTTCTGCAGGGACATGGTAACATTAACTTTCTACTTGTCCCACTTTTAAATACAGTGCACCTTGCGTTGTGGCCTACAAGGTATAATCCTAGGGCTAACTTATATTTGAAAGGGAAGTTTTACTTGTTATAAAGGGCTATTTGAACTAGTTGCACTGCAGTTTTACACTACAACAGTCCGGTTACACATGATAGCCTGAAGCAATGTTTGCACTTCCAATATAGTGGATGGCACAGTCTGTACTGTAGTCCACTAATGGCATGTAACTTCCAGGTCCTGGGCACTCTTTCTACACCATATACTAGGGTCTTGTATGAAAGTTGTGTGTGTCAATTAAGAAAAAGCCAATTCACCTGTGTTTAAAGGGGGAGCGCAAAAACCTTTCCTCCTGGTTAGCAGGGGTAAAGTGCACTGAGTTCTAAAGCCAGTGTAGGGTACAGCAAAATGTGAAATATTTGTAGAGACCACTCAGAAAAGGTGCATTTCCTACAATAAGGATAACACATCAATGTCTTGGACAGGAATCAGTGTCCATAATGACTTAAATGGAGGTAGTCACCCCCATTCAAGTTTCAATTATAACTGGTGCGTCTGCGGATTTATCATTCAGAGATGTGGTTTGTCCTCTTGACTCATTGCATTGTGACTAACGTGACTTGCCTAACTGGATAAGCTACCCAGATCACATCAATGACACAAACAACTTCAACAATTGGTTCACCACCTTCGCCAATACCCTGGCACCCCTGAAAAACACCAAACCTAAAAAATCCAGCGAACAGTAGCTGGCGCAACTCTGACTTCAGAGAGTCCTAGAGAGTTTGCAAATAACTTTAAAAGAAGTGAAGAATCGCCTGAGGAACAGCATGGAAACCTCTATCCATCGAGGACACTGCAGGAATAATGAAGACAGTCCACTTAGGTGTGTGCTCCGGCCCAGCCTCACCACACACCTACTCTTACCCCACCGTATATACAATCTGGGAAGAGCCACAATCCGCGCTGTTCTAACTTCCATCAGCAAAACCTCCCTGCCAGATAGCTGGAAACGCGCCGAAATCACCGCCCTTGTCAAATAACCCTCAGCCAACCTGGAAGTACTCAGCAACTACCGACCCATCTTGCTGCTCCTCTTCCCAGCCAAAGTCATTGAGACGACCATCAACAGACCATCTTCTGACCACCTACAACTCCACAAACTTCTGGACGGCTCACAATAAGGATTACAAAACAATCACATCACTAAAACAACCCTCCTCATTGCAACACTCAAAATATGCACAATCCTTGACTGTGGATAGACCACTGTTTTTATCTTCCCCGACCTCTCCGTTGCTTTCATCACAGCCTCCCAACACACACTCATCGCCTGACTACACACAGCAGGGATACAAAAACCTGCTTTCAGGTGGATAGCTTCCTTTCCCTCTGAAAGTACGCAATGTGTCAGGCTCACGCCGTTCACATCAGAACCCAGAGACTTCATCTGTGGAGTCCCACTAGGCTCATCAGCCCCACATTTTTCAAGATGCACATGACTCCTCTGGCTAATATCATTAGACCCCATGGAATCAACATCCTCTCCTACAATGAGGACACCAAGCTAATTTGTTCCCCCTCAGGCGACATAATCACACCAAGACAAACTTTAAACAATGCATGATCTGTGTGGCCAATTGGATGAAAGAAAACTCCCTCAAGCTCAACACAGACCAAACCAAAGTACTGATCTTCTGGAATAAGAGATCACCTCAGGACTCCACCTAACGGCCTGCCGAACTCCGACCCACGCCAACCGACCACGTGAGGAATCTAGGCCTCATCCTGGTCACCAACCTCACCATGAAGTTTCAAGTCAACGCTGTCAACTGCTTATGTAAAGTCTTCAAGTGGTTTCCACTTGACACCAGACGTACCGTCACGCAGGCCCTAATAACAAGCAGATTCGACTGCAGCAATGCACTCTACACTGGCATCCCAACCCATCTTCGGACTTCGAACCATCCAACCTCCTCGATCTCCTGTCGAGATCCCACAGTACACCACTCCTCAGAGAGCTCCACTGACTCCCGCTGCCAGTTCAAGCTTCTCACGCGTTCAAGTCACTGCACAACACAGGCTTCACCTCCACCAACCAACCCTAAAACTTACCTCTGCATCACTCACTCGTGTACACACCCTGCATCCACTAAATGAGAGGCTGATCATTTGCCTACCTCCTGGAACAACCTCGCCCAACCCATTAGGACCTCCTACTCACTTCTTGAATTTTTCAAGAAGCTGAAGCAGTTTTATGGATATTCTACTCAGCCATGATGCTCATATTGTTGCTCTCTCTGCACCTACTGGTGAGTGAAGGAGAGTGCTAGGTGAGATGTCTGCAGTGTGGCTGTCGCCATGATCACTGCGGCTTCCGCTGTTCTCTGGAAAAATCTACGTGTCACGTACATTGGATGACAGTATGGTTGGAAATGGCCTAGATAACCTGGCAAGGGTTTTAAGGGCGGGGTTGTTTTTTCACATTGTCAATTCTCTGTAAACGCCACCCCGAACCCCAACTGCTGCATCACTGAACAGTGATGTAATCTTTATTTTGAATCAGACTAGGATGGGTGCCTCAAATCGGACAGAAATGTTTTAGATTTCAGTCACACCATGAACGGATCTAGGCCCGCTGTGCTGCTGGTGTGCGTTTGCCCTCTCGACCTGTTTTCTCTCTGATTCAGCCGCAGTCACGCGCTGGAAGCATTAAGTCGGTCTGAGGTCAAAATCCCACCCTATTAATAGGCTCCGTTATTGATGACCGTGCCTAGTAGAGAGAAGAACAAAGGAGCATGGGATTTTCGACTGTTTGTCATGACATCAGCAGAAATACGTTTAACTCTAGCGTCTTATTTTGAATTCAGTTTTATGGCATAGAAATTTAGCCAGGGTTTTTAGAGTTGAGTTTATGGTTGTAAAAAGCACGCCGGTTGATATTGTTGTTTTAATTAGCAACACTAAGTGAACATTGAAAAACGGAGCATGAAACAGAGTGGGTGCCATTGTCTCGTGCTTCAGAGCAGGCCATTGTATTATACTTAAAGGGTCTTTCATTTGGCTAGATTATTGCGTATGTTCTTGCTAGGGCACAGTATATGTTCCCTCTTGTGTCTTTTCTTAGTGTTTTGAAATGGTTTCTCGGCAGCTTAAGCATTATGCAGTCAGTCAACCTGGCTTCTACTACGTCTTCCCTTTTCTACTACTGTTAGTGTTTTAAAGCATCATGAGGGTAGTGTTAAAAAGTGCTAGACAGCTAGGGGATCTGATGTAATTGGAATGACCCCAGTTCCTCTGTCAGGTTGTGGATAATGTGATGGAAGTGGCAAAATACATGTTTTTTTCAACTTTGCCAGTCATATAAACAATATATCTGGGCGTTTTTGCTCATTTATTTTCAATTTTTGGTCCCATGCCCCCAATAATTCATAGACTCAAGACCGAATCCAACAACATTGATGGTGCTGTTTTGAAGATTTGTGGTTGTTGCCATACCTCAGACTAACCGTAGGGCAATGTTGGTAGACAGAACAATTTTACTGGATATTGTCTTCTGCAGATTCCTTCTATCAGCCTTGTCCCCCAGGTACAAGACTGGACATAAGAATTTTTGGTAGCTGTATGCTTTCACTAGCTCGAGTTGGCATTGATCAACATCATACCTGGAGACAGCAAACTGGAAATAACTGCTGAATAAAAATGGCACTTTAATGACGGACTTCTTTCAAATTGCCATTGAACTGACTGGACACCTTGCTAGAGTGTGACATGCCTTCTTATGAGGAAATGTTATCGGCATAACAGGCCCAATTCGAAATTACTCTAAGGCATGGGAGATTTGCCTAAACACCAAGGAACGTCAGTCCAAATTATTTACAGAGATCCCCTCAGCCACACATGTCTGAGCCTCTTTCGGTATTCACTAGTGCTTTGTTAGCATCACTGAATTAACCATGGTAGAATAATTGTTCAGCCCCTCCTTTTGCACCCGTAACTACACAAAAGGGCCCTTCCAACTTGGCCTTTTTTCTCCGAGCACTTGAGGGTCTAGTTATGTAGGCATCATCAGCAGAATTGACGGGTAATATGTTCCCCTCTTTGCTGCCCAAAATGGAATCAAAATATTTGGATACCATAGGGAGAATTTCTTTGCCACTTGCAGCTTTCCTTTGGAAATATATTCTTGCGTGTTATTCAGAGATAACCCACCTAGCAGCAAGAAGGCTGCCGGATCGCATATAGGGTACAAATTGTATGACCTATATGAGCGTGGCTTTGATGTTGAAAAACAATTAATGCAAACCACAGACCGGTGTTCTGTAGCTGCTGGTGTGGAAATACAATGCTCAGTTGGACGAGAGTCGCTCACTTTTAGAGGATGACCATGCTCGGTTGCTGGACATGCCCTTTAATGGACATGACCTTTGATAGGGTGCACCACTTTCGAAAAAAGAGATGAGAGCTTATTTGAGTGCTTGAAGATTAGCAATGCTATGATCTTGGTGCTGCCACTCAAAAGTCAAAAGAACCGATTATGGACAGAATGGTGAACACATCCAACATTAACCCGAATTCAAAGATCTGGGTTTAACTTAACATTCTTTTGCATGCCACCTTGTTTTGGACTCAGCCATATACAAATCAGTCTTGACCCTGCTTCTCATGAGAACCGTCCAGCCCAAATTACCAAGCCTGGTCCTCCCTCGACCAGAAGCAAGCATCCTGGGGCCTGTTTCAGGGTATTATCGCTCATCAGCCAGGCTCCCTTGAATCCAGTGGCACAGTGAGCACGGAACCTTCTCTCTTCTTCGGTAGCCCGGGCCTGACAAGAGTACCGAAGTAGAGCGCAGTGCCTCACGCCCTGAGCTGTTGCGAGGTGAGGTGTTCACTTGTACACCTACGGGCGACATCTATATCCTTGTGATATCTCTACAATTCGAGACCACAAGAGTGTGTAGGTTGTATCTTATCCAACCACATGTATATAATTTTTTTGACACTTGTATTACTTTTTCGGAGTAGCAATTAATGTCTAGGTCCTGAGGAAGACCACAATCAGAAACTCTATCATCATGGCTGAAACTTGTAGACCTGTTTTGTGGACTATTGCAGTTATTATTTCCTGAGCTGCACATGCACACACACTGCAACCATTACCCTAAATGCCTTGTTTGCTTCAATTCTAGTGGATTTTAGTTGATCCTTATCTTTGATCAAATAAAACATCCCTGAGCTCCTCCCTCACAGTGAGGGGTTTGTAGCCCTTGGTTGCACTAGGTATTGCAACCAAGAGGAGATCCCAGATGATGTAGCATGCCACCTCGGTGGGTGATGGGATACTGTCCTCTTTTTAAAGGACTCCCCTCATGTTTGAGTGGGAGGTATGAGCTTGTACTGTCTGTACTCTTGAGCTTTTTAGGCCCAGATAGACCCGCAGATTCTTTGGATTGATTGATAGATTGTTGTTAGTGGGGAATCTATCCACGCAGGTCTCTAAATTCTTCCCTCGGGCCCCCTTTCTAAAAGTGTTGTTTTGTTGGACTTGAAGCCACCCCTCTGATGGCATTAATGACTCAGTGAGCAGGACAGAGTGCAATCCCAATTTGGTAGAATTGTCCTTTAAAGTTTCTTGGTTTGAAAAATGGTATTTGCAGCCCTCATCCTTCAGTAATGCATGCAAGGAATCTGCCAGAATGAGTTCCCATTAGAGGAACAAGTTAAATATCTTTGGTAATGTTGTTTATGAAGGATGCCACAGCTCCTGCAGATCCTGTTGTCTTTCAAACTTCGCTCTAGAGAATGGCTTTCTATTAGCAGTTTTTCATTGGGTTCGCCATTGCGTCCTTAGCTTCACAGATTGGAGTGAAACCGGTCGAAACTGACGTCAGTTGTGCAATATATAGAGTCTACGATGTCACTCTTAGACTTCAAACTCAATGGACATCCACTTCAGGGCCATCTGGAGATAGTGAAAAGATTCAGCTGTCTTTCTGGGGCCTGGTAATGAAATTCATACAAGGAATCAGGAGCTCTGATATTCATCCGAACGAACGTTACTGAAGAAAATTAATTTGTTCTTCTAAAACAGATGGACACTTGAGTTTCTCCTTCTTGGGAGTTGGTAAATAGTTTTCACGAGTTCAACCTTATAAAGGAGCTCGGCTCAGGCTTGAAAGAGAAGGCGTTGTTTTAATCTTATTCCGTTAGTAATTTTGCTTTTTTATGATGTAGTCACATCATTGCAAATATCTCTAGTTCCCCACAACGCTGCCCTCTTCAACTACACCAGACTTGGGGATTGTCTGGCCCTGGGAGAGTGAAAAATTCAGTTATGCTAGCAGATTAGTTTTCTCTACTATTCCAGTACGTGCAATTTCTTTCTGACCACTGGCAACCATTTTGTTTTTATTTCTAATCAACTTAAATATAATATTTTAAAATAATAATGAAATCACTTAATACACAATTTACAATTTCAAAGCGTTGTAAATAGTAGTATATGTTTCTGGTACCAATTGTAATGGAACTTACTGTACCAGCCTCAGATGGGTGGAAAGCTGGGTTGACTTTGCCGAGAGTCAAAATTATGACAGAGAGATCAGTCTTGTCTCAGCAGCATGCTACTCACTATTGCACCTTGCCACTTTAAAAGTCTTTGTATTGCATTAAAGAAAAGGAAATGTGTTGGTAGGTGCAAAGTAATTTTTCTCTGCCTCTCACCCACCCCGCAATTGTGTGAGCTATTAGATGGGCTGCAATATACTGTCCAAAGTGCCATGGCAATATGCACTATAACTACTACAAAAGTTATCTGAGGCTGTTTTTTCCTTCGATGCCCTACCCAAGAAATGCCAGCTAACTAGTCATCAGTCCCAATGAGAGGCCATGTCTCGTTTTTTAGGTCTGCCTGAGCCAGCACATGCGTTACTCTGTGAGACATTTAGTAAGTGGGCTTTTAAAAGTGCAATCACACGCTTTTGCTTACCTCAAGCTTGCGTTACCACGCGCAGCCGCCATCTGGCTTTCTGTCATGGCTCATTAAGCCTTACAGAGTGCAAATCACTTTTATTTCCATGCTCCTCCAACCCCTGCTCTCTGCTCTCACTACCCCCTCTCTTCTCCCCCTCCCTCCTAGTCCGCTTCATGGCGGCAGACTCTACTGTCTACTACAAGGCTCATTTCAAATCGGACATTGATCAAGCGCACAAAGTACACATTACTGAAAAACGTAGGAAATATTGATGAGCCCTGTGGAAATTTCATTTCAGTGTTCGCCGAGATCACGCGGACGGAGTAAAATTGCCTACCTAGTAACATCATTACTTAGAAATCTGCCTCTTTACATAGCAGACAAACATGTTCATGAAAACGTCTGGAAATATTTAGGGGTGCAATGTAAACATTATGTTCGAGGCATATGAGCTGCAGATACTACACTATGCATTAGATCACCACCTGGTGTTGGGCTCGGATGATTGCATGTTGTTGTCGTCTTGGAAGAAGTCTTTGTAGTCACGAGATAGGTGACTCCTCCCCTGGATGATAGTGCGCATGGGCATCGACTCCATCCTTATATTGTTTTTTTCCGCCACTGGGTTCAGATGAAAGTTTTCCGCCCCGGCTAGAAATAGACTTTTCAAGCACTCCGAAGCGCAAAAAACGTCCCAAAACTCTTCAAACTAACTTCGATACCGACTAACATAGTTTCGATTCCATCAGCACAATTCCGGTCGTCGACGCGGGCCGTTCGGCCTATCCACGCCGTAATGTAATGTAATGTAATACTTATTTATTGAGCGCAACTGTCACCCAAAAGGGTATCCTGGCGCTGTGACCAAAACATTACCGACAGATGTTACGCACTACACTACTCTTGGGAAGAGATAGCTTTTTAAACCCTTTTTAAAAGCCGCCAAATCCTGGCAGCTCCGCAGGGGCAGGGATAAGGAGTTCCAAAGTTTTGCAGCTGCAAAACTGAACGACCGACTGCCCATCCTCACCCTTTTAATAATGGGAACAACTACCAGGAAGGCTGAGGAAGACCTCCTCGGTCTTGCGGCTGAGTACCAGGAGAAGAGATCTTGTAACATCACTGGCCCCAGCCCATGTAAGGCCCTGAAAACAAGGCAAGAGGCCTTGAAATGAATCCGTTGCTGAACAGGCAGCCAATGAAGGTCCGAAAGCACCAAAGACGATGACGCTGAGCGTGGACGAGAGAGGGCCAGCTTGGCAGCCATGTTCTGAATCCTCTGCAGCTTAAAAACCAAGATGTTAGGGGCTCCTAGAAGCAGTGCGTTGCAGTAGTCTAACCTACTGAGGATGGTACTACGCACCACTGCTGTCCTGGCCGCAGTTGGAAGTAACGGCAGAATCTTCCGTAAAGGGCGAAGCAGGAGCATACAGGCCGCCGTAGTTTTATTAACAAAAGCGTCAAGCTGCAGGCTAGGCCCGAACATGACGCCAAGATTACGGGCCGAGTCGGCAGCAGTCACTGTGCCCAAGATTGAAGAAGGCCAAAACCCATCAGGTAGAGGGCGAGGCAACCGTTCCAGGGAGCAGTGGAGCACCTCGGTCTTCGCTCCATTGAATTGGAGTGAGTTGTGGCGTAACCAATCTGCCGTTGCAGTCATGCAGCGGTGAAAGGTTTCCCTCGAAACCGCATCACCTCCTTCAAATGAAAAAATAAGTTGAGTGTCATCGGCATAGTTAATAACGGATATGCCGAATGACCTAATCAAACTTATTAGTGGACGAAGATATAGATTGAAAAGGATCAGGCTGAGGCACGCCCTGCTTTACATTCTTCACTGCTGACCGAAAAGGTGGAAGTGCCACAGCCTGCTGCCTGTTGCAAAGATAGGAAGTCAACCAGCTGTGAGGCCTTCACCTCATGGAATGGACGCCATTCAAGAAATGCCCCGGGTGTGGAGCAAAGTTTCCACGCAGTGACCATCATGAGCTCTGCAACCTGTGCCTGTCGCAGAACGCGACAAGTCCAGCTGTACAGCCTGTGCGTCCTTTCGATCTGAGAAAACCATCCGAGATCGGAGGGCCCGTCAACACGACATGCAAAGATAAGCTCCGGAACCGGTGGATATCTTCGAGGAGGTTCTGCTCGTTCCCGAATAAGATTCAGATGATCTCCAAATCGTATCAGAGGCAGACGATTCAGATGACTCCATACCATTGGGTCAGCTCGTGAGTACTACTGCCCCTACACCACACACAACACCCAGATCGAAGGCAAAGGTCAACACTCTGCCTCCGGGGCCCAGTCGCGACCAAAAAACACTTCGACAGCCCCGCCATCGAGCCCGGCTCCGAAGAAAGTAACTAAGCCTTCCGGTACCTCGGTACCGAGCGAGCCGCACGTGCCGATCCCACCAGCTCCCTCTGCACCAAAACTGTTGACTTCTTCTAAAGACAAGGGTACGAAGCTAGCGTCCGACGCCTCAAAGCCGACGAGACCAGCTTCCACTCCGAAGACATCGTCTTCAAAACCAACAAGGCCTGATTCTGACGCGTCCAAAGCCTCGAAACAGCCTACTACACCAAAAACAACACCCTCGGTGCCGAAAACTACGCCAAAGGACACTAACAACTAGTAAGGCTAAAGACAAGCAGCAACCTCGGCAGGTACCGAAAAAATCGGCCACGACAAAGGTTTCTAAAGCAGAAGAACTTTTCCAGCCAGATCCTCTACAAAAGAAGATCTACATCGACCCAAAAACAGGTCAGGTGTCCACCACACCAAATAAGAAGAGGAAGGCAGATGATACATCCACTCCTGTGGTTCCTGCCAAGAATAAGGACTCTGCCACATCCCCTATGCACCCTTCTTCACCAATACTTCCTTCTCCTTCATCTCCTGCTCCTCTTAACAATCCACCACAGATTTCTTCTTCACATTCTCCTCTTTTGTCACCACACTCACCTCAGAATGATGATGAGTATAGCTTAGGAGGAGGGATGGATCTAGATGAGCCTTTCCCATACCCTACAGGTGACAGTCTGGGAGTACCCAAACCCACAGGATATACCAGACATTCCTGACCCACAGTCGTACCCATCAAAACCTTCTCCCCCAGAAGATAACATTGGATTTGGGCACCTATTAAACAGAGCTGCCATTTACCATGGGGTCACTATGCATTCTGACGAGGCATAGGAGGATTTCCTATTAGATATATTTGAACAATCATAGAGAGATGTTCAAATTCTTCATATGATTCTTCTTAGAAAGGAAACAGGGCAGCGGACTAGTTGTTGGGGCCTCGCCTGACACACCTCCCTCCTTGCTGTCTACAAATGGTGACGCTGAGGCGCCCGCGCAGCGGACGCACGCAGCGGCGCGCCAAAGTTAAGCCCGTCTGTGCCCGTCCGCGCCCTGCCGTGTCCAGCGGCCAGCAACTCTGCTCGAAACCAGGTTAATTCCAATAACAATGGTAACAACTTTAGTTACACTGCCATGGATTTAAAAGCATTCAGGCACCGCTCACTCTCCCAGTGTAAAACTTGTGTTCTTCCCGCGCATGGCTTTAGATGCCCTTGCTGTGGTTTTTCGATCGGTAGGATGACTAAGAGTAAGCTAATGAAGATACCACGTAATCATGCAAAGACTAGTTTAAAAAATCGCCCCTTGCCTGCCGCTATTTCCGGTTTTGGAGCATTAATTGCAGGTCCCTTCCCAAACATAAAAAACATATTTATGACTTTCTGGATGCTGAAAAACCTGATGCTGTTTCTCACTGAAACCTGGCTGCATGCTAGTTCAGGACCTGATGTTGCTGTGGCCCTCCCTCCTGACTATGCTATGGTCAGAAAGGAGACACTGGCAAGGGAGGTGGCATTGCAGTAATTTTTAAATCTATTTACAGTTGCAAATTTGAAGCCTTTCCTCTCCAGGGATGCGAGGCCTCTCAATTTAAGTTAGCAGTAAGCCCCCAGATAACCCTGTCTGGTCTTCTGATATAACGTCCCCCTGGAAACTCCAACTCATGGGCAACCTCTTTCTCTGATGTCATTGCCCCCCTTTTGCTAAAGGCCGCTAATTTTACCATCCTTGGTGACCTTAATTTGCATTTAGATGACCCACAGTGTAACATTAGTAAAACTTTCCTATCTGACTTAGAGGCCCTTAATATTCTTTTGTGCAATTCTGGACCTACGCACACGGCAGGACACCTTTTGGACCCTATTCTTTCTAATCTCCCGTTTAACTGTGAACCCTCTGCTCGCCCCTTGGAGTGGTCTGACCATTTTGCAGTCCAATTTCTTTTGACATCTACTGAGACTGTTGTCAATGGCGGGGGAGATACGGATGAGAGATTTCGACGCTGGGGCAAACTTGACATCAAAGATCTTAACATGCTCCTGTCTGAAAATCCACCGGACGCTAGTCTGCCTCTACCTGTGCTTGACTCAGCCGTCTATAAATGGCTGAATGTTGCCGTTGACAAACTTCTCCCTTTGGTCCCTAAACACGCTTAGCTTCACCGTTCCCCTGCGTTGTGGTTTTCAGAAAACTTAAAGGTTCTGAAGTCCCAACGTAAGGCACTTGAGAGGAAATGGAGGCGCTCTTATTCGCCGTCCTGTAAAGTGGACTACAAAGAGGCCCTTAGAAAATACCACAAACAGTGTAAATTGGCTAGAGCCACCTATATTGCCAATAATGTGATGCATGCTCCAAATTGCTCCCGTACGCATTTTTCAGTGGTGAAGAAGCTGACGGGTTCCGACACGGTCCCTGCTCCCTCTGTTGTAGATGAGGAACAATGCAACTCAATTGCGGAATTCTTTATAGCAAAAGTTGAGCTCAAATATGACTCCTTGAGCCCTCCTGCTCCCATTGGAGAGTCTATTTTGATCCCAGTATCTGCTCTTACTAGCATGCATTGCACGGTAACCAAACTTGCTGCCTGGATACCTTTCAATGACACTTCCTTTGCCCACTGTCTGGAAAGCATTTAATCAGGCTCCCCTCGCGACCCTTTACCGGTCAAGATCTTGAAACAACTTGACCTGGACTCCTGCTGTGTTTTGAAGGAGCTTCTTAACTCCTCTTTGAAAGAGTCCCATGTTCCACAGAAGTGGAAACATGCAATGATTATTCCTCCTCTAAAGAAGGCCGGAGCCGATCCCTCTAATCTATCTAACTTTAGGCCAATCTCGTTGTTGCCTATCTTTTCTAAGATCTTAGAAAGGCATATTAATACGCAGCTTACTCACTTTGTGGAAAGCTCTGGCTTTCTGCACTCATCCCAATCAGGCTTTAGGTCGAATCAATCCACTGAAACAACGCTTTTAGGAGTTACCGAGAGATTGCGTCACTGTATCGATCGCGGAGAAACAGCTGCACTCATTCTTCTTGATTTGAGTGCGGCCTTCGATACGGTGTCACATTCCATCCTTCTCGCATCTCTCGGTCTCTAGGAGTTGAGGGTCCTGCTCTGGCTTGGGTGGCCTCCTTTCTAAGTGGCCGTACTTTCCAGGTCTTTTCTGCAAAAGCCTCTTCCAAAATTTGCTCTTCGGCGTACTGCGTTCCCCGGGGGTCTATCCTAAGCCCGTTATTGTTTAATATCTACGTTAGACCCCTGGCCACTATAGTGGAGGAAGCTGGCCTCACTTTATTCTTGTACGTCGACGACACGCAAATTATCTTTTCCCTCTCTAATGTGGAAGGTGGCAAAATCGCTGTTTTGAAACAAGGATTGACTCGGGTCTCTGAGTGGATGCGGAGTAATTTCTTTAAACTTAATGGAGATAAGACCGAGGTTGTTATCCTGGGCAAGGGAAGAGATTCATGGGGTCCTCAACATTGGCCCAATGAAATGGGCCTCACTCCTCAACCTGTTGCCCAGGTCCGCAACCTTGGATTCCTCATCGATGAAAAGCTCACGATGCGCCAGCAGGTAGTAAAGGAGGCTTCCATTTGTTTCGTCACTCTAAGATGGCCTCAAAAAATCCTCTGGATGCTCCCTGTCTCCACACAGAGGACTGTAGTCCAGGCGTTGGTTGTTTCCCGCCTGGACTATGGAAATGTCCTTTACCTTGGAGCCGATCTAGCAACGTTAAACAAACTTCAAGTTGTGCAGAATGCGGCTGCACAGCTTTTACGTCATGTCCCTCTGAGAGTCTCTGCTTCCCAAGCACTCTACGATCTTCACTGGCTAAGGATTGCCAGTCGAATTAAGTTCAAGGTTCTCTGCTACATTTTTAAGCTTAACAAGGCTCAACCCTGCGTACTTAAAAGACCTTATCCAAGCCTATCATCCCAGTCGCTCCTTGAGATCCTCTGGAAAAGGTGATTTCGTGATTCCAAGATTTAGGTTGGTAAAGATGGGCGGTCGCTCATTTTCCCACCTGGGTCCAAAATTTTGGAATGCTTTGCCTGCTGTCTTAAAAACAGAAACAAATCTTCTCGGTTTCCACAAGGGACTTAAAACGTGTCTCTTTCAGTAATGACTCGGGGTGTGTCTTTTCAGCAATATTTCATGGCTGTTCTTTTTCCCTCTCTTAATCTGTCCCTTGGCGCCGGGAAACCCACTGCGGGTAGCTGCGCGCCTTATAAGTTTAAATAAATAAATTAATTAATTAAAGGGGTCATCAAACATGCTCCAGGAATTTTTAAAGTCCCTGTACGTACTAGGATTTTAAACCCTAGGAGTGAGAAAAAATATAGGCCTGCACCTGCAGATCCAGCCTACATTAAAGGGCAACTACCATTAGATTCCCTAGTGGTCTCCAATGCTAGGAAGAGAGCAAACTCACAAACTTCAGGTGATGCACCTCCACCTGACAAAGAATCCAAGGTCATAGAGGCCTCAGGCAAAAGAATAGCCGCACAAGCTACTAACATATGGCGTATAGCTAATACACAAGCCCTCCTTTCCCGATATGATAGGGCTCATTATGATCAGTTAGAGAAACTGCTAGACCATTTACCTGACCAATATAAGGCACAAGCAAATGATCTTATACAAGAAGGCAAACTCATTTCTAATGCCTATATCAAGTGTGCACTAGCCGTTGCAGATACTGCATCTAGAGCTGTAACTACCAGTGTAGTACTTAAAAGACATGCGTGGCTACGCATTTCAGGATTTAAACAGGAAGTCTAAACTACCATTTTAAATCAACCATTTAATCAAAAGCAATTATTTGGACCAGAGGTAGACACAGCACTGGAAAAAATGACGAAGGATACAGACCCTGCCAAATCTATGGGTACTTTGCAGTCCACACACACTAGAGGTTCCTTTCGTCGCTCCTTCTATAGAGGTGGCTCCAAACAAACTGGTGCAGACAACACAACATCTTTCAAATCCAACACATAAACATCCTCTAACAAGGGATATTTTAGAGGAGGATATAGAGGGGAATAACAACAAGGGAAGAGGTCGAGGTAACAACTGTAATCAAACCTCTTCTGCCAGAAAACAGTGACTTCCCACTGCTCCCCCAACAGCATTCCACTCCTGTGGGGGGCAGATTAATGCAATTCCTGCCTGTCTGGAACTCCATCACAACAGACAAGTGGGTAAGACAGATTATCCAGTATGGCTACTGCCTGGAACTTACAGCAACCCCTCCACACATACCACCCACGCAGCGTCCAATGTCTATAGAACACCTTACTCTGCTCAAACAAGAAGTTATGTCACTTCTACAAAAGGAAGCAATACAAATAGTTCATTTACAAGAACAAGGAACAGGGGTTTACTCGCTGTATTTTCTAATTCCCAAAAAGGACGGGACACTAAGACCAATTCTCAACCTCAGGCCCCTCAATCATTACATACAATCAGATCATTTTCATATGATCACTTTACAACAAGTGCTCCCCCTGCTGCAACAAGGCGATTTCTTTACGACACTAGACCTAAAGGACCCCTACTTCACATTCCTATACATCCTGCCCACAGAAAGTATCTAAGGTTTGTACTGGAAGGACAACATTATCAGTTCAAAGTCCTTCCATTCGGAGTGACAACAGCACCACGAGTATTCACAAAGTGCCTAGCAGTAGTAGCAGCACACCTCAGAAGACAACACATACATGTCTTCCCTTATCTAGACGACTGGCTCATAAAAGCCAAGTCATTCAATCAGTGTATCAAACACATACATCAGACCATTCAAACACTGCACGACTTAGGGTTCACAATCAACTACACCAAGTCGCACCTGCAACCCTCTTACATACATCAGTATCTAGGGGCTACAATAAACACTTTTACGGCTCTAGCGTATCCCGGTCCAGCAAGGATACAAAGCATTCAAGCCTTGGTCACAATCTTTCAACAACAACAATCTCTGCAAGCCAGACTGTTCATGAGACTAATAGGCATGATGGCATCTTGCATTTTCATAGTACCATATGCAAGACTGCAAATGCGTCCGTTACAGGAATGTCTAGCACAGCAATGGAACCAGGCTCAAGGGCAACTAACAGACCTGGTGTTGGTAGACAGCCGCACACATCGCTCTCTGCAGTGGTGGAACACCAAAAACTTGACAAAGGGGCGGCCGTTCCTCGAGCCTGTTCCACAACTAGTGCTCACAGCTGACGCATCCCTCACAGGATGGGGAGCTCATCTCCTACATCATACAACTCAAGATCAATGGAACAGTCAACAAAAATGTTTCCATATCAACCATCCAGAGCTGCTAGCAATTTTCTTAGCACTCAAAACATTCCAAGTATAAGTACAGAACAAGGCTGTCTTAATCCGGACGGACAACATGACATCCATGAACTACATACAACAAGCATTTACAGTGCAATAGGTCTCGCAGCATTAAAATTTGAGTTATTGGCATTGTGTATCACAATGCGTTGCATAAAATTTTTAGCAAACTTTGAATTGGTGAGCAGTGAGAGTGTGTGCAAGATTATGCTGTTCTTGAAAGCAGTGTGGTAGAGAGTGCAGAAATTTGGGTGACCTGAGCAATGTGGATGATGCACCTCACACACGGGGCTGACGCAGTTATTATTTACACAGCTCTGATGATGCACCTCAGGCACGGGCTCACAGCTGTTATTATTCACACAGCTCTGATGATGCACCACAGGCACGGGGCTGACGCAGTTATTATTCACACAGCTCTGATGGTGCACCTCAGGCACGGGCTGATGCAGTTATTATTCACACAGCTCTGATGATGCACCTCAGGCACGGGCTCACAGCTGTTATTATTCACACAGCTCTGATGATGCACCTCAGGCATGGGCTGACGCAGTTATTAGTCACACAACTCTGATGATGCACCTCACACACGGCATGGAGCTACACACCTTCCTAGCAAATCCCATCACACACACTTGATCAAGAACCCTACACTCAATACGTCAAAACATAAGTATGGGCAGATGCTAGAGTACAGGACTATATAGATCATATCAAAAGCAAGTTGTTTCTAGGTGTCGATGCCGTGCCAGGAGATCCCCGCCGCTCGACATGCGTGGCCGATAACACCGGCCAGATGCCAACCCACAGGCACCCCAAGGCTCGGACCTTAAGCCGTCTGGTATGCTCTCCTACACCTCCACTGTATGCCCCTAGGTGCTGCCGCAATGCCAGTTGAAGTAGAGCCAAAGCGGGATGCAGGGCAGAGAACAGGACCCCCCCGAAGCACGAAAAGGAGCGAGGGGCCACGGACAGATCGGTGGCACCGGGAACCCCCCTGCACCCCCAGCCGTCAGTAGAAAGTGCACCCACCGCCTCACAGCTTCACGGAGTCTCGGTGGGGGCTGGGCAATAGGTCAGCAGCCACCTTCAGCTCCCGTCCAGGCCAACCCCGCGGGGAAACAGTGCATCCGAAGATGAGGGGGCCCCAGCAGTGACTTGGCAGGTCCCCGGATGCCAGTGAAATGGGGGACACCCCGCAATCCCGTAGTGGCAGCAGCCAGGCCTCAGAGTGACAAACAGGTCCAGAGGCCCTCAAAGGGGGGTCTCGGAGGTTGATGGTGGAGTGGAATAGCTGTCAGCAACCACGGGCGGTGCCCGGCTGCAGCGGTAGCTCAATCAATCAATCAATCATCGTATTTATATAGCGCACTACTTACCCAGAGGGTCTCAAGGCGCTGGGGGGGGGGGGGGGGGGATCCGCTACTGCTCGAACAACCAGGTCTTGAGTTGCTTCCTGAAGGCGAGGTGGTCCTGGGTCAGGCGGAGGTGGGTGGGGAGGGAGTTCCATGTCTTGGCGGCGAGGTAGGAGAAGGACCGTCCCCCTGTGGTGGCTCTGCGGATGCGGGGGACGGCGGCGAGGGTGTGGCCGGTCGAACGAAGCTGGCGTTTGGGAGCATAGAAGTTGAGGCGGCTGTTGAGGTATCCTGGGCCTTGGCTGTGTAGGGCTTTGTGTGCGTGGGTGAGGAGACGGAAGATGATTCTCTTGTTGACCGGGAGCCAATGCAGATCTCTCAGGTGTCCGGAGATGTGGCTGCGACGAGGGATGTCCAGGATAAGTCGTGCTGAGGCGTTCTGTATCCGCTGGAGTCTCTTCTGGAGTTTGGCGGTGGTTCCGGCATAGAGGGTGTTGCCGTAGTCCAGACGGCTGGTGACGAGGGCCTGGGTGACCGTCTTCCTGGTCTCGGTGGGTACCCACCGGAAGATCTTACGTAGCATGCGCAGGATATTGAAGCACGACGAGGAGACGGCGTTGACTTGTCTGGTCATGAGCCCAGGTTGCGTGCGTGGTCTGTTGGTTTGGGTGCGCTGCCTAGGGTGGAGGGCCACCAGGAGTCGTCCCAGGCGGAGGGTGAGGATCCCAGGATGAGGACTTCCGTCTTGTCCGAGTTCAGTTTCAGGCGGCTGTTCTTCATCCATTCGGCTACCTCTTTCATCCCTTCGTGAAGGTTGGCTCTGGCGGTGGCGGAGTCGTTGGTAAGGGAGAGGATCCGCTGGGTGTCGTCGGCGTAGGAGATGATGTTGAGGTTGTGCTGGCGTGCAATGTCTGCGAGGGGGCTCATGTAGATGTTGAAGAGGGTTGGTCTGAGACTGAGCTCGATCAGCTGCGAGGCCGGGTCAGCCAGGGAAGGAATCCCAGGGCGGCCCTGCCCACAAATAGGGCCTCAGGTAGCAGTCACAGCAACACAAGGGGGTCAGGAGCACCTGGGATCCCAGGGCTCAGACAGCAGCTGCAGGAAGAAAGAAGCCCATACAACCGGGACTGCCAACCGACCTGGTGGCCGATACGCTTCCTGGGTGGCCGCAGCCCCAAACGCCTCGTTCCGGCACCGTGAGGAGAGCCAGCAGCGACAGCAAGCCCGGCTGGGCAAAGGAGGGGGCCGTTTCACCGGAAATACCTGGGGCGCGTCACAGCAGAAGCAGGACCCTCGCCGGAAGGGGGCCCGTGCCGGTCGTCAAGGCCCGTGAGTCACAGGAGGCCAGCAGTCATTCCAAGCAGTATGTATTTCAAGCCAAGCAAATGTATTAGCATTGTAAAAAGCAGTACATTTTTAGCATTCACTTCAAGACGTAAATATCAAAGCACGTCAATATGAAGCATTTACATCAATCATGTCCATGGCCGACTGGCACGCAGTACCAAATAAAATAATCGCCTGACACGCTGTCCAAAAAAAAAACGCTATTCCAATGCTGCTGGGCAAACCTTACAAAGCCACAGAGGCAGCTGTCCCGCCATGTACACAAAAGCATACCCTCACACGTGTTAAACTGCCACATCACAGCACCCTCAAAACTCATACATATTGACATTTACTACCGCCAGCAAGGCGCCACTTGATTTTAAGCAGACGCTGCTTTTACAACCCAGCGATACAAAAGTAAGCAAAACCTAATTGTAGCCTGATTAATGAAGCGCGTGTTCATGTGAATGTGCGCGAGGGAGCCACTAAGAACAAAACTGAAAGTAAATGAAACTAAGTCGGAAAGGGAAAAAAATCAAACGATGACGTTCAAAGTTCACTGTGTCTGTAAGCGCGCATTGCAGGGGAATTGTGGCCTGTTCAATGGAGCGCGCGTTCTTGTGCGCGTGGCCCGTTCAAATCTTTCTTGGAGAGGAGATGCACGCGGCCAGGTCCTGTCTCCTGGAAAGCTGAGTCGCTAACTATAGGTCTCTGGGAGACAGCGCTTCGCGCTGTAAACGCCACAAGACCTAAAAACAAGGGGGGGACACACTCTCTACAACTGTCCCAACTCGCACAGAGCATTTGGAGATGGGCCATTCCACAAAACCTATATCTGTTGACCGAGCACCTTCCAGGAGTTCACAATCGGATAGCAGATCTGTTGAGTCGGCAGACACAAGTTCACAAATGGGAACTACATCCGCAAGTTCTTCAATCATTCTTTCACGAGTGGGGTCATCCAGACATAGATCTGGTCGCCACACACGAAAACGCAAAATGCCCAACCTTCGCCGCCAGGTTTCCACACCCGCAATCCAAGGGCAATGTGATATGGATGAACTGGCCAGGCAGATTTGCGTACGCTTTTCCGCCCATACCACTAATACCACTAGTAGTACGCAAGCTCAGACAACAGTCTCTCAAGTTAATCCTGGTAGCTCCCACATGGGCACGCCAACCGTGGTTCACCACACTGCTAGAACTAATCTCTAGTTCCACACCAAAAGCTACGTCTGACTCCATCCCTGCTCACACAGAACCATGGAGACATCCAGAACCAAATCAACTGAATTTGGCGATCTGGCTCCTGAAGTCTTAGAGTTTGGTTATCTTAACCTACCACCAGACTGTATGAACATCATTAAAGAGGCCAGAAGACCTACTACCAGAGCTTGTTATGCTGCTAAATGTAAGAGATTTGCTATTTACTGCAATAATAATCAAATTGATCCCCTGGATGCATCTATTATTATTATTATTATTATTATTAGGTTTCTTATATAGCGCCAGAATCGACCCCCAAAGGGGTATCTCCGCGCTTGCCTTGGGAACCCGTCCTGGTTTTTCCCTGTGAGATAGCCCCCACAGGGCATCCCCAAGGTGAAAACCAGGCATCCCGCCGCGGGGGGCCTTTGTGGAGATTAAGCAAGCTTAATGCCCAGAGTTGCAGAGTGTGAACCCATGATTAGGTCAGGCACCGAAGCGAGAATTATCGAGTCCGTGGACATTTGAGCTCAGCACCCTGCCGCGTCGGGAATCGAACCCTGGTCCCGGGTCTGACCTCTGCTTCAGGGTCTGCCTGCTCTAACCAGTGAGCCACACTTCTCAAAATGTCATTTGCTACCTTTTACATTTACAAAAGTGTAACTTGGCATATTCATCCATACACCTGCACCTTGCAGCAATTGCGGCATATTTACAAAACAGATAACATCTGTCTCTTTTTAGAGTGCCTGCAATTAAAGCATTCATGGAAGGATTAAAAAGAATCATTCCACCCAGGTTACCACCTTCTCCAGTGTGGAACCTCAATGTGGTTCTTACAAGGCTCATGGGACCCCCTTTTGAACCTCTACACAAACGTGAACTGCAATTCCGCACATGGAAAACAGCTTTCCTTATTGCTATCACCTCTCTTAGAAGAGTAAGTGAAATACAGGCTTTCACAATACAAGAACCTTTTTTACAACTACATCGTAACAAAGTGGTTCTAAGAACTAATCCTAAATTCCTTACAAAAGTCATTACTCCTTTTCATTTAAACCAATCTGTAGAGTTACCAGTGTTTTTCCAAAACCCTGACTCTATGGCATAAAGAGCTCTACACACTCTAGATGTTAAAAGAGCTCTTCTCTACTTTATAGATAGGACTAAATCTTTTCGAAAAACAAAACCATTATTTGTATCTTTCTCTCCACCTCATAAAGGCAACCCCATCTCTAAGGCTGGAATTGCAAGGTGGATTGTAAAATGTATAAAAGTCTGCTATCAAAAAGCAAATCGTACATTAATAGTTCCTCCTAGAGCGCACTCCACTCACAAGCTAGGAGCCTCCATGGCTTTCTTATGGAACATCCCCTTAGAAGACATATGCAAGGCAGCAACATGGTCTACAACACACATCTTCACTAAACACTACTGTGTTGATGTGCAAAGCAAGCTGCAGTAGGCCAAGCTGTTCTTAAAACTCTTTTTCAAACAACTGCAACAGATACAGGTGACCACCGCTAGGGGAGACACCGCTGCACAATCGAAGCATAGTGTAGGATCTGCAGCTCATATGCCTCGAACGGAAAATGCTACTTACCAGTATGCATCTGCTCTTGGCATGTAGAGCTGCCGATCACTACACCTCCCCGGGACTTGTATCTGTTCCAGTTTCTATCTTACTTAGATGCACACGCATGGACATCTTTTCTTTACTTCTACTAGCTCCATCATTTTCCATCATGGCGAAAAACAATCTAAGGATGGAGCCGATGCCCATGCGCACTATCGTTCAAGGGAGGAGTCCCCTATCTCGTGACTACAAAGACTTCTTCCAAGACTATAACAACATGCAATCATCCAAGCCCAACACCAGGTGGCGATCTATTGCATAGTGTAGTGATCTGCAGCTCTACATGCCAAGAACAGATGCATACTGGTAAGTAGCATTGTCATTATGCACTCTGTTAAAAAGAGACAGATCAGTTCCCAAAAGATGAACATATTACAGCACATAAGAAAACGTTACACTAACAGCTCTGCAGCTATTCATAGGGGGAAAAGCATGGGGTGAAAAGCTCTCCACACTACATGTTGTGGAAACGACATGTGTACTTAGGAGCTGGATAAACATAACATATAACAAGCAAGGAAAGAGGCATCCTCCACCCCCCTGCTCCCTGCTCTCACTACCCCCTCCCTTCTCTCCCCTTCTATCCCTCCCTCCTAGTCAGTCACCGGACAGGCTATTTCAGATTGCTTCCCTACTTGCTAAATCTTGCACCCCCGACTACCCTACCAGCACGCACCCGATTGTACACCTGCCCATATGAATGTACACAGCACGCACACCACCAGGTTCTTCATTTCACCGTTGTGCACAACCGTAATAGACACAACTTCTAGACCTTCCCCCTGCCTAGCAGCCAACCCTCCGAAATTACTGCCGTCAGACACCAGTGCCTCCGGGACAAGCCCTTTAGAGCTTTACTGCCTGTAGACTGACTTACACACGAAGTCCTGCCCGCCACCCCCCCGCATGTCCCCAGGAGATTCCCCCACAGGGCTCCGCCTGCATATACAGCAGCTGCTCCAGACAGGTGGTAAATGTGTGCAGGTTGGGGCCTGTAATTCCAGCCTACCTCCTCCCCACCACCCTACAAAGGGAAACCATGCAGGTTTGGACGCAGTGTTCCTGGGTTTATGTGTAATTCCTCATTCAGGCGTAAATACTTTTAATTCCCGGATGAAGGTGTTGGGATAGCAGCAGGGAATGTAGATCCAGCCCTCTAGTGTCCCTTCACCTAAGTACAGGGCCTAGTGTTTGGTGCTGCCGTGATGTGCATGCTCCAGAGGTGGAAGCAAGGCGGTCTGTCTTGTAAAGATATGCACCGGTTCCTCCTGCACACGCGACTGAGGTGGCTGCATTCTTGGAGCACGTGGTATGTCTGCAAGGCGCTCCCTTGCACGCGCACAAAAAACTGGTTCATTCCTCCAGCTCTAGTAATGCTATACATTGCTTCCTTAACTAAAGAGGGTTAGGATTATTTCTCCAGTATTACATCTTTCATAGATTCACATGCTTGTATCTTCCCCGTCGTCATGGTGGGAGTCTCACGGTAACAGAATGACCAAGCAGTATCATAGAGAAGAAAAACTGCATAGAAAATCCCCATAGGGGCTGTATTATTTGGTAACCAGACCATGTCTTTGTTTTGGTCCAAAAGCTAGCCAATCAGAATTGCTGCCCTGCCCTCACACTCCCCAGCAGCAGCTTCCTGCCTCAGATTTCCAACCGCCTTCGTGTGAGAAAGGAGTCTCCCTGAGCTCTGCTCAGTTTTCTTCTGTTTCCTGTGTGAACTTTTGACCCTTTGGGAATCTGTTTACCGCCTTCTACCTTGAGGTATTGTGTGTATTCTTTTTGCTTAAGATGGCTGAAAGCTCTAAGAAGAGGCTGTTCAGGCCATGCAGATCCTGTGGGAAGGCCAGACTCTTCTCTGAGGACCCACATGAGGACTGCCTTTATTGCCTCTACCCTAAACACCTGGTGAAGTCCTGTAAGCTTTGTAGAAAATTTTCTGACAAAACTAAGCGTGACAGGGAGGCAAGATTACTGTTGTGGCTTCAGAAGAAGAAGGCCACTCCAGGCTCAGATTCTGAGGAAGAATCTTCTCACCCCACTCCTAAGAAAAGAAAGGCCTCTGTTTCTGTGGAGAAAGTGGAGCCTAAAAGGGGTAAATCTGAAGAAAAATTGGCATCATCTCTTCCTATTACTCCTCTGGGGAAGCAGTCTAGTCTTAAAGGTCCTGGATCTGCACCTTCTACCAGTTCGATGGTTTCTGCTCATAAGTCTGTGGTGAAACCTTTGATTCAGTCATCTTCAGCTTCATCTAAGGCTGCGTTGACGACCACGACGTCTACGGCAACGACATCGATGAGTAGGATGTCTCTGTCAGGCCCGTCGACGATGACGACAACGACGACTTCGTCGACGACAGGTTCGATGCCCCGAATGTCGACGGGGGTCCCGTCGACGAAGGTCCCGTCGACGAAGGTCCCGTCGACGAAGGTCCCGTCGACGAAGGTCCCGTCGACGAAGGTCCCGTCGACGAAGGTCCCGTCGACGACAGTCCCGTCGACGAAGGTCTCGTCGACGATGGTCCCGTCGACGATGGTCCCGTCGACGGAGGTCCCGTCGACGATGGTCCCGTCGACGATGATCCCGTCGACGGTGGTTCCGGCGACGAAAATCTTACTTTCGACGGCTAAAACTTACAGTTCTCCTCAATCAAAGACCATGATCTCCATACGCTCTTTTCAGTCGACAAGAGGTGCGGCTACCATCAGTAAGTCCGCGGAATTCACCTCTTGGACAAAGATCTCTCCATTGCCGCCATCATCGCTGTTGGAGCAGGATTCGGAGGGAGAGGAGTCCTCAGGCGCTGCCTACAGCCCATCTCAGCTTCAAATAAAAAGTCAGGATACGGATGAGGAGGAAACCTTTACCTTCCAGGACAGGCCACAATCTGCCAGATATGAATCATTCCAGGAATCTGGTGCCTATGAAGATGAAGAAGAGCAGCACGAGGACTCACGGGAGGAGGAACGTCAGGAGACAGTTTCCATACCTCTCACCCTTGTGTCTGACCTTAGACTGATGCTGAACGACTACTATCGTCGCTTCCCGGAGGCGAACTCATCGCAGCCAGCTACGCTCACGCCTCCCACGCAGACGCCTAAGCAGGCACATGCCCCGCGAAATCAGGGAGTTCAATCTCCGCAGGTGGTTACCATTAGGGATGACCTAACGGACTCTGAGGAAGATGAAGAGCCCGAAGAGGGAGAGCTAGTCCATGATGCCTCTGGCAAGGAATGGGACGAGTACGTATTGCCTTCAGCTGCATCGCCTGAACCACTCAAATCTACCTCCCCTCCTCAGGACATCGGAGGCTTTCACGATATTATGGAAAGGGCGGCCAAGAGATTTAGTCTGGAGGTGGACGTACAGGAAACGGATTGTTTCTTGTACGATTTCAAGGACGATAACAAGAAGTCACTCCGCTCAATACCTATTATCCCGCATTTATGGGAGGAAGGCCTCAGGATTCTAAAAACACCAGCCTCCATAGCGGTTTCAGTTCCGCGAATTGAAAAGAAATACAGAGCTCCAGAATCTACGGCAGCCTGCCTCATTGGTCATCCCAGGCCGGAATCGGTGGTGACACAGGCGGCGCAAAGAAACTCAAAAAACCCGGTGGCTACGTCACTTGTGCCACCAGACAAGGAAGGGAGGAGAATGGATGGAGCGGGTAAGAGGTTTGCGGTCATGGCAGCCTCTACCATTAAAGCGGCGAATGCGATGGCTCTGCTAGGCCGCTACAACAGGCAGATATGGTCAGATCTGGCCCCCATCTTATCGGCGCTTCCAGATGATCGGAAGGAAGAAGCGGCAGCCCTTCTCAAGGAAGGAGCAAAATCAGCAGCTGAGTCTATCGACATCGCCATGGATGTTTCGTCCCTAGGCTTCAGGCAAATGGCAGGGGCGGTCTCGCTTCGCAGACAAGGCTGGCTAAAGGCGACCTCTTTTCGACCAGAAGTGCAGGCGAAGATTGTCGATATGCCCTTCGATGGTGAGAACCTGTTTGGGAAACATGTCGATGAGGCACTGCAAGGCATAAAGTCAGACACTGATACGGCTAGAGCGCTGGGATCTCTCCAGCAGGGAAGGTTTCAGTCCTTTCGGAAGAGGGGCGCAAGAGGACAGTTTAACCAACGATCCACTTTTCAGTCTAACCGATATCAGCCGTACAGTCAGCAGGGATATCGTCAGTTTAACTCCAACAACCAGTACAGGTCCTCCAACTCCTCTTACCAACAACAGTCCAGAGGTAAATCCAACGCCAGGGGGAAAAATCAGCAGTCTAATAGACGTCAATGATTTCAGGCAGGCGCTCCCCACAATACGGATCCCGGACAACGACCACTATCTGTCTCAATACTACGCCAACTGGATGTCCATAACATCGGACAGATGGGTCCTGGACGTCATCAGCAGGGGCCACACACTGGAATTTGTGGAAATACCACCGGACCACCCTCCAGTGCTCAGGCCCAACCATCATCGCAAAGAAATGCAGATGGAAGTTCTCTCGCTCCTGCAAAAGGGAGCCATAGAGGAAGTACCTCAGCATCTCAGAGGGAGAGGCTTCTATTCACATTTCTTCCTCATCAAAAAGAAACAGGCCCAGAAATGGAGACAGGTATTGGACCTGAGGGATCTCAATCATTACATAAAAAAGATACCCTTCAGAATGTTGTCGTTGCAGGAGATCTTGCTCATGTTAAAGGGCAAAGACTACTTAGCGTCCTTGGATCTCATGGATGCGTACTTCCATATTCCCATCCATCGGAAGCACAGGAAGTATTTGAGGTTTGCTGTGGAGAGTCGCCACTTCCAGTTCAAGGTCCTGCCGTTCGGACTCAAATCAGCCCCGAGGGTATTCACCAAATGCATGGCCCCGGTGGCGGCCCACTTAAGGCTACAGGGCCATTACATCTACCCATACCTGGACGACTGGCTGGTGACAGGTCCATCTTTCAGGGACGCAGCAGAAGCTCTACGGAGCTGCGTCCGGTTGTTTCAGCGTCTAGGCCTGAGAACAAACCTGGAGAAGTCCTCGCTGACTCCGGCCCAGGGCATACAATTCTTAGGGGCATGGATATGCACCAAAGAGGGAAAAGCCTATCCGTCAAAAGATCGGATCAGAAAGATCAGAGGACTGACGACTTCTCTACAAGCAAAAAAGTCCACTTCCGTGAGGATTTACAAGTCCATGTTGGGGATGATGTCATCCTGCATCCCGTTGGTGCCAAACTGTCGTCTAAGGATGAGACCTTTGCAGGAACAACTCGACGAGCAGTGGGTACAGGCCAGCGGAACCTTCGAGGATCGCATTACCATCACGACCAGTATGAAGGTGGCCATGTCATGGTGGAAGATCCTGAAAAACCTAAACCAGGGACTGAGTTTCATTCCTCGGGATCACGACTTCATGATGACGACGGACGCTTCACTGAAAGGATGGGGCGCGCATCTTCAAGAGCTGGAGATTCAGGGCCTTTGGTCAGATTGGGAAGCTCAGCTTCACATCAACATGTTGGAGCTCAAGGCAGTATTCCTAGGGCTTCAAGCTTTCCTTCCCAGAATACGTCAGTCGTCAGTACTGATTCAAACAGACAGCACCACGTCCATGTTCTACCTGCTGAAACAGGGCGGGACGAGATCCAAACAGCTGTCAGCTCTGGCGCAAAGGATCTGGAAGTGGCTCATATCCAACGAAATCTCGATCCAAGTCCAGCATATACAGGGAGTCCTCAACACTCGGGCGGACGCCCTGAGCCGCACTTCCAATGCGACACACGAGTGGGAACTTCACGACACTCAGATTTGCATTCTGTTCCAAAGGTGGGGCACTCCCACATTAGATTTGTTCGCGACTCAAAGCAATTCAAAGTGCACTCACTTTGCGTCAAGGTACCGTCAACAGGGATCCATGGGAAATGCCTTCCTCTTGGACTGGACGGGAAGGTTTGCATACGCGTTCCCTCCGTTCCCGTTGATTCCGCGCATCCTGCGCAAGATGAGACTGGAACCGTGCCGGATCATAATGATTGCCCCAGCCTGGCCAAGGCAGGCGTGGTTTTCAGACCTCCTTCAATTGTCGAGGGGCGACAACATCCAGCTACCGACATTTCAAGACCTCATCTCCATGGAGAAAGGCCAGATTCTGCATCCGGATCTACGCTCTCTAAAGTTGTCCGCATGGAACCTCACGAGCGTGAATTTCAGGACCTAACTATTTCGCAAGAGTGCAGGCATATCCTCTCACAAGCGAGAGCGGTATCCACGAACAAAACATATGCAGCAAAATGGACCCGGTTCTGCCACTGGTGCAACAGACAAAGCTTGCATCCTTTCGAGGTTCAGCCTGAGGGTATTCTGCCTTACCTGCTCTTACTATCAAAGTCAGGCCTTTCGCATGCTTCAGTCAAGGTGCACTTAGCAGCAATATCAAGATTCAGGCGAAAGCCAAACGAACCATCTCTCTGGTCATCCAGAGTAATAAAGGAATTTATCAAGGGACTTTTTCGAGTCTTTCCACCCATCCAACGACCACCTGTACCGTGGCACCTGAATACAGTACTATCACAGCTTATGAGGCCACCCTTTGAGCCCATACATAAGACAGACTTGCAGTTCCTGTCCTGGAAAACAGCCCTCCTTCTCGCCTTAACATCGGCAAGGAGGGTTAGCGAGATCCAAGCCTTTTCAGTGGAGGAACCTTTTCTACAATTCCGTCAGGACAGGGTTATACTGAGAACTAATCCTACCTTTATTCCCAAGGTGGCGACGTCTTTTCACCTGAACGAACCCATTATTCTACCTACTTTCTTCAGCAAGCCCTCATCGGAGGCAGAAAGGGCCTTACACTCTCTAGACATTTCAAGATGCCTAAAGTTCTACATTGAGAGGACAAAGCCGTTCCGTAAGTCCAAGCAATTGTTCATCGCTTTTGAAGGGCAGAGAAAAGGTCTTTCATTGTCGAGACTGAGTATTGCTAGATGGATATCCTCAGCTATCCTGAAATGTCATGACAAAGCGGGGAAGCCGCTACATTCTAAGGTGCAGGCGCATTCAACGAGGAAGATGGCGACCTCGATGGCCTTGTTCGCAGGAGTGGCACTGCCAGATATCTGCAGGGCAGCAACGTGGAAGAGTGTCCACTCATTTACAAAGCACTACTGTCTGGACACTGCGTGGAAGGAGGACACGGCAGTGGGTCAGGCTGTTCTGAAGCGTCTATTCCAGTAAGGTATGGCCTAATGGCACATTGTTTTTTGCTATACAGTACTTTGATGTGTAATTACATGCATTTATCGTATTGCTGATGTTTTTCATAGCTATTATTATGTCATTGCTGTGCGGCAGAGCTTCCTTCTAGGTTCTGTCCTGGAAACGCTACGGATATGGTGAGCACTGCTTACTACTCTGATACAAGCATGTGAATCTATGAAAGATGTAATACTGGAGAAGGAATTAGTTACTTACCTGTACACTATAGTTCTCCAGTATTATCTTTCATAGATTCACATGCGCCCGCCCACCTCCCCGTTTCTCAGGCAGATCTTGTTTCTCGGAATTTATCCTTGTCTCTCACTCGGGGACGGAAATCTGAGGCAGGAAGCTGCTGCTGGGGAGTGTGAGGGCAGGGCAGCAATTCTGATTGGCTAGCTTTTGGACCAAAACAAAGACATGGTCTGGTTACCAAATAATACAGCCCCTATGGGGATTTTCTATGCAGTTTTTCTTCTCTATGATACTGCTTGGTCATTCTGTTACCGTGAGACTCCCACCATGACGACGGGGAAGATACAAGCATGTGAATCTATGAAAGATAATACTGGAGAACTATAGTGTACAGGTAAGTAACTAATTCCTTCAGTGGCATGACAGGCAAGTCGCTACAAAACCACTTCAATAGAAGGAAGGTTTTACACAGACAAGATAAAAACAAGCATTGGCATAGCCAATAGGTCTCGCCTTTGGGACCTTATAAGTGTTTAGTTATCCAGCATAATATCCTTTGTGCAACATCAACTGTTGCATGGCTAAACACGTATAAGGTCCCAAAGGCGAAACCTATTGGCTATGCCAATGCTAGTCATGTGTAGTAGTGGATTAATATTGTGCCAAAACAGTTAATAACTGTGTGCAGTTCCTAGATTTGTGTGATTGGAAAACAGCAATTGTTGTGTGCAGATTGTTCGCACTTGTTTTTTTAGGAAACGCGGACCATGTCAGAATTAATAGGCTTAGTTTGCATTCCTTGCGGCATGCGCCTGGGTACCGGTTAGTCTTGACGCAATGTGAATTTATATATAAACCAGAGTTGCAATTTTATACGTACGGTAGCCTGCTCAGTAAGGTTTGTCAAAGTTGTGTTTTGCCCTATTCCTGAAAGAAAATGTTTTTTTTTGTGCTTTTACAAAAGGGAGGCATTACAAAATATTTTAACATTGTTTCTGTTGACATTTTGAACTTCAGATGAGATCACTGCCAGTTTTCGCCGGTTTGGCCCATTGATCGTGGACTGGCCGCACAAGGCTGAAAGCAAATCCTATTTTCCTCCAAAAGGTAAGGCTTTCACTATATCATGAAGCCTTTGTATCTCACTTTTGTAACTCAGGCAGTACGCTAGCATTGCCTTTTATGGATGATGAGAGCTGTATGAGCTAGTGCTTGATTAAATACTCGCCTCTACTTTGTTCGAGTTGCTTCTCCCTCCTCTATTCCTGGGTTGTACCACACTAAAGTGCAGTGGAGGTAATGTATGTTATGGGCAATGTGAAATGCTTCGTGTCAGCGATTTGGTTGCCAGTTTGTGATTAACAGGATTACAGCGGATTATGTTTCCAAACCAGAGATACAGAAAAGTGTGGAGGACCGGAGTGCCTGAGCCAATAGCAATGAAAACAGTTCAACTAATTTTTGATCTCTTCACCACTTACATAGGCTTGTAGGCTCACTTCATGACTACCCTCAAAGGGGTACTGGTTTTGACTGAAAAATTCTAGCACCAAATTAATGCTGGGTGGGGTGGATCCCAATGTGAGGACCATTGTAATCTCATCGTGTCGGGACTGCCGATCAGAAACCATTTGATAATTTAAATCTGCAGAGTATTTTCATATGAAGTCTGAATTATGCTTCCCATCCGCCTATCAAAAATCCAATTTCCCAGTTTTTTTACTTACCCAGGCCACTCATAAGCAATGGTTACTACCCTCTGTCAGTTAGTGGTAGCTCGTCAAGCCCTACTACCATTCACTGTAGGGTTATTTACAAAATCCACTATTAAATACTATATTTTATGTAGATCTTGACTGCTAGAATCCTAATTCGTTTTTCACCTTGGGATCACTTATGCCCTCCATCCTATTGGCTCCTTTCGTTTTCCTGTGAAATATCTAAATACCCATGCATTGTCTACAAATCATGACATGGTAAAATACAAATTTTGACCAGCCAAGCACATTCCTTTGAGCTTAAATTGACCTACACAAAAAGCCATAATAAAACGACTAGGGATTTATGGACAAATGAAACGTCACTTTGAGTGTTGGATCATTTACAATTCCCTCCCCACACATATGAAACGTAATGCTATCCCCCACTGAACCTGGTGAATAGCTGTTGCCATGTAAACAACAAAATCACACCACAACCAACCATGAACAAGCATTCAGGGCCAAAACATACCAAGCTCACAAGCATCCATGCGGGATTATACAACATCTTCTCTTGTGATGCATGCTATACTCCATCTGAGGCTGCAACAAAAATGTAGAGGTTGTAAAACGAAAGATCTCAATGCTATACTTAATGTGCCTGATTAGCCATACAGAAGCGGTCGCTCCCCACGCAGCTCCCAGCACTGTTGCGGTATCTCAGCTCTTTGCACCGCCAGACCGCCTACTCGCATTGCCTTTATTACCTGCTTGCCATTTTTGATTGTATTGTTGCGCTTTATCTATTAATCGCGCGTTAGTGCCTACCTGCTGCTAGATTTATAAATTGATCGTAGCGCTATATTTAGAAATCGCGCTTCTAACTGCATTGTATAGTGATTGGCTGCCTTTGGTTGTATAATTCACTGTGTGCATTGCGTTCATAGAAGTCTGGATTTGATCTGTGCATAGCGTATATTTTTACCTTGTGCCCCAATCCAGTTTCGCTTTTGGCCTGCAGCCATCTTGTTGTTTGTTGTCGTGCCTCCCTGCCCGGACCTCCACCCCGCTACCGCCTCCCAGCTGACCCTCCCTCCCACTGATACTGTAGGCTTTACTTGCCTGCTGCTACGCTGTGACCGTCCTGAAGCCGTCTGAAGCGGTCGCTCCCCACGCAGCTCCCAGCACTGTTGCGGTATCTCAGCTCTTTGCACCGCCAGACCGCCTACTCGCATTGCCTTTATTACATGCTTGCCATTTTTGATTGTATTGTTGCGCTTTATCTATTAATCGCGCGTTAGTGCCTGCCTGCTGCTAGATTTATAAATTGATCGTAGCGCTATATTTAGAAATCGCGCTTCTAACTGCATTGTATAGTGATTGGCTGCCTTTAAATGTATAATTCACTGTGTGCATTGCGTTCATAGAAGTCTGGATTTGATCTGTGCATAGCGTATATTTTTACCTTGTGCCCCAATCCAGTTTTGCTTTTGGCCTGCAGCCATCTTGTTGTTTGTTGTCGTGCCTCCCTGCCCGGACCTCCACCCCGCTACCGCCTCCCAGCTGACCCTCCCTCGCCCCTCCCCTTCCACTATCCACATATGACAGATGCTTTTGCGCGCAGCGTTCACGCGCAGCGGTCGCTCCCCATGCGCGCCGAAGGTGTGCCAAAGGTAAGCCCGTCTACGCCCGTCCGCGCCTGGACCGCGCCCAGAGCCAAACCCCCTGGTCCTCGCAATACCCACCCCACTCGCTTGACGTATGACGCCGCTACTCTCCTTGCCCTTAACCCCGAACGCACCCCACAATGCTGCGTAGCTACCCCAGGACACACCCACAGACCATTCGCCTGCCACTCCTGCAAGTTCTGTAGTAGGGGATCTCTGTGTATAGTCATAATCTAGTGAATAGTCCCGCCCATGTGCGTGGACCCCCGAGCAATCGAAAATAATCTCTAAAGTGTCGAAAAAAATGAAGAACTGCACAGACACTTAAGAGAGAATTTAAAGACATATAATGCAGCCTATAAAAGGCTACACTGTCCAGTACTTCAGCTAGAAATTCCACCAAAAATCCACAAAAACAGCAAAGCCTGTCCAGATTTCCTTTGTCTTCAGTACAAACCCCTCTGGAAGATTGAGAGGAAGGCATGGACAGACAAGCCCCATAGGCTGCCATTATGTGGCTCAGAATAGGATACTGTGCCTTTAAGAGAACTTTCCAGAACTTCACAGTATCCCAGAATGCCTTGCAGGTCTCCCTTACTTTCAGTTCTTTTTTCCGGCTCCTGCAAGCAGGACCCTGGAGCATTGAGCTCTCCCTTTTCAAGGGTTTTGTTGGTGTTTTTTCACTAAATTCGATTTTGTGTACTTTTAAAGTACTTTGGTGACTTTCTTCTTGGTTTGTTGCACCCTTTTGTTGTCCATAATGCCTGCATTATTTGACAAATGCCCGGAGTGCTCCAGGAAGAAGGCCAAGACAGACCCCCATGAGGTCTGTATCCTCTGCCTTCCCTCTTCCCACATCCCTGAGGAGTGTGAGATCTGCCAAGGCTTCTCTGGCAGGACCCTGAAGGACAGACTGAAGATCAGGCTTCAAGGACTAGAAGAAAGAAGACAGAAGACGCAAGGTGGGTGTGGAGGGGCTTCATCTGCCCATGTTGAGGCCCCTGGGGGGCTCCCCGGGGGCAGGAAGCCCAGCACACGTCCCCATTCTCCATCTGGGTCGGTGGCACCCACCAAGACGTCGAGGGGGAAGTCCAAGGCCGGCTCCCCATCTCCCCAGGGCTCTGGGTCGAGAAAACGTCGCCCGTCGACGTCGAGGGACCTGCATAGGCCGCCGTCGAACACAGAGACTTTGTCATCGTCGCTGTCTTCGTCGTCGTCGACGTCGAGATCTCGGCGTCGGCAGGATCGGCGTCGCCGCTCGCCGCCGAGGCGATACCGTCGATCGCCGTCAAGACACAAGGCGTCATCGTCGTCGAGGGGATCCTCGTCGTCGAGCCCGCCGTCGACGCAGAAGCACTCGCCGGCGAGACGGAGGCGTTCGCCGTCGAGGCGTAGGAGGTCGAGGTCGACGTAGAGACGCTCCAAGGCGACGTCGAGGCGATCGCCGTCGAGGCGCAAGAGATCGCCGTCAAGACGCAGAGGGTCGTCATCGAGGTGGTCCGGGTCGACGTCGAGACACGGCAGCCGTTCGACGCCGAAGAGGAGGAGACGGTCGACGCCGAAGGGTCGCTCGACGTCGAGGGGCCGACGCCTGAACACCGGTCGGTGGCGCCGAAGGATCGTACTACGCGGCCTAGGGCTGAGGGGGGCTCCCCTCAGCCCAGGAAGGATGGTGGGTCACCGGGATCGGTGTACTCGGAGGTGTATACTCCAAAGAAGTCTGTTCCACCTCCTCCTCCCCTACCTAGAGGCCCGCGTCCGAGGACTCCTACCCCTCCTCCTTTGCCTCCTCTGCCTGAAAAGCCGCCACCGGTTCCGCCGAGGTCGGTCTCGTTGCCCGATCTCCCGACCCCTCCTAAGAAGACTCCGAAGTCTAAGGAACCACGTAAGCCCAAGTCGGCCACCCCGGAGAAGCCGGTGGACCGGCCGATGCCCAGGAGATCGAAGTCTCGCTCCAGACGGAGGGAACGATCGAGGAGTAGGCACAGGTCCTCCACCCGTTCCAGACGGCACCGTAGGAGACACAGATCCAGGACCGATACGTCCTCTAGGACCCGCTCCTATTCCCCTACTTTGTCCGATTCACCGGAGACTAGGGTGTCTCCTATCGATGACATCGGTACGTTCCAGGAGGTTCTCCTGAGGGGGGCCGCGAAGTTGGGTATCACGGTGACGGCTCCTACACCTACGACGTCCGTGATATTCGAGACTTTGCACAAAAAGCACCTGTCTCGCCCTCTGTTGCCCTTGGTTCCGGGACTGGTTGAACCGACACAAGAACTCTTTCTTACACCGGCGGTGGTGAAGGCCGCCCCGTCTAGACTTTTGAAGAAGTACAGGGCGCCGGACTCAGACCCTGCCTTCCTGAGGATGGACCCGGTCCCCGACTCAGTAATAGTTACGGCGGCCAGAAAACAGCACTCTACCTCCCCGTCCTCCACCGTGCCTCCAGACAAGGAGAGCCGCTGGATTGACTCGGCGGGAAGGAAGGCATGTGGGACTTCTTCCACCACAATGAAGGCTTCCAGCGACTCGGCATTACTGGGACGATATGACCGTGCGCTTTGGGATTCCATGGAGCAGTTCGCGGACCTTGTGCCGCGTGACAGGAGGGAGGACTTCATGGAAATTGTCAAGGAGGGGATGCTGGTCTCGAACCAGGCCATCAGTGCCGCGGCGGATATCTCCTTGTTAGCTGCACATGGCTACTGCCACGGTATCAACCAGCGCCGCCATGCATGGCTCAGACTTACGTCTCTCAAGCCTGAGGCGCAACAGCGAGTGGCCAACCTGCCGTTTTCCGGGGACACGCTCTTCGGTAAACACGCAGATGACGAGATGGCCCGGATGAAGGCCGAGGCAGAAACCCTGACGGCGGTGGGCTTGGAGAAGCCCAAGGACAAGAAACCCTACCGCCAGTTCCAGCGGCGGTTCGGCTCGCAAGGGAAAGGAAGAGGTCAGTCTTCGGGACAACAGCAGCAGTTCCGAAGACCTTTCCAAAAACGTCAGAGGGGTAGAGGTGGACAGCAGCCCTCTACCGCGAACAAGGGCCCGGCCGGGTCTCGACCCTGAGCGGTTACTTCCCCGTCATCCATTACCCACTCCGGTGGGGGGAAGCGTTCAATCTTTTCTGGCAGAGTGGAGAAAAATTACTCAGGACAAGTGGGTGCTGAATATTGTTTGCAATGGATACAGTCTTCGGTTCATCAGCCCTCCTCCAGCGATCCCTCCGGTCAGCTCGCAGTATCAACTACGCGAGCTCCAGGCGGAGGCCGATATTCTGTTACGGAAAAGGGGGATAGAAGACGTACCTCTGTCTCAAAGAGGAAGAGGTCTGTACTCCCGGTTCTTTCTGGTTCGCAAAAAGGACTAGAACGAGTTCAGGCCCATTCTGGACTTGCGGCAGGCAAACAAGTGGATTTGCAGAGAAAAGTTTTGCATGCTGTCGTTGCATCAGATTTATCCTCAGTTGCAACAGGGGGACTGGCTTTGTGCCATAGACCTTCAAGATGCGTACTTCCACGTGCCCATCGCGCACAAGCACAGGAAGTTTCTGCGGTTCCAAGTCGGCACCAATCATTACCAATACACGGTGCTGCATTTCGGACTGAAATCTGCACCCAGGACATTCTCGAAGTGCATGGCAGTGGTAGCGGCACACCTAAGGAAAGGCAAGGTGTTTGTCTACCCGCACCTGGACGATTGGTTGATCAAGGCCTCCTCCTTCTCAGAAGCCCAAGCGGACTTCCGGAAGACGTGCGTTCTCTTGAACAAGTTGGGGTTGCACATCAACATGTCCAAGTCTGTCCCGATCCCGGTCCAATGTATTCAATACTTGGGGGCCACCATCAATACGCTGTCAGCAAGCGTGTCTCCTTCGGAGGAGCGACGGAGATCGATCCTTCGGAAGGCTCAGGCTCTTATGACCGCTCCATCTACAACAGTGAGGACGGTGTCTTCTCTACTGGGGTCGATGGCCTCTTGTATCTTCCTCACTCCTCATGCACGACTACACATGAGACCTCTGCAGGAGTGCCTGGAGGACCAATGGGACCAGAGGAGAGGATCTTGGGACGACAAGATACGACTGTCTCTGCATGCTCTTCAGTCTCTGACGTGGTGGTGTTCAGCGGAGAATCTCCTCAGAGGAGTTCCCTTCCACAAGGACATTCCTACTCAGACGATCGTGACGGATGCTTCTCTCCAGGGCTGGGGAGCGCATTCGGGGGACTTACAGATCCAAGGCACGTGGTCTCAGACTGAGTCCACGTATCACATCAATTTCCTGGAACTCAGAGCTGTTCACTTGGCGCTGAAGGCCTTTCATCCGTCCTTCCGGACCAACTCTCTGCTTGTACAGACGGACAATACGACCACGATGTATTACCTCAACAAGCAGGGGGGGTCGAGATCGCGCACCCTGTCTCGGGAGGCGCAGACGATCTGGCACTGGCTTCTGGCAAGAGGATTGACGATAACGGCTACCCATCTGCCAGGTGTACAGAATGTTCAGGCGGACGCACTGAGCAGGCTGATTCAGGAAAACCACGAGTGGGTCATAAACGACGACGTGCTAGGAGAAGTCTTCGCAAGGTGGGGGACTCCAGACGTAGATCTGTTCGCCACCGCCGAAAACAGCAAATGCCGAGACTTCGCCTCCAGGTACTACCAGCAAGGGACGCTGGGGAATGCACTCTGGATCATCTGGTCGAACAGCTTTGTTTACGCTTTTCCGCCCATCCCTCTGATTCCGGCGGTGCTCATCAAGCTGTCCCGGTCCAGGGCACGAATGATCCTGATTGCCCCGGAATGGCCCAGACAGTGGTGGTTCACGGACCTTCTACACCGGTCCCTCCTTCCACACATTCGGTTGCCGTGCAGGCCGGACCTTCTCACGAAGTTCGGGGGGCAGATGGTGCACCCCAACCTCTCATCCTTGAGTTTGGCGGCATGGCTCCTGAGGTAGTGCAATATGGCCATTTGAATCTCCCAGTCGATTGCATGGACATACTGAAGGAGTCTAAGAGGCCCTCCACTCGGACGTCATACGCTTACAAGTGAAAGAGGTTTTGTATCTGGTGTGTGTCCAGGAACTTCGATCCTACGACGTGCAAGGAAGATGTCATCCTTCCCTACCTTCTACATTTGGCGCGATCTGGCCTTAATGTTCACTCTATTAGGGTTCATCTCGCTGCATTGACTGCCTACAGGAAAAGCCCTTCACAGACTTCCTTCTTTCAGATCCCTGTGATCAAAGACTTTTTGGAAGGCTTGAAGAAAGTGTTCCCTCCTGTCAGGCTTCCTTCGCCTTCATGGGAATTGAATGTGGTGCTGTCCAGTTTGATGAAGGAGCCTTTTGAACCCATTCATAAGGCTTCGTTGCAGCACCTGTCCTGGAAGGCGGCGTTCCTTGTGGCCATTACATCGGCCCGCAGGGTGAGTGAAATTCAGGCGTTGTGTTGTAATGAACCTTATACTGTATTTCATGCTGCTAAGGTTGTTATGTGTACTCACCCTAAATTTCTTCCCAAGGTTATTTCTGACTTTCATGTCAATCAAACTATAACTTTGCCTACGTTTTTTCAGAATCCTTCATCTCCAGCGGAAAGGTCCTTACATTCCCTGGATGTTCGGAGGGTGTTGAAATTTTATCTGGATAAGACTAAAGATATTCGTAGGTCAGACCAATTGTTTATCAATTACGGATCAGTCAGGACGGGTCTCGCGACCTCTAAGCAGTCCATTTCTAGGTGGATTGTGTCCTGCATACAACTATGTTACCAGAAAGCTAATAAGACCTTAGGGGGTAAGCCTAAGGCTCATTCCACCAGGGGCAAAGCTGCCACGACAGCCTTGCTCCGTAATGTGCCGATTGCAGAGATTTGCAAGGCCGCCACTTGGAAGTCGGTTCATACCTTGGCTAAGCATTACTGTCTGGACGCTGATGCCAGATCAGATGCTCAGGTTGGGCAGGCTTCGCTGCGGAATTTGTTCGCACAATAGTGGTGTTGGTTTTTTTTTCTCCACCGCCGTTTTGGTGTGGGGATGGGCTTGCCATTCTATTCACTAGATTATGACTATACACAGAGATCCCCTACTACAGAAGGAGTAGTTTCTTTTCTGTAACTCCAGTTCTGTAGTAGGGGTATCTCTGTTATAGTCATAAGCGCCCGCCCTCCTCCCCGGTGGAGAGATGTTCATGTAAAGAATGCTACAGGTCGGGCGTGTTACGCCTTCAAAAAGAACTGAAAGTAAGGGAGACCTGCAAGGCATTCTGGGATACTGTGAAGTTCTGGAAAGTTCTCTTAAAGGCACAGTATCCTATTCTGAGCCACATAATGGCAGCCTATGGGGCTTGTCTGTCCATGCCTTCCTCTCTATCTTCCAGAGGGGTTTGTACTGAAGACAAAGGAAATCTGGACAGGCTTTGCTGTTTTTGTGGATTTTTGGTGGAATTTCTAGCTGAAGTACTGGACAGTGTAGCCTTTTATAGGCTGCATTATATGTCTTTAAATTCTCTCTTAAGTGTCTGTGCAGTTCTGCATTTTTTTCGACACTTTAGAGATTATTTTTGATTGCTCCGGGGTCCACGCACATGGGCGGGACTATTCACTAGATTATGACTGTAACAGAGATACCCCTACTACAGAACTGGAGTTACAGAAAAGAAACTACTCCTTCGCCTGCATCAGGACCCACACCAAATCCTCCTCCTCCAAACACAGCCCCGACTCTAACCACCTGAAGTGCATCCTGCTGAACACCCGCTCGGTCCACAAACACGCCACTGAACTCTGGGACCTACTCGACACTACATCGCCGGACGTCGCCTTCCTTACAGAAACTTGGATGAACGCCTCATCAGCGCCCGACATCGCCATAGCCATCCCGGACGCTTACAAGATCATCCGAAAAGACCGCACCACCAAACAGGAGGAGGCATCGCCATCGCCCATAAGAACACCATCCGAATTACGACCAGCTCCGACGATAACCTCGCGACCGCCGAACACCTTCACTTCCAGATCCACACCGACCCCAGGACCACACTTAGAGGCACCCTCATCTACAGACCACCAGGAACCCGCACACAATTCAACGAAGACATCACTGACTTCATCAGCCCACATGCCCTCACCTCCGAGAACTACATTCTACTGGGAGACCTCAACTTCCACCTGGAAAAGAATAACGACAGCAACACCACCACCCTTCTGGACAACCTGGCCAATCTCGGACTCAAACAACTTGACACCCCCACCCACTTAGCCGGACACACGCTCGACCCTATCTTCACCTCCAGCAAACACATCTCCTTCGATCACACCACAGCTCTCCATTGGACGGACCACAGCTGCGTTCACTTCAGCTACAAAAAGACCACGACCCACATCCCACCACAACCTATTCCTCGAAGAAACTGGAACAAAATCACCACCGACCAACTCTTCACATCGCTTAACCAAAACCCCCGCCATATCATCGGACCCAAACCAAGCTGCCACCAAACTCACACAATGGATCACCCACGGCGCTGACGAATTAGCACCCTTTAAAAACCACCAGATCAAACAAGGTAGCAAAAAGGCCCCCTGGTTCAACGATGACCTTAAGAAATTATGTCGTACCCTCGAGAAAACCTGGAGAAAAAACCCAACCACTTACAACCTGACCACCTTCAAGGACGCCACCCGCAAACACCACCAATTGATCCGATCCACCAAGAAATCAGCATTCAAGGATCGACTCGACAACAACGCCCACAACAGCAAGGAATTATTCAACATCGTCAAAGAATTTACCAACCCCACCGCCGGCACCAACGACATCACTCCCTCCCAAGACCTCTGCGACGCTCTATCCTCTTTCTTCCACAACAAAATCGCCGACATTCACAACAGCTTTGAAAACCTGTCCGAAGAACAATCCACTCCGCCCACCTCCGAACCAAAACAGCACTCTCACAACCTCTGCGCCTGGAACCCAGTCACTACTGAAGACACCATCTGCCTGATGAACTCCATCCTTTCAGGTTCACCAACTGACCCATGCCCCCACCACATCTTCAACAAAGCAGACTCCATCATCGCACCCCATCTCCGCGATGTCATCAACTGCTCCTTCAACTCCGCTACCTTCCCAGAAAGCTGGAAACATGCCGAACTCAGCGCCCTTCTGAAGAAACCCTCAGCGGACCCCTCTGAACTTAAGAACTACCGCCCCATCTCACTCCTCCCCTTCCCGGCCAAAGTCATCGAGAAAGCAGTCAATAGTCAGCTCGCCGCCTTCCTCAAATCCAACAATTCACTCGACCCCTCACAGTCCGGCTTCCGAGCCAAACACAGCACCGAAACCGCCCTCATCGCTGCTACAGACGACATCCGAACGCTACTGGACAACGGAGAAACAGTTGCCCTCATCCTACTTGACCTCTCCGCCGCCTTCGACACAGTCTGTCATAGCACCCTTATACAACGCCTCAGCAACATCGGAATATAAGGAAAAGCGTTGGACTGGATCATCTCGTTCCTCGCCGGAAGAACCCAGAGAGTCCGACTCCCCCCATTCAAATCAGAGGCCACCGAAGTCATCTGCGGCGTACCACAAGGATCATCACTCAGTCCCACCCTCTTCAAAGTGTACATGAGTCCCCTCGCATCCATCGCGCGACAACACAACCTCAACATCATCTCATACGCAGACGACACCCAGCTAATACTCTCCCTCACCAAAGACCCTAACATCGCCAAAACCAATCTACACAAAGGAATGAAAGAAGTAGCCGAATGGATGAAGAACAGTCGTTTAAAACTAAACTCGGACAAAACGGAAGTCCTCATCTTAGGATCATCCCCCTCTGCATGGGACGACTCATGGTGGCCACCGGCTCTGGGTACAGCACCCATACCTACAGATCACGCACGTAACCTGGGCTTCATCCTAGACTCCTCCCTCTCGATGACCAGACAAGTCAACGCCGTCTCATCATCCTGCTTCAACATCCTACGCATGCTCAAAAAAATCTTCCGCTGGATCCCCACCGAAACAAGAAAGACAGTCACCCACGCACTAGTCACTAGCCGACTAGATTATGGAAACACCCTTTACGCCGGAACCACAGCCAAGCTACAGAAAAAACTCCAACGCATCCAAAACGCCTCAGCCAGACTCATACTGGACATCCCCCGTCAAGCTCACATTTCATGGTCACCTGAAAGATCTCCACTGGCTTCCCGTCAACAAGAGAATAACGTTCCGTCTCCTCACCCATGCACACAAGGCCCTCTACAACCTAGGACCCGAATGCCTCAACAAACGACTGTCCTTCTGTAAACCCACCCGCCAACTACGTTCATCCAATCAAGCCCTCGCCGCAATTCTGCGCATCAATAGATCCACCATGGGAGGAAGATCTTTCTCCTACTTAGCGGCCAAAACCTGGAATTCTCTCCCCACTCACCTCCGCCTTACACAGAACCACCTCTCCTTCAGAAAGCAGCTAAAAACCAGGCTATTCGATAAGTAACACACCCACCCTCCCTCAAGCGCCTTGAGACCCTCTGGGTGAGCAGTGCGCTATACAAATTACTGAACTTGAACTTGTTATTGGGACCTGCCCTCCTTTGTTTTTATCAACATTTCCCCCGAAAATTGGTAAAGACCTGTAAGTATAACAAACACTTAAAATGATGATCCATGCAACTTCACAAGGTCGATCACTTATCAAAATGTATATAACTCCTTTGCTTCATTTGTTTTCTCTTCTCACTACTCCTGAAACAACTTTAACATCAGTAAGTGGTACCAATCACCAAAAAATTGCAGAACGCCTCTTGTACCTTACATTAATTATCCCTCATATATCCAACTTTAAATATAATTCTAAAAGTCATTTTGTCTGAAACAGTTTGCCAGGTGGCGAAGTAATCCTGGCTTTTTTGTGTGTTTGAGACTCCCCCACGTTGATATTTACTTTCTGTGGAAACTGCAAATATGAAGCCTTGTGTGCTGCAGAATAAGAACAAGAGTGTTTGGAAGCAGCACGAGCAAAATTGTGGATCAGCATCAGAGTCAAATGGCTGTGTCTATTAAGTGCTTCTTCTTTTAAACCTCTTCACACATTGTGTGCGTCCTAGACTTCAGGCTATTACAGGGCCCTTTTGCAGCAAATGTTGCCATACTTAGCCTTAGCAACAGCATGCTGCTCTATCCTCCTAGACAAGAACAGACATGCACTAGTAGCAAGATAGGTCGCACATCTACAGCGCAATGTGAGGCTTGGCTGAATCTCGGCAGCGCCAACGCAAACTACCTTTCTTTCAAGGTCAGCAAATTGAGAACCAGTAAATTGTGCAATAGTAGCACCTGTTTTAAACAACCCTTAGAAACAGCAGAAGTATGGTACAAAGCACAACACCCAATTTACGTTTGTTTAGTAATATTATCGTAAAAATAGTTACATGGGGCCTATGCAAAGCTTCTTTCAGTGAAATTTTTTTTTTCAAGAAAGTGGAGTTCTGCAGAAAGTGCAGTGATTCAGCAAATTGGGCAATATTCAGATACCATCACCAAGTGTAACCCACTTAGAGAAAATGATGTCACAGTATTCTGACCTAAAGACATTCTTTAGAAGTTATCCCTTGGGCCCAACTGTTTGCCTGTGTTCTTCAGATTGCCAGATATAAATAGCTTTTATACTAATTCATAGAGTGGAAATACGGAGACACTCTGGAACATCGGTACTAACGAGCATTTTCACAGGGGCTAAAAAGTGCAGTTTGGGGGTGTGCCATAGGGTCACATCTGTGCCATGGCACTTTCTCCATCCTCAACTCACTTTCCCCATTTGTTTGGGTTTTAAATAAAAGGTGTGTTAGCGTTGTATCAAAAAAGCTCATTGCCACTATATCAAAAAGGGGCATTTTGCACAACTTTTATTTACTAATCCTTCTTGGATTGGTAAATGAAAAGAAAAATTCTCACCTGATTTTGTAGATACAAGCGTTCATGTTATCGGGTGCCTACAAAATAACGCAACTGCTACATCATAGAACTTTTTTCCCCCTCATTTCAGCCAGGAACACCATGGATAAAAATCTTTGCAAACGCCAGTAGTTCATAGATGAGACCTATTGACTTTGTCAATACTTGTCTGTATTACATTTTATATTAAATTAAATGTAGGTTAAGTAAACAAAGTAGCTGTAGAATATTTTATTATTTTTAGCTACCTGAAGGGAACCCCACACACACACCACACCTTGCCTACCCATCGTACCTGCAATTACAGTTCCATAATGTTCGAGGCATGTGGGCTGCTGAATTCATATCTGTGCATAGATTGCCGCCTAGTGTTGGGTCCGGATGATTGCACATTGTTGTCCTGGAAGAGTCTTCGAAATATCACGAAATAGGTGGCTCCTCCTCTGGACTACAGTGCGCATGGGCATCCTCAGATCGTTTTTTTCCGCCATTGGGTTCGGATGTTACTATCTTAGCTCAAGTTAGGAAAACTTTCTACAAAGCCAAAAGGCTTTCGACAGCGTCGGTATAGTTTCGTTCAGTACCGATAACTTTGCTTCGGAAGGACATCGAGGAATCTGCCGGTTTTCTTTCCATACTCGAACCGGTCTTCGACCTACGATGGAAAGTAGCCCATTCAAACGGTGTCCACTTTGCAATGCAAAATACCCGCACATCGATGTCCATCCGGTGTGCAACAAGTGCCTGTCCCCGGATCACAACGAGGCCAACTGTATGGCCTGTGCCGGTTCAGGTCGAAGAAAACTCTTCAGATTCGTCACGCAGCTCGATTGGAGTCGCAGAAATCAGCGCCTAAGCCAGTAAACATCTTCGGGACCGAAGACGAGGAGGTCGTTGATCTAGAGGATCAGGGTGAACACTCGGACCCTGTTTCGAGCCATGACTCCGAGTATGACGCCGAAGATGAGGAACTATTAGAAGAGGAAGAAAACGTCGATGAGGTAGGAGACAACGCAGAGGCCCTTGGGGCCGTAGAAGATAGCTCAGGTGAGGAGCTAGGCCTCACCGTCGATAGGGAGTCCGAGATAAAACACTCCATAAGGCCCGAGATCTACAGACTCGTCCTATAGCCCCCATAAAGGCCCGGCTACGGACACATATAAAGAGCCATCGGTATCAAAAATGCCATTGGTCGATCCAAAGAAATCGAAACCGAAAGCTTCACTGCCAAAACCGAAACCGAAAGTGCAGCTAACTCTGGTCGGTTCCAAAGCCTCAAACCCCTCGGAGCCGAAGAAACAAAAAAAGGACGTTGATACCGACAAATTCAGAAAGGTCATCGAGCCGAAGATTGGGGCGCCAAAGACCAAAGTCAAGGCTGTCGAACCAGCGAAGTCGGCGCCGAAGAAAGTCGGCACAGACCAAGTGCTTGACCTGCGGACAAAACAAAGACCGGCTCCAAGGACCCTGTCGAGTCGACGCAGGCGGCCCCATTCGTGTCCAAAGAGGTGTCGGAATCACTCCAACGCATCAGGGAAAAGGCTACAACGGTCGGACCGAAAAATACCCCAACCCCAAAGTTGGTCGGAACAGTTCCAACCACTCCGACACCAATCAAATTTGGGTTGCCACCGATGGTGCGACCGAATATGTTCGAACCAAAAAAGGGTATCGGAGCCAATAAAGGAGTGTTGATGGGACTACAGGCTACAGAAAAGCCTGAAGAACAAGAGTCAAGGCAGTTCATCGACTCGGACACTGGTAGATTGTCCTTGTATAAAAGGAAAATAATACCTGAAACGCCCATAGAGTCATGTAGGATTCCACTAAAGAAGAAAAGGGATTCAACCACATCGCCAGCTCTTGTAGAACCTCTGCAATCCTCACTCTTTTTCACCTACATACTCAGATGTGGATGCAGGGGATGACGAAGACGACACTTATCATGTGGACACTGTTCCCGATGATCAAACCCAACCATGGGCGGACTCTGCTGACCCAAAAGATCCGCAAAATGCCCCTGACACTCATGCATACAGTGTAAAAAATCTCCTACTGAGGACACTACTGCCTTTAACGCCCTTATTGAAAGAGCGGCAGGTAACCATGATGTACAACTACATGCTGACCTGGTTGAAGATTTTTTGTTCAACACCTTTTCCACTTCGGAAAGAACCGTCAAAACTCTGCCCATGCTTAAAGGGGTCCTCAAGCATGCTGGTGACATTTTTAAAGAAAACACAACGGCAAGGGTATTAAACCCTAGAATTGAAAAAAAAATATAGACCGGCACCTGTGGACCCTACTTATATAAAAGGACAGTTGCCATTGGACTCATTAGTTGTTTCTAATGCACGAAAGAGGGCGAACTCCCAAACTACAGGTGACGCTCCCCCTCCTGACAAAGAGTCAAAAGTACTGGAAACTTCAGGAAAAAGAGTGGCAGCGCAGGCAGCTAACATCTGGCGCATTGCCTACACTCAGGCACTCTTAGCCAGATATGACAGGTCCCATTACGATTCCCTTGAGACACTGTTGCAACACCTACCAGATCAGTACAAGGAGGGAGCAGAGCTACTGATCCAGGAAGGCAAGCTTATCACTAATGCTTCCATTAAGTGCGCGCTAAACGCAGCTGACACTGCAGCCAGGGCCATTAACACTAGCGTCATGCTAAGACGACATGCCTGGTTGAGAATCTCTGGATTCAAACCAGAAATACCAACTACTATCCTCAATCAGCCAGTTAACCCGAACTACTTATTTGGACCTGAGGTTGACACCACCCTTGAGAAGATTAAAAAGGACAACAAGACTGCAAAGTCTATGGGGGCTCTGCAGTCACAGCAGTTTCGGGGTGGCTCCTTTCGTCGCTCCAATACTAGAGGACCTTTAAGAGGCCAAAACACACAGCAAACACAGTATAATAAAGGAGGTACACAAACTACCTACAATAAACAGAACAGGGGTGGATACCGTGGAAACAACATCAAAGGCAGAGGATGAGGAAACAACAATTCCAGATCCTCTGGGAGCTCATGTACTCCATTACACGGTGCAGGGACTATGGATAGCACAGCAAAAGAGGATGCACATCAACCTTCTGGAATTGATGGCAATCTTCATGGCAATGAAGGCTTTCAAAGTACACTTGTGCAACAAGGTCGTGTTGATCCGGACGGACAACATGACTGCCATGTACTACATACAAAAGCAGGGAGGTACACACTCTCCACAGTTGTCTCATCTGGCTCAGAGCATGTGGAAGTGGGCCATTCAAAGGAACATCTTCCTCATGGCGGAACACCTCCCGGGCAAAGACAACCAGATGGCGGATCTGCTCAGCAGGCACAGCCACCAGATGCACGAGTGGGAGATACACCCATCAGTACTCCAACCGTACTTCCAGCAGTGGGGTCATCCACAGATAGACCTGTTCGCCACAAGGGAAAACGCAAAATGCCAAAGCTTCGCCAGCAGGTGCCCACATCCACAGTCATAGGGCAATGCGATATGGATGAACAGGTCAGGCAAATTTGCGTACACTTTTCCCCCAGCACCTCTAATACCGCTAGTGGCAACACTCGATGACACTCATCCTGGTTGCTCCAATGTGGGCACGCCAACCATGGTACACCACGTTTCTAGAACTATCCGTGGTACCGCATCAAAGGCTGCACCTCGCACCCAGGCTTTTGACGCAGAGCCATGGCGACATTCAACATTCAGCATCTAGATCCCCAACAGCTCAACCTGGCGATCCGGCTCCTGCAGTCTTAGAATTTGGCTACCTCAACTTGCCGCCAAAATGTATGAATATCATCAAGGAGGCAAGACGGCCCACAACCAGAGCATGCTATGCGGCTAAATGGAAAAGGTTTGTCATATATTGTAACAACAATGACATTAACCCACTGGATGCATCTATTCAAAACATTATCTGTTATTTGTTGCACTTATACAGATGTAATCTGGCGTACAGTTCCATTCGTATGCATTTATCCGCAATAGCAGCTTATCTTGAAAACAGGCAGCACCTCTCACTATTCAGAGTGCCTGCCATTAAGGCTTTTCTGGAAGGACTCAAAAGAGTGATCCCTCCCAGACACCTACCTTCACCAGTCTGGAACCTCAATGTGGTCCTCACCAGACTGATGGGACCACCTTTTGAACCTCTACACTCTTGTGAGATTCAGTTTCTAACCTGGAAAGTGGCTTTCCTAGTAGCCATTACCTCACTACGAAGAGTTAGTGAACTCCAGGCATTAACCATTCAAGAGCCGTTCATACAAGTCCACGCAAATAGTTGTACTACGCACCAACCCTACATTCATGCCTAAGGTGATTTCACAGTTCCACATGAACCAAACCATAGAACTGCCAGTTTTCTTTCCTAATCCAGAATATGTTGCAGAGAGATCCCGGGTCAGACTAACTCAAATCTGTGTCATTCCTGCATTCCTACACTGGAACATTTTGTGACGCAATTTGGAGAGGTGCTATGCTATCAAAAACAGTTGTTCTCTTTGTTCCGCCAGTGATAAAAGCTATTTGTCAGCATGCTGAGAGCCTCCGAAGCGCATCATTAAGTTGCTACCAGTGTCCGCAGCTAGGACCGATATTAAGGGGTCAAAAAAAGATTGATAGATGTCCTGATTCAAACCGACAGACCCTGTACAACTCTGTGAGGCTTATGGTGGGTAGGCCCTGCTCTCTGCAGACGCAGGTAACTTTTAATTCAATGGCAGTGTGCCACCTGTGAGCAGCACTATCCCAGCAGAGCACATTTGAAAAAAAGTGGCACTTTAACCCATCATATGTGGGGTGATTTCTAATATTTATCTTTAGAAGGACTTTTCAGCATGATTTTGATTGCACTTAAGTTTCACTCAGTGTCACACATAAGGCATGGAATGTCACACATAAGCATACTTGAGCCATGGTAAAGTCACACATAAGCAATGTGAAACGTGCCAGCTGTGTTCCAGGTGCGTTGCCAAAAGTTCTGTGGGCCAAATGCGAAGGTGTGGCGGCCTACCAGTACTTTGAGAACCACTGCTCTATAAAGTACCCTGGCCATAATATGGTGCCGATTTAAGATGTTATTTCCACAACCACCACAGCACTCTCTAAGAACAGTCCTAGAATAGGCTATAGACTCGTACTTTCAAAAAGTATATTTCTGATCTGGTTGAAAAGCAGTGCTTTGCTACTCTGAAAGTGAAGAAAAGGGATGCCTCTGCAAAATGAAAGACTGGATAAAGCCTTAAACTTAAAACATGTGCCTCCCCCCTCAAAAATCTGAGACAAAACCATTAGCTCAAGGTCCTCAAAACTCCTATCCACCATTACTAAGAAAATCCTATGTATGTGCCTCGGAAGGAGATACTTGACAGCAACGGTACACAAAAGTAAATGGTTAGGTTGGAGAAATTATAAGAGAGGGTTTGAACATCCAGCACAGCAAATCAGAGCTAGGTTTTTCTTTTTTAATTGCGGTATTGTAGTCCTGAAGTTATAACAGAATGACTAGACTGCAAGTACAAGAAAAAGACGACGATTCAAGAATAAAAGAATGTATCATAAAATGGCACTTGAATGAATGCAGGAAGTGCGATTTATTTTGGATTCACTTGATTGCGCTCACATTTATTTTTACCAGGCAGGCTTCTTTTCCTTCCTGAAGTTTATAAAATGAATGTATCCTTCACATGATTCTTCATAGAGGTTAAAGCTGTCAGTTTGTGTCTTTTGTAATGGTGATGTATTTCTTAAATAGTTAATGACCCAGTTAAGTTTTTATCATTGTACCCTTCAAAGTAATTCATCTTCATGCGACTAAATGAAGATGATCACCCCTTTCCATCTACTCTCCTGCTGTCCCTTTCCATTTATGACATCTTGAGCAGAGGTGGAACTTCTGATGAGGTCTGTACGTACTCTATAAATGTAAATTCAAACATGGTTCCTATAGGGCAAATCTTGTTCCAGATACCCAGAACTTGGCATGTGTGATCCTACCAGTGCCAAATGTCATGGGGTTGGTCAGTCCAGTACCTGCAGTTCTAGTAGAGATGTTGAAGGGGGGGCGGGAGGGGGGGGGGGGGGTAGGAGAATTGGCAGATGAGGGGATCCGGTGGAATGAGACACGTTTTGTGTATTTACAGTGATTTTAACATGTAGGGTTATCACTGAACCATTTGGCCTGAAAGGGTACACATTCTGTTACCAATGCTTCCCTTTATGATGAAACATCCAGCACTTGGGCCAACTTCCCTTACTCTACTGTGTGTCCGAAGTTGGGTGACGACCAATTGTCTGAAAATCAAAACAAACAAAACTGAAGTGGTACTTTTTGGCAAGGGCACCTCACCATGGAACTTCACCTGATGATGGCCAGTCATCCAAGCCAAGCATCTAGGAAGCAAGGTAGACAACCAACTTGCGATGACCTTCCAAGTCAACGAAGTTGACGACCCTACCAAAAATAGTTTACAGTTAACATCTGCAGAACCGTCGACCAGGCCTGTATCACTAGCAGGTTGGGCTACAGCATTGCACTCTGTCATCATCACCGTCCAACTGACCTGAAGACTCCAAAACATACAAAAGGCGGCAGCCAAATTCAGTCGAGCTCCCACCCTGCATTCACATCACCTCAGAGACTTCAACTCACCACCCATACATACAAAGCATTGCACAACCTAGACTCCTCCTATCTCAACAGCATCATATATTTCCACAATCCTACCAGAATCCACAACTTGGCCAGCCTGCATATGCAAAGCCAGAGTGGAAGGTAGTGTTTTCTCCTACCTCACTTCTATAGTCTGGAATGACCTACCTCCAAACATCAGGGCCACTTCCTTAGTCCTTGAATTTCACAAGAAATTCGAGATATATGGCGCTTTACCTAGGCCCCAGACATGGCCAGCGCAGCCCCGTTCTATTTGAGCCAGGATACCCTCCCAGGTGAATTATTTGCTCTACATGGAAACAACCTAATATAACAGTGTGTGATTGGCGTGAACTGATACTTACTGTTTTTTCTGTTCTTTTATCACCTAGACTACAATAACACCATATGTTAGTGAATGTCAGGCTTTACAACACATGCTTTTACCGACAATGCTGTTGTAATGTAAATTTGAATTTCTAATGCACCCAATAGCTAATTGGGTCCACATGATGTGGAGGCTCTCTTCCCACTTCTCAAGCCCACTGGCAAGAGCTTTCTGTATTAAAGTTTGGCTCGAATCCTTGGCAGCCCCTGTAGGCTGTGCTCTGTGGTGGTACAGGAAACAGAAGGTACTAGGGATATCCACCCTTGTCACCCATACCCCTGGACCGTCAGAAAACAATGTTAGGTAATTTTGGGCATCAGTATCAATAGATTTTTATATTCACAGCATCTGTCACTGTACAACATGAAAGTGTAAATGTACAACACACCGAGTGCACACTGAGCAAAGATTTCCTCTTGTTATTAACTTCGATTGATGTGGCGAATTAGAGCGAACAGTCCTCACTGTGGAAGTTCTTCGTACTTTGTGTGGACCATAGAATCTTCGGCCTGTCTGTCATTCCCGCCTCTTCTACGGAGTAAAAGACAGCTGTGCTCCACTTGTGCGACGAAGTAGGAAGCCTACTCCTGAAGCCTTATTATAAAACCAGGGTTCTTTAGGTAGAATCGGAGGTGAGGACATGCATGGACTTCGAGACCAGTACATGCCAATTAAGCACACATGCAGATACACCGGTATCGCGGGAAAGGAGACGCCTTAAAAATAGGGCACCAACTGTTCTAAAATCTCTGCATTTTCGAGTGGAACCGTGCTTCAGTAAACATAAACGTACAGCTCTAAATGAAACAAAAGAAACTTTTACATTCTAACAGATATATTTTAATGAGGCAGGATGCATGAACCGTTTGACCACTCGATTCAGGAAACATTAAAACCCCCAAACACAGACAATATCCTTAAACGCATGTTTAATTTAATCCCCATACACCAGGACACAGTAGTCTCAAACGTGTTTGCATTCTCTTGTCTTCTCAGCCTTTCCTGCTCTTAACCACCCAAGCAAATATCAGCTGTCTCAGTGCCCTAATTGTTCTGGGTGAGTGATGAGAGGTAATGCACCTGTTACGAAAATCCCATGCACGCCAGTGTAAGCCTATTTGCATTCTTTTTTCTCTCCAGGATACGCCTTCCTCCTGTTCCAAGACGAAAGCTCTGTCCAGGCTCTTATTGACGCCTGCATCGAAGAGGACGGAAAGCTCTACCTGTGTGTATCCAGCCCCACCATCAAAGATAAGCCAGTGAGTAGGAGTTTGCCAGTATGCTACAGCTCCGTGCAGGCCTGATGGCTGATTTCATACATTTAAAACGCTTTGGAATTTGAAGAATCATAGCGCTATGCTTTTTGTTCCATTTCAAAGCCTTAAAAAAGAGTTACAGTTGAAATTGCGTATGTTGTTGGCCACTGAATACATCCTCACTTTCGATTTGCTCCCGGATCATCACTTTTTTGATTCCTACTTTTATGGGTCTTAGGGTCGACCGTTACTGGTAATTTTTGTGGCCAATGACTTCAGTAGAACATGCTGTCACTGACTGGTTTACTGATGCTATTATGTAAAATTTTGTGTTTTTCCTGAATATAACTGCACATTCATTAGCAGCGCCAAAAAATATTGGCACGACGGCAAGAATCGTTGTTTTATGCCAAAACGAGTTACGCGACCCCCAGCAAAAACATAGCTATTCAAACAGGCATACTAGTGACCTCTTAGCCTAACCATTCAGAGAAGCGCCAAGAAACCAATCTGGTGTACGTGCACAATACAAGTAAACTTTAACATAACATAAAACTATTTGATGGACTATACGCACGTTTCATGTATGTTAAATATATTGATTGATCCATGAACACTAAGCCTCTCAGTAGATTCTGTTTGTGTGCAGAAGTCTCAACCTGGTTCTGTACAAACCTCGGTAAAGGCAGTATTTTGGAATGGCTTCTCTGCCAGATTTCCACACCAACATGCGTTAGTCTGTGGGGTGATTGAAAAATTCGCCAATCCCTAGTAGTCTGTCAATAACTCTAGGCTGTGTGCGATTGGCAGAGTTTGGCGCAGGAGTCTGCTCGTGGAAGGCCTATAGTCCCCTGTAATAGTTTATTTTCACTACTTCCCAGTAGTGCTCGTTGAGCCTTCTCCTTGCAGAAACTGTCAGTAGTAGTAGTTTGGTTAATGGGTCTGAACGGAGGTGGAGGAGGGGGTTAATTTGACAGTGTGATTGATACAATAATGAGGACCCAGCACACCAGTGGAACTACCATGAGGCGGGGATAGGTCAGCGATGGTGCAAAGTATTGTATAAATGCCACATTTAACAATGCTTTTGGTTGCCACTTTTTGGAAAGTTCAAAGTATTTGTTTTCCAAAGTGCAGAATGCTTTTAGAAATAGCCACATGGATACTGCTTTCACCTGGTTTGTGCTTTTGTGGTGCACTAGATTAATATCTGCTTGGAAGAATAACTATTGGGTTAGAAAAGGTTGTAATATCTCATCAGGCGGGGGGATGGGAATTCATTTATTTGGTGCATTCTCTACTTCTTTATCAATATACATCGTCTAAAAAAAAAATACCTAAATTGTCGTCGTACTATGACACCTGCCTTTTAACTTTGCATTCTTATAATGATTATATAATGTCTTTCATTCATTTTAGGTTCAAATTCGTCCTTGGAACCTGAGTGACAGTGACTTTGTGATGGACGGCTCCCAGCCTCTTGACCCACGGAAGACTATATTCGTGGGTGGTGTTCCTCGACCACTAAGAGCTGGTATGATCAACTTATTTTTGAAATCCACTACCTATAGATACCCAATCACGGTCTTAAATGCCATTAAACCCTTTTTAGGGTGAGCCTTCGTGATGCACTGCGCAGCAGTGCTCGCGCAGGCGAGCCGTTTTGGTGGGGTTTTCAAAATGGACCTGGAAATTCCACACGCTCCTCCGTGTTCATTTCCTATGGTCCATTTTGATTGGGCTTTGCGTGTGTGCTGTTTTTTAACAGAACCTGCAATAGGCCATAGGCAATTGCGTAGCTCCGCCTATGGCCTATTTGTGTCTGTTACGCGCACCAAAGCCCATATGTTTTCAATTATCGCGCCCACACGGGCGCAATAATTGAAAACATATGCTTCGCAGTGGTGCGCGCGCCCACACCACTCGCTGGCTTTTTTTTTTTTTCTACATCAGCAATCGCAAAAGAGATCGCTTTCAGTGCTGATTGTTTGTATTGCGTCTCCCGTTCTTGGCCTCTGACTCATTGCTAAATCCCCGCATAACTGTAGCTGGATTTATTGTGCCAAGGGCCAAGAGCAAAATGAAGCAGAGAGCTATGCTATCCGACGAGCGCCCTCACTTTTAATCAGGGTTCGCAGGAGCGGAGTTCTCGCCTCTGCCCGAGTGTGCGTGGTTCATCGCACCCCACAAAGACCACAGAGCTGTAAAGTGTCACAAGGTGAGCGCTTCGGTTAAGTTCGATGGCTGAGACATGTCTTGCATGAAGTAACTAAGCAGCAAAATCGTACTTAAGTGACAAAACGCACAAGCTGTGCACCCCAGCTTCCGCTCAGTGCATCTCACGCGACAGATTCAAGTGCCACCCGGAACCAGCCAATGTCACATTCCATGCAAGCAAGACAGAGCCACATTATGGAGCAAACGGGCCACCCAACCCTGCAGCTTATTTTAGACATTATTGTTAGCGGCACATTCTGTTAGTTAACCTGCTCTCGCGCGTCCCCTCTCCCCCGGAGTGAACACTGCCACTCTGGGCGGGGCACACACAACCTGCTGTCTAGGAACAATCGTGCCAGGCACATTTCTCAAGGGCCGTCAGCCAAGCACTCAACAGCCCACAACAAAGCAATGCAGAAAATGGCGATCGATGAACTGTGCACTAACCAGTCAAATTTGTATGTAAAACTCAATTTGTGTATAATGAACACTCATCCGGCCATGGTGGCTGCTCGTGGGCCAGAGCCAGCACGAGAGCTGGGGCAGGGACAAGGCAGTGTTCACGGGCATGTAGGTCACTGCAAACAATGTCCGCGGCACCCGCAACATGGGCTGTGTGGTGGACAAGGCGCATCGAACAAGGTAAACCAACAATGACTGATAAATGCCGAAGCTTCTCCGTGCTGCAGGCAAGGGGGGAGCCAGAAGGGTGGCCGGGTGTACGTGCTCTGGGGCCAGCTCCACAGAAGGGTCCAAACGTGCGATGTTAGAATCCGGGCTGTTTTTGGCAATACTGCGCCTCGTTTGCGCATGATTTTTTTTTATTTCAGCACAAAGGAAATAGGGGATTTAGTGTTTTAAAAAAATGTTTCATCTTGCATGGAAACTTTTCCCCATCTGTTTTAACCTCCGACATTATTACTTCTCTGCCACTTATACCCCCATCTGTCAACAAGTGCTTGTAATTTTATTACACTGTCCTGTAGTTTATGTAGAGTTGGTATTACCTTACAGATTTCCTTAATGGACTGGATAAACGCTAATGCTATTTAAACTAGGCTCCTGCTCTCTCAAACACAGCTACAGCCAGACTACTATTTCTGTACAGGCAGCTTGACCCAGGCCGCTGCGCTCGCCCAGCCCGTCCAAGGAGAAACCGGAGCAGGGACCTGAGGGGGAAGCCAGGTCGGGGACTGAACCAGGATTTATAATCAGCTCACCCCTTTTCTTTCATATTGCTATTAGGCTGCACAAATAGCCTGCAGGCTTTCATTTGGTATCTAATTTACAAGTAGTCACAAGGAGACTGGTGCGCTGGTGGTGGCCTGTGGGGCAGTGCATCTGGATAGGCTAGATTGGGCGCTAAAACCAAATTTAAACAAGGTCGGTGGTGGCAGAGAAGGTTGGATCTGCAGCGTGCCATCCGCGTCCCCACCGTGCCAGTCTTACAACTGCAGTTGTCATTTACGATACCAACCTTGCCAGTTAACAACCAGCCTGCACATCGCACTACGCACTCCTAGTACAACCTTCCCATGCTTCACGTCCGCAGCGATCGAAGCCCGAATTAACATTCTTTTAATACCCAATTTAATGGTGCTCAATTTATCGACCTCAGAAGACTGAAAGACTGGCCCGACATTTTACGGGACCCTACTAGAAACCTGTCGACAATTTATCACGGATGGAGTTTAACTCACCGAGCAGCATACCATAACAGCACGTGGGGTGGACTAAAAGGGATGTGAGGAACAAACAATGACCATTCCTTGTGAAATAAATTCACCATAGTTTCCACCTTAATAGCACACATGACTTTGCTCTTCAGAGCACCACACAAGAAAAGGTCGTAGCAAGTGTGCAAAGCCCTCCTTTCTTTTAAAGGGAGTTTGAAAACGTGTGCTGATGTTTTCCATGCATTTATTTTTATAATGTTCCTGGTGAAAACATTATTCTTCAATACCAAATTAAACCTCACATTAATACATTCAAAAATTGCCATTTCACCTAGTTGATGCCCAGCTGACACGTGTAAAATACGCAAGATGATGGACGGAATGTTGCACAATGGCACAATTCCAACTGGTATCATCTAGAGAACAAGGATTGGCATAACCAATGGGTCTCGGTGTAACATGGATTAAGGCCCAGAGTGGCTTCTGGAGGGCGCATCATGTGCATACTCCTTATCTAGTTTGAGTGCTATCCGCTCACTGGGACGCAGAGGACTGACAGTGGTAAACCTTTTAGAGTGGCAAATCAGGCTTTAATACCTACCCCATCTGCAGAGCTCCTTCGGGACATTCCAGGGATTTTTGTAATGAATAAGACGTTTGGTCGGAGAGAAGAAAGAGGGGTCCCTTTGAAAATTATGGAGTGTTAAATATCCTTTTTTGGCCAATTATCCCTCCCCCAAACACAGAAGCAGGATTTTGCTTGAGCCCCAAGCAGGACGAGGCCTCAATATTTTGCACTCTGCACTGTGCATTTTATTCTTTCTTCCACAACCCCAGAAGTTTCTCCTCTTGCTGTAAAGGGAAAAAATAATTTAAATAACTTTAACCTTGTTTTAACTGCTTCTGTTAACTTGGCTTAGAACTCTACCCATGAAATATCATTGTCTGTATTTCTTTAAAATCTCTATCAATACTATGCTGGCTGTATTATTTCTCGTTTTATTTTATGCAGAATTACAATGTGTAATTCTAGACATGTAATGATTTACATTTTTTGAACATGAATTACAACAGGTTAGCAGGAGGTTTAGGAGGACAGGTTCTCTTTCTTTCATACCCTTTTTGGGATTCTACTGACAAAAGAGCCGTGCTTAAAATCGACTGTAGCAATACACAACTACTCTCTGCAATTTTAGTACAAGGATGGGGAAGAAACTTGCAGCCAATTTTTCTCTACCAGAATCCAGGTCCCGCACCAGTAGTGACCCAGAACCTCATCTGTGGTCCAGGGTTGGGGTACCACAGCCAGCTCCCCTTTCAACAGGGTTGGACCCAGAATCGGGTGAAGTTACACAGCCTGCCTGGAAAAGTTGCTTCGAGAGCCGACCTTGAAGGAAGGAGCTGGCAGAAAGCTGAGCATGGTACTGGAGTTGCCTTTGTAGAAAGGCGGCAAAGGACATAGCAGAGGAGTTGATGAACTATAATGGCCGCTGTAACAGAGCAAGACCTCATGACGCTAGGTGAGGTCCAAGTGACCTGAGTGCGTGTACAGCATGAAAGTGCCAAGGTTTAGGGGCCTTCCAGAAGATTCACAAAGTGTTCAGTGGGTGAACCCACTACAAGAAGCTGGCACATAGTTTTGTTATGTAGCCTCCAAACGTGCCAAAGCCCATATATTTTCAATTATCGTGCCCAGACACGGGCACGATAATTGAAAACACATGTCTCGCAGTGGCGTGCGAGCACACTACTCGCGGGCGTCCCTGGGTATGGTTTACTGCTCGGCATTGATGTTTGAAGGACACACAAGAGGTGTATTCGGGCGAAACCTGGAGAGTGGAGAGTACGTGTTTGGCGTTGGGTATGTGAGGAGCAATTTAGGGGAGGAGGGAGGTGGATGGTTAGTTGTTACAATGGTTAGATAGTTTGGATGGCTAGATGGCAGGGGTTTTATTACGTGATTTGCGCCCATCTCATGAGAGCGGCCTTTTCCACACACAGCGATAGCTCGTGTGTTTGCGCAGGAGTAGTATCGCCTGAGTGCATCTAGGTGGATATAAAAGACAGAGGAGGGGTTCAGCGGCAGCGCACAGCCCATGGCAGACATGTGTGAGGCCACCACTCTGCCTCTAGGTTTGGTTAAAAATGGCATTGATTTGTTGATGATTATCAGACTTTGTGAGTTTACAGGGCTCCAGTGGGCAGTGATAATCCACTTGTATCTTACTGCTCATTCCTGTGAGCTGCCGCCACCGCCTCCCCAGCTGCCATTCCAACCCACCAACACCCCTTAAACATCATTCTTTCCTACCTCCTGACACTGGTTTCGACGCCTCAAGTGCGCACTCTCTTCCGGTCCATTTACCTTGCTGTCTTAGTACAGAAGAGGTTCATGGCACTCGTCACACGCTATGTCCAAACTGCACCCATCACAGCATGTTCTGATGCCCCCCCCCCCCACCTTAGTAAAGTTCTGTATTATTTTATGAACTGCACTTGGAACTTAAATTTACTTTTATCCCCGTTACAAAAAAACTTTTATAACTTAAGTTCACGTGGAGAATTGTGGCTCAATGGTTAGAGCGGCAGACCCTGATGCAGAGGTCTAGCCCGGGACCAGGGTTCAATTCCCGCCTCGGCGGGTCTTGGGCTCATAAATTCCACGGACCTGATCATTCTTGCATCGGTGCCTATTCCAATCATGGAGTCCCACTCTGCAACTCTGGGCAATAGCTTGCTTAATCCCCACAATGGCCCCCACAACGCTAAGGATGCCTGGCCTCCACCTTGGGGGTGCCCAGGAGTGGACGCCTCACAGGGAAAGCCAGGATGGGTTTCACAGCGGTATTCGTACAAGCGCATTGAGACCCTTGCGGGTGAGTAGTGCGCTATACAAGTATCAATTTACATTTACATTTACACCATGTCAAGCAGGTATGTTTCCATCACGGAGGACGTGTCTCAGGAACACCTTCTTATCACGTAGAGCATGTCTTGTTTGGCGATTGATGGCTGCCCCTCAGCTTGACATTGGCAGTAGTTTTTTTCTCTACGAGTAGTATTGTATTTGTTTAAAATTTGCACGTGGGTGTGGATTAGGTGTTATTTTTATAATTAGTACCTTTAATGCACAACTTTGAGGTTAGAGTATTTAGTATATAGTGTACACATGCAGCTTAAGAAAACTACAGTGTACACACCTCAGGTGCTCACCTATAAATTACTTCAACACATATCATAACCTGAATATTGCTGTGGTTATTTGACTTCCCAAGCTTTCCAATTGATAAGAACACCTAGGCATACCAGATTACATTACTACATAACACAAGGACACCACAACGCAAGGACAATTCCTCAGCCGTATTCATGGAGGCACTATTTTCTCGAATTGGTTTGTCCTCCCTGCTGTTGCAGGCAGGACAGACTCTCTCCTTTTTTTTTTTTTTTTTAAAGCACGCATTTGCAATGCAATAGGTCTCACATTTGCAAGAGTTTAAGCTATTGGCATTGTAAATGACATGGCCTTTTAGTTATCTGTTTTAAAAACAACACATAAATAAAAGGCATTGTCATTTACAATGCTAATAGCTCAAACTCTAATAAATGCGAGACCTATTGCATTGAAAATGCTTGTTTTCCTATATTACGTCCATTCAACTGGAGTTGTAGAATACCTTTTTTTCTTAATGATTTTAATTAAAGAAGGCAGTCTTTTTTTTTTTTATAAAGAAAGGCTAGTCTTTGTTTTTTATCACTAAATATGAAGATTTGTACAGTCACTTACAGTGGGTGCCTTCGTAGTTAGGTAATGTGAAATGCGCTTTTTAGGCTCACTCACAATTTTCGCCTGTCTGAGACGATGTGCACAACATATCGCCAAAAGAATTATACAGGTACTTAAGGTTATAAAGTGCCATACATATTGATCAAGGGTAGAAGTTCTTGGTGTCCCAAACTTTGTGTTTCTTGATCTAATTTACATAAGGGTTTTGTTGAACGGTAGCCTGAATCCGTTGGACACAGACACCAATCGTGGCATTTAACTAAGGGCATTGCCTTTATGATTTACCTTTTGGGCTTCCTTTAATTTCAGTGACTCTAACTGTAGGTATCCTTAAGCTTCGTTTTGGAATTTTTTTTGGGGGGGAGGGTCAGTGAGGATGCAATGGATTTGCAGTACCTGTTCATGTCAGTGCTCGATACAAGCAGAATACAGGCCTGTTTTCCTTCGTAAAGGAAGGTAATAATTTCAATGACAAAATGGGCACTAATAATCCTAATATAATACAGAATTACCTCTCAAAAAGTAAGGAATAAAAGGCTTGCTTTTAAGTGTTTTTCCTCAACAATGGTCCTCACTGCGGTGGGGCAATGGGGAATGGCCATATGCTCCTGGTTTATTGAAGAGTCCCATCTCTTCAGAAGGAAGTATATCCGTGAGACTGGTAGTGCAGAGTACTGGCGCTGTAGGACGCTGCTCCTTAAAAAAATACACATCCATAAATTGTTATGTATGTATAGGCGTTCTTATATAGCGCAATACTGTCACCCGACGGGCATCCTGGCGCTTAGACTATTATGACACAGAACAGAATTTTACCAGCTACCAATCTATTTACATTTATATAACCATTTGTCTATCCATGGGCTATCGGTAGAGGCAACTGAATAATTAGCTCTTACTGCAAACTGCTCTAGTATTGAAAATGCTTTTTGTTGCAAATTGTAGCTTTTTACTAAGTGTAACAATACTGCTTCATTTGTTACCTAGACTCCAGTGCACTAAACTCTCATAGTATCGTCCATTAAAAATGTGTTTAGTATTTTGTACTGCATTCATTCACCGCAATGTTAATAGTGCATGCTAACCTTTTAGGATATTTGATGGTAGAGTTGATTGCCAATAAAGGGAAATTGCTAATGATGGCTGTGCTCTTGTTGTAGTGGAACTTGCAATGATCATGGACCGTCTGTACGGAGGAGTGTGCTATGCTGGTATCGACACTGACCCTGAGTTGAAGTACCCAAAAGGAGCTGGAAGAGTGGCATTTTCTAATCAACAAAGTTACATAGCTGCTATCAGTGCCCGCTTTGTCCAGTTGCAGCACGGAGAGATAGATAAACGGGTAAGAGTTGTACACTCAATTTCTACTATTCATTTCTCCTTTAACTGAAGCAAAAGTTTGTTTGCTTTTTACATGGATGTGCTTGCGATCAGTTTTGTAGCTGAAAAGTAAACAAATTCAATATCTATGCATTCCCCATAGCTCTTTATTTTTTTAAGGTTGATTCAGCACAGGCCTGACGAAAGACTCTCTGAATCTGAGTCCACACCAGTCCTTATGTTTGGTCAGAGTGACTGTATTTTAGATTTACGTGATGTAATACATTCCCGCATGTAGGTTTGAGATTGGAATAGTATCTTCTCAAATTGTATAACAGTGGTGTTGGCCGTAGATGTGTCTAGAACATGGGTACTCACAAACTTTCTCTCGGGGGCCAACATTAAAGTCTGGTTTGTGGCTAGGGCTGCACTAAAAAGCCTGGTGGTTTGGGCGGGGCTAGAGTAAAAAAAAACTTTTCAAACATTACTAGACAATGCTGTATTTCGAAAGCTAATGTAACTACAAAGCTATATGGGAGGACATTTTGATAATACAGTTTTATTATCAGACAGTAGCAATCTTAAGAGGCATTGCATGGTAATTCTAATCCACCAGATATTCAGTACAAGTTTAAATGAGTCCGAAAAATGGGTAAGTTAAAGGCAGATAAACTAGAAACTTGTTTCTCTTCATGTCTCCCATTCCTGTCCAGTAATCTGGTACTATGTCTGAAACAGCAAGCCTTAAGAGCTGATCCAGTTGTAAGTCTGTAAGCTTTGAGTTTACTCTTCAACAGTCCCATTGTGGAAAACAAATTTTTACAAACATGTTGAGCCAAACATACAAATTACTTAGTAAAAATTATATCACTGAGTTGCACTCTGCGGCCGGCACCACTCTCACCTCCACAGTGGCTATCCGTGATGAATTCTTAGATTTTTATACCACTCTTTACACATCTAGGAGAGACCCCAACAGTGTGGCCCAGACTGCATACCTAGATTAAATCGCATTGGTATTCTTGGAGAAATACATGTTACACTTAATGACAGAACCAATATCCGTCGCTGATGTAATTCTCGCCATCGACACCCTGCGGGGATCTACGGTCCCGGAATTAGATGGTTTTACCAGGGAGTGCTGGCCAACAAGCTATCCAAGCTGATGGAATTTATTATCTCGCCAATGCAGTCTGGCTTTGTCCCCAATCGTTCCACGTCCTTGAATCTCCGAACATTGTTCACTGTCCTGCACAGAATACAGCCTGAGTTGCCGGCGGCGGTGTTACTCGACGCCGAGAAGGCGTTTGACTTTTTGGAGTGGTCGTTTCTGGTGGAGGTGATGCAGCGAATGGGCATACCCTATGGCTTCATTAAAGAAAGAAGGGGGTTCCCCAGAGGGTTTTTAAGGATGTAGGCAGGCCGTAAGGGGGAGACAACAGAACATAGAACAAGGAACGTAACCCCCAAAAATAGATAACATTTTAAATCCATAAGGTATCAAACAACATACATTAGTGCAAAAAAGGGGATAAAAAGTAAGAGAAACTAGTCTTACTTTGCTGCCTACCCAGTAACAAAGCATACTTCAATCATACTCTCATGTTCACAGATTTTCAAGATAACCTACCTAATATCCTTTCATTCAACTTTCATTCTTCCATGCATTCATTCATTTCTATCGTCCTGGCGTATGTAACACAGAGATGGTGAATTTGTTACATAGATCAGAATGTTATTCCAGATAGATGGCATTAATACGGCATATGATGTTTATAAGACAGTGTGCCGTATTTCTGGAAACACAAGCCGACGCGCGTTTCGGTGATAGGCCAGAGGGGCCACACCTTCGTCAGGGCTGGGGATTGTTGACTGGGAGGGGAGTAAACAAAGATCTGGAAATAAAAAACAATGTCTTAATTTTTCATTCTATAAAAATACAGTCATAACATGTTGAAACATATACTTTTCACTATTTAATACAATTTAATACATTAACCTACATTGATTGTTGGTATTGGTAAGACAAATGTATAGTTGACTTTTTGTGGCTGTGCACCGCCAACAACCTAGTGACACTCCCTAGGACAGACTCCCGGTTAGGTGAGGTCTGTGTGAGGTATAAGGATAACCTAATCTAAGCGACCTATCGAGTACATTTCATCACAACTTTCATCTATCACAATATAAAATACATTCTTTCTGGAGCACATTTAACCAAGTAGGGAAAAGGTTCTTGCAATAGTTAGTGACGCTCAGGGATCAAATAGGGCCTACCCGTGAGATGAATTCATTTACTCTAAGAGGTAATGGACCGATAATAGGCATAATCTTTGGACAAATTTAATATCATTAATAGGTTTTTAGAAGACATGGCTTCATCGCAACAGTTTCATATCTCTACAGCGGCCCCTTGGCACGACTCCGCTTGAATGGCACTCTGTCAAGGCCATTTCGATTACACCGTGGAACCAGACCGGGATGCCCCTTGTCCCCTCTATTGTTTATCCTAGCAATGGACCCACTGATCAGGCACTTTTTAAGAACGCCATCTACATAGAGGGCTACAATTCAAAACGGGCCCCCTCTTAGCTTCACTCTACGCGGACGATACCATCTTGTATGTCAGCGAACTGCTCATAAACCTGGCTCCTCTAATTAGTGAAATTATCCGTTTTGGTAGATTTTTATGACTAGGCATCAACTGGCATAAGTCCATCATATTCCAGCTAACGGAAAGTACCGTCCAATGGGACTGTGGGTTCCCTCTGGAATGGAGGCGGGACTCAGTGAAGTATCTTGGCATACACATCCACCTGGACACCACTCAGATCATACGTTTAAATTATGGCCAGGCCTTTGCTAAACTAGAAGAACAGGTAGAGAGATGGCTGAAACTACCCCTGTCACTAACGGACAGGGTGGCCGTATTAAAAATGGTGGTCCTCCCTAAATTCTAATCTCTTTAATAATATCTCTGTGCCCTTGGCAGATGGTTTCTTTCGCACTTTACGGACTCTTCTCACCCGACTGATGTGGGGTGGGAAACGGCCCTCGTGCGATGGTCCATACTCACCTTACCGTATGAAAGAGGAGGTTTTAGCGTGTCAGACTTACAATTATACTACTTGGTAGGGCAATGTCGCTATTCACACGCTTGGTTTCACCCTGACGCCTGCATTCTATTTTTGAGGCCAGAGGCGGACCTGGTTCTTCCAGACAAATTAAGTGAGATACTGCCAAGTGGTTTCCCACGGGACAGGCGTGACATTCAGACAGTATCAACCACTACTTGGTCCTGGGATAAGCTGAGAAAGCGCATGGATGCTACATCTCTATACTCCTCTGACCTACCATTACCTAATGCTTGATGGTTCCCACTCACTGGAGAAGAAATAGTACAGTGCATATTGGCAGCGGCAGACCTAGTTAAGATGGGCAACCTATTCCTGGCGGGTCATATTCTTTTCGAAGACGACAGATTCACGGACTGCAGCTTTATGACACGCTTCCTAGTGAGCAGAATGAAATCAGCATTACACGTGGAGATCCCATCATACCCGATTGAACCGGAGTCCTTCCCACCGCTGGGTTCGGTCCTGGAGAGCACCAGTGGCGCACGTCTCATCTCCAAACTGTACAAGTCCTGCGCCTCAATGCTACCTGTAGAGGACTCCAAGATCAGGCAGGCCTGGGAGGCAGATACGGGCGGGGCGATCACAGACGACCAATGGGAGAAGTGTTGTAGGGTTTCCAAGGACGTCTCGCTTAACAGCCGCCATAAGCTATTACATTTCAAGTTTGACCGCCGTGCCTATTTTACACCAGCCATGGCCCATAAGATTGATGCTACTAAGCCACATATTTGTCTAAAATGTGCCTCTCCACATGCCGACTTTCTGCATCTGGCCTGGTCCTGTCTTCAGTTGCAGACCTACTGGGCGGCGGTGCACGATACACTGGGGAAAATAATTGGGATCCCACTTGACCCCCTTCCTGAAATTTCCCTCATGGGCTCTACAGTCCAGATTCCCAAGAAAGTGAGGGGGCTGACCTCCCTGGGGCTACTGCTGGCAAAGAGGGAGGTGGCCATTCACTGGGGTAGGAGGGCAACTCCCAAACTACGAGACTGGCTGAATAGCTTAGTATTTTGCAACACTAACGCAGAACTATATGCCAGTCTTATGCCACCGACATACCATCCCAAAGACATATGGGGCCCATTGCGGGCACACCTGGGCGCAGCTAAGCAGACTCCCAACACGCAGACAGATAATAGAATAGTGCTGGAGGGAGTGGGTTGAAGGGAGGGTGCTGGCCACACGGTTGGGCGACACTGTGCACTGAGACCACTTTGTGCGGCCATTGCTCCAAGTGGGTGGGGGGGTTGGGTACTGGTGGTCGATGGGTGTTGCCACTGTGCTGGTTGAGGTAGAGTTCATTATTGTACCACAAAATGTCAGGCACGATCTGTCTGAGTTATGAAGCTACTCTGTGCAAGGCAATGTGAATTTCATCCTTTATTTGAAAAATAAAGTGTTAAAAAATAAATAAATTACTTTCTGGGCTACTTTAAAAAGTAGTCTAACATTTGTCAGAAGGTATAATCTTCCAGAATTCTTCTGTTGCCTTCCCCCTAAAAAATGCTTCGAGAGCTGAATTGTGCTGAATGCCAATAAGCTCTATTTCTGGTATGCCCTTTTCATGTCAGTAAGTTCAACAACGTCCAGTTTGCTTTGCCTTAGGCCTGAACTTCACAGTTCTCAATTGTGCCCTGTTATAAACACCTGCACAAAACCTGAGCACACACAGATATGGAGGCAGCTCTTTTCACAGTACAGCACATAAAAGTTACATGAGACATGTAATTAGCTACATAAACACAGCATCCTAGATAAAAAGAAACCACGGGGAATTCACAAATACATCCATTGTGAAAAAGCACACCACAACATGGCTGTTCCCAGGCTTGAAGGCCAATGTTCTTTTTATTGACTGCAGCATGTGGTGAGGCAGCGGATTGGGTCAAGGCAATTAGTAGTGCTCCACAAGGATGCCCCTCTTCCCAGGGTTACACCACTAGTTTCAAGGCTCTGCAGAGGCCCAAAGACGGTAATTAAGTCAGCCTCATTATTATCAGCAGCCCTTTTTTATTAGCAGCATCAGACTGGGACAGAAAATGGACCGGGCACCAAAATGAAAGAAGCTCCCCATTAGTAAATAACATAGGTGAAACAAAAGTGGGGCATGTTTACAAGATAATTGGATTTGAACTTGCTGCAACCAATGCTAGTTTTAATATCGGGCAATTCAACAGTAAAAACTGGCTGAGAAGACTGTAAAGCAGGCCCACAAACAGCCAAAAAAACAGTCAACACACTGACCTGAAGGCCACCTGGCGAAGAGGGCAGGCTTACTGGTGGCGAGCGGTGGAAAAAAGCTGGTTGGCTTGTGGCAAGCAGGCTGGCCCGATCCATAAGAGACCCCTGCTGCCTGTTCAGTCTTTTAAACAGGAGAGAAGTGCTGGAGAGAGCAGATTGCAGGCAGCTGACACAGCAGGCTCAGGCTCAGGCTGCATGCGACGATGTCCAGCAAATGTAGCCTGAAGCTTGGAAAAAGACTCTTTAAAAGTCCGCTATGAAGGTGCAACCGCTTACTTTTAAAGGGCCTTTTCTTCCGGCAATGTCTGGCATATGACGTCACCCATATCGGGCTCCCTGATGCCTTAAGTAAACACAGAGGGCCACTGGAGCATGTGCAGTCAGGGCCGGACTGGAAACAGAAACCGGCCCTGGCACACTGCTCAGCCAGCACCACTTGGGGTGAGGGGGGAGTGCAGCAAAGCAGTGTGCGAGGGCCGGTTTCGGCCGATTTTGTTACTGGGGGCCGATATTGCCGACCCCCGGTAACAAAAAAACGGCCCCCCAGGGGTCCAAAATCGGACCCCACCCTAGCGGACCACCGGGGAAACGCCCGGTGCCCGCTCTGGCCAGTCCGGCCCAGTCTGCAGTGAAGTTGCTATCGTGCATGCTCCAGCTGCCATCTTTTGTGTTAACTGAAAGCATCAGGCATAGGGGAGGCCGCTACAAACAACTGTGCAGGGCAAAAAGGTCAGCAGGCTGCCAAACAAGGTCTGCTGGACTGTACTCTGAATACCACGGATATAATGTCTTCAGAACATTGGGCAACTTGAAAGTTATCCTTCATTTCAGCCAAAGCAGAATAAGTGTCCAAATCAGAACACTCTGATGTTCAATTAAAGGGGATTCCTGGCAGTTGAATCAAGATGACGTTTGTTTCTTGGATTATTTTAATTGAAGAAATAGTCCTCACAACCCATAAGAGCCATTTGGTGGGCTAGACGTAAAAATGGTTGAAAGGAGACTGAAAACTGATGTTTGCCCAGCTTTTCATGCTATAGCAACACTATTGACCTAGAGTCATTTGGAAAAATGAGGTCCAGTGGCCTCAAAAGATCCACTTTGATGTCAGTATATTCATGACTTCAAATGTGGTTAATTCCTCTATGAAATTCTAACTTTGTTCCCCAAGAATTGTCTTAGAAAAGAGTTATAGACACACATCTCTGAAGAACACTGCATCATGATGCAGTAATAGTACACTTCTGCTCCCACAAACCAGCTACCGCTGCACTCGTTTGTTGACTGTATCCTTGCCTTTGACTATGTACACCGCACAGCTGACTTTTAGCTAGGTTTGTGTAAATGTGGCATGCATACACACACAGATGCGAATCTCGCAAAGTCATATAGTGTAAATGTGAAAATCGAAATGGACTTTTGTGGTAACAATTGCCATCGCACCAACTACTTAAAAGGACTGAAATAGGAGGTAATATAGTGTATCCTCCGCTTACATTTCATCAACCATCTCTGCTCAGGAGCCAGACAGACAATTCTGTATATCGTGGTAAGATGCAGAATGAGAGTCTATAGTTCATTTAAAATACGGATGAATTACAAACAAGAGGCAAGTTTGAAAGAGCATATGAGGACTACGGTGTAAGTCGCAGAAGAGGTCTGGTGGAATCCATTTAAGCCATTTAGCTCGAGATGGGGTCTCCTTATTCAAGATACTAGAGCTGCTGCATTATATGGTCTTAGCATGAAATAAGAGAAAGAACATGGTTTCGACAGACTTTTAACCGCAGATTCCTCACCTTGGTAATTTCCCCGAGGGCCAGACTGGATCTGGAAACCTTTCAGCAATTCCCTCATGCCTCAATAGGTGGCTGTGCTGCTCCATGTTGGATCCGTCACCTCTAGAAATAGAATCTGGACCTCCTTATGTACGCCACCTCTGTGCATGTTCTTTTCTTTCTACACCTCCAGATGCAGCTCTGGCGCTAGCAGTGCTGTCTTCTGGTGGCCGTTTTCCTCAGGAAAATACCCCACCCCATAATCCTCCTTTAAAGTGTGCTGATATGGGCCCTAAAACTACAGGTTTCAAGCTGTCATAACACGATGTAGGTTACGGGCACTCATGACCTCTGCCTCTAGGGCCTCAGCGGGTCACACAACACAAAGATATTCTGCAAATATGAGCCGCATGGCCATTACTACGCAAGGCAAAATTGTCCAGTGCCTTACTCCATACGCAAGTATTTCCGGTCAAACTCGAGGGCACGCTCCCACTCCCTAGATCGATCTCGTGAACAACCCACATTAATCAGTATTGGAACTTTTCATAGATTCACATGCTGGAATCATTCCCGGTCATTGAGACAAACTAGAAACTAGGCGAATGCCCATTTCAGTTTTGTAACATATCCACCTCTTTTTGTAAAAGAGACCAGATAAAACACACAACCAATCACATCGGCCTTACCCTCTAGAACCCTCCTGAGAGAACCTCAGACCTTCTGATTTTTCCACTGCACGTTGTGCTAGAGTGTCTCCACTGAGCTCTGCTCAGTTATTTCTTATTCTATTACTCTTGCGAGAGATGATCAACTAGTCTATCTTCCAGATTACTCTACAACTTGGTTTTCTCAATTCCTTATTGCAGACATGGAGAAAAAAGGGCCTTTTTAGAGCTTGTACCACCTGCTCTTAGAGGATGCTTTTTTTTAATTTATTTTTTTATTTCAGTTCATAGCAGACAAAGAAAAAAATAAAACATATTACATAACATAAAAAACAATACTGTAGCACTATAACAAATAACAATCCAAAAAGTTATCCAAATGACAATTCAAAATGTTGGAGCATTGGCTGCCATATCTTCAATCCCAGTTGTTTTTTTTTCCTAGATTTGATACGATATAAATTATATTCTAAATGAAACACATTATAAATCTTGGCTCTCCACATTTCAAAAGCGGGTGGTTCGGGTTTCAGCCACATTGTAGCAATACGTAATCTAGCTACCGCCATAGCCATAAAAATGAAATATCTATGGGGATAATAATTCTGTGCAATTTCATCATCCGTGCCAACCCCAAAAAGCAACAATTCCCGGCTTGCATGAAATTGCACCTTCATAATAATTGATAGAAATTGCTCAATACTTAAAAAAAATGAAGAAAGTGCATTACAGTTATAAAATATGTGAAGAATATCGGCTGCGTCCATTTGGCATCTGAAGCATTTACCATCATAGCTACTTCCCCATTTCATCATTTTCACAGGTGTATGGTACAGGTTAAATACAGTCTTATAATGTTGCGTACGCAGACTAGCAGATAGAACTATTGCCCCTGCCATATCAATAGAATCTTGCAAAAATATGCCCGAACATCCCAATCGGTTTTGGCCTTTGGTGTCCTGTGATTCAATAGTATCCAATTGTTTTGATAACACAATTTCTTATAAGACACCAATCTTAGCACTTTTTGAGAGCGTTTAAATTAATTTGTTACTTACAATAGGTTGTAGTTGTCGTTTATGCATAAAATCACGTATTTGCAAGTATTTAAAGAAATCAATTTTCTGCACCGAATACAGCTCCATTAAATCCTTAAATTGAACCAATGTACCATCAAGGAGTCACCCAAATGGGATATCCCTTTACTTTTCCATATTCACATTTTGGCATCCCAAAATATTGATGGTAATATGTTCCTAGAGTCTAAAGGTGTATAAAAGTTAACCCGCTGAATATCCAAAATTTTCCGAAGTATCTTCCACCCCTTATAAGCCGTGCATATAATTTTAAATCTGGTACATTTAAAATAGCTAGGCTCAAAAAATTTCAACAGAACTTCGCGAGCCGATTCTCCAATTAACATTTGATAAACATTAGGTGTCTCGTGCAACCGTGTAGCCCCCCAGTTAACATAAACCTTGAATTTTGTGTAAGGCAAACTAGATAATAAAGAAAATTCGGACACCCCAGCCTCCTCGATTTAAGGGTAATGTCATGTATTTAGATGCACGGCGGGATTTCTTCTAACCCCAAATAAACCTATCCGAGATACTTTGCAATTTAGTTAATTGTGGTCTAGATAACTCCAAAGGAACTGTCCGAAAATAATAAAGTACTTTAGGGAGAATGCACATCTTAAGTACATTGCGTCGCCGGACCATTGACAAATGCAAACATTCTAGCTTTTCTAGCTGACTCTTAACCACTCTTATTATTTCATTCCAGTTAACATCAATTATCTCCTGTATACACATCCTAATTTTGATCCCCAAATACTTAGCCTCTTGTGTCACGTGTGGTTCTCTAATGCACAGCCCCGTAGAACAAACAATTTGGGTTTTTAAAATGTTAAGTTTGTAGCCAGCAACCTGTCCAAATGATTGCGTCAAAAGTTCGATCTCCCTTATTGCTGATTCAGCATCTGATGTTACCACAGCAATATCGTCAGCACACGCGTGTTTCGTAATCTCCTACTGTCATTGATTTTATTACATTTGTAGATTCCAAACGCTGTAGTAGTGGCTCTATGTAGATCTCAAAAAGTAGGGGCGAGCAGGGACACCCCTGTCGCGTGCCCCGGGTGATTTGAACAAATGCGGACTCCTGTCCCATAGTACAAATTTTGGCCCGGGGATTCATATACATAGATTGAACAGCCTGCATGAACAGCGAGCCAAATCCCATTCTACCCAATATAGCCCATAAAAATGGCCATGCAACTCGATCGAAGGCTTTCTCCGCATCCAAAAAAATAATGCCCATATTTTTTTTGCTTAGAGGATGCTTTATGTGGACCCTCATAAGGACTGTATTTGCTGCCTGTATCCTGACCACAGAGCCAAGATTGTAAGGAATGTCGTACCTTCTCCACTAAAACCTTGAGGGATCGTGAGGTACGTTTCCTTACCTGGCTCCAGAAGTTAAAATCCCGTAGAGAGCCTGTTTCTAGTGACAACGGTGATAATGCCTCTTCTGCTTTGTCTCCTAGAAGATCTGCTAAAAGGGGAAAATCTGACCCCCATTCGTCAGAGGAGCTCCCTCAAAAAGACTCTAAAAAGACCGCCCATGGGTCTGACCTGCTCAGTCCTACTTAATCTCCTCACCGAGGTGAAAATGAGAGGAAAGGACTAAAGACAGGAGAGGGTGGAGTAAAGAAGGCGAGCTCTGTTTCTCCTTCTCTACCTGAAGGAACTCTTGAGAAAAAACAGTAAAAGAATTTTCCGTTGTCGACAACATCGTCGACAAAGAAATAGACATCGGCGACGCAAAGTGACAAAAGGCAGGCTCCTCAGCTTACAACAGTTCCGACGACGCGATCATCGCTGAGAGCTCTACTGCTGTTGACGAATACAGTACCGGCGTCATCGATGACTGCAGTCACGACGAAACTGTCAACGTCAACAGTGATGACGACTAAGGCAGTGACAACTACGACTGCGGCAATAGCGTCAACGGTAACGACGACGGTGTCGACAGTGCCGTCGATTTCAATATCATAATTGTCGACAACACCATTGATGACCTCGTCAACGGGAGTGAAACTTTCTGGAGAAAAAGTCAGGAAGCGTCATGTAACTCCTGAAGTCACTTCATCTAGCAAGGTGACTCCTCTACTAGCTTCTCATCTCCTGGAAGAGGAGGATTCAGATGAGGAGGGACCTTTCGGTTATGCCAATAGCCCTTCAGAGTTGCATGTCAAGTGCCACGAGGACGATTCTGAAGAAGGGTACGAAGGATAACATTACTGTAATCCTCCCCAGGAATACCATAGGGAATATCAGGAGGAGGTGGTCTGTATGCCTTCCTCTTTGATTTCTGACTTACAATTCATGCTGTTGGAGTACAAGAGAAGTTTTCCAACTCCATCCTCGATTCCAGAACAGGCGTCAGTTTCCCCCAAGGCAACACTCATTGCCTTCCACTCATCAAGCACCATCACCACCATTGCAAATAATAGCGGGACCTCCACCGATGTCACCTTTTGTCCAACACCAAGATACCTCAGATGACTATCAGGGGGACACAGATCTTCCAGACCAACATAGGTAATGGGATGACAATATTATTCCTGCTCCTTCTTACCCTTCACCAGTTCCTCTGGATTCTCTGCCAGGGGACGTAGGTGGTTTCCTCCATCTACTGGAAAGACCGGCCAAGAGGTTTGATCTGCCAATGCCATCTTGGCATACGGAGTATTTTTTATATGATTTTAAGGAGCCCTTTAGGAAGACTGTGCGGGCCATTACCATTGTCAATTATTTATGTGGTGAGGGTCTTAAGGTCATGAAAGCCTTGGCATGTAGTGCTGCAGAGTTACACACGCCCACCTGCCTCCCCGGCTACCCGTGTCTGTTCCAGTATTATCTTAATTAGATACAGCTTACATGGACATCCTTCCTTTTCTTGCAAAGCTCCATCATTTCCATAATGGCGAAAAACAATCTGAGGATGGAGCTGATGCCCATGCGCAATGTGGTCCAAAGGAGGAGTCACCTATCTCGTAACTTCCAAAGAACTTTTCAGGACAAAAACAAACTGCAAACATCCGGGCCCAACACTAGGTGGCGATTTATGCACAGTTTTCAACTCTGCAGCTCTACATGTCAAGAACAGATGCATACTGGTAAGTAGCATTTACCATCACCCTCCGTGGATTAAAATGCTTCAAGGACGCCCTAAAGGTGTACCAGTCCAGCCTATCTCTGGATGTCAGCTACTACAACAAACCTCTGATGCTTTGAAGCAGTCATTCACGGACTAAGCGCTATAGAAATAACTCCAATACAAACAAGCATTGACCACGCTGGAAACCAGCATTGGCCGCGAAAGTGAAACTGATGAATGCCACGAAAGTGAAACTGATGAATGCCGCGAAAGTGAAACTGATGAAAGTGATTGCGCCGCCTGCTGCAGTAAAGAGGTGGGGAGTGAGTGGAGGCCAGCAGAGTGACACGGTTTGTGATGGGGGAGGGAATTGAAGCAGAAGCACAGAGAGGCACGCAAAGCGCGCACACATGCACTGAAGCTCTAGGCCGGCCTTGGCAGCATCTGATAGCTCTTTTTTTTTACCCCTTATTAAAATTCGAGCAAGCAGCGCATGCCCTGCTCTAGGCTCGACCTAAAAAAGGACACAGACACGGCAAAGTCATTGGGGACGCTCCAGTACCGTAAGGTTCCTTTTTGAGGAGCCCAGGGAAAAGGGCTTTCTTCGCACAGAGGAGGTTACCAACAATATAAGTACTCCTCTTATACACCTGCCGCACAGTCTTATCGTCTGCAGTACAATCAGCGATAAGGTCAATCTGCAGCCTATGCTAAATCGGCGCCCAGAGGTAGAGCAGGACTTCGGGGGAAGGATCCTTCAAGACGTCAATAGCGGCTTGCCGACTCTGGCTACTGTTCCTTCCAGACACCTCTAGGTGGAAGTATTTCTTTGTGCTTACAAAATTGGCAAAAAATAACGACAAATCAATGGGTTCTCAACATAGTTCAAATTGGCAATACATTGCAAGTTGTTCAACCTCCTCCACCCACCCCTCCTCGCAGGCACATGAAAAAACATCTCCTGTGCCTAGAAGTCCAAGTAATGTTACAGAAGGGGCAATAGAACCAGTGCTGTTAACCCAGAGAGGAAAGGGATTCTACTCCTGGTTCTTTCTGGTTCGAAAGATTGTCAAGAAGAGTGACGTCCTATCCTAGATCTGAGGGAGCTCAACACCTATCTCATCAAGCAGTCATTTCGAATGATCTCCTTACAGGACATAGTTCTGCTTCTAAATTCGGGAGCTTTCATGGACACTTTAGACTTGGAGGACACCTATTTCCATGTTCCCATTCATCCATTGCAAAGGAAGTTCCTTCGCTGTTATGGTAGCCAAGCGCCACTTTCAATTCAAAGTTCTCCCTTTCAGCCTCAGATCGGCACCAAGGATCTTTACGGAAATTTTGGCTCCAGTAGCGGCCTTCCTCAGAAGACCGCAACACCAGGTATTTCCCTACCTAGATGACTTGCTGATAAAAGCTCCTTCCAAGGCAACAGCCAGGAATTCTGTGACAGCCTGCACAAGGCTATTCAAGGATCTAGGTCTTACCCTCAAAAGGGACAAGTCAAACTGGTGTCCTTCCAAGAACACCGTTTTTCTGGGAGCCATATTGGACACATCCTTGAACAAAGCATTTCCATCACTAGAAAGACAAGCCAAGCTGGTGTTAATGGCTCGACTACTTCTAAAAAGAAAGTCACTTTCAGTTCGCCTCTACAAATCCCTTCAGTGATCCATGTCGTCTTGCATTCCTCTGATACCCCACTGCAGGCTACGAATGCGACCTCTTCAGGAGCAACTGGACTTAGTCACGTCAAGTAGAAGGATCTTTTGAGGACATGATCACGGTAACTTCACCAATGAGGCAAGCCACTTCCTGGTGAACTCACTGGGCAAACATTTCACAAGTTCTTTCTTTTGTGGCCACCCCAGCTTCTCGGATAATTTCAACAGATGCGTCTCTAGAGGGTTGGGGAGAGGTCTTACAAGACCTTCAAATAAGTGGCCGATGGCAACAGCATCATCCTCTTCTGCACATGAATCTGCTGGAGCTAAGAGTGGTTCGCCTAGCCCTACAGGCATTTCTCCAGAGGATCAGAAACTCATTGGTTCTTATCAGGACATACAATACGACAGCACTATAACCACAAACAAGGCGGCACAAGATCCCGTCTGTTGTCCTCAGAGGCTCAAACTATCGGGGAATGGACGATCCAACATGGGGTTTCGCTGAAAACCTTACGGGAAACATCAGCGAGACAGCAGATACCCTCAGCAGGCTAAAGTCGGTCTGCCACAAGTTGGAGCTGAATCACCAGGCACTAGACAGCATCTTCCAGCTATGGGGCAAGCCATCCATAGATCTGTTCTCGACACCGGAGAACAAGAAATGCTTGTAACTTCGCAAGCTGGCATCACCACCCGGGATCCTGGGCGGATGCATTTTCAATGGCATGGTCAGACGCCTTTGTTTACGCTTTTCCCTCCATTCCTCTTCTTCCAAGGCTTCTCATGAAGATGAAGGCGGAACCATGCAAGATGATCCTCATAGCTCTGTCTTGGCCTTGCCAGTATTGGTACACAGAGCTTCTTCTTCTGTCGTTAGAACAACTGATTCTCTTGGATCCTTTCCCTTCAATGCTCACGATGTCCCAGGACCAAGTGCTGCATATGGATCCCAGATCTCTTCAATTGTCAGCATGCCTCCTGAACACAGGGAGTTTCTCGACCTGAATCTGGCCACTGAGTGTAGAGATATTCTTTCGCAGGCTCGAGCTCAGAGTACGAAAAAGACTTATTGAATGAAGTGGAAGTGGTTCTGTCTCTGGTGCCAAGAATCGGGAGATCATCATTTCTCTTCTTCGACTCATGAGATTATTCCTTGCATCCTTTTATTATCCAAGGCTGGCTTAGCTCACGCATCGTTTAAAGTTCATCTCGCAGCCATCTCTCCTTTCAGAAGAACATCTTCAGGCCCTTCTCTATGGTCAGCGAGAATAATTTAACAATTTATGAAAGGGCTTGTTAGTCTTTCCTCCGATCAAGCCTCCTCCATCATTATGGCACCTTAACGTGGTTTTGGCTCGGCTCATGAAGAATCTCTTCAAACCTATCCATAAAGGTTCTCTATCTATTTAGGGCGATTCCACTTGAATTCGAGGCCAAATTCTTTACAGCACTGGAGCACTTGGTCAACAGATTTATTTGGGCACATGAGAAAACTAGGAGGGCTTTATGTTTCATGTCTCTACCAAGGGAAGGGAAGGTTGGGCTGTCCCTGATTTTAAAATGTATTACTGGGTGGCAGCCTTTCAGTATGTCTGGTTTGCTAGGGGGGGGTGCTTCTTATTTGCAGGTCAAGTTAGGGTCTATAGATATGTATTCTATACTGATTGGCAGGGAGGTGGAGAACTGCTTTTTAAAATCCACTGATCCTAGTTCTTTTAAAAGAACCAGGTTTCAGGCCTTGATGGCTGCTTATAAGGTGTGGACGTAGTTTCGGAAAAAAAGTGGATTAGGCAGGTTGAACGCTTACACTCAGTTATGTAGGAATCCAACCATTCTGGCGGAACATTTTTGCAGACTCAGTAATGGCAGAATGGGGACGGCGTGGAATCCGAAAATTGGATGATCTGTTGGGGCTGAATGGAATTTACTCCAGTATTGGAACTTTCATAGATTCACATGCCTGAATCATTTCCCTTTTGCAACCCATAGCCTTTGTTGTGTAAAAAAGGCCCAAACTTTTCCCTGAACCAATCAGAGCTCCTCATCTTCTAGAACACTCCTGAGAGAACCTTTTGCCCCTCAGATTTTTCTACCCCACGTTGTGCTAGGGAGTCTCCTTTGAGCTCTGCTCAAATTCTTTACTTTTACAGTATTTTGACTAAGATTTGAGGTCTTTTTCATCTACCATGTCTGAGAAGGAGAAGAAAGGATTATTTAGAGCTTGTTCCACCTGCTCTAAGAAGAGGCTTTATACAGATGACCCTCACAAGGATTGCATCTACTGCCTTTATCCAGACCATAAGGCAGCAGATTTTAAGGTATGTCGTACCTTTTCGAATAAAACCTTGAGGGTTCGTGAGAGAAGGCTGCTGATAAGGCTCCAGAAGGTTAAAGCCAGGAAAGAAATCCTCTCAAGTGAGAGTGAAGAGGAATCTGTGGCGTCTAAGATCTCAGAAGAGAAGTAGATCTCCTCAGACACATTCCTCAGGGGAAAGACCTGAGAAGGCCCCAAAAAAGACCACTCCAGGGTCTTCAGGGCGCAGTCCCTCAAAATCCCCTTCAGTTAAAGCTAAGGGGAAGAAGGGTAGTGCTTGTGAGGTGAAACAAGTGAAATCCACCTCAGATCCACCAAAATCACCTCAGAAAATCAAGATTACCATCAAACGGACTTCTTCTACGCCCTCTGAGGAGAAGGGTAGTGGTTCAGCACCGTTGACGCGACCGTCGACGAAAAAGGTGTCATCGACGACAAAAACACCTCCGGCGTCGAGGAAGAAAGATGGTGTTAAAGCTGGTGAGAAAACAGCGTCGACTATATCACAGTCGACGGCGATATCGTCGACGGTTTTACCGTCGACTAGCGCGTCGACGAGGGCAGCGTCGACGAGGACAGCGTCAACGGTGACTACGTCGTCGACGATGATGACTTGGTCGACGATGGCGATGGGAATCTCGTCGACGGGCCCGTCGTCGAGGGAAAAAACACCAGAGAAAAGATTGGTACCTTGGAAAAAGCCTAGCACACCAGAGGTTACATCTCCGAGCAAGGTCTCTCCATTGCTGCCATCTCACCTGCTGGAAGAGGAAAATTCGGAGGAGGAAGATGACGAGTTTGTGGTTGCTAGTAGCCCTTCGCAATTGCAGGTCAAGTACCAGGAGGTGGATTCTGAGGAAGAATATGGGGGTTTTCAGGAACATCCCCAAGAACAGCACCAATATCGCCAACAGCAACACGAGGAGATGACAAATGTGCCATTTTTTTTGTTGAGGGACCTCCAGGGCATGTTGGAAGATTATAGGAGGAGATACCCAGCGACTCCAGTCACTCAACAAGTCCCAGAGGTTATTCTGCGTCCACGGTCGGTAGCAGGGACACCGGTTCGTAGGAGAGAGATTTTGCCGGAGCCAACTGCTAGGTCTCCACCACTGACATCGCATCACGATACCTCTGATGACGATCATGAGGATGGGGAGATTGCGGAACCAAGTGCAGAATGGAATGATTATCTCATCCCCTCACCTTCAACTCCTACGCCGAAACCAGTAGATTCTCCACCGGAGGACATCGGTGGTTTTCACAAGGTGATGGAAAGAGCCACTAAGAGATTTGCACTCGCCATGACTGAGGATAAAGCGGAATGTTTTTTATATGACTTCATCGCAAATCTGTGCGATCCTTGCCTATTGTGAGTCATATTCGGGAGGAAGGATTAAGTCATGGAGATGCCAGCTACGGTGACGCCGGTTCTGGCCAGACTAGATAAAAAGTATTAGGCACCTATGGATGCTCCAGTTTGCCTTTTGGGTCATCCCAAACCGTATTCTGTGATTACTCAGGCGGTGCAACAGAAATGCAGGAACCTATCTGCTCCGATCACAACACCTCTGGACAGAGAGGGCAGAAGGTTGGATAATGCAGGAAAACGTTTTTCCTTAATGTCTGCTCTGCTAGTGAAAGCAGCTAATGCCCTTGCTATTTTGGGAAGGTACGACAGGCAGATGTGGTGTGACCTGTCTCCATACATTAACCAGGTGCCGGAACCAGAAAAGCAGAAGGCGAAAAAGATTCTCCTGGAAGGGGAGAGGACTTCGGCCGAAGTCATAGACTGCGCTATGGATATAGCGACCACAGCTTTTAGATCCTTGGGAGGAGCAGCGGTCCTGCGCAGGCAAGGATGGCTGCGAGTAACGGCGTTTAGGCCGAAGGTGCAAACCAAGGTTTTAGACCTCCCTTTCAATGGAGAAGATCCGTTTTGGAAGCATATTGATGATACTCTGCAGAGTATCAAGAAGGATACTGCTACGGCAAAAGCTCTGGGGACACTGCAATACAGAAAACCCCCTTTTCGTGGCTCCAGGGGCAGAGGGCAGTCCTCGTATAGAGGAGGATACCAACAGAGTAGATATTCTTCTTATTCGGCCTCATCGCAGCCTTACCGTCAACAGTACAGTCAGCGTCAATCAGGAGGATATACAAAATCAACTCCAAGAGGACGGGGTGGCCGGGGAAAGGACAAAACCCGTCGGCAATGACAACCTCCATCTTCCGGCTATGTCAGATGCTCCCCTGGGTGGAAAGATTGCTCACTATCTTCACAATTGGCGGAAAATAACAACAGACCAATGGGTCCTCAAAATAGTTCAATTCGGTCATACCCTAGAATTTCTTCAAACGCCCCCTTGTACGCCACCGATGCACCAGAGAGCCAACCATCTGCATCAACTCCAGCAGGAGATTCGGACAATGCTCCGAAAGGGAGCAATAGAACCGGTACCGAAAGCCCAGGAAAACAAGGGGTTTTACTCCCGTTTTTTTTCTTGTCAGGAAAAACAAGCTCCAATGGCACCCCATTCTGTATCTCAGATCCTTAAACACCTATCTCAAGAAGAAATCTTTCAGGATGGTGTCTCTGCAGGACATCCTTCCGTTATTTAACCCAGGAGATCATATGACTACATTGTATCTACAAGACGCGTATTTCCACGTGCCGATCCATCCTGCACACAGACAGTACCTTCGGTTCTTAGTAGCCGGAAGACATTACCAATTCAGAGTACTGCCATTCGGCTTGAAGTTAGCGCCGAGAGTATTCTCGAAATGCCTGGCTCCAGTAGCGGCGGTGTTGAGGAAGCAAAGACATCAAATATTTCCTTACCTCAACGACTGGTTAGTCAAAGCCCATCAAAGGTACAGGCCAGAGCGTCAACACAAGCCTGCATAGACTTGTTCGCCAAACTAGGATTGACTCTCCACGAGGGAAAGTCACACCTCCACCCAGCAAAAGTGATCACTTTTCTGGGGGCAATATTGGACACCCTCCGAATAAAGGCAACTGAGGATTGTGTCCCTCTTCCAACACTTTGTAAAAAGAAAGTCTTTCAGTCCGCAGGTACAAATCCTTGCTGGGCATGATGTCATCTTTTATTCCCCTGGTGCCTTGCTGCAGGTTAACGATGTGCCCATGGCAGGAGCAGATCGATCTCCAATGGCGACAGCAGAGTGGTGGGCACAAAAAGGAAATGTGTCTCAAGGTCTGACGTTTCTGGCAACAGCGGCTCCTCTAGTGGTGACGACGGATGCGTCTTTAGAAGGAAGGGTAGCTTTCCTTCAGGACCTTCAAGTCAGCGGTCGTTGGAAGGTGCACGAGTAGCAATTGCACATAAATCTACTGGAGCTCAGAGTGATCCGCTTGGCATTACTAGCTTTTCTACCAAGGATAAGAGGTTCGCAGGTGTTGGTAAGAACGGACAACACTACGGCGATGCATTATGTGAACAAGCAAGGGGAAACCAGATCTCTCTCCCTGTCTCAGGAAGTCCAGGAGATATGGGAATGGGCTCTTCAGCAAGGAATATCATTGGCAGCAGAACACTTGCCGGTGGATCAAAACGTCAAGGCGGATACTCTGAGCAGACTCAAATCCTCCTGCCACGAATGGGAGCTGGACCAGGGGATCCTGGACAGCATCTTTCGAAGATGGGGAACACCGATAGTGGACCTCTTCGCTACAAGCGAAAACAGGAAATGCCAGTACTTCGCAAGCTGGCTTCCCCAGAAGGGATCTTGGGGGAATGCGTTTTCCATGGCATGGTCCGGCGTCTTTGCCTACGTTTTTCCTCCAATTCCTCTTCTTCCCCGCGTACTGTTGAAGATCAAGAAAGAACCGTGCAGGCTGATCCTGGTAACCCCGTGGTGGGCCAGACAACACTGGTTCACGGAACTGCTGCTGCTGTCGGAGGACCGTCCAATTCGGTTGCATCCGATTTCATCACTTCTGACAATGTCCAAGGGTCAGATGCTCCATCCGGACCCGAAATCCTTGCGATTAGCAGCCTTTCTCCTGAACACTGTGAATTTAGTCATCTGAACATCTCACATGAATGTAGGGAGATCCTGTCCAAAGCCAGAGCGGAGAGTACCAACAAAACCTACAGGATGAAATGGAAAAGGTTTTGTCTGTGGTGTAAGAGGCATAACACTCACCCTCTTACTGCTGCACCTCATCAAATTATACCTTAAATTCTGCTATTAGCAAAATCAGGATTGGCACATGCTTCCATCAAAGTGCATTTGGCTGCGTCATCGTCAGGCCCGTCCTTTTGGTCATCAAGGATCATCAAGCAGTTTATGAAGGGGATATTCAGGGTCTTTCCTCCAGTAAAGCCTCCACCACCACTATGGAATCTGAATATAGTACTTTCTCAATTGATGAAACCACCTTTTGAACCAATACACAGGGCGGACCTTAAGTTCTTGTCCTGGAAAGTGGCTCTTCTCATTGCATTGACTTCAGCGAGAAGAGTAGGTGAACTACAAGCGCTCACGATTCAGGAGCCTTTCCTACAGTTTCAAAAGGATAGGATGATTCTCAGAACGAACCCGAAGTTCATTCCGAAGGTGCCAACTGACTTTTATCTGAATGAACCGTTGGTGTTGAAACGTTTCTTTCCTCATCCGTCAACAGCAGCGGAAAGAGTATTGCATTCACTGGACGTTCAAAGATCTATGAAGTTTTACTTGAAAGAAACAAAGGCTTTTTGCAAGTCTTCTCAGTTATTTGTTGCTTTCAGCGCACCCAGGAAAGGTTTTCCGCTGTCAAAGAGGGGAATTGCCAGATGGATTTCCAGTGAGATTATCTACTGTCATCAAGCTGCTGGAAAGCCTCTGAATGCACAAGTTCGTGCCCATTCCACGCGGGCGGTGGCCACATCCACTGCACTGTTCGGAGGAGTGCCAATCCAGGATATCTGCAGAGCAGCGACCTGGGCATCTACGCACACCTTCACCAGGCACTACTGCTAGGAGGCAGCCGCAGAATCGGATGCGGCGGTGGGAGAGGCGGTACTGCGGGATATCATCCAGGAACGGTGAGCCTTTTTTACATCCCTCCATCCGTAATTTCTCTTCTTTACAAAGTCACATTTTATATATGTGTGTGTATATATATATATATATATATATATATATAAGTATATGTGTATAGAGATATATATATATATATAAGATTATGCTTCATTTGCAAATCGTATGGCATGATTATGAAATGTATCCGAGAAATGTGCTTTGTGTTTTTCACTGCTAGCTATTCTGATTCAGACATGTGAATCTATGAAAGTTCCAATACTGGAGTAAGAAAATAAGTTACTTACCTGTAACTTTAGGTTCGAGGCATGTGGGCTGCTGAATTCATATTTGTGCATAGATCGCCGCCTATTGTTGCGTCCAGATGATTGCACATTGTTGTCCTGGAAGAGTGTTCGAAGTATCACGAGATAGGTGGCTCCTCCTTCGGACTACATTGCGCAAGGGCATCATTTCCATCCTCAGTTTGTTTTTTTCTGCCATTGGTTTCGGATGTACTTTCCAACTCTCTAAGTTTGGAATTAACTAAACTCTTCTCTAAAGGCCAAAAGGCCTTCGGATCCGTCGGTATTGTTTCTGCGCTCGGTACCGAGAGACTTTCCAAACATCTATTGCACTTCGGTCGTCGAATCGGGCCGTAAGGCCTTCTCGACACCACGTGGACCAGCCGTCGATGGAACGAAGTCCATTTAAATACTGTCCGCAGTGCAACTCGAAGTTCCCGCAGACTGATAAGCATCCAGTGTGCAACAAATGCTTATCCCCAGATCACAAAGAAGATAGTTGCCTGGCCTGTGCCCAGTTCCGGTCGAAAAAGACTATCCGGAATCGACTGGCGGCGAGGCAAGAAATGCAGCGGTCGGCACCAGAGCCTGATAATATCTTCGACGATGAGGAAGAACTAGCGAGCGCCGAAGAATCGGATCGAGACGAAGACCAGTACTCTGAGCACTACTCCGATGATTACCTCGAGGAGGAAGAACAAATCGTCGATCTTGAGGAATACGATCAAAACATCGTAGCTGTTGAAGACGACTCCGATGACGACGAGGGGCGAACCGTGAGTACACCGCCCCATATAGACACTGAAACCATATCAGAGACTCAGGTCGAGGCATCGCCAGCAGGCCTTAGCCAAGATCAACATTCAAGATCTACAGCCCCGCTATACCGCCCGGCTAAGAACATATCGAAAGAGCTCTCTGGGACACGCCATACGGCACCGAAACTCGACGACAACACCGTCTTCGGACACAAAGTCGTCGAAACATTTAAACCAAAGGTCATCGAGCCTAAGGCCGTAGCTCCAACACAGCCTTCGAAGCCAAAGGCCGTCGAGTCGACACCTAAGATCAAACCTGTCGAGTCGACCTCAAAGCCAAAAGCCGTGGACTCCATATTGCGGCCAAAAAACATCGATTCGACCCCAAAGCACATCGAATCGAACCCCAAAACTTAAAACTTTGAATCAAGCAAAGTAACATCGACTATCGAGAAGGGGACAAAACCATTCGACGACAGTAAAAGGCCTACGCCCAAAACTAACGTCGAACAAAAAGTGAAACCTAGGGTGGAACAAAGCAAAGCGGTCGAGCCGAAGCACCTCGAACCGAAGAAAGGCACCGAGCCGAGACCTCAAATACCAAAAACACCTAAAGGCACTGTCGAACCGACCAAACCGCTCGGTCCGAAAAAGGTGGTAAAGCCAGCCAAAGACATTCCACCAACAAAACCTGTCGACAAGCATCACAAACCGCAAAAAACGGTCGAACCCAATAAACATATCGACCCAAAAACAGCAAATCCAAAGGCTACTGCACCAAAGCCTAAAACTGTGGAGGAAGAGCTTGTTCACCCAGACACCGACACAGAAGACCAGTCAAAACTGTACATTGACCCAGTAACTGGTAAAGTGACTGTTTATTCAAAGAAGAAAAGGCCTTTGCCAATACAAGACTTTCCTAGAATACCACTCAAAAAGAAGAGACTGTGCTACCTCTCCAATACTTTTTGAACCTATCAGTCCAAATATGACTACGCCATATGCCCCAACATCACCTGACTACAACCCAGATGAAGATCAGGATGCAGATGTAGGGTTTGGTTATCCACAAAACCCAACTGGAGACTCTAACCTACAGCCATGGGGTGCAGAAGGAGAACCAGACAATGAAGGGGCTCTGCCCATTACAGAACCTGCACTTTACCCAACTAAGCCATCACCCACAGAAGATACTGTGGCCTTTAATTCTTTACTTGATAGACCGGCTACCTACCATAATGTAGATATGCACTCTGATGCTATTGAAGATGACTTTCTCTTTGATACACTAACAACATCTGATAGACATGTTGAAAGGCGTCTTAAAACACGCACATGACATTTTTAAGGACAGTGCTAGGGCACGAGTCATAAACCCTAGAATTGAAAAGAAATAGAGGGCTGCATCTATAGATCCTACATACATCAAGGGTCAGCTACCCCTAGACTCCCTAGTGTTATCCAACGCACGTAAACGAGCTAATTCCCAAACTACCGGAGAGGCAGCTCCTCCGGACAAAGAGTCAAACATCTTTGAGGCATCAGGCAAAAGAGTGGCTGCTCAAGCAGCAAACTCATGGAGAATTGCCAATACACAGGCCTTGCTGGCCAGATATGACAGGGCACACTACGACAGCTCAGAAGAAATTCTCCAACACTTACCTGACCCCTACAAACAGCAGGCAGATGAACTGATACAGGAGGGAAAGCTCATCACCAATGCATCAATTAAATGTGCCCTAGACGTGGCATATACAGCGGCCAGATCTATAAATACAATTTACAAAAAGGGGGTGGTGATGAACAGAGTGTCTGAGTTAAACAGACCACTCTTACCCAGTCCAAAGATCAGGGCTTGATCCATCACCGTTATTTATCTCACTGCCCCATCCCAGCTCAGAACCTGGCTATATGCAAATCAGTCTGTCCCTGGCCCAGTGCATCATGGGAACAGGGCAGACTAAACTACCAAGCCAATTCTTCACCAGAAAGGAGACAAGCTACCGGGGACCGGTTTCTGGCATTTCAGCCTTCTTCGGCCCGGCTTGCTTGAATCCTGATGGAGCAGTGAGAAAGGGACTCATGTCTGAGCATACCCTGCCACACCTATAGTGGCCAAAAACGATTTACAAAAAGGGGGTGGTGATGAACAGAGTGTCTGAGTTAAACAGACCACTCTTACCCAGTCCAAAGATCAGGGCTTGATCCATCACCGTTATTTATCTCACTGCCCCATCCCAGCTCAGAACCTGGCTATATGCAAATCAGTCTGTCCCTGGCCCAGTGCATCATGGGAACAGGGCAGACTAAACTACCAAGCCAATTCTTCACCAGAAAGGAGACAAGCTACCGGGGACCGGTTTCTGGCATTTCAGCCTTCTTCGGCCCGGCTTGCTTGAATCCTGATGGAGCAGTGAGAAAGGGACTCATGTCTGAGCATACCCTGCCACACCTATAGTGGCCAAAAACGATTTACAAAAAGGGGGTGGTGATGAACAGAGTGTCTGAGTTAAACAGACCACTCTTACCCAGTCCAAAGATCAGGGCTTGATCCATCACCGTTATTTATCTCACTGCCCCATCCCAGCTCAGAACCTGGCTATATGCAAATCAGTCTGTCCCTGGCCCAGTGCATCATGGGAACAGGGCAGACTAAACTACCAAGCCAATTCTTCACCAGAAAGGAGACAAGCTACCGGGGACCGGTTTCTGGCATTTCAGCCTTCTTCGGCCCGGCTTGCTTGAATCCTGATGGAGCAGTGAGAAAGGGACTCATGTCTGAGCATACCCTGCCACACCTATAGTGGCCAAAAACGATTTACAAAAAGGGGGTGGTGATGAACAGAGTGTCTGAGTTAAACAGACCACTCTTACCCAGTCCAAAGATCAGGGCTTGATCCATCACCGTTATTTATCTCACTGCCCCATCCCAGCTCAGAACCTGGCTATATGCAAATCAGTCTGTCCCTGGCCCAGTGCATCATGGGAACAGGGCAGACTAAACTACCAAGCCAATTCTTCACCAGAAAGGAGACAAGCTACCGGGGACCGGTTTCTGGCATTTCAGCCTTCTTCGGCCCGGCTTGCTTGAATCCTGATGGAGCAGTGAGAAAGGGACTCATGTCTGAGCATACCCTGCCACACCTATAGTGGCCAAAAACGATTTACAAAAAGGGGGTGGTGATGAACAGAGTGTCTGAGTTAAACAGACCACTCTTACCCAGTCCAAAGATCAGGGCTTGATCCATCACCGTTATTTATCTCACTGCCCCATCCCAGCTCAGAACCTGGCTATATGCAAATCAGTCTGTCCCTGGCCCAGTGCATCATGGGAACAGGGCAGACTAAACTACCAAGCCAATTCTTCACCAGAAAGGAGACAAGCTACCGGGGACCGGTTTCTGGCATTTCAGCCTTCTTCGGCCCGGCTTGCTTGAATCCTGATGGAGCAGTGAGAAAGGGACTCATGTCTGAGCATACCCTGCCACACCTATAGTGGCCAAAAACGATTTACAAAAAGGGGGTGGTGATGAACAGAGTGTCTGAGTTAAACAGACCACTCTTACCCAGTCCAAAGATCAGGGCTTGATCCATCACCGTTATTTATCTCACTGCCCCATCCCAGCTCAGAACCTGGCTATATGCAAATCAGTCTGTCCCTGGCCCAGTGCATCATGGGAACAGGGCAGACTAAACTACCAAGCCAATTCTTCACCAGAAAGGAGACAAGCTACCGGGGACCGGTTTCTGGCATTTCAGCCTTCTTCGGCCCGGCTTGCTTGAATCCTGATGGAGCAGTGAGAAAGGGACTCATGTCTGAGCATACCCTGCCACACCTATAGTGGCCAAAAACGATTTACAAAAAGGGGGTGGTGATGAACAGAGTGTCTGAGTTAAACAGACCACTCTTACCCAGTCCAAAGATCAGGGCTTGATCCATCACCGTTATTTATCTCACTGCCCCATCCCAGCTCAGAACCTGGCTATATGCAAATCAGTCTGTCCCTGGCCCAGTGCATCATGGGAACAGGGCAGACTAAACTACCAAGCCAATTCTTCACCAGAAAGGAGACAAGCTACCGGGGACCGGTTTCTGGCATTTCAGCCTTCTTCGGCCCGGCTTGCTTGAATCCTGATGGAGCAGTGAGAAAGGGACTCATGTCTGAGCATACCCTGCCACACCTATAGTGGCCAAAAACGATTTACAAAAAGGGGGTGGATCAGGATTCAAGCAAGCCGGGCCGAAGAGGCTGAAATGCCAGAAACCGGTCCCCGGTAGCTTGTTTCCTTCCCAGTGTAAGAATTGGCTTTTGTAGTTTGGTTTGCCCTGTTCCCATCATGCACTGGGACAGGAACAGACTAATTTGCATACAGCCAGGTTCTGAAACTGGGATGGTGCAGTGAGCTAAAAAACGGTGTTGGATCTAGCCCTGATCTCTTGACTGGGTGAGAGTATTCTGTTTAATTCAGAGACTCTGTCCTTCACCACCCCTTGTTGTAAATATTTTTGTCCACCCTAAGCGTGGAAGGGTATACTCAGATGTGAGTCCCTTGCTCATTGCACCATCAGGATTCAAGCAAGCCGGGCCGAAGAGGCTGAAATGCCAGAAACCGGTCCCCGGTAGCTTGTTTCCTTCCCAGTGTAAGAATTGGCTTTTGTAGTTTGGTTTGCCCTGTTCCCATCATGCACTGGGACAGGAACAGACTAATTTGCATACAGCCAGGTTCTGAAACTGGGATGGTGCAGTGAGCTAAAAAACGGTGTTGGATCTAGCCCTGATCTCTTGACTGGGTGAGAGTATTCTGTTTAATTCAGAGACTCTGTCCTTCACCACCCCTTGTTGTAAAGATCTATAAATACAAGCGTGCTGCTCAGACGACACGCATGGCTCCGCATATCACGCTTTAAGAATGAAGTTCGATCCACAATTCTTAATCAGCCCATCAACCCAGACTTTTTATTTGGTCCAGCAGTTGACTAAATTCTGGACAAAATTAAAAAGGATGCGGAAACGGCAAAATCCATGGGAGCTCTCCAGTCCTAATAATACCGGGGCTCCTTTCGTCGCTCCAATTATAGAGGAGGAGCGCGAAGTATTACATCACAGCAATCCTCCAGCTACAAAGGTAACACACAATCCACATACAGCAAAAATACTAACAGGAGTGGATACAGAGGCAATAACACCAAAGGAAGGGGTTGCGGAGGAAATGCAAATAGATCCTCCACTAACACCAAACAGTGACTTCTTGGCACTACCCCCAGACCATATGATACCGGTCGGGGGAAGACTGCAGCAATTTCTGCCAATCTGGTTAAATATCTCAACAAACAAGTGGGTCAGGCAAATTATCCAACATGGCTATTGCCTAGAACTCACCTCAACCCCACCCAACATACCACCCGTGCACCGTCCAATGTCACAGGAACATATAACACTACTGCAGCAAGAGGTCATCAGTATGCTGCATAAGGGGGCCATAGAACCAGTCCCACTACAAAATCAGGGAACAGGAGTATACTCCCTATACTTCCTGATTCCAAAGAAGGACGGCTCTCTCAGACCAATATTAGACCTCAGGCCCCTCAACCTGTACATTTTGTCGGAGCATTTTCATATGCTCACTCTCCAGCAAGTCTTACCATTGCTCCGCAAGGGAGACTTCCTAGCAACTCTGGACCTCAAAAACGCATATTTTCATACCAATACACCCTGCTCACAGAAAGTATCTCAGGTTCACCATACAAGGACAGCACTACCAGTTCAAAGTACTACCATTTGGTGTCACAACAGCTCCACGCGTCTTCACCAAATGTCTAGCTACAGTGGCGGCACATCTCAGAAGGCAACACATCCATGTGTACCCGTATCTGGACGATTGGCTAATACAAGCGCCATCGGCCCAGCAGTGTGCCAACCACATGTCAAAAACCATCCATCTCCTGCACAGTTTAGGCTTCTCGCTAAACTACCCAAAGTCACATCTGCAACCCTCCCATGTACAACAATACCTGGGAGCAACTATAGATACCTCGGCAGCAAAAGCATACCCCAATGCAGCACGTATCAACAGCATGCAAGCACTAATCCAAAAATTCAGGCCCCAACACTCAGTACCAGCTCGAGTGTTTATGCAACTATTAGGCATGATGGCCTTGTGCATATCCATAGTCCCTCATGCCAGACTACACATGTGTCCTCTCCAACAGTGCCTAGCAAGGCAGTGGAACCAGGCTCAAGGGCAATTACAGGACCTAGTGTTGGTGACCAGTCGGGCATACAACTCTCTGCATTGGTGGAATCCACAAAACCTTTGCAAAGGACGACTGTTCCAAGAGCCTGTCCCACAAATAGTGCTAACTGCGGACGCATCACTACTAGGATGGAAAGCCCATATCATACACCACACAGTACAGGGACTATGGACTGTACAACAAAAGAAGATGCACATCAACCTTCTGGAGCTGATGGCTGTCTTTCTAGCTCTAAAAGCATTCAAGACACACTTATGCAACAAAACCGTGTTGATCCGGACGGACAACATGATGGCTATGTATTACATTCAGAAACAGGGAGGAACGCACTCCCCACAGCTGTCGCACCTAGCTCAAGCAATGTGGAAGTGGGCTATTCAAAGAAACATATTTCTTATGGCAGAGCACCTCCCAGGCAAGGACAATCAAGTAGCCGGCCTGCTCAGCAGGCACAGTCAACAAATGCACAAATGGGAGATTCACCCCAAAGTGCTCCAGCCATTCTTCCGGAAGTGGGGACACCCGGAGATAGACCTGTTTGCCACAAGCGAAAACGCAAAATGCCAGTACTTTGCCGCCAGGTTCCCACATCCACAGTCACAAGGCAATGCGATATGGATGAACTGGTGAGGCAAATTTGCGTACTCTTTTTCCCCCAGCTCCATTAATACCGCTAGTGGCACGCAAACTACGACAGCAATCACTAACGCTAATACTAGTTGCTCTCACATGGGCGAGGCAACCATGGTGCACAACGTTCCTAGAACTGTCAGTGGTGCCTCATCAAAGACTGAGACTCACACCCAATCTACTAACTCAGAGCCATGGAGAAATCCAACATCCAGATCTGCAACAGCTGAACCTGGCGATCTGGCTCCTGAGATCCTAGAATTTGGATACCTGAACTTGTCTCCAGACTGTATGAACATTATCAAGGAAGCAAGAAAACCCACTACCAGGGCATGTTATGCAGCTAAGTGAAAACGTTTAGTCATTTACTGCAGAAACAATGATATAAACCCGCTGGATGCTTCTACTCAAAACCTCATCTGCTATCTATTGCACCTACAACGCTGCAATTTAGCCTATTCATCCATCAGGATACATTTAGCTGCGTTAGCAGCATATCTTCAAAGCAGGCAACACCTTTCACTTTTTAGGTTGCCAGCAATTAAAGCGTTTATGGAGGGACTCAAACGCGTAATTCCTCCAAGACACCCACCTTCACCAGTCTGAAATCTAAACATTGTTCTACCCAGACTTATGGGACCACCTTTTGAACCACTACACTCATGTGAAATACAATTTCTTACTTGGAAGGTGGCTTTCCTTATTGCCATTACTTTGCTTCGAAGAGTTGGTGAGCTTTAAGCCCTAACTATTCAAGAGCCATTCATCCAAATACATGCAAATAGAGTAGTTCTCAGAACAAACCCTAAATTCATGCCAAAGGTGGTATCCCATTTCTACATAAATCAAACCATCGAACTGCCAGTGTTCTTTCAAAATCCACAAACAGTAGCTGAAAGGGCCTTGCATACTCAAGATGTAAAAAGAGCTCTGCTATACTATATAGACAGAACTAAGGCATTTCGAAAGACAAAACAGTTGTTTGTTGCTTTCGCACTGCAACACAAAGGCAATCCTATTTCAAAATCAGGTATAGCCAGATGGACCATTAAATGCATCCAGATGTTATTTAAAAGCCAAACGCACCTTAACAGTTCCCCCTAGGGCGCATTCCACACGCAAGATAGGGGCATCCATGGCTTTCCTGGGAAATATTCCTTTACACGAAATTTGTAGAGCAGCCAAATGAACAACAACACATACATTTACAAAACACTATTGTGTAGATGTACATTCAAAACAGCAAGCTGCTGTAGGCTGCTGACATTCATATCGCCCACCCACCTCCCCGGTGCCTGTCGCAGCTGCACGTTCACTCTTTGCATGGACATCTCTTACTGTACTATACTCCATCTCTGCCACAATGGCAAACTATCTGAGGATCGAAATGATGCCCATGCGCACTGTAGTCCGAAGGAGCCACTTATCTCATGATACTTCGAACACTCTTCCAGGACAACAATGTGCAATCATCCGGACCCAACACTAGGCGGCGATCTATGCACAAATATGAATGTCAGCAGCCCTACATGCCAAGAACAGATGCATACTGGTAAGTAGCATATTCCTTCTCCAGTATTGGAATCTTTCATAGATTCACATGCACCCACCCTCTCCCCTGGATTTAGCACAAGAAGTGTGTTATATACACAAGTGCGCGAAAAATCTGAGGGGCAAAAGGTTCTCTCAGGAGTGTTCTAGAGGGTGAGGAGCTCTGATTGGTTCAGGGAAAAGTTTGGGCCTTTTTTACATAACAAAGGCTATGGGTTGCAAAAGGGAAATGGGCCTAGGCTTCTTTTCAGTTTGCTAAACTACTAAGCACTGCTTTTTTATATACCGGAGACTCCCGTCTCGACGATGGGGAATGATTCAGGCATGTGAATCTATGAAAGATTCCAATACTGGAGAACTAAAGTTACAGGTAAGTAACTTGTTTTCTTGTCAGTTCTCCGAATTGCAGTTTATTTATGGTATTGACAAAAGGAATTTCTTTAAGTATCTACAGATTCGGAGTTTCTTAGGAAAGAAAAAGGGCGGGCCCTGTGGCTTTGGAAAAAAACAAAATAATGGATGTTTTTGATTGGGGGGGTGGGTAGACTGCACAATATAAAGGTTCTATGCCTATCTGTCTGCGTTGAAAAATTATGATCTTGGAAAATATGGGAACAAGTGGACAGACAAACTTGGGATCGAGCGAGACTGTTTCCAAGATTCATTAGAATTAGTCCAGACTATTTTATGCTCTGCAGGGCTTCAAGCCCAGCAGTATAAAACCATCTACTCCTTGTATTACACACCTGCAAGGATAGCTCAACAGGGAGGGGCCAGATGTCCACGATGTGATAGCTGGGATGCTGAAAGAGTTCCCATTTTCGCATCCTGCCCTCAGCTACAGGCTTTGCGGAGCGCTATAGAATCCTTTCTTGATGGAACTCTAGGAATTGAGATTCTCCTACACCATCTATAATAATACTAGGGATAAATAGTGAATATAAGCAATGTCCATCACAATACTTTCTATTTATGGCCATGTCGGTTCTGCGTATTTTTATTGCATCGGCATGGTTGGATAAAGCACCACCAACCTTTCAACAATGGCTTGCTAGGTTGCTCTCCGCTTATAATCTTGAGAAAGGGATCTATGCAATGAAGGGCAAAAGGGGGAGAGCACTTGGAAAGCGTATATGGGAACCCATTTATAGCTGAAAGGAGAAGCAGTAATGATTAATATTTGTTTTTCTTCTCAAAAATTGGGGAATTATCGCATTTCTGTATGATCAATATGGATCCAAACTGTATAGGCGGAATTTTTTTTTTTTTTTTGTTATAATTTCTGTGTTTTTCTCCTGTTATCGTGTATATATCTCAGATGGTTTTTGTACATTTATGTTGTTGTGCTTGAAAAGATAAAAGTTTAATAAAAATAATTTTTAAAAAACTAACCATAAAGCAGAGTTAAAATTCCTTTTGTGGAAGGTGGCTCTTCTTCTGGCGCTAACATCTGCAAGAAGGGTTAGCGAATTGCAGATACTCACTATCCAGGAGCCTTTTCTTCAGTTCAAAAATGACAGTTGTACTTCGTACTAACCCCAAATTCATCTCTAAGATGCCTTCGGACTTTCACCTGAATGAACCTCTGGTCCTTAAGTCTTTTTTCCCTCAGCCTACAACTCCGGCTGAGAGATTGCTTCATTCGCTAGACATTCAGCATTCTAATCTCCAAAGAACTAAACACTTTAGAAAGTCCCCTCAGCTCTCTGTGGCTTATAGTAATTCTTAAGGGTTTTCCTCTATCTAAACAAGGCATTGCACATTGGATTTCCAGCTCTATCCAGTACAGTCATCAATTGGCTGGGAAATCCCTCCAGGGACAGGTCTGGGCTCACTCCACAAGGGCAATCTCTCCCTCTACGGCCCTCTTTGTTGGGGTACCTATCCTAGACATCTACAGAGCTGCTACCTGGAATAGTATCCATACTTTTACCAGACATTACTGCTTGGATTCTTCGACACACAGTGATACTGCAGTGGGCCAAGCAGTCCTGAGGAACTTGTTTCAATACCGGTGAGCTGTCCGTCTCATCCCTCCTTCCTTTTCTTTCCTAAATCCTCGCACTTTCTTTGATGTATTTTTTCTGGCTATACTGTCTTTATATAAGCTTTGCGCATTCTGTGGATGCCTATTGCTTTGCTGCTAATTCTTTGAAATTACTGTAGGATTACACTTAAGCTTAAATGCTTGTCTTGATACTTCACAGAGTCTAAATTGAGGAAACAATGTCATTTTTTCTAGTTCTTTCTGTGCTTATGTTCTATTGTTAAACAAGATCAGGACAAGATATTTCCTCATAACTGCTGGCTACTCTGATTCCAGCATGTGACTCTAGGAAAGTTCCAATACTGGAGTAAGAAAATAAGTTACTTACCTGTAACTTTAGTTCTCCAGCATTGGAAGCTTTCAAAGATTCACATGCGACCCACCCTCCTCCCCTGGGAAAGCTCAACTTTTTTGTTGTAACTTTTATGGTTATCCTATGGCACTACTGCTACGAAAATTTGAACGTCTGCGGTTCTCTCAGGAGGGTTTTAGAGGGTGAGACTGATCTGATTGGTTGTGTGTTTTATTTGGTCTCTTTTACAAAAAGAGGTGGATATGTTACAAAACTGAAATGGGCCTAGGCCTCGTTTCTAGTTTGTAATTGCTTTGCATTGCTATTTTGATGTACCGGAGACTCCTATCTCGATGACTGGTAATGATTCAAGCATGTGAATCTATCAAAGCTTCCAATACTGGAGAACTAAAGTTACAGGTAAGTAGCTTATTTTCTTAAGTTGCATAAAAACACTAAATCCAAGCCCGGCTCCCCAACATCCTGCCACTCACACACACACAGTTTGGACTCGCACGACGTCCCGGGTACAGTCCTGCTGTGGAGCTACACCAGGGAGAGGACTCCTGCAGGGCTTCAGCTTGACTTCCTTCCTCTGGTCAGCCACAGCAGATGAATTACATCAGCTGAAACAGACCGCAGTCAAAATCTTCAGTACCCTGCAGAGTCCTGCCGTAGTAATGATGAGAATGATGACCCTCCCCTCTCCAAATACTCCTTGACATTGAATGACCCCCCCCCCCCCCCCCCCCCCCCCTCAAACCAAGCTATGGCTACTGAAGACTCCGCCCCTTTCGGCATGATGATCTAATGGCGATGGGAAGTCTTGGACCCCAACTTACCAATGCAAGAAGTTAAAAACCATAGTCTTAACGCAGTTCCATAACCCTGCAGCTACTACATTAGAATCCCTATTCCCTTTCAATGAGGTAGTTAGGGACAAACTGGCAGGCACCTGGGCGAAACCAGGATCTTGTCCCCAGTAAATAGGTAGGTAGATAGACCATATCAGCTTGCTCCTGGGTACCCTGACTTTCTATTACAGCACCCCACCCTGGAAAGCTTGGTAGTACAAGCATCCTCCAGTCTCCTAAACCCGAATTCCTCCTCCACCACTCTATCACAGGAAATCCAAATGAATGGAATCCTTCACAAAAAAGTTTATTTCCAGTGGCAGGTATTTTTTTGCAGTCCCTTGCTTCTGGGAAGGTATGCACATATGTTAGGGGACAAGGTGGTAGACATCTTGCCAGATGTCCAAGAAAAAATAAGACTAACCCTGTAATCTCTTATCTTAGACAAGCAGGATGTAGCAAAGTATACAATCCGTTCAGGTATGGACACTACCGACTGCCTGGGTAGGGCAGTCTGGACCAGTGTGGTACTTGGGTGGCACAGATAGATTTTCGCCAATGTGTTTTTTTATCTGACTTGCAGCAATGCCTCAATGACATGCCCTCTGACCTGACTTAAAATGTTTTGAAGCCAAGGCTGATTCGGCATGGCCACCGCTCTCTTTGGTCCTCGCTCAGTCTTCTCGGCAGTTTCCCCAGCAGCAGCACCCCGTTAAAGGCTTTGGTAGGGTAGGGTAGGGTATTTCAGCAGAGGCAGTACCAATACATACCTCAACAGCATCAGACCACTCAGTCACTTTGATGGCGAGGCCCGGGAGAAGGCTGACATCACCCAGGCCCTCATGGGCAACACACTCCCCAACTCCCACTGGTGCACCCACTGCAAAACCACTTTAAATTGTCCTTGGTGGTTCATGATCGCCCTGTAGGTCGAGTCACCTTTCACCTTCTTGGATGGCATAGTATCCCTTCAGATTAATAGGTGCTCCAGATTTTCGAATGCTTATGCTCCCTGCCCTTCCTATCCAAACCCCTCCCATCCTGGACATGCAACCCATTCTGCAACAACTCTCAGGGGCCTACTGGCCCCCCTGATTGGAAATGTTAATTCTCTGTTGACCAAGAAAGCAATAGAGAGGGTTCTGGTGATCAGGACTGGTTGCTACTCCTGTTATTTTCAGGTGCTGAAAAAGTATAGAGTCTTTTCCTGCACCCCCACCCACGACATTCATCCTCTGAACTTCTTCCCCTGGAAGGATAAGTTCAAGGCACTCACTGTGGTCGAAGCTTATCTGCCCTGGACACTGGATAATAGCACTGGACTTGCAGGACGCATACTTTTACATCTGTCGGCATGTGTTTCCTGCTATTCCTGTAGGCCATGAGTAATGTCAGTTCTCGGTGATTCCATTTGGACTTACCAGCACACCTCAGGTGTTCACAAAAAATTTGCTTTGGTGGCTGATTGATTGCGATTGGACCAGCGACAGACCCTTCTCGCTACACAGCCAGAGCTTATGGCCTTGACAGATGCATTGTTGCTGGGTTGGGAACGTCACCTGGGAGAGGTGAAGATCAGAGGACACTAGTTTCTGGCAGATGCTTCCCTCCACATCAGTTTGTTGGAGGTGCGGGCGATTCGCTTAGCACTGAGCTGTGTTCCGTTCAAACATAAAGGGGGAGTGGGTACAGATTCTCACAGACAACGCAACTGCCATGTAGTATTGCAACAAACCAGGGGGGTTCCTTGCCAGGAGGCCTTGCATCTCTCGAAGTGGCTTAATGCTCAAGGCTTCTTCCCGACTGCCCAGCACCAGGCAGGATCTTTAAACACCAGGGCAGACAAACTCAGACTGTTGCCTAGCAGATCACGAATGGCAATTGCACTCAAAGGTGACACAGGGCATCTTCCAGTGATTGGGGTATCCCTGTTCACCTTTTAAGAGCGAAATAATGTCCCAATCTCAGTTTATTCAACTCCTGAGTTTAGCTCCAGCCCACAATAATGTCCAGAGCCAATTTCTTGGACCAGCCACTTCCTTAAGCTTTGTGCCATTTCAGATTCCTCACCTTTTGAATATCCCAGGCACCAGACTGGATCCAAAGATATTTTTTTTTTTGCAATTCCCTTGCATGCTGGTAAGTGGCTTTTTGGTTGCGTTCAAAGACATAGAGTTTGGTCTCATGGACTCGGATGATCTTTGGGGGTTATCCGGGTTCACTTGACACGCAACTTAGACTCATGGGAGGAACACAGTCAGCGAAGATATACTTGGTGTGGGTCCCTCAACGATATCTTCTTATGGCTGTCTTGCAGGGTTTAAAGTCTAAGGTTTTATTCAGAGACCTGTCCTTGTACACAGTAAAAAAAAATGTTGACAAAGTAAGTTATGTCAAAGGACAGGAAAAACAAGGGAGCAAGCTCCGGATCCATGTCAGAATGTGCGTTAAAAAAGGAACTGATGCCCGCGCGTAGGGGTGGTGGCTGTGTGTCTCTGGGTGGAATGGAGTAGACCTGGAGCTGCAGGACGGCATCTATATGAATTGCTGAGAAAATCTCCAGGTCCATTGTGGCATATGGTGATATTCGCAAAGTGAGGCATCTGTGGCTAGGTATAGTATCAACCTTCAAGGGCATTTTTAAGGGTATGTAACTTGTTTGTCTTCACTCCATCCCCAGTTGTATATTACCTCTGGGTGGATCATCCCCATACAAAAAGTGTGGATCTCTAAAGACACATGGTATGCCTCTCCATCTTGTAAGCCGGCTTGTCCGGATGTTCAAATACCCTCCCATTAATTAACTGAGCAGGTGGATAATGTATGCACATTAGGGAGGGCAATCCTGCCATTATATATGGACCTTTGTAGAGTAACTAGTGCTATTCTTTGTACGCTCCTTCACACAATAAAACCTGGTCATGTCATCCAGTTTGTTGAAGAAGTCCTCCTTTAAGTTGAATGGCATGTTTTGCGAGTGCAGTCATTCTAAAAAGATCACATCAACCCAACATGGGCAGCGGGTGGAAACTTTGTTGAGAAATATTAAACCCTGCTTTCCGTAGCAGCTTCTCATTGTAAAACGCGTTGGCTGGTTCACAAGTATATTCCCAGATATTTAAAGCGTTTGTGCTCCACCTGCAAGGACATGGGAAGTCTCCCCATCTGGTTGCATCCTCCCAAAGGGACTAGCAGGAACTTTTCCTAGTTTATCCCTAGGATGCAGTATTGTTGTTTTTGTTAAATATGAATTTCAATCTGATGAAGGACTCACTAACTAAGGCTTTATACATCAAATTATCATCCGCGTAAATCAGAATTTGTTCCTCCCAGTTGAATGTCCACCACAACACTTTATTTGAGCATCATTGTGAATTATTACTGCTCCTGGCTCAACAGCCATCGCAAATGGCATCAGTAACTGGGTGCATCTCTGTTATGTGTTGCTTTATATGTTAAAGGGCCTGGAATTCTTGCCATTGACTCATAATTGCCACTCGCTTGATGAATAGCAGCCAGATCCAAAATAGAAATCAAAGACCATTTTGCTCAATATACAATATAAAAATCAGCGTACTGCCAAATCAAAGGGTTGTTTATTGTTCAGACATCAGGGTGATTGGTTCGGTGACCTTGGTCACTAAGGCTAGATTTCTCTAATAGTTTGAATTGATAGAGCTGTGTGGCAGGAAACCAGATTACTCTGGGCGGATCAAATCTGGGATCACTGTTTTCAGTCACTTGGCTAGGATTTTTGCCAAAAAGTTTATTTCACTGTTATTTGGGGACATCAACCATTACGAGCCAGAACACTCCCTTGCTTCCCTTCCTGGGAACTTTATACAGTAGTCGCAGCTCTCATAAAGGAACCTTTAATTATTGGTATCCTAACATGTTAGAATATTATCAACATATTCTACAATGGTAGAGTTATCTTTTTGCTAGTTTTTTGTGGCGATCAATGAGACAGTCCGTTCGAGCCTGGGGTCTTTCAGGGTTGAAATTGAAGAATAGAGTTTGCTGTGTCCTTTACTGGGAGCAGCTCTTCTAATTCCAGACTCTGCACTGGAGCCAAATTGAGATATAGGCAGTCATGGACAAATGGATGTAGCTCAGAGTCCCTACATCCTGCCTTAGTTGTATTTGTTCTTTAGGAGGTGAGGTGATCTGCAAATGCCTCCCCGGTGGCCATTTCACCCTCTACGCTTAACCCTTCATTTATGCATTGCAGAAGTCTATTTCCCTTATCTCATCTAACTAACCAGAATTGTAAATTCGCAGCTTTTTCACTTGTCTCATAAAGTCTTTTCTTTTGGCATAGGCAACAGTTTTGTGCCTCAGCCATTAATTATTATAATTCCTCTCTTTTGTCCTGTAGTTCCCTTGTTCTTCTGATGTCTGACTGACTCTGGTGTTCCCTTGTAAGGTCAAGTACGCTCTACACTGAATCCCAGCTCCACAGAGCGAGGCTTCGAATGCAGAGACTGCTTTGGAGCAGCTTCAGCATTGAAAGCCTCGCTCTGTGGAGCGGGTGCCTGGATTGGCCTAACGTTGCCCTCCCTTTCCCGGTCCAGGAGCAACCTCCACCCAATTAAAAGAATTTTATAACGCCATGTGCGCCATATTTGGGAAGCTTGATCCTGCCTGCTGGGCTTGCACCAGGTGCTCAGAAGAACCTCTGTCAAGGCCTCGTTGAAAGGCAGCAAGGGCTCAGAGGAGGAGACACTAGGCTGCAGGACCTCTGTTAAGACGTGCTCCGATACCTTAGGGTCGAGTTTGCGCTTTTTAAGCTAAAAAGAAAACCAGTGAAATTCACTGTGTGGTTAACTCTAGTAACTATAACTCCTGCCCAAAGTAACTATAACTCGTGCCCACGCCATGCACTTCTAATGACCTCCATTATTACATCATCCATAACGTTCTATGACATCAGTGATAACATCGCTGCAACATCTGAAATCTCATAGTTGCTGAAAAGACTGTGCATGGCGGAGCGCAAGTTACTAGAGAGAACTAAAACTGGTGAATTTTGTTTTTTTTCCCTTTTTTGGTTTAAATAGTTACATTGGGATTGAATTTTCGCTATATCTATAACGTCACATTAACCTTTGTTTTTTTTTCAGTAAAAAAAAATATTTATATATAATCGTGACCAAGGTCTGTCAGACCAAAACGCGTAGATCTGTGGCCTTTCACCCTGAGCAAATAAAGAAAAAGAAAATAAATATTGCAAAAGCCTTATGAACTGTGACCAGTTTTTTTCTTCCCTTTGGGAAGGATTTGTTGGCAAATATTAAGTGGTTGGGCACCATTGCAGAGCGCCAACCAACCAACCAACCAACGGGGCCAGGAAATGGAGAAATATATATATATATATATTCACTGAAAAAACCATAGGTTTTAGGCCTTATATAGTTAGGAATTACCATTTACAAAAACCTTGAAAATTCACTGAAAAAACCATAGGTTTCAGGCCCTATATAGTTAGGAATTAACATATAAAAGAAACACTGAAATTGCTCCTATATAGTAAGTTGAACTAACTATATATTTCGCGCATTCGCAATCCACTGCTGATGTCACATATCACATCATTCATGACATGGTCAGTGACATCACTGATGACATCTCAAATGACATCACTGATGACATCTAATTTGACATCAATGATCACACCACTGATGATATACTTCATGTGATAATACAATGCTCCTCCTTACACTCTAATATAACCTCTGTTACACCTAGTGTTAAATACAGAGTATCCTTTTTGAAACCATTGACACACGAATACCAGTTACTACATACGCACTCACTGATTCCTACGTCTACACACACATTCACTCATTCAGCCATACAATCACTCGTACATACAGTCACTCATTATTACAACACTATCATATGCACTCATACACCTATGCAGACACTCACACACTGCCACTCATCCATGGAGTTACTCACACACCTAGTCAGTCCTGTAAAGAATCAATCACACTTTGATTTCTTCATCTATACAGTTAAACACAGAACAGCTTACATTTTCACAGATATACTAACACATACTTACTCACTTATACAATCAAATCCTTCATCCATACTCTTATACATCCACTCATTCTTCAATATGTAAAACATATTTAAACTTTACAAAAACACACAGACACTGGATGATGTCATCAGTGATGTCATTTGAGATGTCATCAGTGACGTCACTGACCATGTCATGAATGATGTGATATGTGACATCATCAGCAGTGGATTGCGAATGCGCGAAATATATAGTTAGTTCAACTAACTATATAGGAGCAATTTCAGTGGGTTTTTTATATGTTAATTCCTAACTATATAGGGCCTGAAACCTATGTTTTTTTCAGTGAATTTTCAAGGTTTTTTAAATGCTAATTCTTAACTATATAAGGCCTAAAACCTATGGTTTTTTCAGTGAATTTCAATGTTTTTTTATATGTTAATTCCTAACTATATAAGGCCTAAAACCTATGGTTTTTTCAGTGAATTTCAAAGGTTTCTTAAATGCCAATTCCTACCTGAATAAGGCCTGAAACCTATGGTTTTTTCAGTGAATTTGCAAGGTTTTGAAAATGCAAATTCTATTAGCGGATAACGTTTAAATATGTTAATATCCTTGTGGGACCACCTGAGCAGCCCTAGGATCCGATTTTTGGACCGGAGCAAGATGCTCTCTGATTGGGCCGTATTTCTTGCCTTCTGCCCCCCTGAATGTGCCGTATTTCTTGGCTTCTGCCCCCCTGATTATGCCGTATTTCCTGCCTCATGCACCCTGATTGTGCCATATTTCTTGCCTTCTGCGCCCTAATTGTGCTGTATTTTTTGCCTTCTGCTCCCTGATTGTGCCGTATTTGTTGCCTTCTGCCCACTAATTGTGCCGTTTTTTCTTGCCTTCTGTCCCCTGATTGTGCCGTTTTTTGTGCCCCTGCCCCCCTGATTGTATTATCTTAGCCAGTGTTGGTTCGCTGCTGGTATTGCCTTTGTCCGTGTTTTTTTTTTTGCTGCCGTTATTGTCTTTGCCTTTTTTTTTCTTCTGCCGTTATTGTCTTTGCCAGTGTTTGTTTGCTGCCGTTATTGTCTTTGCCAGTGCTTGTTCTCTGCTGGTATTAGCTGTGGGAGCTGTGTGGGCTGTGAGAGCTGTTTGGGCTGTGAGAGCTGTGTGGGCTATGAGAGCTGTTTGGGCTGTGAGAGTGTGGGCTGTGAAGGCTGTGAGAGCTGTGTGGGCTGTGTGGGCTGTGAGAGCTGTGTGAGCTGTGTGAGCTGTGAGAGCTGTGAGGGCTGTGTGGGCTGTGTGGGCTGTGTGGGCTGTGTGGGCTGTGTGGGCTGTGTGGGCTGTGTGGGCTGTGAGGGCTGTGAGGGCTGTGAGGGCTGTGTGGGCTGTGAGCTCTGCTTCTTTTGTGCCTCGGTCTACCTAGGCGGGCTGTGAGAGCTGTGTGGGCTGTGAGAGCTGTGTGGGCTGTGAGCTCTGCTTCTTTTGTGCCTCGGTCTCCCTAGGCGGGCTGTGAGAGCTGTGTGGGCTGTGAGAGCTGTGTGGGCTGTGAGAGCTGTGTGGGCTGTGAGAGCTGTGTGGGCTGTGTGGGCTGTGAGAGCTGTGTGAGCTGTGAGAGCTGTGTGGGCTGTGAGAGCTGTGTGGGCTGTGAGAGCTGTGTGGGCTGTGAGAGCTGTGTGGGCTGTGAGAGCTGTGTGGGCTGTGAGAGCTGTGTGGGCTGTGAGAGCTGTGTGGGCTGTGAGAGCTGTGTGGGCTGTGAGAGCTGTGTGGGCTTTGAGAGCTGTGTGGGCTGTGAGAGCTGTGTGGGCTGTGTGGGCTGTGAGAGCTGTGTGGGCTGTGAGAGCTGTGTGGGCTGTGAGAGCTGTGTGGGCTGTGAGAGCTGTGTGGGCTGTGAGAGCTGTGTGGGCTGTGAGAGCTGTGTGGGCTGTGAGGTCTCTGTGGGCTGTGAGGTCTCTGTGGGCTGTGAGGTCTCTGTGGGCTGTGAGGTCTCTGTGGGCTGTGAGGTCTCTGTGGGCTGTGAGGTCTCTGTGGGCTGTGAGGTCTCTGTGGGCTGTGAGGGCTGTGAGAGCTGTTTGGGCTGTGAGAGTGTGAGCCATGTGGGCTGTGAGAGCTGTGTGGGCTGTGAGAGTGTGAGCCATGTGGGCTGTGAGAGCTGTGTGGGCTGTGAGAACTGTATGTGCTGTGAGAACTGTATGTGCTGTGTTGGCTGTGTGGGCTGTGTGGGCTGTGTGGGCTGTGAGAGCTGTGTGGGCTGTGAGCTCTGCTTCTTTTGTGCCTCGGTCTACCTAGCACAAGATGGATGCCAACACTTCCTGGTTTGTAGTGTTGACAGCCAATGAGCATACAACTTTCTCTGGAAGGCATGCTGATTGGCTGCTACTGTCTATCAACACTCCAAAACAGAAACAGGTGGCAGCCATCTTGTGCCTCAGTAGACTAAGGCACAGGAAAGCAGGAAAACAAATGTGTAGAACTCAAAAAGGGGGCAGGGGAGAAGCACCCTGACCCTCTAGGCCTGTTAAGGGGGTCCCACAAGGACCCCCAAGGCCCCTAAAAATTATTTAATTTTTTTGAAAAATCGCGGGGTGCTCGCACGGTGCGCGCACTGTGCACGCTTATAGATATATAATTGATTTCAACTTGAATTTTCTCAGCAACTACTGGAGGGATTTACACCATTTAAGCAAAAGCGTGATCTGCGAATCAGACTCAACCATTTTGCCAAATTTCTTGTAATTCCGTTCAGCCATTTGGGCTGTAGCCGTGTCTAAAGGTCCTATGGAAAATTGCATGGGGAAAACACGTTTTGGGACCCCCCTTTTTTCTCGTCCCCCGCTTCACGAATCCCCCCAAAACTTTCAGGGAAGGAGCGGAGCGTAACGCGCCATCTTCTTTGAGAAATTCACATAGATTGATCAACCGGCGCCAAAGTTATTCCCAATAGAATGTTGCGGATTTCCTATGGAAACTAGGTCCTAACTATATATACCTACTGGCGACCGCCAGTAGGATATATATATATATATATATATATATATATATATATATATATATATATATATATATATATATATATATATATATATATATATATATATATATATATATATATATATATATATATATATATATATATATATATATATATATATACGAAAGTATGTCTGTTTGTCCTTTATGCATTCTTACACCATTCATCCGATCGTCATGAAACTTTTGGAAGTTGAGTACAGTCCCGCGAAGGTTTCTGGCAAAAAAAAAATAATAATTTGTTAAATATCGGCCCCCGGCCCCCCAGGGCCCTCATAATCTTTCCAATACTGAACGTTTACAGTTTACAGTGCGACTCGCTTTTGCAATGACCATCAACAAAGCACAAGGACAATCACTGCAAGTGTGTGGACTAGATTTGGAGAATCCGTGCTTCTCACATGGACAACTGTATGTGGCCAGCTCACGCGTCGGAAAACCTTCTGATTTACTCGTGTACGCACCAGATGGAAAAAAAAAATACCGTGTATCCACAAGCACTCGAATAAATAAACCGAATTAAAACAACACTTTAAAATGTTTTCCATATTAAAATGAATACGTTTCAACAAAAGACACAATGTAAATTGAATGTTATCATAACAAGTTTCCTTGAATTTCCTTTCTTCTGAGATCGCAGCGACGGGTAAGCTAGTATATATATATATATATATATATATATATATATATATATATATATATATATTACACACATTTGCAGGTTATAATTTGGTGAATTTGTAACTTTCGCCCCATCCATGCACTGCTTGTGACCTCACATATTTAATCACTCATGACATGTTAAATTGATCAAATCACTCATGACTTCTGAGATGAAATCCTCCATTATACTACTATTCACGTTACACCATAAGCGCTTACAGCATTTAAACAAATAAATTGATCAGTAAAAGGTCTTTACTCCTAGACAGCATAAAGTTGCTGTGTGTACTTGGGTGGACAGAATGGAAATAGAATAAACCCTGAAGTGAGGTGTGGTGATATATGTTGAAATTCATATGGTGCACAGCTTACAATCCAGTAATGTTTGGGATTCAAGTAGTACTCCATGTTAAACCAGGTAAAGGCTGAGCACACCTATTGTGGGTTGCAAAATTAAGCGGTTGTTTAAAGCCAAACCCTGTTGAAAAATGTGTGGGAAAACCCAAGCTTCAGTTAGCAATACATAATTCACCTGTGGATGTCTGAGCACATACCTAAGTTGAACAGTGGCTATAAAGTGCTACAGAAAATATCAATGCAAAGAGGACATTTATAAATTGTGGGTGTTTATTTCCGAAGCGTCACAGATGATTTTGATGCTTTGCTGATTGTTGTAGAATATTGGGGTGACCAACGTAGAGGTGGTTTACCTCGCAACATGGTTGTAAGTACAGGTGTAAGATTTATGGATGGCACTTTGTAGTTTGATAGAACACTACATACATTCTTGAGATTAACAGAGGGTTGTCCATAGGGCCTTATCTGTGGCTAATGCCACCTGCCAATCTCTTGACTCAAAATTGCACATCATGTCAAATCTTTAAGAGGGTGATCCATTGAGATGAACAGAGAACAACATATTTTTGGTGTTTGTGCAAGGTTTAAAAAGCGGGTAACCCCATGATAGTTGGTTAAGCAGGTGAATACCCGTGCATCAAATGTGGATTACTTGACATATATGTAATGTATTCAGCATTTGGTCAAACATTATGATCATTATCAGGTGATTGGTGATAGATAATTGACCACAGGTTTGCTTGTTGACTGACAGTCACATACCCCATAGGACCCTTTCACAATGACTGAATGGTGCCATCTATGATGTCATAAGTGATGTCATTTGAGATGTCGCCGGTGAATTGATATGCCAAGATTCTTGGAGATATCGCAATTTTTCATCTACAGTGGAGTGTCCTAGTACTCTCCTAAAACCATAGCCGTTGGCCCGCTCAGAATGATCTCAAGTAGTCTGAACTGCTTTTGGCTACTTTAATTGAGTGTGTTTGCATTCCTACCTAGAAAACTTAATTTAAGAATGTGTAATTCAAGGACAGCTTGAAATACTATAGTTTACTAAGTTGTTACTACTGTTACTTGTGTAACAAAAATCAATCTACTATACCCACAGTATGTTGTACTTTGAAGCATATGTTTATACTATGTGAAATATGTAGTGAAATCCTTTAAATATGTTTGATATGGTGTGTGCCACTGACTTGACATATAAATGATGCCTCCATGTCAAGAGCATCAAGCTATAGCAAATAATGATGGTAATTGTGTGATGCCAGCTGTTAAGATTTTTTTCGTACCTGGGGTTTCAGCACATTATTGATTTTCTTCAGGACTACTGGGTAAACCATTTATCTCTTAACACAAAATAAGACCTGTCCCAACAGTAGGAGATTGATTTAAAGTGGAAGAATTCCCCTGTGTTTAGTGTAGTTGCCGCTTATTCATTTTTGTGAAAGCTTTCATCTAGGAGGCATATTTTCCCATTTTCATTCAAGGGTTTCTAGTATAATTAATTTCATAAGGGACTTGGCAAATGGGTCTTGCATGGTACTGACGCCCATCGCATGATCTTTTGACGTCCTCTGCTAAATGTTCTTCAGCATTACAGTTCACAGGCTCTGTATTTTTGTTTTTAGCCAATGTTTGCCTCTGGTCACCTCCCTGTATCATTAATGGATTGAGGGCCACTAGGTAAAGGAAAGATCCCAGTTCGATAGGGTTGGGACTGTTGCATCTTGTGATGCACTAACAAGCGTGCTGCTGATCTTGCAAATATTTAGGGTTTCCCCAATTTAACAGATAACCTTCAAAATTTCAACAAAGTGCATCCATCTAGTTTTTATCTTTCTAGGAACTGTGTTGAACATATCACATTCCTCTAAGACAACAGACATAAAGCTCTTTTATCTTGAGAGCAATTTCTGCATATCTACTCTTTGGTACCGCAGAGAATACAATACAATAATCCCTCTAGGGGAGAGATGCTCACCCAGGCTTATCCCACTCCTAGTTAGGTTTACACACTTGTTCAGATAGTAGCACAGTTTCTGGCTATCCATGAAGCTGAACACTGATAACCAAGTTTTTGCCTAGTATGAAATAGTGATAACGTCTGAAGTGTTGAGAGACTGCAGATGAATACATGGGGTCACTGGAGAGGCAGCCTCAAAAGAACAAGAGAAATGTTGTAATACAGTTAATGAAGGTCAGAAATCAGTGGCTGCTCAATGGGGCATGAGCAAAAAAAAAAAGGCAATTTACTGGTGAGTGCAAGTTCATCAAATAGGGTGAGAAATCTACTGCCAGTTTGATAACCGGGCCAACAATAGAATCATGTTGGTAGCTCAGTGGTGCAACCTGTGGCTGTTCAGCTCTAGGAGCAAATCCGCCCTAGCTGGGTCTCTCCCCACTTTGTAAGTTACTACTTTCAGTGTTTTCGATCTCTACACAAATACTTTCTCTGGCTCATTAACAAATGTAGTCCTGATGATGTTCCCGTAATTTTAAATCTGATCAAAACATGGTTGATTTATCCTGAGACCGGCTCTCAATTTATGGTTTGTTGTGATGGGCTGCGTTCTTAATATTTTAATACACAATGACTCTTATCACATGTATACTATTTATAAGAGAGCACTTAGCAAGTTGTTTTGCACTGGCACTCATTAAGGCATTTGTCTATTGTTCATGATTTGTTTAATCAAAAATTGTTATTTGGCTTTACAGAATTGCTAAATGTTTTGACTAGGGACCAGCGTCCACTGATCAGCTGTTATCTTCAGGTCCCTAGTGACTGCTATGTTTCCTTTGTGTCTTACAAAACATTCTGCCTTAAGACAATAGAAATGAAGAAAATGAATAACAATTTTACAGTTGCTTCAGAAAGTTATTAGGATGGTTATTTAAGTTGAGTTAGAGATGTTGGTTTGACAATTTTTAGGACACTAGTATACTGCATTCATATTCACATTAACCCAGCTTTGTGAATGAGCACCAACATTTTGACACAGCCTCAAGGATGTAAACTTCATTTTTTTTTTCTGGCAGGTTGAAGTCAAGCCATATGTCTTGGATGATCAGCTTTGCGATGAATGTCAAGGAGCCCGCTGTGGTGGAAAATTTGCTCCGTTCTTCTGTGCTAACGTTACCTGTCTGCAGTATTACTGTGAATATTGCTGGGCTGCTATCCATTCACGTGCTGGCCGGGAATTCCACAAGCCCCTGGTGAAGGAGGGAGGAGATCGCCCAAGACATATTTCATTTCGCTGGAACTGATGGATCGCTGCGGTGCTAGTTGTCGTATGCAGGCATCAAAATAAGTGCACTCTTCTGTTACCCTGAACTCCTAACACCCAGTACTCCCTCAAGCCCTCACCTATAAGATCGCATGTCCTTTTGTAGTAGTCTGTATTTTATCGATAGTATAATGAAAGAATGACCTATAATATAGGTATTTTGTAGATTTGTGTCATTTAAAACTGTATTGGAACTCCTTTTTCATATGGATATCCTGCTGTTGCATGCGAGATTCACTCTGTCTTCATTCAGACCAGGAGAGCAGAGGGACTTCGTGCAACATTTGTTTCTTAAGAGGAGAGTGAGAGAAGAAAAAAGTTTGAGTGAGAAAGAGAAATGAAACAGAGTATTTTTTTTTAATTAAATTATTGTTAATATAAAATAACATAAGAATACTTTTATTAAAATAACCATGCAACCACAATAACACTATCAGTCTGTTCTGACACAAATACTTTCAGAGGGAGCTTTATTTTTTCAACAGAAAAACACCTATTTTTTGTTTCGTTTGCTTGTTTTGTTACAGAAACGAAAGAAGTTAGCAGTTACCTATTAACAGGAAAGCGCATGTTAGAAACAACAAAAAATGCACGAGCAAGGTTGAAGCAGCATTGTAAATTATTTTCTATTATTTTTCAAGGATTTTGAGGCTGAAAATTATATGCATCCCTGTGCCTCCAATTTATAGCCGTCATATTATAAACAGATAAAAATGCCGTTTATTTAGTTAGACATATTGTAATCTAAGCAACAACACTTAACATTTTAAAGAATGTAACCGTTTGATAAAATTACTACTGAGAGGAGTGCACTTTTCCATTTTATTTTTTAAATAAAAAATACAAATATCTGGCAGTGACCCCTCAAAACCTACCAAAGCTAAATTAACAAGATGAGTATCAAACACAATGAGTATCAAACATGTAATTTCCTCTCCTGAAGAACAAATCTATAGATTTTATTTTTGATGATTAATATATATATCTCTATATCTTAATTTACTAACCATCAGGTGTCAGCTTTTGCGCTCCATTTTGACATAAAACCTAAAGATACCTCAAGGATGTCATCTTGATTTTATATCTTATCAGTTACTACTACTGTAACTGTACTAAGAAAAGAAATTGGCTGCTAATTGAATAAGGTCATTTTTGATATCTGTAATGTCAAGTAGAGAATGCAAAATGTACAAAGAAAAGGCTACCTTATCTCAAGGCATAATATGCAGTCCATCTGTGCAAAAGTGCATCTGTGTTTAAAGATCTTCAACAGGGATAAAGTAACCATAGTGTATTTTCAAAACTTAAGCAAGAGACAATAAGTAACAAGTGCCCAATGTACCAACATTTATAAAGTGGTGCATGTGCTAATTATTAATACAATTAGGGTGTACAAGGTGTTATCATAATCCTTGTTCAACAGCAGAACATGCTGCAGGAGCTCATAAACCATCATCTTCCTTAGCTAGACCAAGAACTCCCTTAATGTCCTGTTAGAAAAAGAAAATATAAAATTGGAAGGTATCAGTGCTTAATAAAACAATGAAATATAAGGGCCGTCTTTTGAACCATACTTACAAAGTACATTAGGCTCTAGACAACCAAAGACCTGCCTTGGCACTTCTGCTAAAAACAAAATCTGTTTGCCCAGACTGATTTTTTGTCTTGGAATTGACAACCCCTTTTTTTTTAATGATCTTTTCATTGAGTTCAGGCTTAAATTAACTATACCAGATTTGTTAAAAAAAAGGTCAAAATGGAGACATTTGCTGTCAAATGAGCGTGTATAAAGGGAGCTGCTCTTTATTAAATCCTTGAAAACAATGATTGTCCTGCAAATAGAGAATACTTTTGGGTAGCTATATTCTTTCTGAAGTTCATCACATTTGGAATATTCATTTAATGTGTTTAAAATACCAGTAGCCCATGTCAGATCAATGTTGTAACACTGTTGATTGAGAGGAGACTATTGTTTATGAAAGGCAAAGTCATGGTGTTTGAAAGGTATAGTTTTGAACGAGTAATGAAGCACTCTCCTATCTTACACTATGATAGTACAAAGTCTACTGGTACATATTGCCAACGCCAGTTTTTTTGTTGAAAAGACATCAAACGTTTTCCAAATAGCATAATTTATTGATGTTGATTTATTCTCACCAGCGTGGCATATGTTTTGACACACACACAGATATATATTGCTTTTAGGAGGCTTGGGGTGCACTTTTGTGCCATTCCTACCCAGTAAACAGGTGTGGTGAGTTGACTTTAGAAGAATAACACTGTTGAGACCTAGCTTTGAAGAATAATTTTCCCTTTGTACATGACCTGCTGAATTTCGGTACAGTGTTTTTTGTAGCTAACTTATTTTGTCATGCACATAATGTATACTTGTTATGCACTACTTTTGTATATCTTGTTTTTCCAACAGTGAGCATTTTTAGGCACACTTATCACTGACTGGATATCTCTTTATGCAATACCTCAATTTTTCATATTGCAAAGAGTAGCTTTTTGTACTTTTATTACTGAGAGATCTTCATATACTTCATTTTTTAATATAAATAATTTTAATAAATTTTATTTTCTTATATTCTGCTTTTTATACATTTCAGTGCTCTGCATACATGTTTAATTATGGATGTTGTGCACTGGCAATGCTATTTTAGAATCTGCAGAGAAAAGACGCATGTTGCTGAAACATCATAGGCCCTGCACCATGTATTTTGGTGTGTATTTATTTTAAGAAGTCGCTAATGTCAAGGTTCAGAGGAAAATAAAAAAGCATGAACTTGGCAAATGATCCCATTTGTCAATAATCCCTCACAACTACATTGAAGTATATAATTGTAGCATAGAAATTTAAAAGCAAAACATTGTCAATGAAGTGTCAACAGCTTCTTGTTACATTTTTGGTTATAAACTATACACAGTTGAAGGTTTTGGTGAATGTTTAGCCATTTTCATAGCAAATAAATTGATGTTAGATGTTTGATGCAGAAATGTATCTGCTCTTATAAAATCAAAAAAAATATGAGACTGCCAGGTGGCAGATGTGTAAAGTTAGTATGCATGACTCATAAGAAATTGTTACTCTCCTAATATACACTTGTGATTGTGTGACAGGGTGTTTACAGATTGCTTGGTAACACTTTAATTTACAGGGCTTAAACAGCCATTTATGAGCCACTCTGCACTTAGTAATTACAGGCCTGTGAGATATTGTGCGGTTGGTATTAGATATTGAACTTAATGTACAAGTATGATTGTCATCCGTGATCCAACTGTGTGACAGCTGTTGTTGTGGCTTGTACCATTAACATCAAGTGCAAATTCTTGAAAGACAGTCTAAATACTGCTAGATGTCCGTGAAATCGCAAGGCTTATCAAGCCCCATGTTTCTTATGTTGTTGTCTTTAAACAAGACTTGTGGGAATCCTGTTCAGAATTAAGAATGACAAACCAGGAGGATGCTCTTAACACAAGAAATCTCTAAGTTGGCCATAGGCCGGATGGGATTGGAATATCCATGTGTAAATCTTTGAACACCACAAATTGTAATATGTTTAGAACACATGTAATGTGCTTCAAGACATATATCTAATTGTATGTTCCCCACACTTCAAGTGCCACCATCACAGATGTATTGTCTAACTCACAGAACCACAAGTTAGCTAAGGTACCTGCTGTCCCAAAAGTGAATTCTGTGTCCTCTTAGTGAGTTTTTAGCTTGACCTGTATTATTCTGCAACTATTGGGTGACAAACGCTAATTCTTGACATGCCAATGGTAGACTGCATAGTAGCACATCAGTTTACAAGGTGGGAATATGCATATAATTATAGCATCCTCGCATGGCAGTGGTTGTGTCTTTACCATGTAGTACCAGGGTGATTACGTGGTGATCTTTTGCACTGTAGAAATGGCGTTAATGATTTATTTTCATATGTTAAGAACCCCAACTGCCCTCCGGCTTTATTATAGTATATACTTCTCCATACACAGACCTCTGCAGAATGCAAATATAAAACTTGCAATGAATGAAATTTCTCATTTTATAAGGATGCTGTTGGAAAGACTTGATAATTCACCATTTTTATTGTTTTAAAGAGTTAAACCTTCTGTTAAAAGGTGATTTAAAACTTGAATGTGATAAATTGTGGCAAGGTTAACTTCAAGTTATGTGCAATACTTATTTCAGACTTTTGGAAGATCTTTGCAGTGTAATTCTTTGTTTTTAATTGCAGACATTTAAAAATGTCATTTTCTACCGTTCTAGTAATCCTCTTTCTTGCTGGTATTTCTAAAGAAAAGAATCAGAAATCAAACTTTCTACTAATGTAAAACTGAGATTATTTTTAAAAAAACAGAATAAAAAGAGGTTTTGGTCATTTGCTTTATTTTATGACCTTATTTTAAAGCTACTGTGATTGATAGCATTGTAAGAATTGGGACAATATTGTATTCAGCTGTTTTATTTTTTATATTTTAAAATTTTAAAGTATAATTAGTTTTTATAATTTTCATCAGATTTTTGTTATATTTTTTGGAAGTGAAACTTTTAACAAGTGGGTGTCTAGTTTTTACTAATCCCTGCTGTTTTTATTTTAATGTATTGCTCATATTATTGGAAGGAAAAGTTATTTAAGTATGTCAGTTATTAATTGTACTACTTGGCTGAATTTCCATATAGTTTTTACTGTGTATGGGGAGGTTGTAGTATTTATTATAGCATTTTAAATAAAAGGTAATTCATTTTTTTATTAAAGTCATTTTCACATTTTAAGTTCCTATTTTTGTATGTTCTACTCTAATTAAGTTATATAACACAAGTTCCTTTTTTAAGAGTTCATTTGTTGAAGTGCTAGTGAAAAAATAATATTAAATAGTTTGCAAATGACTATTTATACAAGTATGCATATAATTTTTAAATATTTGTAATGTGAGATGTTGAATGAATAAAACTTTTAACTCTTAAGCTTCTTACACTGTGTGTTTTTGTACATTACACAAGTATTTTGGTGCATTTAATTGCTTTTTTGTTTCCCATTTTAAGTGGCATCAAACACTTGGACATTGCAATGCATTTTTAGGGCAAATAATGGGGCCACGTCATCTGATGCTCTACTAAGCTGAGGTCCTGGAATGGTTGTGATGTGGGAGGAATTAATACTTAGCAAGGATCTGCTCCTTGGTCACTATGCCTACCGACAAAGCTTCTTATCTGAGTATATTTTGGTTTAGGCAGTAAGCAGAATTGTTAGGTTGATGTTCCTACTTCATGGATCTGAATTCAAGTCGTTACCATAGTATTAGTCCAAAGAGGTTGAAGACTCTTTCAGCTATGGAAATAAAGATAGGCAAAACTAGACTTCTCTGATAAATCACTGTCTTACTCAATATATAAGTATATCATGCTAATCCAAATGAAATATACCTTTTTTTCTAAAGTAGGCCCCTAAATAAATAAATAGAACATATATGGTGCTTTGTACATCAACTGTTTCCAGTTGCTAGACAGCTGTCTGTACATGCTTGATTATCGTATGAGGAGGTATGTTCTAGATTTATGGCTTTAAACCCTATTAAATTATTTGAAACGTCCAGATGTAGTACCACTAAAAGCCAATCTCCACCCTTCTAAGACAGAGCATTGACAATGGACAGGAAATGAAAAACCTGCACTAGATGACCAGATTACAATCCTATGTTGAAAATATGTGAACGTATTTTAGATAAGTAGAAGCATGTTCACAGACACACTTCTGAATCAAAGACACATTTTTTTAATGAAGTCCTGTTCTTAACACACAAACAATGTACGTTGTGGTTAGTTCTGAGATACAATCTCAGTTTTTAGGAACAAAATAACCACATTCTGGGGTTCTGAACAATCTTAAGTTAAGATAAAGGTTTCTACGAGATTCAAAAATAAATGTAGCTAGAATAATATGTTGTGGACTTAACTTCTGTTGTATAGATGGTGGAATCCAAAGACCGGTACCATTCAATAGTAAAAATTACTATTTTGTTTCTCAACTGGAGTATTTCAATTAACATCTAAAATTGGCCCATACATTATTCCTACATAGGCTAAAGTGAAATTTTGTTTAAAAAAAATAAAAATGAACAATTTAATTGCATTTCATGTAGCTAAGTTTTGCTCCTAAAATTCAATTCAGTTATGAGTCCTTTATTTTGATGACAACTCTTATTCAGCATGCATATCATTTTGTCAACCTTTATGCGTTTTGTTAGTGTTAAAAAAAAAAAAAATGTTTCTGATGCCCAACATATAGGTTTGATATTCCTGTTAGAGACTTTTCTGTAAAAGAAGACTAATATGGATTCTTTCAGTTTCCAAAATGCTAGCTTGGTGTCAAAACTTAATTTCCTTGACAAGGATGCTGTATGTTGGTGAAATATGATAGGAACAAGGAGTATCCCAACTGGTATTATTCATAGGCAATTAGTACGGATATGCATACACTATTATCCAGAAGGAAACGTTGGTGAAAATCAGAGGAATTAGAGACCCTCACAAAATCCACTGCAGGTCACTGACGTCGACGACTTTTAGCTCTTGTGGCCATTACTGTAAGAATTAAACGTGCACTCGTAGTACTCCTGTAAGTCTAAGTCTATATGGAAACATTAAAAAAAAAGCAGGAATCGGCACATCCCACCACTCCATATCCAATGATAGGGTGCGAAGGTGTCACAATGTCAGTCAGTCTCCTTCGGCTTCCATGATCGTGGAATAGATTTCCCAACTCATCCAAGTGCACCAGAGATTCCCAAGCGATCAGCGATGCCAAAGCAGAGCAAGTTCTTCAAAGAGGCCATGCTGGAGATTTTTGCGACACTGCATACTACTTGTGGCAATCGTTCGTGCCCCAAACAACCACAGAGTGCCCCCATCGGGCTTGTGCTAGTGTGTGCATCCACAGCACAGTCTGACCCCCAAGATCCTTCTGGGTCTAATACTGACTCCGGTATATAAGTCTACTTCTTCTCCAGGACCTTCGCTGGATCGTTCCACATCAACACTGGTACAAATGCCACCAGTGCCGGTCAAGGATACTGTGCTGATTCCAATATCTGAACCCAAACCAACTTCAGCCTAATCTAGTCGGTGTCGCACTACAAAATTACTGAATCGGAACCGGTTGTCATACAATCTAACTCTCTACCAATGCCTCTGCCAGGGCGGATGCACCCTCACAGAAGCATCAAGACAGACGGGGTCCATTATATTTTTGGCTCAACGCAGAATAAGGTACACCACAAAAAAGGAGATAACAATGACCATTTTCACATGGCCTTACAAGAGGCTAGTGGTCTTGATACCTCCCGATACAGGTTGGACTCGCCATTTGGACCACCAATGGAAGATAGCGCATCATTTGCAGTACTGGTCTGATGTGCAGCGGAGGTTTTGAAATTGCAGCTGCCTTCAGTGGAGACCAAGACTACTGTTCTAATGAATATTTTGCAGCCTGGTCCAGCCATGTCTGAACCGTTGCTTCCTTTCAACAATGCCCTCACTGATACCCTGGTGGGCATTTGGGCAAATCCCTGTTCTTGCCAGTTAATTGGCAGGTGGCCAAGCAGCACAGATAGGCACCTGGCAATCCTGATTTTCTCACTATACACCAGAGAGCCCGGCGGTTCAGGCTTCAACCTCCAAGAAACGCAACTTTATTGGCCAAGACTCCTCGTGATATGGAGTCAAAAAGGACAGTTGGGAAAAATCTTCTTCTCTGCTATCCTTGCATTGAGATTGATCTGTGTAGTCTGTTTGTTGGGTCTCTACACTCATGCCCTCTGGAACAAGGCCAGCAAAATCTTTCTGGCAGTCCTGGAAGGTCCAAGGGCCTCTCTGGCTCAAACTATTAAGGATGGTTAGGACATGGTCAAGTATGTGACTCATGCTGGCCTATATACTGGTTACTGGAAAGGGTGGTTGGCAAAAGCATTCTACTCCACCGCTGCACGTGAATGTGTCTCTTAACTCTGAAGGCTATCTTCCTCTTTGAGATTACTTTTTGCATGACTAAGCTTCAGGCACGTTGGTGCAACTGCCCTACACCACCTTTTTTCCAAAACAATTATGTTCATAACACTGGCTACCTTCCTGCATGAACTTAAATACTTTATCTGTTGGCCAATATTTCACCCTGCTTGCATTCTTTGCCCAACCCTACCCCTCCAAAGAAACTCCTTTGGTTAGACCCCAAAAGGGCTTTGAGCTTTTGAAAATATTCCAAGGAACACGGAGTTGACCACCAGCTGCTCATAGGGTTCTCCAAAGCAAAGAAAGAAAAGGCTGTGAAGTGGAGAGCCCTGTTGAGGTGGATTGTCCTCTGAATTAAGATCTGCTATGCTCTAACCATCAAGCTGGCTCCAAAACATCTGAGAGCACATTCTTCAAGGGCCATGCCTGCTACCACGCCGTTGGCATGTGGAGTACCTGTCCTTGACATCTGCTAGGCTGCAAAGTGAGCAGTTCACGTTTTCACAAAGCACTACTGCTTTGATAGCCAGGTTTGGTGGGAAGATAATTTTGCCTGTTAAGTTCTGCAAGAGCTTTTAGTCGGAGCCCACTCCACCATCCTTCGCCTTGGGGATGTAGAACTGTGGTATCTATTTTAAAGTCAGGAGTCTGTGGCTAGAGGTATCTATCAGAGCTTCAGTACTGCTCTTTCAGGTGAATACGTCTTCTTACCACCGATTTTTCAATGGCCTCCCACCACCACCACCACCACCACCACCACCACCACCACTCATTCTGTGGCACGATCTCTTTTCAACATCTAAAAATGTCCCAACGTTGGAATATGCACACTGATATCTACAATTGTTCATGCTCTGGAGTTTGAGGGTGTGGAATGAGATGAGCAAGAAACGGATGTCTCCATGCAGGGATGGCGCTTATATGCAGCTTCACTCCATCAAGTCCATGGCAGTATTGAGCCAGAATGGAGCCAAATGGCATAATCAATGGTGCACCGAAATAATTAGTTCTTTTGTGCTATTGATGGGTTTAGATAATTAAGTCATCATACATGCCATCAATCACTCTTCTTTGCACTCATGCATCCATCCATAGATGATTGCAGTCAGCCTCTGACACAACCACACGCACACAAATTCAACAACCTATGCAAGAGAAATGGAAAGAATAAAAATTGAGAAAAATAAACCATGTTGCCTTCTAATCACGGTGTGGATATGCTTGCAGTAATGAAACTAAAAAAAGCAGCAAGTGTCCATCTTGCAGAGGTGTTGTACATAAAGTGTTAACATGACCACCATATTTAGATACAGCATGTTGGCGGTCTTGGAATGGTAATACAGCAGTGTACTATACATGACAGCATTCTAGAATTGTGTCCTGGTTTAGAGGAAGCAGGCTCTGCGGATATGGTGCACTGCAGATGAAATGAGTGACAAGCAAGTGGAACGCTAGCACTGCCTGAAGACCTGTCATATTGTCTAGAAACTTATTAAAAAAAAAAGCAAAGTAGAGAAATGAAAGGGGAACTATAAAAGGAGAAAAATGAAAAGAAAGGACTGGACAACCAGCCCAAATACCGAAGTTCATTCTTTCAGCTGGATGTGCACGTTTTCAGAAAATGGTGTTGTTCATATAGCAAGAGCTCGAGTGGCTGATGTAGTGTGAGCCATTACCCCATGCAGTACGCGGTCATGGTGGATGGAATCAGGGTGTGAAATAGACCAATGGCAGAAGAGGACTGACCCAAAAACCTGCATTGTCAATAGAAATGTATGTATTTATGTGTGTGTGTATGTAAGTGTGTGTGTGTATGTGTGTGTATATATATATATATATATATATATATATATATATATATATATATATATATATATATATATACACACACGTATACACATACATACACACATACCCTGTTGCTAATAACTTTGGCACATATTTATGACTCCAAGAAACTTTCCAAAAAAGTGAGCTTATTTGCCTTGTTTGTGCATGGAAAGTTTTGGGGTGATCCATCAAGCTGGGGCCAAGGAAAAAAGGGGGGGCTCACAAAACTCCATTTCCCCATCATTTTCCCATAGGAACTTAAACACAGCTACAGCCTAAACGGCTGAACTGATTTACACCAAATTTGGCAGAAAACTAGATCTCGGTCCAGAAATGGGGAGGGGCCCAAGCAGCCTCTCCCGATCCCGAAGCCATTAATGGCCCTGGGGACCCCATCTCCCATGGCCGGCTCATGCTTTATCCCGGGGTGCCTCACAGGCAGGGAAATCTGTTTGCGCTCTCACTTGACGGGAGCAATTTCTAAAACTCCTGCCAAGTGGTAGCATGAACCAAGTTGAGCGTACTTTTCATCTGTTTTCCTGCCCACAGTGAAGCGGATGATCTATGATGAAATTTGAGATGTTAGCATTGATGTCATTGAATATGCCATGTGAGGTCATAAGCAGTGCAGGAGGGGGTGCAAATTATTTAGCGCTGCTAACTATAACTGGTGAATTTCTGTGTGTTAGCTCAAAATTTTAATGTTATCACTGATATATTCACCTAACTGTCACGTTACGTTAACCATTGTTTTTTTGTCAGTGAATTTCTATGGTTTAAAAAAAAAAAAAAAAGCAAATACTTTTATCACATCTAACTTTGTTAATTTATCCTTTGCTTTTTCAGTGTATTCCTAGGATTTTTTCTAGCGTCAAGTAATACTTAATTACAATATGTAGCCCCAGGGTCGTTTTATTTATTTATTTAAAAAGAGGGGAGTTCACCTGACCCCCCCCCCCCCCCAAGTAATCGACCCCATACCCCATTCCCAGGGTGTCCTTTAAATAAGTGATAGAGCATGGGCCCCCCAGGCCGATTTGGTGACCCCAGCCCCTGTGGCCCGGTGTTAATATTAGGGGTAGGGGGGCACGCAGCCCAGTCCCTGGGCCGATTTCAGCCTCAGGGTACCCATCCCCAAGGCCCAGCACCAATTTGAGGAGGAACGGGGCGCGCAGCCCCCTCCCAGAGCCGATTTCTGGCTGGGGACCACTTTTCCCGAGGTCAGGCATCAATTTAAAAGGGGAGGGGGCATGCGGCCTCCTTCCCTGCGCAGATTTCAGCTTCTGGGACCCGATCCCCTGGGGCCTGGTGCAATTCTGCAGGGGAGGGGGCAGCAGCCCCCCTTCCTAGTTCGATTTTAGCCCCGGGGACCAACACCAATTTAAAGAGGGAAGAGTGGCACATGGCTCTCCTCTCCAGGTCTTTTTCAGCTCTGGGGACCCCATCTTCAGGGGCCCGGTACAATACTGAAGGGGAAGGGGCAGTCAACTATCCTCCCAGGGCCTATTTTGGCCCCAGGAACCCCATCCTCAGGGCCCAGCATCTTAAACCTGGCCGCCCAGGTGCCCATTCAGGACACTCGCCACACTACTGAGGGCGTGGGTGGAACCCCAAGGCCTCAGCCGGCTCCCCCACATCCAGCAGGAGCTCCTGCTGGACACTGCTCCTGCCCCGGAGTGGGAGCAATTTTTAGTATTAAATCTTTTTATTGAGCAGTAAACAAGCGCCATGCACCTCACAAAACCATTTATGCCGACCCAGATAGGAGGCGGCCTAAGATAGACGCACTGCGTATTCCCAGCACGCTGACTCAAGGGCCAACACAGTTAACACAGCAAGCCGCCTACAACCCATCCGGGCCGGCCGCGTCAAAAGAGGTGCCATAGAGGTGCAAGCAGAGCCAATAACAATGCAAGGACGAAAAGGAAGCCCCAACATCGGACAGAACAACCCCCGTAGTCCCTCCCCCCACCCTCTCCCTCCCATCTCCTTGTCCATTAGTCGTGCCTAGGGTAGCAGGCCATCACCGACTCCTCTACGAGCCAGTCGGCATCGCGCGTGCAGGGCCTCTGTGCCTATGTGAGTGTGTCTTAGGTTCTGGGAGTGGGGTATCCGCGAGTCGCAGCAGCCGCAGGTAACTGGGACAGCTCAATTCCCTGAATTCTCCGGTCAGCAGGGCAAGGAAAGGCTGCCAAAGGGCTGCAAAGTCCGCCCCCCTCCCTGCCGAGGTTAGGGACAACTTCTCCATCCCCAGAATCGCCCATAGACGATGCAGCCAACTTAGCTGCTGCGGGGCCTGGACAGCTCTCCAGTGGGCTACTATATTCTGAACTGCCGCCCCCAGAGCCAGTGCGATCAGCTTCCCCCTCCAGGACTTCAGGGGGTACATGAGAGCGTTAGGGAGACCCAGTAGAATGTATGATGGGAATCGTGGAAGCTGCGTGTCTAGATGAAAATCTATGAGGTCAAGAATAGGAGTCCAGTAGGGACGGAGTCTATCACAGCTCCACAGCAAATGTTCTAGTGTCCCCACTTCCCCGCAACCCCTCCAGCAGCGATCGCTAACCTAGGGATCCCACCTATGTAACCGCTCAGGGGTATGATACCAGTATGTGGCGACTTTGGTCATTGTCTCAATGAGACCTGTATGGTGTGCTGAGTGTCTGGCCCTGTAGTAAACCCCTTCCCATTCCTTCAATGTCAGTTGGCACCCTAGATCTCTCTCCCACCTAGCCCTTCCTGCGTTGTATGTGTGCATGTTGGTGAGGAGCAACTGCTGATATAAGTCTGAGATTAGCTTTTTGTCTGGTGTGCGGGTCAGCAGCCATCGCTCATAGGGTGTGAGGTGTCGCTGAGCTCCGGGCTGGATCGAGGGGTGAAGAACCCAGTGTCGTACCTGCAAGTATTGTAGGCGGTCTGTCTCGGCAATGCCATAGTCCTCTTTCACTTTGTGGAACGGAAGGATCCCTTTAGGGTCAAACATGTGTCCCACATCCCTGCAGGGGGTCGCTCTCCATGCCGCGTATGCTCTAGAGTCCAGACCCGGTGTGAATTCTGGGTTATCGAGGATCGGAGTCATCGGCGAGGGAAAAGTGGTCAGTCCTCTACTCATGGCCACCCTGTCCCACACCTCGAGGACCGTGCTTGTGATCCTTGAAGCATACAGGTTGGGGGGTCTGTGACGTCGTGGCAGGAATGGGACACCCTGCAGTGGGCGACCGGCCACCGCCTGGTCCTGAAAGAGCCAGTGTTTGCCTGACTCTAGCTGATGCCATTCCACTAGCGTGCGAAGTTGTGCCGCCTGGAAATAGAATGTAAGGTCGGGAATGCCTACTCCACCATGATCAGGGGGCAAAGCAGCAATAGTGTGCTTAAATCGCGGACGGCGACCGTTCCAGATCAACCGTGCTAACTCCGATTGTGTTTTCTGCAGCCACCCGGCCGGTGGCCGCAAGGGAAGCGCCTGAAACAGGTATAGAATCTGGGGTAGCAGAGTCATTTTGACAGCCGCGATCCGGCCAAGCCAAGACAGCGTGAGAGGTTTCCAACGCCGTAGTTGGTCTCGGAGTTTCTTACTGAGTTTCGAGTAGTTGGTCTCCGCAGTGTCCTGCACCGACGGGGCCAGGAGGACACCCAAGTAGGGGATGGAGGTGTCGGACCATTGCACATTGAACTCCGCTTTGACCTCTTCCAGGGTCTCCGGCAGCAACGAGATGTTCAGGGCCTCCGACTTCGCCACATTGATCTTAAAGCCTGACGCTAGAGCAAAGGTGTGGAGTTCCGTAAAGAGCGCCCGAAGTGACTGCATCGGGTTAGTGAGGGATAACAGGATATCGTCCGCATACAGACTAATCTTGTGCGTATCACCGCCGAAGGGAATACCAGAGATACGTTCGTGGTGTCGCACTCTCTGCGCCATCGGCTCCATATAGAGCGCGAACAGGAGGGGGGAGAGCGGACAGCCCTGCCGCGTTCCTATGGTAATGTCAAATCTCGGGGAAGTATGGCCATTAACTCGCACCGCTGCATTGGGCTGGCGATAGCAATTGAATATACGGTGCCGGAGGGTTTCTCCGAACCCAGAGTGTCGCAGCACCTGGTCAAGGTAAGGCCAGTGCACTCTATCTAATGCCTTTTCTGCATCGATAGTGAGGAGCATACAGCCCGGTCTCGTGCGGGAACCGGCCTCGATAAGATGTAGGACCCTCCGGGTATTGTCGCTAGTCTGCCGCTGTGGAATGAAGCCTGACTGGTCAGGCTCCACTAATTGCTGCATATAGGGGGCTAAGCGGCTCGCAAGAATCCAGGTGTAAAGTTTCAGGTCGACGTTGAGCAGGGAGATAGGTCGATAGGAGCCACAGTTGGTAGGGTCGCGCCCGGGCTTGGGGATCACCGAGATGGCCGCCTCCAACAAGTCAGGGGAGATAGCGCCGGGCCGGTCAAACGTGTTAAATAGGTCACGTAGGATAGGGGCAACTTGTGGGCAAAATACCTTGTAAAAGGACGCCGTATAGCCATCGGGCCCTGGGGATTTCCCCACTTTAAGGCGAGGTATCGCCTAGATGACTTCCTCCAGGCCAATGGACCGATCTAGGAAGTCCGCTTGCGCCTGGCTTAGGGAGGGCAGCGCCGCGCCTCGCAGGTACTCCAGACTATCGTTCAGGTCAAGGCTGTCCGCATCATAGAGGGCGGCGTAGTAATTACCGAAGGCTGCAGCTATGGCCGCATCTTCCGTGACCGGGGTGCCTTGAGCGGATTGGGGAGAGCGTACCTGCCGCTTCTGAGTCTGCTCCCGCAGTCTGCTCGCTAAGAGTTTCCCACAACGGGCACCCCCTGTATAGTATGCGTGTTTAAGGCGCATGGCCGCGTACTCGGCTATATCTTGATCCAGGGCCGCCAGCATCTTCCTTTCAGTGCACAGCTGTCACCACGCCCGTGCAGCTCCGGTGCGTTGGTGCATCTGCTCCAACTCAGCTACCCGTTGTGTGAGTTCGGCCCTTTTCAGCGCTCTTTCTTTGTTGTTGGCAGCGGCGATCGATGTGATCTCTCCGCGAAGGACAGCTTTCAGTGCCGCCCATTGTGTGGTTTTAGTTGTGTCCCCATTCGCATTGTGAGCCAAAAATTGGGTGATCGCAGCCTTGAGTCGGTCTTGTGTGGCCGGGACCTTTAAAAGCCCTCTCGCAGCCTCCAGTGTCGTCGAGGTGGCGGCGCGGACGCCACCTGGAAGGTCGCCACCACTGGTGAGTGGTCAGACAAAGAGGCCAGGAGTATCTCTACGTCCTTAGCTTGGGCCATCAATTGGGAGGAGCACAAAAAATAGTCCAGTCTTGCATAAGTCTTGTGGGCCGCTGAATAATAAGTGTAAGCCGTCTCACCTGGGTGGGAGTGTCTCCACAGGTCTGTGATGCCCAGATCTGAAATGTGTGTATGTCCCCACCTGGCCGAATCTCTGCCCGGAACGGTCTGCTGTATTATGAAACAATAAATTGAGATCCCCACCGAGTAGTAAATGTGTGTGTGTGGTGGCTGTGGCTGCCTCTAGGGCTGTGTGCAAGAATTTCTCCTGGCCTTCGTTCGGCGCATAAACCGTGCCTATTAATAATGTTTGTCCCGCAACCTGAAAGCCGTGGACGAGGAGCCGCCCCCTGATCTCCGCTTCTTTCTGCATGACCCTCCCCTCAAAGGATTTGGCTACCAATATCGCTACCCCTGCCACTTTTTTGTGGGTGGATGAGAAGAATTGCCAAGGGAAGGAGCGCAACTTAAGTCTGTGATGGTCTTTAGATACTAGGTGCGTCTCTTGCAGAAGGCAAATGTCGGCTTTCGAGTGTTCCAGGAAGGACAGTATCGCCTTGCGCTTGACCGGGTTGTCAAGTCCCCGCACATTAAGTGAAAGAATGGTCAAGTGGCGTGTAATGGCGGGCGCAGGGCGGAGGAAGCTAGGCCCAGCACCTGTGTCGCGGGTGCCCGAGGGAGGACCACCCCCGCTTGATGCAGGCCTGTCTGCTAAACCACTGTGTGAAGTCAAAGTCCCCTGGACAAGGAGAGCCCCCTCCCATCCCCCCCTCAACTCCCCCCAACCCAAACTGCCACAACTCCCCCCCCCCCCTCCCTCCCCCCTTCCTTCAATCCCAACAATGAAAAGGTCATAGTCAAATATAGTCCCGGGTTCAGGTAACTGTCCACCTGGACCCGTGGTAAGGTGTATCCATGGTAGGTAGGCAATGGCGATGGCAACCCGTCGGCTCCCCACCCCCGCCCCCACCCCACGCCAATCTAGGACCTAGCACTACGAAGCGTAAAGTGTTATGTTTCATGGCCCGCTGGCTGTGTCTTTGGACACCTCTTGAATGGCGGCCGCGTGCTCCAGGGCAACCGTCTCCGAGTCCGGCTTGTTAACTTTTTTCTTCTGACGCTTGTGGCGCACTTTTTGCCAGCCGTGTCTGTCGCCTGGTAGGGGCATGGACAGTGAAGGCGCCATCCCGGAGTCGTCCCCCGACTCCTCCTCCTCGTGTGGGATGCCCAGGAGGTCGCAGGTGTCCCGCAGAGATCGAAGTTGCTGCAGTGAGCCATTCCACTTGAAAATTATCCTGAAGGGGTGCCCCCATGAATATGGGACCCCTTTCTCCCGCAGGAAGGCCGTGACTGTTTTAAAGGCCCGTCTCTTTTGAAGGGTGATTGCAGACAGGTCCTGGAAAAGTTCCACCGTCTGTCTGCGGTACACAACGGGTTGGTGTTGCCGGGCAGTCTTCAAGATGCGTTCCTTGAGGGGGAAGTCCGGGAGGTAGGCGAGGATGTCTGGTGGGGGGTTGGACGCCCGTCTAGGGAGGCCTACCCTGTGCGCACTGTCAATCCTGATCTCAAAATCGTCCGACTCCCCCAGTACTTCCCTGAACAGGCCCTGTAGGTAAGCTGTCACGTCCTCCCCCTCCGCCTTCGAGGGGACATTCCGGACGCGTATGTTATTGCGTCTCGAGTGATTCTCCAGATCTTCAGTGTGGGTCTGCAAGTCTTTTTACTGCTCCTGGAGCCGTATGATCTCTTGTTGTAGGATATGCACCTCCCCGGCTCTGGCGGCGTCCGTCGATTCCACTTCGGCCACTCGCTCCCCCAGCTCATCTACGTCTTTCCGCAGTTCTTTGTACCCTCCCGCCATTTCCTGCTTCAGTGTCTGGATGTCGTCTCTGAGGGAAGCGAATAATGTCTCCATGAACGATTTCGTGGCTGGCGCCTCACCATCTCCCCGATCATCCGGCTTGGGCTGTGTGGCACATGCAGGTTTGTCGGGGCTCTTGTCCCCTTTGGTCGAGCTTTTCGCCAGCATGTCCGGAATAGTGCGGCCCGCGCGGCGGTTGGAGGAAGACATGGCCGAATCGCGATCCGTGCTCCAGAGCCCCGGGATTCCAAGCTATCCGGGGTTCCGGTATCCTTTCCGGGGCTAGCAGGGAAGCAGACAGTTCCTCACGTGCCCACCGCAGTGGGTGGCCTGGGATGCCTTCGGACCCTTCTGTCGCTGCGCCTGGGTAAGCCGAGGTGAAGGGGTGGCTGCACCTAGTTAAGCATTGTCTCCCGGCAACAACCTCACCGATCCCCTACTATACGTGTGCAGTGTGGAATGCCATGTCCGGTCCCGGACATGGCGTGCCGTTCCTCGGGGTCCAGCAGACGTGACAGTGGACTGCCTGTGCACTTGAGGCCGGGTGTGTGATGATTGGGAGTTCTCGAATGCTCGGCGGGGACTATCTGGGCTGTGTGTCCAGCGCCCCTGTGCTGTGCCTAGATGCTCCAACCGTGGATTCGGCCCAGTCAATTGCCTGTCCCCCCACTACGTCTGCAGCAATTGGGGGTCTCGTCGTGATCTCCACCCCGAGGCCCGGTGGCACCCCGGGCAGTCCTCTTGCACTAAGGGCCCAGCCACGTGGCTGGTTGGCGAGACGAATCTTCGTGATGGGGGCCTGGGGTCACCACCCCCCCCCCCTCCGAGTGCATTCGTGGGATGTCACTCGAGCTGCCAGCTGCCCGTCTTGTTGTGCACCGGGGGCTCGATGGTGCCCCCCGAGCTTCCCACTGCCTTCCCTCGCCCCAGCTCCTCACCTCACAACGTCCGCGCCGGCTGCCACTCAGATCGCGGTGCTGCCGGCCGTCGCGCCGCTGCAAATGTCCACTTGCCTGGTCACTGTCCAGTGCCACCTCCTGCCCCTAGGCCTGCTGGTTCCTGCCACCTCCAAGGCCCGACGGCCGGGGCCCAAAGTCACTGCTGCCCGATCGGCAGGGAGGAGGCGGGGCAAGGCCTGGGCACCGGCTTCTGAGCTGAGGGGCGGCGGTCCTGGCTCGCGGTCTTCTCTCGCCGCGGCTTCGCGCCGGCCGCCTCTCTGATCGCGGCGCCTCCGGCTGCCGCACCGCTGAGCACGCCCTCTCCTCCGGTCACCGGATGGTCCGCGGGGCGTCCGGAGACGTAGAGCTGTCTGGTCCTGACCCCGCTCGGTATTGCACAGCGCCACCACCCGCCCCCAGGCCCGGCAGCTCCCGCTTTGTCACAGGCCCGAGAAGCCGGGGCCTGGAGTCACTGCCGCCGGACTGGCGGCGAGGAGGCGCGGCAGGCGTGGGCACCAGGGTCCGGGCGGGGGGGCGGCCGTCTGGCGGACCTGGACTCCAAGCTCAGCTCCGGGTCTGAAGATGCGGCGATTAAACAGCAGGCCAGCGCTCTCCACAGGCCGATCGGCATATCGGCAGGGCAAGGCGGCCTCAGTGCAGCGTCTTCCCGCGCGCTGTGGTGCCCGCCATTTCAGAGCTCCGTGGTCTGGGTCACCTCCGTCGTTGTCCCTGGTAGCTCGGTCGCAGCGGCTCCAATGTCTCCCTGGCAAGGAGGAGTGCAATCGCGACCCCTGAATGTCAGTTTCTTGCCACTGGGCCCACTATAGGCGCTATGTGGAGGCCGATGGCGGGAGCCGGGGCAGGGAGCCTCAAAGACCTGCGTCTGGTCAGGTCGCCATCTTGGCCACGCCCCCCTGGGAGCAATTTTTAGATCGAAACTGATGGCCGCACTGCCCCCCTCTCATAAATATGGGCCCCCAGTGCCTCTAATGGCTCAAGAAGGGCAGTGCAGCCCCCCTCCCCTTTTTAAACAGCCCTGTGGGTACTCTACCAGCGGCATGATCTAATTAAATGCGGTTCGGCACAATTTAGTTTTTCCTGATCACGCAAAAGTCTCACTGGATTTTAGCATTTTTTTCTGTTTTATTTTGTTTGTCACTTGAGTGGGGTCATATATATATATATATATATATATATATATATATATATATATATATATATATATATATAATATCTCCGAACTACAACTAATAACACTTGGATTGCCTTTTTGCCCTGAATCGAACTTTTCCTACAAACAGACCCGAATAGATATTTTTAAATTAAAAGTTACGAAATTTTTTCTAGCTCAACAAATTTCAACCTAAAGTCGCTGAATCTGGAACCAGTGGCATTGGCAATCTACAAGTCAAAGATCTCACCACGATGCAAGTGTTGCAATCTCTTGCCAAAAATGAATTTGATGATCCTATTGGTGAACATGGTTCAGTGGATGATATTCACATGGGTGCGGCCGCATCCAGTCCATTTCGCCTACCTTCTTCATTCTATCCCCTCATGCCTAAAGACTCCATTGATGTTTTCAGTGACCTAGTCATTGACAAATTGAAAGATCTGAACAGTTCTGTCCATTCCAAAACCCGTCATCGAAACTATTGTTTTAAATGCTATTGGACGCTACTGAAAAGGCTACAAAATAACAATGAGGTAATAGTAGTGCTGATAAAGGAGGCAATATTGTCTTATGGCCTAGGACAGAATATCTGGCTGATGCTCAACACCACCTATCAGACTCTAGCTGTTAATGCAAAGTTCCACGTGAACAATTGATCGTAGCCAAGGAAGCTGTACTCAAACATCTCCATCAAGGGAAAAGTCAAGGCCTTTTATCCAAAAATTAGTTTCTTTTACTAACAAATGACCACCCCACAACTCCTATTTTGTACTTCATTCCGAAGATACATAAGGGCTTTTCTCCTGTGCCTGGTAGACCTATTATTTCAGCAAGGAACAACGTCTTGCAGGCTATATCCAAATATGTGGATTTTTTCTTACAAGAGCACATGATGCATTTGCCCTCCATTCAGGATACAGGAGATTTCCTGAGCAAAATTAAGGAAGTTGAGTGGCAGTCCAGCTATCTGTTAATCTCCATGGACATAGCCTCATTATATGAGAATTCACCACACCGATGGACTTGTGGCTGTTCAGTATTTTTTTAATCATAGAGCTCTGTGTTTACATGTGCACAATTGCATGCTTCGTATCATGATTGAAATGTGTTTAAACAACAATTTGTTCCACTTCAACAAGGTCTTATATCACCAAATGAGGGGAGTGGTGATGGGGGTGTGCTTCTCTCCCAGATATGCCTTTTGTTGGTTCAAGTCAAGTCAAGTCAGAAATTTATATAGCGCGCTACATACCCATAGGGTCTCAAGGCGCTTGAGGAAGGGGGAAAATTACTTGTCGAATATCCAAGTTTTAAGTTGCTTTCTGAATGCTAGGTGGTTCTGAGTAAGCCGAAGGTGAGTGGGGAGAGAGTTCCAGGTTTTGGCTGCCAGGTAGGAGAAGGATCTACCTCCCATGGTGGCTTTGTTGATGCGGGGAACAGTGGCCAGGGCTTGGTTGGAGGAACGTAGTTGACGGGAGGGGGTGTAGAAAGACAGTCGTGTGTTGAGGCATTCGGGTCCAAGATCGGAAAGTGCTTTGTGTGCGTGGGTTAATAGGTGGAAGGTAATTCTCTTATTCACGGGGAGCCAGTGGAGGTTTTTCAGGTGACCAGAGATGTGTTCTTTACGCGGGATATCAAGTATGAGCCTGGCTGAGGCGTTCTGGATGCGTTGGAGTTTTTTCTGGAGTTTTGCGGTGGAACTGGCGTATAGGGTGTTTCCGTAGTCCAGGCGACTCGTAACAAGTGCGTGAGTGACCGTTTTTCTAGTTTCGGTGGGGATCCAGCGAAAAGTTTTTTTAAGCATGCAAAGAATGTTGAAGCAGGATGATGAGACAGCGTTGACTTGTCTGGTCATTGAGAGTGAGGAGTCCAGGATGACGCCCAAGTTCCGTGCGTGGTCCGTCGGGATGGGTGCTTTTCCGAGGGCCTCTGGCCACCAGGTGTCGTCCCAGGCGGAGGGGGAGGTACCTAAGATTAGGACTTCTGTTTTGTCTGAGTTCAGTTTCAGACGGCTGTGTTTCATCCACTTGGCTACTTCTTTCATTCCTTCGTGTAAGTTGTTTTTGGCGGTGTTGGGGTTCTTGGTGAGTGAGAGGATCAGTTGGGTGTCGTCAGCGTAGGAGATGATGTTGAGATTGTGTTGGCGAACGATGGCTGCGAGGGGGCTCATGTATACGTTGAAGAGGGTGGGGCTGAGTGATGATCCTTGCCGCACGCCGCAGATGACTTCAGAGGCCTCTGATTTGAAAGGGGGGAGCCTGACTCTCTGAGTTCTTCCGGTGAGGAAGGAGGTGATCCAATTAAAGTGCTTTTCCTTGGATTCCGATGTTACTGAGGCGCTGTAATAGGGTGCTATGGCAGACTGTGTCGAATGCTGCGGAGAGGTCAAGGAGGATGAGGGCGACTGTTTCTCCATTGTCCAGTAGGGTTCGGATGTCGTCTGTTGCTGCGATGAGTGCGGTCTCAGTGCTGTTTGTCTCGGAATCCAGACTGTGAGGGGTCGAGGGATTTGTTGCTTTCGAGAAAGGCGGCAAGCTGATTGTTGACAGCTTTCTCGATGACTTTGGCCGGGAAAGGAAGGAGCAAGATGGGGCGGTAGTTTTTGAGTTCGGTGGGGTCAGCTGTGGGTTTTTTCAGAAGGGCGCTGAGTTCTGCGTGTTTCCAGCTTTCCGGGAAGGTGGCGGAGTTGAGGGAGCAGTTGATGACGTCTCGGAGGTGTGGTGCTATGATAGTCTGCTTTGTTGAAGATGTGGTGAGGGCATGGGTCAGTTGGGGATCCTGAGTGGATGGAGTTCATCAGGCGGATGGTGTCCTCAGTGGAGATTGGGTTCCAGTCGTTAAGGATGTTCAAGGGGGGAGAGGGTCCTGCAGAAGATTGGGTGGGTAGGTCTTCGGGTCGGTTGTCGAAGCTGTTGTGGATGTCTGCAATTTTGTTGTGGAAGAAGGAGGCTAGGGAGTCGCAGAGGGCTTGAGAGGGGGTGATGTCGTTGGAGTTTGCTGATGGGTTGGTAAATTCTTTGACGATGTTGAATAACTCCTTGCTATTGTGGGCGTTGTTATCTAGTCGGTCTTTGAAGGCGGCTTTCTTGGCGGACCGGATTAGTTGGTGGTGTATGCGGGTGGCGTTTTTGAAGACGTCTCTGGTGTTGGAGTTTGGGTCTTTTTTCCATGCTTTCTCGAGGGAGCGGCAGAGTTTCTTGGATTTCTTAAGATCATCGTTGAACCAGGAGGCCTTCTTGCTGCTTAGTTTGTTTTGATGTTTTTTCAACGGTGCTAGGATGTCGGCGCTTTTGGATAGCCATTGGGTGAGGTTAATGGCTGCTTGGTCGGGGTTAGAGGAGTGGACAGGAGGGGTTTGGAGGAGCGATGAAGAGATCTGGTCGCTGGTGATTTTGTTCCAATTTCTACGCAGGGTGGGTTGAGGGTGGTGGTGGATTGTGGGCTTATTGAAGAAAAAGTGAACGCAGCTGTGGTCCGTCCAGTGAAAAGCTGTGGTGTGGCTGAAAGAGACGTAGTTGCTGGAGGTGAAGATAGGGTCGAGTGTGTGACCTGCAATGTGGGTGGGGGAAGTGACAAGTTGTTTAAGTCCAAGGTTTGCGAGGTTGTCCAGAAGGGTGGTGGTGCTGTTGTCATTGCTCTTTTCCAGGTGAAAATTGCGGTCTCCCAATAAGATGTAGTCCTCGGAGGGGAGGGCGTGTGTGGTGATGAAGTCAGCGATATCGTCATTGAATTGCGCCCGGGGGCCGGTAGAGAAGGGTGCCTCTGAGTGTGGTTTTGGGGTCGGTGTGGATCTGGAAGTGAAGGTGCTCGGCGCTGGTAAGGTTGTCATCTGAGCTGGTTGTGATGTGAATGGAATTCTTGTGGACGATGGCGATGCCACCTCCTGTATGCTTGACGCGGTCCTTGCGGATAATCTTGTATCCTTCAGGGATGGCAATGGTGATGTCTGGGGCTGATGAGGCATTCATCCATGTTTCTGTTAGGAAGGCGACGTCTGGTGAGGTGGTGTCTAAAAGATTCCAAAGGTCGATGGCATGTCTGTGGATTGAGCGGGTGTTGAGCAGGATGCATTTTAGGTAGTTGGTGTTGGGTCTCTGTGGCACGTTGGTGGATGAGGAGTTGGTATTGGAGCCGTCGAACTTGCAGGAGTAGCATGAGAAGGGACCATGGGTGTGTCCAGGAGCGGCTTGGACGCAGGTAAGGGAGCGGCCGGAGTTAAGGGCTTGGTGGGAGGAGCACAACCTCAGGTCACAGCACAAAGCAATTTGGGGACACCCATATCAGAGATTACTGCAGATACATCAATGATTTTTTTTGGTATGGGATAGCTCCCGGGAGCAAGCAATGCAATTTGTGTCATCTATTAATGTCAACAGGCTCAATCTCAACTTTACAGCGTCCATTAGCGATCAGAGGGTTGAATTCCTGGATGTTGAATTGTTTGTTAGAAATAATTGCATACAAACTAAGTTACATAGAAAAAGTACAGCAGGAAACTCAACACTCCATGCCACCAGCCAGCATCCCAAACATCTGATACGTACCATACCTTATGGTGAATTCCTTCTCATAAGGAATATATGCAGTCTCGAATCCGATTTGTTTGAGTGTCAACTTGATGCCTTCAATCGCTTTCTCAGGCGTGGCTACAAACACAATGATTTAAAATTGGCTTTGGATAAAGCCAATAGTCAGACTTGTGATTTGTGTTTGGTACCTAAGAATAATTTGACTTTGGACTCTGTTATTCGACTCACTATTGATAAAAAATAGTACAGATAACCCACCTATCCAACTTATTACAGCTTACTGCAAACAACAACAAATCCGTAGGATCATTAATGCCAATGGCCTATTGTCCTAACATATTTGACTTTAAAAACTTTGTTGACAACTGCCCCTACTATAACATTCAGAAGAGCGCCCTCCATGGGGACGATCTTGTTAAATCCAACCCGGAATTAACACTCAAAACTACGTGGCTGTCTAAATCAGGTTTTTTCAAATGCACATCATGCAGAGCCTGTACGTTTGGTGCTAATCGTACTGAATACATGACAGCTTTCAGTAATATTCCGGCCCCCATTAAAGAGCATTTCACCTGTCGGACTGAATTTGCTGTGTACATGTTAGAATGTACCTGCCATCTGAAATACATTACGAATCCAAAAGCTAAAGAATGGTGATGGATTAAACCCAGATCAGTTGACTGGGGGTGAGTGTTTGATTTGCTCAAACGCTCCGTCCATCATCCCCTTTGGTATCGATCTGAAATACTTTTGCAGCACCAAACTGGCTGTGTACAATAGCATTCTGCAGCACTTGCGGGCCATCATTAATTCGGATCCTAATTATCCTGCGGCGCGCCATTTTAAAGCAGTGCATTCCAACAAGAATTGATAACCTGAAATATTCCATACTTGGGGCAGTTCCCGTTTCCATGCATGGTGGCCACAGGAAGAGAAAGTTGCAACAGTTAGTCTTTTTTTTTTATCATGACTCGACGCAAAAATGTCTAACAGGTTTAACACAAGTGAAGACCTACGTAACTTTTTATAATTTTTTATAGTGCTTTTAGCTTTGGTTGGTTTTTAGTGCATCTGATATCGTGTGTTATCGCCCGGGCTTTTTGAAGTTTTAGCTGAGTATTCCTCCAGACTGATACTTGCTGCATATGTATATATTTATATTTCAATATTGCCATCTGGATTATTCTGCTATTTCATTATTGCTGTTTTCTGTATTCTCTAAAGCTAGCTTTTTCTATCTTCTATTTTTTTGATCATATGTTTTAGGTATTATAATTTTAGCCCAGGCTTTTTTTTTTACAAACCAGCACTTGCACTTTCAGTACAACCTGTTGATTGTAGGCGTCCTTACTCAGTCTTTCCTACATTTTGTGTACAATTGTAGGTTTTTGGGTTTGCTTTTTTGCACTTGCACATTTTGCACACAGTTTGTCTGTACATTGCACAAATCAATTGGTCCACCAGTGTTTTGCACATATAGAGTGTACAGCCATCATAAATTCATGATCAACATTGCTTTGTCTTGCCCATTTTACATACAGGATACTATGATACTCTGATTAGGGGAGTATTTTGTAAATTGATACAATCACCTGCTCAAGGTGCACTTGCACTTTTCTTGTTCAATGATGTTTTACACAGAGCAAATATTAGACATTGTTTTTACAAGGATATTTTATCTTGTATATGCAGGTTTTACACATCTCTATATTCTATTCAATTTTAGTATGCATGTTATAAATATGGGCGTGACTTTTTAATCGGATCCATTGTGTTTTTTTATATAAAGAATCACATGTGCAGATCTCATGAATTGCTATTTATAATGCACCCTATTTATACTTGTTCGGAGTAAGGGCTATTTATTGTGAAATTGTCATTCATACTGTAGTCTGTTTACTATGTCCTCACACTATCACCTGACAATCTTATGATCTTTGATTGGTTATACACTGAATATCTACTGTGATTCCTTAACGGAGCGTCATGTGAGCAAGATCGCTGCTAGTGATCGAAACGCATCTGGGCGGACACTGGTCCGATGCACTTTGTGGTGTTATGAAGAAATAATAAAAATCTGCGAATCATCTTATGGAGTCCTGTTGTGGTCCGTACCTGTGCTGTGGATACCGCTCTTGGCAGTAGGGGTAACAGGACTGTTCTGTTGGATATATATATATATATATATATATATATATATATATATATATATAACACTCCACACCTCCTCCGAGGCTGCCGGGACTCTATGACAGCGGTGCACCTCAGGGTCGGAGGTCGCCCTGTCTCAAATCACCAGTTCCCAAAGCACAAAAATCAATTTGTGCCGATGCACTCCGCTCCAAAAAGTTTCGCCACTCCAAATTCGTAGTTGCAGAAAAGAGAGTTTATTTAGCAAAGTTTAAGCATATCGAGTGATGGAACAAACACCCAACGCGTTTCGACAATGAACTCGTCTTGCTCACGGGTAAATTCAATGCAAAATTCACTATGTTAAATAAAGTTCATTCAAAGTTTCGTCACACACCAGTGATATTAACATGAAGAAAGGACTCAACATAAAACATATTTGCAAACAGTGGCCATATTTGAAAGGTGTTCTGTTATGTCTGACCCAACCATGATAACACATTTACTTGTATATGAGTCTGGTTTTTCTCGATTAAAGCAAAGAAAATTATGTATTTACTAGATCAAATAATATATAATCAAGTGTGACTGAAAACATGTTGCAACCATATTGTCGCAGATTTGACATATGTGGTAAATTAAATACAACATATCATTGTGCATGTGTAAAATGCAAGTTTGCAATTTACACAAAACAAAACAGTGATCAACCTAATTATGTTAATGTTAAAAACAGTTAAAGGAGCACATTGCAGGAGGCTCAGCAAGAAATAAGTTAAAAACCAATAGTACAGTAAGCAATAATATTCACACAATGCAGCATCAAAAATTGGTCATGGACGAGATCAGTCACCCAGATGCCAGGCTAGCTCCTCTTCGGAGTTAAGCCCCCTGGGCATCTTTGTGTCTAAGTCCATTATATACCGGCTCTCCGATTGTCGCAATTTGCGTATCCTATCACCTCCTCTTTGCATCGGGGGGATACGGTCAATAACAAAGAACTTTAACAAATTACGATTACTTTTGTGTAGTTCTTTGAAATGCCTTGCAATCGGAGAGAGTTGATCTTTGTTTTGGATTGCCCGCATGTGTTCGAGAATACGTTTTTTTGCTGGGAACATCGTGCTCCCAACATACTTCTTAGCACACGGGCAAACCAAAACATAGATGCAGTAATCTGACAAACAGGACAAATGTTTATTGATGGTTCTGTCTTTGTCTATCACTGGAAAGTGGACCTTTTTAACATTGGAGCTAAATTTGCACGCCTTACAGGCCATGCACGTGAAAAAGCCTTCAATGTCAGATTTCTTATTCTTAGAGGAGCTAATATCATTTTTGCTCAGCTTGTCTTTTAATGAATTGGCCTTGTGGTATGTAATGTCTGGATTGCATCTCAGAGCATCCTCAAGTGTAGATTCGGTACTGAGAACTTTCCAATGTTTTCTCAGACTTTTTTGTACTTGCCATGATTTTGAGTGATAACGAGATACATATCTAACTATGTTCCCCTCTGTTACAGGTTTTTCTTTCGGTGTTAAAAGTTCAACCTGATTGATTTTGCTAGCTTTTTCAAATGCTTCATTGATGATATTAGCCTGGTAACCTCTCTCAATGAACCGTGCAGTCATACATTTCCCTTCCTCAGCAAAATCATGTTCAGAACTGCAATTCCTCCGTGCCCGGAGGAATTCGCCAAATGGTATACTACGGACAAGGGATTTCGGATGGCCACTGTCTGCATGTAGCAGGGTGTTTCCAGCAGTCTCTTTTCTGAAGAGTTTAGTGACAATTTTCCTATTCGATACCTGGACAGTGAGATCTAAAAATTCCATGGTACAATCACTAATTCTCCCCTCTAGAGTCAGGTTCTGATTATTTTGATTAAGTACCTGAATACATTGTTCAGCCAGACTTTGTGAACCATCCCAGATGATAAATAAATCATCTATATATCGCAGCCAGATTTTCACATGGCTGCGATACAGATCTTTAGTCCGGGCCACTTGCTGCTCCCAGCTTGCCATGAATAAATTGGCAAAACTGGGAGCAAAACAAGTTCCCATCACTGTCCCCTGTCGTTGCCTGTAGTAGATATCATTGAAGACAAAAACATTGTTTTCCAAACAAAAGGTCATCTGAAGCAACATCTCAGTATGATTCAAGAAAGAGATCGATCGAGCTTTCAAAAACTGACGACAGGCTTGTATGCCATCAGCATGGTCTAATCAATGTATATAGACTACACACATCTAAAGTAATCAATAGGTAGCTGTCTTTCCAGTATATATCCTTGATCCTGTTGATAAAATCTCTGCTATCTTTCAGATAGGAAGGAAGTTCTTCTACAAATGGACGCAGGAAGTAGTCTATATATTTGGAGGTTTTCTCTAGCAGGGAACCCATAAAGGAAACGATAGGTCTACCCGGAGGTTCCACAGGATTTTTGTGAAGTTTGGGTAAAAGATCTAAAATCGCAACTTTTGGGTTGCGATTAAGTAGAAATGAATATTCGTTCCACTCCAAGATACCTGCTGTATGCCAATTTTTTAACATCTCATAGTACAATTTGTTAGAACATTCAATTCTGTCTAATGTGGTCACTTCATAGCAATCTGAACAGTTTCGTTGACGCATACCCTCCTGTATATATTTCACAGTATCCAAGATAACAACATTCCCCCCTTTATCCGACTGGCGGATCACAATTGAGGGGTCACATTCTAAGGCACGTATTGCCAAACGTTCAGATTTGCTTAGATTGTCATTAATCCAATGTTTCTTTTTGGCCATATTCTTCAAATCATTCACCACAAGAGTCTCAAATGTATCAATGCCACAAGGTGGTAAGGTAGGGTTAAAGATGGAATTAGGTTTAAAAGTATTTGGGGAGTTCATGTTAGTATTGAAGCCCAAAGATACCGCATTGAGAGTTCCTTCTTCCAGATCATCATTTTCCAATAGTTTCAGTGTGATCAATGTTTCGATCTCCCCTATAGTTTCACAAGCAGGTGGTATATTAACAGTATCTTTAACAGTTCCCTTAACTTTAAGTTTGTACCACTTGTGTAGTCTTAGTTTTCTGGTAAAACTGAACAGATCAATGCGTTCTTGGGAATAACAAAGGTTGGAGGTAGGACAGAAGGAAAGACCATATTGTAAAACATTAAGTTCTATACTGGAAAGTAAACGGGAAGATAAATTTACCACATTTCTGTGGTTCATTTTCCGCGTTTTTTCTGACCCCGTGTTTCCACTCCCATTGGGGTTGCTTTTGTTTTGCCGCCTTCCTCCTCTCCTGGTTTGTTTCTGGATTGCGTGGCCTCTCCTCCATCTCTGCCTCTTCCTCTTCCACGAAAGCTTTTGCCCTTCCCCCGACCTCTGTCTATCTGCCAATTTTGTTGTTGAGCTGATTGGTTTATCAAGCGGAATTCCTCCCAAAAATTTGACAGTTTCGGAGGATTTGTTCCAACAGATGTTATACCGTCCTCTGAGACGTCACTCTCACTGACTTCCCCATCACCTTCATTACCCACTTGTATCATATCCAGATTGGCTTGGATACCTTTCCTTTTCTTGTTGTCATATTTGCGGCTAAATGTGAAAATACGGCCAGACTGATGATCAATCTTGTCTCTAGTAAATTTTCTTTCTTTTTTGGCCACAATTTCATCTTCATGTTTCGAAATTCTTTTTGTCTTATCTTCCATTTTGTTATTGAAATTCTCAGTTGTATCTTCTTTCTCAATTTCGTTTTTTAGTTCTGCAATTTGTTTAAGTAATGAAAGTCTATCTTTCCAAGCGTGTTTAATCAATATCGACAGCATTCTATTAGAACAATCCATGAGGTTTTCCGCCCACTCTTCTGCCAGCTCTATATCTGGCTCTTCATAGGAAGGGGCAATTAGGATTCTCAAGCCCCTAGGAACCCTCTTTTCCTCTTGATATTTTTCAAGTGTTATCGCTTCCCACCAACGTGACACTTCTTTGCGAATCAATTTCTCTAACTTTTGATATTTATTGGCTATTGAATTGGGAGTCGTAGAATGTTCCTTGTTCGGTAGCTGCTTATCGTTTTGTAAAAACATAGACTGTGCTCTGAGCCTCCTGCGGGGCTCCATTTCATCATCCATCTTACTTGATATCGTGGGTGCAAATGCACCTTTTATTTATGCATTATTAAATCTATAATTGTTCTCTTCTGCAAACCAAAATGTTATTGCTTCATGTTATGTGGCATATATTGGAGGTCCCAATTGCCGAATCTCAGTTTAAACTGTACACCGGAGAAAGGGCAGGGAAAAGTAGCGTTACAGCTGCAGCGCCTTTGCAATAGGCTGTAAGGTATGTTCACACACAGCCACGTTACAAGTTGTTGCCGATACTAACAATTTTAATGAGAACAGAATCTCAAAGTGGATCGAAAAGTCAGTGTAATACGACGAGATAACGTTTTTTGTAGAACTCACCCTCAAGAAACCTGAACCGGCCGTGTCCCAAGAAACCACTCGTAATCAGCTCCCCGGATCTTTCGCCGTGAAGGGTTTCAGGTTAAAGTTCCAATCTCGTCAAACTGAGTCCGCTTTTAATCGCCGCTTCTGGAAACCAATACCAAACAAAGCGCTAAGTAGCGCGGTCAACCGGCTTGCTTACAATAAACACTCCACACCTCCTCCGAGGCTGCCGGGACTCCATGACAGCGGTGCACCTCAGGGTCGGAGGTCGTCCTGTCTCAAATCACCAGTTCCCAAAGCACAAAAATCAATTTGTGCCTATGCACTCCGCTCCAAAAAGTTTCGCCACTCCAAATTCGTAGTTGCAGAAAAGAGAGTTTATTTAGCAAAGTTTAAGCATATCGAGTGATGGAACAAATACCCAACACGTTTCGACGATGAACTCGTCTTGCTCACGGGTAAATTCAATGCAAAATTCACTATGTTAAATAAAGTTAATTCAAAGTTTCGTCACACACCAGTGATATTAACATGAAGAAAGGACTCAACATAAAACATATTTGCAAACAGCGGCCATATTTGAAAGGTGTTCTGTTATGTCTGACCCAACCATGATAACACATTTACTTGTATATGAGTCTGGTTGTTCTCGATTAAAGCAAAGAAAATTATGTATTCACTAGATCAAATAATATATAATCAAGTGTGACTGAAAACATGTTGCAACCATATTGTCGCAGATTTGACATATGTGGTAAATTAAATACAACATATCATTGTGCTTTGCATTGTCATCTCAGGCTTTGCTAGTTTATCGTGACATAGTCTATTTATATTTTATGTTCTTCTAGAACCAAACGACCTTAATCAATTGTTTCATAAATACGACAGTGATATGCACTCTAATTATGACAATGGGAAGCTAGCATGTTAGCGGAACTCGCTGTCGTATTTTCAATACCTTTAGTAGGCTGCTTTCACAGTTCTGGCAGGATGATTAAAATGGAAACGCTGTGCCTCGAAGTTCCACATAGTTGTGACCTTCAGCCTCTGCCTGCTTAAAGGTATTTAATTGAAGACATGCATGAATAACAAACGAACATTGGAACTTACTTAAAGTACATGAACTTTAGCGCACTAAGGACTTCAAATCCCATGAAGCATCAGGAGGCTTGTAAGTAGGGAACGCCCACTGAGGGATTTGCATTTAATAAACCGGATATACTAATTAGTGTGCTCATCCAGTGTTGTTTGTGCAGCCCATGAAGAAGGGGCCAGGTGGCCCTGAAACGCGTCCGCACATTGATAAAATGCAGAGCATGAAGGCAAGATGGAATATACATGCTGGAGAGCAGAAACGCTGTTGTGTGCTCTGAGAATGCTACATGGCAATTTGTTGAATATATATATATATATTCTCCTGTAATGGCTGCTGGCAAAATTTTTCTCATGTTGCTGGCAGCCAATCCGAGCACTCGATCTCTCAGGAGTTTGACTCTTGCAGGAGTTAGATGGTCCAAGGTAAAGAAGACTCCCTGGGCCAATCAGAAAATGCTATTTTTAAATTTACGCTCCTGCAAGAGTCAGACTCTCGCGAGCCCGGCTGACAAAATATACAATTGTTTTTGACCCTTACCTTCACAAAAGCTACTGAATGGATTTACTTCCGATTACAAAAAGTACAATCTAAGGACCAAGATCTAGCCTCCTGCAGAATTTGCTGTAATTCAGTTCAGCAGTTTTTTCTATAACCGGTCTTAAAGAAGTCTATGGCAAATGCATGGGTATTTTATGTTTTGGGAACTCCCTTTTTTCTCGGCCCCCATCACCCTGAAACTTTCCAGGAAGGAGCTGAGGTGAATGAACTTTTTTTTTGGAATGTTTTTTGAGGATTTGTCAAACGGGGCCAAAGTTATTAGCAAACCAAAAAACGTTCCATCTATAGAAAAGCAAACTAAACTATAACTACTTATATCATGCATGAATCATATCTCTATTGGAATTCCAGAAGTGAAGATGAAGAAAAGAGTAGGCAAACCTGTGCAAGTGAATTAGTAGTGATAAGTCCCTTCCTTTCCTCTTGTGAAAAGACACAAAAAAAGGAAAAAATTAGCATATAAGTGCTCAGTTAAAACCACTTAGAGTAAGTCAATACAAACAAACCGTATAAGTGTCATGCTCATTGCGGATGAAGGAAAGAGGTTATGATAGTTTAAGAAGAAAGGTATAGGGGTAAAAGAATCATTCTTCTTTCAGGTGAATTGCTAATTCTCATCTTGGTTTAACCTTCCCGGGATTTTGGTTTGGAAGTCCACTATATATTTGGACTCCTTTTTCCTGAGTTTCAGGGTCAGGTCACCACCCCCGTGATCCTTGTTTAGCTGCTCAAAGGCACAGTATGTCAGTTGGGATATATCTGAAAAATGTTTGTCCTGAAAGTGTCGAGCAACCATGTATTTGGGATCTCTATTGTTGATGGCACTCATGTGTTAGAAAATTCTCTTCTTGGCCATCAAGGTGGTACTGCCTATATACCAAAGTTTACAAGGCCACTCTATGATGTAAATTACAAAGTTAGTACTGCATGTGAGACATTGTATGATAACCTTGGTGACTGGCCCACGTCTAATTTTTTTGTGCATCAGACTGTTCTTACAAGCCTTACAGTGGCCGCAGGGAAAAAACCATGTAAATGTCTGTTAATTCCAATGACTGTGGTAATGTCACTGCGTACCATCATGTCTCTGAGGCTGCGTCCTTTCCTGTACGTGATGCGGGGTCTATCTTCTTTGTAGTCGCCTACACTTGTGTCACTCTTGAGGATATCCCAGTTTTTTACTAGAATCATCTTGACCTTGCTGGCATCGCCATCAAATGTAAGAATAATCCTCGTGCCCTCATCAATGTGTTCTGTCAGAGTTTCTGTCCTGTCTGCTAGTGTCTCCGGTCTACTGATCCCCTCAGCTCTATCACTGGCCCTTCTGAAGACCTAGTTCGGGTAACCTCTTCTGAATCTGTTCAACATGATCTCACGTTCATGTTGATAAGCTGTCTCAGTTCCGTTTGGCTCTTAATAGTTACCCATAGTGGATGCGCCACTTGAGGGTCTCTGGGTGACTACTAAGGGCATGTAATAGGCTGTTGCCAGCTGTGGTTTTGCGAAAAAGCTCAGTGTGGATGGTACCCTGCCTGAGGTCAATCTTGATATCGAGATACTCCACTGTGGTTGTATTGATCTTGCCTGTAAGTTGAATGTTGCGATTGTTATCATTACGTTTTCTGATGAAATCAGTCGCAAGTAGTTCAGTGCCTCTCCAAATGATGAAGAGATCAATATTGTATCTGAGCCTGACCTCAACACGCCCTAGGTCTTTGGTAAGCTCAGGGTTCATGTGCAGGCCTTCTTCCCACTGGCCCTTGAACAGGTTGGCAAAGCTGGGAGCAAAGCGGATTTCTAGCCGGTATACTCTGCCCGCATGTGCACCACCTCCCATGGGTCCTTCAGTTCCAGAAGTTGCAATAATGAAAAGAATATATATGTATATATATTTCTCTTTATAGCAAGATGCTGCCAGAGAGCTATGCGTGTCACGTCTTTTCTGTCCCTATGGTTTCTCAAAGGGGTTAACAAACATACAAATCCTTTCAACAGAGGTAATCTGTGAGATTTCATGTAACAAAATACCGTGTTCCAGGGTTTAAAACCTCTGTGAAAAAAGAATACCACCTTTAATTGCCTACTGGCTGTAACATATGTATTACTTATTAAATTGGATAAGTTAATAGGACCTTTGTCTATTAGCACTAGTTTTACACTTACTTGAAGTCTATCCCTGCAATGTTATGTTTAAGAATTTTCTTTGTCCCTTTGCTTATTAATTCTTATCTGCTTGCTCTTCCGCAAAATTCAAATATAGGTGTGATGATATGGTGATTTCATTGACAATGAATGACGAAATATGAATTTTATTGAGAATTGAAAATGGACAAGAAAAGGTACTTCATTAGAAACTGGCACATTGTGCAATATGCGTGTATAATCGTGGCGATGAGTATTACACTGTTTTTTATATTCTGTATTATTCCTATGCTGATATTTATGATGGTGTTTTAATGAGACCTTTTGTAGACTAACACTTGAATTTGTTTTGTGTTCACTCAGTTTGATTTTTGCATGGACTAATTATTTGGTTTACGCTATTGTATTTACTGTGTTAGGTTTTGGATGCCATTTACTAACTCCCCCTTTCTGAATTGAAATTTTAATATAGCTTTTTATTTAGTTTTACAAAATTGGCCTTTTCCCGGCTACTTAAAACAACGTGGTTTTCTCACTATTTATGCACCTATGCAGGATACATTCATTAATGGACTTTGTAGTGACATTGTTCCCATTTCAAAATGGCGATTAGTTTCTTCTGTTGTCTTGCACTTTCCTTGGAGATAACAATAGTATTTTCAGTGGCTGAAACTGCTTTGCGTTCCGTTTTTTGGTTTTGGATTACCCCTGTTGAGTCTGTTTTTCCATTATATTGTTTATTTAGAATATTTGCTCATATTAGTGATTATGACATATTCCATCATGGAGGTCGCCTTTCAGCTCCTCCAATTAGACCTACCTTTAATGCTGCATACGTCCTAGCGCTACATATTCATGCTCCAATATGGCGCTGATACAACACGACACTTTCCAAACACTCGTGCCGGACTACACTGCGACTTAGGCGAGCTCTTTGTGTTTCAATTTCTATGTTAAACTTCACTACAAGTCTTTGGTTTTGTTTATGATATTGAATTTATGCTTTGACCTGTGAGAACATGTGGAGTCGTGCACCTCAATGTTGACTCAGTTATACACAATGATTTTTGGTACGGTTTTAAGTGTCCCGGATAAATAAAGAGATTTTTACACATCCTAATATATGGCTTATGTATAGGCATTTAACCCTTTTCTTGAATAGTTTGAAAAATACGAGTAGTTTTTGATATCGTGTAGGTTTCTTAGGCTTTGAATTAACATTCGTGTCGTTTAATATTATCAGCAACATATGTTATCAATACTTGGGTTTTGACAAAAGTTAGAGAATCCTTGACTGACGTGGGAGTTTTGTTCCTTCTTCTTAACTTCTAAAATCACTATGTTCTATATACATGAATACGTTGGAGATAGGCTCTGACTGCACCTTTGCAGTTATTGTAATATTAATGCATAACGAGTTATGAGCAGATAGCAGATGATTTTTAAAGATATTGGAATCCATATATTCAGTACTTAGTTGCTATGTTGTATCATATTAGTTCACATGATATTTGGAATCACACTGATGGTTTTCCTTTTGTGATTAACATCAGGTTCGTTGGGGCACTGTCGTTACTCTGAATATTTTTGCATTTGGTTGATCCACCATACCACGAGCCTCTTGAATTACTAGTGAGTTACCTTAGAATTTCTTTACGTTTTTTTTAAACTCAAATCTCCAATGCCACACTTATGTTTGTGTTTGGTATTTTCGGCCTTTTAGATACTTTTCATCATACTGATATTATAGAGACTTATGCTTCAATATAGAAATATATCGTTACGAATAGGTGAATGTTCGGCTATGGCATCCTCCTCTTTCCTTTCGCTCAAACCTTCCTTTATTGAGCACTTTATCTTCACAATCTCTTCATATTTGAAGCACAATACAAGGTGGTGATTGGTGATGGAAATGTGATTTTTTTACTATCTTTGTCACTACATATACACTTTCAATAAATTTTGCCTTAACATCTGGCACCTGCTAACATTCACTTTTGGTATAGGCCTTTTTGCTCTTGGCCTTTTTGATCTAATGTGTTCTTCTCTGAGAAGGATTTCAGCCATTTTTGTTTATTTCACTCTGATGACACATATGGATCTGTTTATGTCATGTCTGTGCTGATTGACAATGTTATCCTCTACCTTTTCTGATCATATTTATTGTGATATTCTAGCCCTGAGGAAGTCTGTGACTTATACCACTGAAGACGAAACACATGTTGGCGGCTAGGATTGTTTCTGAAGAACTACTATACAATAAATGAAGATAAGAAGACCGTCTCGACCGTGATTTATTAAGGACTTTACTGACTGTTGTTGCAAGCTCAGGATATATCTGTGTGTTTGTACTTAATAAATTGGCCCTATTAAACAGATCAGACTTCTGGTGTCCGAAATACCTTCTCCTATTGAACTAATCAGTCCTATAACGTTTAGCATTAGCATGTCACCATAACCAACTGAGACCTATTTGTTGGGACTAAGCTTTCCCTCAAGGCAACCATCAGGTATACAGTAATACATTTACAAATATGTACAAAATTAAATATGTCAAAACAATATAAATCCCAATAAGGATTATTTTAGTGCACCTCTTCTATCCTTTCAGTTTGCTCCATCAGGTCAAAACACAAAACCCCTTTCCTACTACAGTAATCATGGAACAAAATTCCCAAAGAGTAATAATAGTCAGTCGTTAACACATGCTTTTTACAAAAAGTTCATCAAGCATCCTGTCTGTCATAACGTTTCCTAATAAACAGATCAAACTTACGAAACCTGGTATAACTTTTCACAGTGAACCCATACGGCCTACAGACTTTACCATTGGCTTGACACCCTAACCAAAGCAGACCTATTCAAGTGCACATAAACTGGCAACCATCATGCATACAGTTATAAAATTACAAATAGGTAGAAAAATATTGGTGCAAAAAAGTATACAAAATCTCTCAATAGACCTTAACAAGAATCATCACAGTGAAAAGCCTCAAGGCAAACTGGCTGGTGGTTGCCCAACATCTAAACCTTTAACTTTCATGTTAATCCATGATATTACATGTAACAAAATACCCTACTAGAGCCTGTAACACAGTCTGATAATCCACTTGGAAAGCCCTAGTGGCATTAACATGTTTTTTGCACAATGAAGAAGTTAGGCTTACTGCCTTTGTCATAACTTTTCATAATTAGCAGATCGACCTATGTCTTCGGGCATATTTTGTCCCATTTCACCATTCAGACCACTTCCCTATTACTATAACCAACTCAGGTTCACTGTTTTGAGCATAAGCTTTTCCACAAGTCAACCATCAGATTAAAATCACAAAGGTATACACGACTGGGGGCGTGGCCAACTGCCGAGCATGGCGGCAGCTTAACTCGGGAGCTCCACAAGGCTGACCGGCCCGCGCACTTATCCGTAAGTCCATCCGCACATTAACCCGCCCGAAGGAGTGAAGTCGGCTCGGGGAATCAAGCGGCACACGCTGATCTGCCCCCGGCGAGAATCCGACAACAAGAAGTGCTCCGTTCGGCGAAGGCGTAGTGGGGCCTCCGCCTGCCCAGCAGCACCGGCCTGGAGTGCTGGACGTACCCGACCGGAAGTCCACCTTACCCGGCCGGAGGGCATCGACTCTGACCGGCACCCACGTCCCACCGCCAACAGAAAGGTACCAGCGCGAATTGTAAACAGCGCGGCAGCCAGCGGACTCGAAAACGGCTGCTGCGCCAGGGTCTGGAAGATAGTTCCTCCTACACACGGAGTGGGCGCCCTCGAGGGCTGAAGCGTCCCTGCCCTGTGGCGGAGCCATCTTGGGACTACGCAACCGGTCAGGCATCCCACACGCACGACAAGGTAGGGCGAAATGCGCCTAAGACCACGCAGCCCGCCCGCAGCCTGGTGAATAGGACTCTGGCCTGAGACTGCGTGGGGAGAGGACGGTACTCGCAGCCTGGCAGCAACTGCGACGAAGGCGCCCATAACGACATGGAGAGCGGCAGTGCATGAGAGGGAGAGTCGGGCTTGGCGGCTCGGTCACACCGATACTACAACCCGATTGGAGGGGGAACCACCAAAATCAAATGCTACCTGCGAGGTGCCCATAGCCCAGACACCACCAGCGGCGCATCGCAGTCCCACACCGAGGCATACTGCAGCGGCCACGGAGGGAAGGACCACGCACGGGGTGGGACACTGAGACTGACCCCCAAACGGACAGAGACCCAGGCTGGACATCGAGGGGCTACAGTGCACTGTGGTCCGGGCTCCTGCGATCTACGACAACAGCGCCTACCCGGGGAATAGTGAGATCAGTGGGAGGCTGGACCTGGAACCACTGGAAAGACCGGACAATACAGAGCCAAACACAGCACTATGGCAGGCAAAAACACGAGGAGTACAACGACGCAAGCGAGGCTTGATAAATTTGCGTATACCCAGGGTGGCCACTCACAAGGGCCTGGGCGTCACTCCACTGGTGCATCTACAGACACGAACGGGGCTGGGAAAGTTACACTGGAAGACATTATGAAAACCCTCACTGAGGGCCAGGCGACAGTGGGCACCATTTCCTCCGAAGTAAACCTGCTGAGAGCAGACTTTAAGAAGATGTCAGAGAGGGTATCCCAAGTGGAGGTGGTCACAAAGTCACTCATCGAGGACACCTCGATCTACAGGTAGCGATGGAACGACTGGAAAAGACCACCAAGCAACTGCAGGAAAAGCTGGATGACCAGGAGGGGCGCTCTTGAAGAAACAACGTCCGCATCCTAGGCCTTCCGGAATCGGAAGGGAAGGGCGCCATGGACCTATACATCGAAGACCTTATCAAAACCAAACTGCAGCCTAAAGGCCTGTCCAACTTCTTCTCTGTCGAGAGGGCACACCGGGTCCCTGGGGGTGCGGCCAAACCGGGAGCCGCGCCGCGGCCGGTGCTGGCTAGACTCTTCAACTTTAGGGACAGGGACGCCATTCTGCAGGCGGCAAGGGTGGCACCACCTGTGAAAGTTCAAAACTCTACTCTGGCCTTCTTCCCAGACTATACGGCTGAGGTGGCCAGACGCAGGAAGTCCTTCACTGAAGTGAAAAAGACGCTACGTGACAGGGGTCTGCCCTATTCGATGCTCTTCCCCGCCAAATTGCGGACTGTGGCTGAGGGGAAGACGTGGTTTTTCGACACGCCTGAGGTGGCACGAGAGTGGCTGGATGGTTGGAAGCCGGTGGGCAAACCCCAGCGCCCGTACAGGGACCGCCAAGACCGCCGCAACGAGAGGACAACGGAACACCGGGCAGCCAGCCCGACAACTGAACAGGGCGCCGCCGCGGGATTGGACTCTGATCTTGACAGGGACCCGTTTGATTCCGGTCAGCCTAGCAGGGGTTGACTGCCTGAGCTATATGAGAGATGACACAAACACAGCCCTTGGGACTTCGGGCCGATGGAACTGAGTAGGGCGGGCACTGGCCGGTGCCTGTAGGGGACTCACCAACCCCACGAGCAAGTAAGAATAGATAGGGAGGGGACTAAGCACTCTGCCAAGTCGGGGATGCGGGCAGGGACTTCGTCCGTGGAGCAGGGGAGCAGGGAGGGGGTGGGGGGGGGGAAAGTTGTACTGTTAAAGTTAAAGTTATGGTTACTGGTCATCACTATGTTTGTACGAGGCACAGTTACATTGCTAGCCGCCAGCGCCAGGTACCCCGGCGCACAGCTCATCACACTGGCTTCACCACACTACTACATATTGGCATCATGGGTTGTAAACCCAAATGGCACAACAAGCACAAGCAGCACCCACTGAGGGCGCCCCTGTAATGACAATAGTGCCCCCACTGAAACTGCTTACATGGAACGTCAGGGGGCTGGGGGATAAAATTAAGCGCGGTTTGGTACTGAAACCATCAAACGCCATGGATCTGACCTGGTACTACTTCAGGAAACACATTTGACGAGGACCACCTGCAAAGCGCTGAACAGGCGTGGCTACACCATGGCAGTACACGCTGAATTCACCACAGGCTCCAGAGGCACTGGGATACTCCTCAAGAAAAACTCATCCTTTTTGGTTACTAGCCACAAGACGGACGACCAGGGGCGTTTTGCGGCACTCTCTGGCCAGTGGGAGGGGAGGACCCTCAATGTGGTATCTGTGTACATCCCCCCGGCGCTTCATTCTACAGCACTGCCAGCTCTTGGGCAGTTTCTCATCGACCTCCCGGAGGGTGATATGATCATTGGGGGGGGCTTCAATGCTATAACAGACCCCTTACTAGACACCTTTCCCATACGAGATCGCCAGAGGGGGACTGCCGCGCTTCGTGGATTCCTGACTGCCCTGGGCCTCACGGATGTGTGGCGTCATTTGAACCCCACGGCGAAGCAATACACACACTACTCCGCCCCCCACGATAGCCTTTCACGCATTGACTTCTTCTTCTTTCTAGGGGTGGGACTGGGTTCCATAGACAGGCTGGAAATTCTACCGAGAGGCATTTCTGACCATTCCCCGATATCCCTTCACCTTACTACCAAAGAACAGAAGCGCGCTAGAGTGTACCCGATATATCCCAACTATCTGCAGATTCCTGGTGTCCGGAAAAAACTTAAATTGACTACAACACACTACTTTAACGAAAACATGGGCTCGGTCACCTCACCTTCGGTGCTCTGGGAGGCGTACAAAACGGTCCTACGCGGGGCATCCATATCGGCAATCACTGGGCATAAAAGGGAATCCAGAGCTGAACTTGCAAATTTAGAATTGGCACTGCACACAGCAAACACTGCCCACATGACAGACCCCACCCCTGACACCGCGCATGAGTTACAGCTCCGACAGCAGCAGCACCAAGCGCACCTCACCACGGTCACTAAGGGGCACCTAGCAAACACCGCACACCGCATATATGATGTGGGAGATAAGGCAGGGAAAATGCTGGCGTGGTTGGACAAGAGGGGCGGCAGTACCAAGGGGATACAACGCCTATATGATGCTGAGGGCCAGCTGCGGACTCACCCGGAACAAATAGTACACACCCTAGCGCGCCACTTCCAGGGGATATACACACCGACACGATCGGTCACGGAACAGGAGGCCCTGGCGTCGCTCGGAAACATTCCTATCCTTGTGCTCGCTCCTGAAGCACAGCAGGAACTAGATACAGACCTGACAGAGGGAGAGATCCAATTAGCGATACAGGCACTGCAGTCCGGCAAGGCTCTGGCTCCCAACGGAATACCTGTGGAATGGTATAAGGCAATGGCCTCGGTGCTGACCAAGCCTCTCTTGGACATGTACAATGAGAGCGTGGAGAAGGCGCTGCTTCCGCTCGACCAGCGCACGGCCACAATCGTAGCCATTCCCAAACCAGCCAAGCCGCCGACAGACTGCGCCTCGTACCGGCCCATTTCTTTGCTCAATACTGAAGCGAAGATCTTGGCGAAACTCCTGGCCAGTCGTCTGACCCAGCATCTGAGTACCCTGATACACCCCGATCAATCGGGCTTCATGCCTCACAGGAGCACAGCGCTGAACCTACGGAGGGTGCATGGGGTGCTGGCGCGGGCGCATCTTCTTACAGACCAAGCTGTGATACTTTCCCTAGACGCCAAAATGGCGTTTGACCTGGTGGAGTGGGAGTACCTGTTTGCTGTCCTGACCCGAATGGGATTCGGCCCAAAGTATCTTGCATGGGTGCGACTGCTCTACACCTTGCCGGTTGCGCAGGTGGTTGCGAATGGTCACATATCGTCAACCTTTCCACTGGGACAGGGAACCAGACAAGGATGCCCGCTATCGCCCCTTCTATTTGCATTAGTGCTGGAACCGTTGGCAATCATGCTTAGAGCGACGCCACTATTCCGAGGCATCACTTGGGAGGAAGGGTGGGAGGACAAAGTCTCCCTATATGCGGACGACATGCTGATCTACATGATCAAACCCAATGAGGGGGTCCCTGCCCTGTTGGCTCTCTGCGATGAACACGGCAAGGCTTCGGGCTACACCCTGAACTGGTCCAAGTCCGTACTTTATGTACTCAAGGGCCCGGGTCCAGTGCTGCCAGCCGAATGTCCCCTAAAGATAATAACCACCTCATTTAAGTACCTGGGTATTTTTGTGTCTGCCGATGCTGCGGACTTCTATACCGAGAACTTGCGGCCGCCTCTGACACGCTTGTGTGCAGACGTCAAATACTGGGCTACACTACCGCTGACCCTCCTAGGACGAGCGGCACTCTATAAAATGATGGCTCTCCCAAGGTTTCTATATGTGCTTGAAAACTCCCCGTATGTGGTGAGCCCGCGATACTTCCGACAGGTCGCGGCATTGGTTTCCAGTTTGCTATGGAGCAATGGCCCAGCGCGAATAGCGCAGAATAAATTGGTAAAGAGCTGGTACGAGGGGGGGATCGCACTGCCCAATCTCCAACTATATTACTGGGCGTCCCAGCTTAAGATTATTAATCACTGGATCCACGTCACACGGGAGGACCCCGCGTATAAGGCGGACTGGTCACAACTGGGGACTGAAGGCATGCTTTCAGTGCTATACAACTACCCGCAAGTAATGACCCTACTTGGCCCAACGCTTCATACGGCGACGCTATGGCATGCAGCACAATCACGTCTGGGGTGGAAGGGTAAAATCACCAGGTTAACTCCATTGTGGGACACTAAAACACTGGGAAACCTGCGGACATGTAAGGGGTTCGCACGATGGGATACCATAGGGATCTCGGTGGTTGGGGACCTTTGGGACAAGGGCACGGTTGTTCCTTTCCTGCAGCTCCAACAGCTATACGGCCTGGGCCCCTCTGAAACATACCGGTATGTGCAAATCCGACACGCTCTGTTGCAGGCACTCCCACCTGACACCACACTCCCAGAATCGTCACCACTGGAAGACAGGTTACTGACCGAATTTATGGAACAGAAGGCGACCTCACTCACGTACAAAAAACTGATTAACAACCTGCCAGACCCCACGCAGAATCTTAAAGAGAAATGGGTGGGAGAACTGGGTGAAATGGATGATACGGAGTGGAACGAGGCGCTTGCCTCACCGCGAGAGGTGGGCATTTCGGCCAGATTCCGCCTAGTGCAGCTTAAAATTTTACATCGCACCTACTACACCCGCACACTACTTTACAGAATACAAAGGGCACCACACCCGTACTGCCTCAGGGGATGCGGGGAAGAGGGAACTCTGCTCCACACGCTATGGGAATGTCCTCAGATCCGGGAACTCTGGAGGCAGATTATGCGCACAGTCTCACAGGCCGTCAAAGTATCTGTCCTGCCGGAACCCCGTAAGTGCCTGCTGAACATTTGGGACCCTACAGACCTAGACAGGTATGGACAACTATGGGTCACGCTGGCGGTGACAGTGGCCAAACGAGACATTGCACAGAGGTGGGGTGCCCCGGAGTTGCCAACGGTAGCAGGGTGGATAAGGAATATGGACCTCCTAATGGTAAAGGAAGGAGCAGTTTATGTGTTACGGGCATGCCCCCGCAAATGGAATAAGGTGTGGACGCCATGGAACAAATATAGGGGAGAACCATGTGAGCCCCTGCCGGAGGGTGAGGACTCGGACTCAGAGGAAGACGAAGACTAGCCGAAAAGGGTATGCTAGCACAATGATGGGGGAAGCCGGGAGAATGCGGGAACGCAATACTACCTTAGGCGCAATGTTGAACAAATGTGCCTGCAGAAGACTGTCTGTGGATGAACACACTCAATTGCTCAATGATGACCATAGTTGGGTTTTAATGTTTTTGTTTTTTCTAATACTTCACATTGTTAGTCTCAGATGAATATATCAGAAATGTACTGTCAGGGAATGACTTATGGACAAGAAGCGGAATTGTGCCACGATCTGAATATGCTTGTTACTCCTAACAGCTCCAATACATGACCGTGGCGGACATTGATAGTTAAGAACACACGATATGTTTTGTTCATTTCTCCTGCTTACACATACTAATGATATGTAAATGCACCTAACGAATGAAAGTATGACTATCTCTTTTGAACTCCTGACAATAAAGAATTTATAAAAAAAAAAAAAAGTACACACGACTACAGTTACCTAAGCAAAATACTAGCTCCCCATAAATGGCCTAACAAGGATTACAATCGTGCAAATCTTTTTATATCACGTTTGTCTCGAGGTAACTAACACCAAAACCATTGTCTATTAAATCTGTGAGATTCCATTTAACAAAATACTTCTTTCGTAAAGAGTAAAAAGCAATCAACCCTTAAATGGATTGAAGTTATTTTAAGCTTTTCCACAATAAATATGTAAGGCTTACTGCCTTTATCTTAACATTTCATAATAAACAGATCAGACCTATAGCTGCCAATGCTATCCTGCTTTTTTGAGTATAAGTGTTGACCAAACCTAAAATGTGTACTATTAGCACTGTTTAGTAGAAACACACAACTTCGGCCCAATCATATCTTTTACTCTGGTCACTAACATGCATGTGGAGCCTAAGCCCCTTTCTACATAGTACTTTGAAAGCTCTTCTTTTATTGATCATGTAAGGTATGTCTACATTGTTAATCGAAGTGTATTATACTCTAAATGTATATGCCCACTATTAGGGACTTTTGCCTCCTCGCATTAAACTTACAGAGTAACAAGTTGAAGCACGTCAATAGCAATACTAAAGTTTCCATTTTTAACTGGAGTCTCCCTTAGTATAACCTAGGTGTTAATGAATAGTTCCACAATAAAGAATTTCTGAAGGAAAAGTATGCCTCTCCCCTTTTTCTTCTCCCATAGCTTATAGTTCTAATGCCTTATTTTAGACATGGAATTCGCTATGGCCAATCCAGTGCTCAGTTTCCCAGAGCAAGTGAACTCTATTGACCCTTAGTCCATTACTATTTAATCACGAGTAAGGCAAATTGTACGAAAGTAACGACCTGCTATAATGGCCAATATACATAGCAAATGTGCCCCCAATCTTACCTATGTGGCCCAGAATTTAAACCTGGCCACATTGCGTGACCCATTTGCCTACTTTTGGTGGACTGACCTAACGAGAAAAACACAGCCAGTCTTATCTTGCAGTTCAGAATGTTTCAGATGCATTTAATATAAGGCAGAGCAATAACAATCACCAAATAGAGCAATCGCAATCTCCCAATTTAAAGGAAACACCACTATAAAGCAAAATTGACTTCTCAAAAAGTTTTTGTAGTTGTGTAGTAACAGTGCTCTTAAGTATTTTGCTTACTTCTGGGAATTCTTCATTAGGCACCAAGTTTCTAATGTCCACATCAGTGTTACTCTTTTTGTCCATGGAGACATAGCTTGTTTTTCTAGCATGGGGGAAAAGAGGATTGTGTTCGAGGCATTAATTATAGAACGTATGTGTCGTGAAAAAAGCTCTGAATCAGAGGTCATTGGCCAGTCAGGTGAGGAAGCCTAAGGAAGATCTGGAGGTTTGCTTTGGGAAAATGTAAATGGACTGGAAGTGAGCAGATAGCGGCATGGGGCGGATTCTCTTGTGTCGTACTAGGCTGCTGACAGGGACTCTGAAACATTATGGGGTGGAAGGTTTTGTGGCCTTTGAGGAGAATTCTCACCTAAACGTAGGTTAACGAAGCTCGCAAGTGATATATGTCGAGCTCTGAACGTGGGAAATATTGAGCTAGGTACTCATGGATCACGTTGTGGATCGGCCCCAGGGCCTGGTTCGCACTATTTTCCTGGCAGTGCACATGCTCTGGTTTCGAGAGAGGCTCCCCATGTGGGGGTGCTTTTCCAGGCAGGGACGTGTCGCAAACTGAAATGGAATGAATGAATGAATTAAATTAAATTTGATTTATAAAGCGCATGGCTGCCCGAGAGCGTCCCAGCGCTAACAAAATAGAACAGAGAATGACTGAAGAGGGAACTGAAAATTAGGTGTCCTTGGGGAAAAGAAATGTTTTTAAGGCCTTTCAAAACTTAAAATAGAAGGGTTCCGTACGAATCCGACTGGGGAGGGAGTTCCAGTTTTTTGCAGCATTTACAGAAAAGCGGTGACCCCCTGTACGCACCTTCCTGACTCTGGGAACCCTGGCTAGGTTTTTAAAGTCCGACCGAAGAGCCTGAGATGGTTTATAGGGGCAGATCAGGCTCCTCAGAACAGGAGGACCTTTACCCTGAAGCACCTTATGGGTGATGCATAGTGATTTAAAGATGACTCTTTCACGTATTGGCAGCCAGTGAAGTGCTCTCAAAATCGGTCTAGCCGAAGAGCTTCTTGAGGCACCCGCCAGCATCCTGGCTACAGCATTCTGCACCCGTTGTAAGATGTTGAGGGTAGCTTCCGGAGCTGCTAGAAACAGGGCATTACCATAATCCAATCTGGATAATACTAACCCCTGAATCAGCAGTTTACTAGACTGGGGAGGCAGGAGAGGGAGAACTTTCTGTACTGATCTTAATTGGCCGAAACAGATGCCTGCAACTTTCTGTTCCTGCGTCTTAAAAGTTAAGTCCGGCTCAAACCAAACCCCTAAGCTTTTAATTTTTTCTTTCGGTAAGGGCAACTCACCCAAGCAGGGGGGCTAGACAGCTTTGGGGAGAGATGTACAATGATGACCCAGAAGCATGATCTCCGTTTTTGCTCCATTTAGTTTGAGCCGCGAACTAGACATCCAGGCGAATATTCTGGCAAGGCATGCGGAGAGGTTATCCAGACATCCCTCTTGTTGGGTTAGCGAGATGACTAGTTGGGTGTCGTCCACGTAGATGACTGATTTAATCCCAAAGGGTGTCACCACCTCCTCCAGTGGGGCCATATATATGTTAAACAAAGTAGGGCTCAAAGAAGAGCCCTGAGGGACTCCACACTGGAGGGGGGTAGATTTGGACAGTAAACCCCCTTCACAGATTCTAAAAGAGCGGTTATTCAAAAAGGATGCCAGCCATTTCAGGGCCATTCCTGTTACGCCCAGCCGGTGAGTAAGAATTTCGTGGTCTACCGTATCAAAAGCTGCACTTAGATCCAGGAGGATCTCAACTGTGGATCCTCCTGAATCTAAGATACACCTTGCCTCCTCCGCCACCACTATCAGGGCTGTATCCGTGCCTTGCCCCGGACGAAAGCCCGTTTGGGAGTTGCTCAGCAGCAGGTTATTTTCGAGGAACCCGGAAAGCTGCTGATTGACCATTTTTTCAGCAATATTGCCAAGGCCGGGCAACAGCGAAATCGGGCGGAAGTTGGCCAGGTCTGAGGGATCAAGCCCCGGCTTTTTTAAAAGGGTTTTGACCCTGGCCTGTTTCCAACTAGGGGGCACAACCCCACAGGAAAAAGAGGCATTTAAAAGCTCTGTTGCCAATGGGGCGATTGTATCTGCGGTCCGCTTAAGGATATACATGGGCGCAGGATCAGACGGAGAACCACTTTACAGGGAAGATAAAGCTTTACAGAAATCATCCCTGGTAATACAACTAAAGGAGTCCAACCGGGGGCCAGAAGAAGGGGCCGGGTCCATTTCGTTATAGGAAACAGAGACGTTCTGCGGTAGACTCAAGGATTCTTGATATCTTAGAATCAAAGAAGTCCGCTAATTGATTGCATCTTTCTTCAGTGCATTCCAGGGTGCTAACTGGAGAAGGAACCTTGAGTATTTGTTTAACTATTTTATAAGTTTCTCTCGAGGAGTTGGATGACAGATTCATTTTGTTTTCAAAAAAAGCCACCTGTGCTTTTTTCAGGGAGGTTTTATAGAGTCTCAGGGCAGATCGGTAGGCCGATTTGTTATTAACCGCCCAGTCTTTCCTCCATCTGCGTTCCAGTTTTTTGCAGATTTTTCCCAGGTCTCTGAGCTCCAGAGTGTACCACGGTGATTTAAAAGTACTACTTTTCTTTGTGACTGTTTTAAGAGGTAGTACCGCATCCAGAGAATTGTCCAGCCAATTACGAAAGCTTATATCTGCAACCAGTGGATCTGATTCCATTTTAGGGGCAGTTTGTTCAAGTGCTAAAGTCAGCCTTTCCAGGGATAGCTTGGGCCAAACCCTTTCTAAAGTACGAGGTAATGCTGCCCGTTGTGCCTCTGTGCAGGTTTTCCAAGACAATGGGACCAAAAAGTGATCAGACCATGGTACCGGTAGAGGGGGGCTAGTGTTAAGCTGACCACAATTTGAAAAAATAGGGTCTAAAAGATGACCTTTCACATGTGTTGCCTCTTTATTTATGAGCTTCAGCTTAAAAGATTTAATATCAGAACAGAGATCTGTGGCAACTTTGTCATTCGGATCATCAAAATGTAGATTCAGATCATCTAAAATCAAGAAATATGAAGACAAAGCCGCTGCAGCTAAGGTAGTGTCTAATAAGGATCCTATAAACTGTCTTGTGCAGCCCGGCGGGCGATAAATGAGGAGTCCTGAAAGAGATTAGTTGGATGTTATTTGAATGCTGAAACGGACACTTTCTGAGTCTGATATATTACAATCTTCGATTCTGCAGGTAAGTTTATCTTTGTAGACTATAGCAAGTCCACCTCCTTTCCCTTGTTGTCTATGTTGGCACTGAATAAGAAATCCATCCGGGAGGGCAGCAGCGATATCGAACTCAGAAGTTGACGATAGCCACGTTTCAGTAAGACACAATACATCGAGATCACCTTCTTGAATCATAAGGTTGATCTCGATGGCATGCTTCGGTAGAGACCTGCAATGCAGAAGCGCCATACCGAGATCACTGTGGACCTGCCTACCAGTATCCCTAGCTAAGGTGTGGTTAGTACACAACTTACACCTCCTGTGTAGGTGGTCAGAACTCTTAAACTGGCAACATAATGAACCTCCATTATCTTGATGCTCCATAAGATCTCCCCTAGAGTATACAATCCGCGGTTTAGAGGCCACCGGCATAATAACTGGCCCTAGGCCCGGTCTTGCCTCCGGCGCGCCCGCTGCGCGGACGGGAAATCATATTCATTTTATAGCGCTCGGGCCGCCACTCGCCCGACCACTAGTGTGCTAACCCTGCCTTTGGCCCCAAGATGGCGGCTGAAGTTGTCACCCCCGGGGAAGCTGCCTGTGAGCTAGCAGAGCCCTAAATCGGCCCTCAGTTTGCACAAACAGGGGAATAAAGAAAGCCTAAAGAATCTGAGAGCACTAGCAGGTACGATTTAAAATATAATGAACTCTGCGAAAAATGAGTGAATTTTTAAAATCCCCGCAGCCTCTTGGCCTGGGAGAACAGTACAGTGCAGTGAAGTTAAGAATAGGTGAAAAAAGGGTCCTAACTCCCGGGTTTTTGCCTCAGGAGCTCTGTGTTCTAAGCAGGATGCGCTGTCACCTTGCTTTCCTTTACAGCGCTCGGGCCGCCACTCGCCCGACCACTAGTGCGCTAACCCTGCCTTTGGCCCCAAGATGGCGGCCGAAGTAGTCACCCCCGGGGAAGCTGCCTGTGAGCTAGCAGAGCCCTAAATCGGCCCTCGGTTTGCACAAACAGGGGAATAAAGGAAGCCCAAAGAATCAGAGAGCACTAGCAGGTACGATTTTAAAATATAATGAACTCGGCGAAAAATTAGTGAATTGTTTAAATCCCCGCAGCCTCTTAGCCTGGGAGAACAGTACAGTGCAGTGAAGTTAAGAATCGCCTCAGGAGCTCTGTGTTCTAAAACTGATGCTGGACCTGTGTGGGAGGACACATTGTAGATTGAGGAGTGTTTCCTCTGCCTCGCCAGATGACTGGGAGAGCCTGCGGACACGCAGGCTCAGACGGCGTGGATTCTTCCAAGATTACACTTTGAGTGTGTTTCAAAGGCGCCCAAAATGACTAAATCAGCTAACGTGCCCAAGGAGCCCAGTCGTTGAGATAAGACCTGGAGACACTGCAGCAACAGGAGCAGCAATGGCTGGAAAGGTCACAGTTGCGACGATGCCAAGAGCAAAGCTTGCTCACAAAAGGGGAAGCCTCTAAATTGACTTGGGTAAAGGCACAACTTAATCTATTCTATAAGCCTCCTTTTGATAATGGTGGCCAAACTGACTCTCCTATTGGCCCTCTTCAAAGGACCCCGGCTGACTTTTTTGGCCCAAAAGAGGTTGGGTCACAAGCACTGGTTGAATCATTAGCGGAGACAGTCAGAGGGGATTTGTCTTCAGTCCAGGTATCTGAGAAAGTTGATTTGCTGCCAAAATGGTGTACCGATCAGCAGGCAAGTTGTGGCCACTATCCTCCTGCAGTGGAATAGCTTTCCTGAACACACTGAATGTACATAGCGGGTCTGTAGTAGGCCATAGTCCGGCCAGCAGTGATGAAGGTAGCACGCAGGGAAAGACTGCTCAATTATCTAGTTGTAGACTAGGCAAGTGTATGCTACTTAGACCTCAGCAACCAGGCAAGGATAGTAGAAACCTATAATCTTCTCTCCTTTTGTCTGATGTTGCAGCTGATATATCAGCCCAAGAACCTGCCCACCTGGATGGCTTAAATGCAGGGGGCAGGTGGCACCCCAGATGCTAATAGTCTTGGGCTAGATGTACTAACATTAGGAATGCCGATTTCCTAATTACGATTCTCTCCAAATCGCAATTGGGAAATCGATATTCCTAATGTATGAAACTCGTTTGAGTTTCATTAGCGTGAGCTCTAGTAGCTCAATAATAGACCTACCTCATGAATATTAATGAGGTAAGTAACAATTTGCGACCATTAGTAATCACAGCCTTCACAGGAATGGTAGCCTGCTGAGATCAGCAGACCACCATGTCTGTGATTTCTTTTTAATAAAGCAATCTTTTTTTTTTTTAATCCAGCCCATTTTCCATAAAGGAAAATGGGATGTATTTAAAAATAAAAAAAATGAAATTTTGCAATTTAATTTTTTAAGAATAGGCAGTGGTCCAATGCACTGCCTGCTTTAAAAAAATATATTTTTTATTTACATTCTCAAACGGGAAGGGTTTCAATTTGCGAATGGGTTATCAGTTTTAAACTTGTGGTAAAGTATTAGTGTTTTGCAACTGGAATTCGGTCACAAAACAGTAGTCAGACCGCCATGTAAAGGCAGTGAGAAGAGGGACATCGTAATCCCTACGGCGGTTCCTCCACAGGCACTGCGCCCATTATAGGGATAATAATAGATGGATGCCCCAACAGGCTCCTTAAGCTTGTCGGAGGCTTTGGGCAGTCTCTCTTCCCACTGCTGTCCGACCGACCGTATCGTAATGCGGCGGCCGGACCACTATGCTGGCTGTCGGTGGTACTGCCACCGACATCCTAATTTAGCCCTTAATGTCTTGGCTTTAGACTCATTTCTTTAAAGTTCTGAACAATCTATATCAAATGTTCTTAACCTTTTGACTTTTGTGGACCCCCACTTAATCATTACTGGAATCCGAGGACCCCCACTGAGTCAATATTTATATCCGAGGATCCCAGCCTAACTAACTTCAATTATTTGAACTGGAAAACCATGCACAAAAATACTGAAACAAGCATTCATGAAACATAGACAAATACTGAAATATTTTATTCAATTCACAAACCAATTAATGACCATCAAAATTAACATTTTAATGGGAAGGTTGGAGCTATTCTGAATTCAATTTTAGCCACCCACCATGTATACTATATTCTGTTTAATGCACAAGCACTGCTATTGCGCATAAATCTGAGGGTAGCACCTTAATTTTTAGGATCCAGGATCAAATGCCTTCACGTTTACAGAACGTTTCTAAATGTTAAATAATTATTTCTTCTTTATTTGTACGTACTTAATTTATTTGTTAATATTATTTAATTTTCTAAGAAGTCAAAGACCCCCTGAATAGGCTTTGTGGACCCCCAGGGGGTCCCAAGAGCACATGTTCAGAACCTCTGATCTATATTACACACCGTATGAATAGCTCAAGTGGGACCTGAGGGACACCTCAAACTGTTTTTGCAGATACCATGCATATTTGTACCTCTTCTTCAGGTATGGTACCCTACTGGATGAAAGTGTCTGACCAACATATTAGTGTGCTGAAATTCAACACTCTCTTAAAACCTAAAGCCATTATGTTGGGCTATACCCTAGCACACAGCTTTCCAAACTTTTCATGTTGGTGACACACCTTTTTGTGCAAAATTTCGCAGGGACACGCTAACGTGAGCGCAGCAAGCAAGCCCGAACCACCACTTTTTTGGAAAAGTGGTGGGCAAATGGTGCATTTCCAAGCAAATTTGAGAAAGCAGGAAGGTTAATAAAGCACCCCCACACACCCACAAACAACCCCACACAAGCCCACACCCCCACACACACAACCCACACACACACCCACACACACAACCCAAAACACACAACCCCACACCCACACACAACCCCACCCACACACCCCCACACAACCCTATGCCTACACAAAACCCCCCACACACAACCCCACACACACAAAACCCACACACACAACCCCACACACACAACCCACACACAACCCCCCACACACACACAACCCCCCACACACAACCCCTCACACACACAACCCCACACACAACCCCCCCCACACACACAACCCCCCCCCACACACACAACCCCCCCCCACACACACACAACCTCACACACACAAATCTATAGGCCTGCCTATACACAAGGACAGGTAGAAATCTATGGGCCTGCCTTTTCACCAAGAAAAGTGAAAATCTATTGGATTGCCTATTCACCAAGAAAAATGGAAATCTATGGGCTTGCCTGTTCACCAAGAAAGTTGGTAATCTGCTCCTTGTAGGTTACTCTTACAGTTGGAGCAGGTTTTCCACTTTCTTTGAATTCACAAAAAGTTCCAGGAGAACGCCCCTTCCCATTTCCGAAATATTAATCCATAAATGCGTCAGTCAACTTTTTTTTCTCTATGGGGATAACATTTTCCCCATCGAAAAACTCCTCTGCTACACTTACAAGAAGACGCTCTCTCCCAGCCTGATCACAGATGTACTCCTCTTCATAACAGTTTTAAATGTGTGAAACTGCCTACATACTGTTTGTATAGCATATACAGCTTAAACTCAGCGGTTTAAAATACCCCAAAATGGTCTAAGCCTCACTACTTACCAACCGAGTGAGTGCCTGGGATGGTGGGGTAGAGGCGGCTCCGATATCACTGTTTCCCAGCAAGGCTGCGCGCTCAGGTCCGTGAGCAGCGCCGTTGCACTCCCGGAAGGGTGGGGGGTAGTCAATACTCTCACGAGGCTCTGCTCCGCAGCTGCTCCGCCTTCCGCCTTGCACGTCGCGTGCACATCGCGATCATTGAGTGAGGGGGCTAGAGTTGCATTCCCCTAATATCGGCCGGCCGGCAGACATAGTCGCATCATGCGACACACCTACGTGTGGGTCGCGACACAGTAACGTGTCCCGCCACACAGTTTGGAAAGCTGTGCCCTAGCATATCATCCTACCTACTAGGGATATATTTCTTTGCTATAACAGTAGCCAGGTTGGGTGTGGCATATGCATGGCTACATAGGGAAGCTTCAGATTATAATGCATAGTGGCAGGCGCTAGTCTTTCTTTTTGGCATGAATACATGATTATTAGTTACAACCCAAGATGTTGGAAGCTCAGGAAAATTTGGGCACCACCTAATGAACAGCTATCTTTGCATACTCCAGGCAGAATGTGATCTAGTAATTATTGATTTGTTATGTTATTAATTTACTTAACTGTTTACTCATTCTATATATTTAATCATGTTACTGCACGTATAACAAAGGAATTTTAGTGTTTGGCTGATAGGAACATTTACAGGAACCCCTACTGCATCAATATGTTCTCAATGAATTGGAAAGGATAATTCTTTATATTAATACTTTCCTAATTAAAAAAGTGCATTTTAAATAGGGAGGCAGAGGACTGAAAGTGGCGCATAACCAGAAATGGGAAGTGCTGGACACACGCGCTCTTAGCAATCGTTGCAATGTTGTTCCATATTTTATACACAGTTCTGAATCGAAATTTGCCTAGCATAGTAACGGTAAGTTTCAATTCTAATAAGGACACGCAGGCGAGGATTATGCTTTTCTCTCTCCGCTGTTTATTCAAAAGTCACTGCATAGCAGCCAGAAAAGCAATAAACATGAAAAAATATATCACATAATACCCAACATCGGGTTAATAAGATCAACAGAAAAAATCAGAACACATTCAGGGAACTTCATATCCCATCAGTCCATGCACATAGTCCTTCTACAGTGTCCATAATCCTTAAGGTAGGACGTCCATCTTGTGGTATCTTCCTCCGCGCGAGACACGCCACCTCATCCACGGTCTTGCTTTGCGCCATAATTGCCTAGCAGGAAAAACACAACAGCGTGAGCATTGCCATTCCGCCAGAGGAAATAGACCAAACCTTTAAGAACAACACTCGTCATCACAACAAGTCTTAATGATCTCATTTAATGATAAACTGATTACTTACACCCATACGGGGAGGGATCTCCGCAGGAAGCATGGATGGGATAATCCTTGCCTCCGTGTCCTTAATAGAATTGAAACTTACCGTCCCACAGTAAACGTAACCCCTTCAGGGGAAAATATCCGTGCAGAGATATCAAAGGCACGCACATCAGAAACCCGGCGACAGGACACTAAACACAAAAGCATAGCCAACTTTGCCAATAACTGCCAGGAAAGAAAAAGGTTTAAAACCACATTCACGTCCCACAAGACGGAATACCTCGGCTCCAGGGGTAAAGAAAGATGTACGCCCCGAAGAAGCCTGCAAACCAAGGCATGCTCCCCGACAGGGGCCCCATCCAGTGGTTCATGCGCCGCCGAGATCACCGAACGCATTGCGTTAATGGTCCTGTAGGCCAGCCCATCCGCCGCCAGCTCCACTAGGAAGTTTAATATGGGAACGACACCTGCGACCAGGGGATCCAGGTACCAACGAACCCATCTGAACCAAGCCGAGCGGTACCTCTTTGTTGTACTGTCGGCCCACGCTTTAGACAAGAAAGACTCAGCCGAGCCCGAAAGTCCCGGGAGCGACCAGCGTCTCCTGAAAGCCGCCACGCCATAAGGCGGAGAGAATCCTGCATGATGAGGTGATGAGACTCCCCGTCTGGATTGAGAAGGAGACTAGGAAACCGGGGGAGTAGGATTGGAGAATCCCAAGAAAGTTCCAGAAGAACCGGAAACCAAACTTGCGACCTCCACCAGGGCGTCAGCATCATCACGTCCGCTTTCTGGCGGCGAAGATGTGCCGCCGACCTCACCACCATCGAGAACGGGGGGAAAGCGTAAGGCTGTTCCCGACTCCAATCTTGGAGGAACGCATCGGTTGCCTCCGCCAAAGGATCCTGTCTCCAACTGAAAAACCTCGGCAACTGGAAGTAGAGACGGGACGCGAACAGATCCACCGAGAACGGGCCCCACATGGTTTCCAACCAGTGAAACACCCGCGAGTCCAGCTTCCAGATACTAGAATCCCGCAGGTACCTCGAGTGCCAATCCGCCACCTGATTGGCCTGGCCCGGGAGGTACTCCGCCTTCACCGAGACCTGATGGGCTAGGCAGTAATCCCAAAAATCCTTCGCCAGGTCTGCTATGTCCCGCGATCGAGGGCCGCCCAGGTGGTTGACATAGCGGTCCGCTGATATGTTGTCCATCCGTAAAAGAACACATGACTTCGCCGAGTCCTTGGTCCAGCAACGGATGGCAAAAGAGCCCGCCAGGAGCTCTAGACTATTGATATGGAGCTGTTGCTCCTCTAACGACCAACCGCCGCCTGTGGAAAAATCCCCGCAGCGGGCGCCCCAGCCTGTTCTGCTGGCGTCCGATTCTATTATCAGATCCGGAATCGACCCGAAAATTGCTCGGCCGTTACACGCCTCCATATGGGAGAGCCACCAGGACATTTCTCCTTTCACTTCCTCCGACAGAGGAACCGACTGCTCGTAAGTTAGGCCCCTTCTGAGGTGGTAAGCCTTGAGGCGCTGCAGGGCCCAATAATGGAGTGGCCCTGGAAAGATTGCCTGAATCGAGGATGAGAGAAGCCTTACTACCCTGGCAATATGTCGTAGGGACGTGTGAGACTTGGCGATCGTCTGCCGAAGCACGTGCCGGATCTTGGCCATCTTTCGAGAAGGAAGGCTTGAAGACGCCTGCACTGAGTCCACCACGAACCCTAGGAACACCATCTTCTGGGAGGGTGTGAAGACTGACTTGTCCTTGTTGACAATGAAACCCAGACCTTGGAAGAGAGAAATTGTCTGGTAGAGTTAAAGCACCAACTTGTTGGGACATTGGGCCATAAGCAGAATGTCGTCCAGATAGACGATCATCCGAATTCCCTGGCTCCGAAGGACCTCCACTGCCGGGCGTAGCAACTTGGTGAGACACCAGGCGGCCGAGGAAAGTCCGAACGGAAGGGCCGTGAATTCGAAAATCTGGTCCCGCCAGAGAAACTGTAGGAATCGACGGTGAGGCGGGTGTATGGCAACCACCAGATAAGTGTCCTTGAGTTCCAACCGGACCATCCAGTCGTTGGGCAAGAGCACATCTCTCAGGAGGTGGATACCCTCCATCTTGAAATGGTTGTATACCAACCAGCCGTTGAACTCCCGAAGGTTTATAACGGGTCTCTTGCCCCGTTCGTCTTTTCCACTAGAAACACATTGCTGAGGAAACCTGAGGGGTGTCTCGTTGATCGGCAAATGGCCCCTTTGCGTAGCAGCTCTGAGACCTCTTCGTCGATCAACCGCCCATCTTCTTGCGAGAAAACAATTGGATGAGGTGCTCTCGCCTGGAAAGGCTGATCGTAAAACTCTATATGGAAACCTCGCACGGTCTGAAGAACCCAGGCGTCCCTCGTGATGGCCTGCCAGGCCTCTGGGAAACAAGCCAACCGCCCTCCTATTAGCACTCGGTCCGGAGGGATTACACTCACCGTGGGAACTATTGTTTCCAGCGTCGTTCCTGAAGCCGCCTCTGCCACGAAACCGTTGGCCCTTTGTTGGGTAGAAGTTGTTGTAGTTGGCCAAGGAGTTGTACTGGCCTCTGCCGGAGCCTTGTCCCTTATTGGGTTGGTTCTGACCGCCACAGCCGGTCGTGAGGCCCCTACCACGACCGCCCCCCCTAGAAAAACGTTGTTGAAACACCCTCTTAATGGTGGACTGGGCCTTGTCTAGGGAGGAAAAAGTGGAAACAAACTTTCCCAATTCCTTTATGAACGGGTTGCCAAACAGGCCGCCTTGCGCCACCGCTCCCGCCTCTGAAGAGGCCAGATCCCCTAACTTGGGATCAAGTTTAATGAGTAGCGAGCGCCGGCGTTCAGTAGAGAGCGCGCAGTTGGCGTTGCCCAGGAAAATAACTGCCCTCTGCGCCCAATTAGACAAAATGTCAGGGGCTATTGTGGAGCCTGACGCCTTGGCCTCCTCCGCCATATCTAAGATCTTCGTCAGGGGGCCTATGGTATCCAGAAGCTTATCCTTGCATGACCGCCAAGAGCGGTCGATGCCCTTGCGAGGGTCCTTCGCAAACTTGGCCATAAAGGTGGCCATCTTCCAGTCAAGTTCCGGAGTCATGGCCACCTTCCCTTCGAGTGTCGGACGAGGACATTCTCCCCGCAGGCAACTACGTGCCTCCTTCTCTAGAGGCTTGCGGAGGCGCCCCCCCACGAACTTTGCGACCTTGTCGCCCGGCGTCCAGGCAGCCAACCTCGGATGGATGATATCGTCCGGATCTAGCATACCTGAGGCGTCCTGTGGCAACTCAGTCGAAGTACCGGACGGGCGCCAAGACCGCACTGAATCCTCTTCGTCGTCGGTGTCAGCAGGGGAGAGCCCTCCCGGAGAGGAAGGGGCTGTCCCCGTGAGCACCGAAGGGCCCGGGGTCGGGAGCGACGCCGGGGCAGGGCCAGTTGCCTTAGCCAAAAACGCATCTCTTAGGGGTTTGAAGGCGTCCTTATCCACACCCGGCTCACCCCCCGAGCCACCGTCCCTACAGACCTTCTTGGGTGCTGGCGGATGTCCCTCCCCAGGGGACTGGGAACCCGCAGGGGCACCCACTGGTGCGGGAGCCAGTTTCGCGCACTCCTCCGCAATACGGTCCGAGAGCCGATCCTCCATGGGCCCCACTATCTCCTGCACACACCTGTAGATAGATTGATCCACTGCATCATAAAACTCATCATCCCCCAAATACTGGTGGGTTTCCTCTTCCTCTATATAATACCCTTCCGCCATTCTGCCTACTTGCTATGTGGCGGGAAGGGCGGAAAGTTCTAACTGGCACTAGGGACCAGGGGTATGGGCCAACCCGAGGTTAGCAATGGCTTTTGTCACTGGCAAACCAGGGAGTCTAGTAGCAGCACTCCACCCAGCGAGCAGACCCTCTCAGCAGAGACCGGGTCAAGGCCGCCTCCCTGCGCGCTAGCTAAAGGTAAACGCTGGCAAGCGGGCCAACCGCCCAAAGTGCTGAAAAGTACAGCCCGAAGGCATCAATCGCGGTAGTCCGCTAGTACAGACCCGTTAAGGGCGTAAATCAGATTGGGGCAATAAAACCCAACAGGGCGTCAAGGTGAGGCGGCAGAGGAAAGGCTCCGGCGTGGCTCTCCTCCTCAGCGCGGCTCCCGTCTGACGGGGAACCACGCCGAGGAGGAAAGAGGCTCGACGCCTCCCTCTAGCGGTGAGGAGCTAACACCGCAACTCTCGGGGACAGTTGCGTCAGGGGCGAAACGTCCCCGCGACAAAATATCAGGGCTCTGAAAGATAAACGTGCACAAGAATATCAATGAAGAGCCCCTAAGCCCAATTACAAAAATATACCGTGCCTAGAACCCAAAACACACCCACATTGCAAAAACGAGGGAGAGCATAGGAAAAAAGCTCTTATCTGGCTGCGAAGAAAGAGGAAGAGACCACAAGATGGACGTCCTACCTTAAGCATTATGGACACTGTAGAAGGACTATGTACAGGGACTGATGGGATATGGAGTTCCCTGAATGTGTTCTGATTTTTTCTGTTGATCTTATTAACCCGATGTTGGGTATTATGTGATATATTTTTTCATGTTTATTGCTTTTCTGGCTGCTATGCGGTGACATTTGAATAAACAGCGAAGAGAGAAAAGCATAATCTGAAGCCTCCGGTCCTGACATAGAATTCGTATTACAAGTCACTAGACTGGAGATTAGGAGTACTTAGTCACGAGGTAGTGTGAGAATGTTGTAGGATGAAGTGAAGTTTTGCTGTGGTCAACACTGTTTTTAAACAAGCCAGTTTTTTTACTTCGAGATGTATGGAGATGAAATCCAGCTCCATGTCGAGCTGGACAACCAAGCAGAGTAGCAGCAAAGAGACTCTAGTAGTCTAAGAAATATACACCATTCAATGACAGAACGTAGCCCACACCAAAAGAGCACGTATGTAGGAATATTGGGGGACCCACAAAGGAGGATGTTGGTTTCTTCTCTATCTGCAAACACAAGCTTGTGGTGTGATTTGACCCAAATCTCCACTAACACACCAGGTTGCACCACTAAGGAAAACACAAACTGTGATCTAGCAAGACCATAGTCATACATTTCACAAAAGCAAAAATACATTAAGGACAAAATAAAACGATTACAAAAAAATTCCTGATTACAAATAGTAATTTGAAATATGTTTCATTTTTTAAACATTTGTGTCACCTCCTGATAAATATGTTTATACATGACGTTAATTAAAAAAATAATGAAAAGATCATGAAGTCTCCTTTTACACCTGAAGTAGCTCTATGGCATTGCTACAACCTAGGACAAGAAAGCGAAAGACACACCGATGATCGATGGAATGTAGAGAAAATCACCCCTGGAAGCTGGGTAAAAACTGATTTGCATATGGCTGGGTTCAAACTTGAATGTCCTGGGGAGCAATAAAACGATGGATTTAGGCCCAGATCTCTGTACTGGGGTGAATGTTTGACATTGTTCAACATTCTGTCAATCAATTTTTCTTTTTGCAATTGCTACAACATAATCTGCTTTGGGCACCTGAAGCAGAAATTCAGCAGCACCTACAGATCATAGCCAATTAGTGAGAATGCCAGAACCTACAGAAATCCGCTCCTTTCACCCTAGCTTTGAAAGAGCTACACAGACTCCCAGTACCACATTCCAACAAGTCTTAGGAGTGAGTGTTTGCCCATAACCTTATAGGCCGACTTCTCAGAGAAGTGTGGCTCAGTGGTTAGAGGCGGCAGACCCGGAAGCTGGGATCGACCGTGGACCAGGGTTCAATTCCCCGCCTCGGCGGGTCTCGGGCTCAAAATTCCACGGCCTCGACAATTCTCGCTCCGGTGCCTACTCAACTCACGGGGTCTCACTCTGCAACTCTGGGCAATAGCTTGCTTAATCTCCACGACGGCCCCTCGCGGCGGGATGCCTGGCTTTCACCCTGTGGACACCCTGCCGGGGCCTCTCACAGGGGAATACCAGGACGGGTTCCCTAAGCAAGCGCCAGGATGCCCTTTGGGTGACAGGTTGCGCTATATAAATACACCTACATTTACATTTACATTTACTTCTCTTGGAGCCTTATGCTGTGCATTACATATATAATCACTCAGACGTGATTCAAATCAGAGAAACCTGGATTGAAAATAATCAAACTACTGAGGGCTCATCTCTGAATACTTTGATCCGAGATCTGAGTGTCCAATCCAGACTGTGAGTTGTCCTAACAACCCTGAACACAATCTGTATCACAAAAGCCCTTACCTCACACCAACACAACATTGTGATGATCCCCTTCCCTCCAAAAAGTGATTGGGGCTCCCCTACAAGCAATATCAATATACTGCCCAAAGATTGACATTATTGGATTTGAACAGGTCATGGTCCAATTATCTTTTTAGTGCTGCAAAGTAGCTTTAATTTCCAGTGAATAGCCTGTGCTTAAACTTTTATTTTAAATTGTAGTTAAGGGAAATATAGGAAGTTTCATTCTGTACAGAAAGCAGAAGATGGTAGATAAGTGCAGACTGAAAAATGATGGGGCGGAACAAATGTGTCTCAGCGTAAATAGCGAAAGTCCTGTATTTTTTGGTTTTGCAAATCACTGGCTTGTCACTTTAAAGGAAACTTGCAGTGTTCTCTGATAAGTCAGACTGGAAATAATTGCGATCACAAAAAGAAACGTCACATTTATTACTAAATCATTGACTTAGATTTTGTGTAATATGCTACCATTGATGGATCCCTCAATTAAGGAGAAGGATGGAGTAACAAAAGGGGTACACTTCACAGAGCACTGAACATTGAGAGAGAGAGAGAAACTTGTTTATTTAGACCTTGGTCTTTTAAACAGTACAGAACACATGCAATTAGACTCAAAAAGTACGGACAGACAAAATTCTACTACATCTTAAATAGGTAAAATTCAATACTTGTTAAAATTAAATTAAGAGGGAGACGCCCTCAGAAACACTACATACAATACGCCCTATTTTACAGAAATCTCAAAATCGCTAAAAGGATAAGAAGAATATTTTCATTTTATAAAACTTTAAAACAATTTAAAATCAGTGCCCCTCTTTCAAAATCACCTTTCCATATTCTTTTAAACTCCTCAAAAATTTACCCAATCCGATTGCAATTTCTAACGTGGGCATATCGGTAAGTAAACATATCGCCTGGGCACGTGAAGTTATCTTATGTGATAAAAATATAGGCCGTAAAAACAGTTTCCTTCCCACTGAACATTGACAAAGGTGTAAGTTTCCCAGTCCACCAGAGAATGCATGCTGCAACGTAACTATGTCAACCCAGATGAGCAATAGTTTAGGTTTCCAATCAAAATGAGGGGTAAACGAGTGGTTGTTTGAGCTTCGATTGAATAATATCCTTTTTGGGTTTCATTTTGGACAGATTTCTTGTAGAATATAAAATGATAAATCCTTGATAGAGGATCAGTAATACATTCAAGTTCTATCCAAGGTTAGCTACGGGTGGCTGACAGCTCTTTGGCATCTGACCAACTGCAATGTATCTTGACTATATAGTCTTTGTGTGTCTTTCGTCCAGAACATCTAGATTAAGGTAGTGACTCTTATTTGAAGGACTATCTGAAGAAGTAGGTCTTCAGTCCTTTGCTTAATTTTCCTGCCAAGCCTCTAATGGACATGGCGCTAAGGCATAGACGAGAACCCCAAAAAATGTAGGATCTGCCTCTTAATGTTTTCAGTATAACTATTTTGTGGGTAACTATCTTGCTTAAAATGGCAAACAAGCGGCTTCTGCAAGATGTAGTTATAAACTGTGATCCTTCTTTGATAGGAATCCAAAGATGAAGCCAAGCTGTGAGGCTCTATACTCTTTGTACTCCCTTGTGGGGGATGTTTGTGCAAAGGTTGTTCCACTAACCTACCCTAAATGTTTTGAGGAGTATGCAATGGCAGCAATGGCCCACAGAGAGGAGTTCCTCTTAGATGTATATTATGAATACCAGGGCTTTGAAAGGCAGGAAATATATAGACCGGCGTGTAGTTAGACTAATTATCAGGATTAGCATTCGCCTACTTCTATTCTGGCATTATTGCTACAGGTTGGCCAGAATGTGGCAGGGCTGTGGAGATGGACCTGTTGTTGATGAGTGGCACCACAGCCTGTACCCCATGGTTGATTGCTCTTTCGTTTCATGGCCAGATGCATTTATGAAATTTCAAACAAGTTTCTTTGATACTACATTTGTACTGTAGAAAATTCCAGGAAGGTTGTTACCTCGATGGCAGTGTTCACTGACAGAACTGGCCTGTGGAACCAATGATTTGGAAGAATTTTATTGTGGGAATGTTCTTCCTTTTTCAACTGGTGGATCAGTTGGAGATGACCTGAGCAGAGCGTAGGTGATCACTGTTCCTGTTAGTAAAGTGTGTAATACCCGTAACTTATACCTGGAAGTTAGTCTCATAATCCAGTTTTAAGTGTTTCAAAACTGTTTTGACATTGGATTAAATAGTTATCCTAAAATAAGGTCTTTCTCGATCAATGGGGCATTGAAGGGGGGCTTAGTGTAGGAAGGTGGCTACCTGACTATGGTTACCCCAGATTTTTTTGCCTTGTGTTTAGCTGGTTTTCGACTTAGTTGGCCTGGTTCCCTGCTAATCAGGGCCCCAGGCTATCTGCTCTCTCTGTAAAATGGATTCCATGTACCCTAGGTGCATAACTAGATTGGCTTGGGTCACCTTATCAGCCCCTGTACAGAGCACTATAGGTGCCCAGGGCATAGGTGCATCCAAGGCCTACCAGGGGCTGCAGCATATCTTTTGCCACCCCTGGCTGGCTATCTAAAATTGACACAACTGGCTGATCACTCAGCTGGGGCAAGGTGGTGTAATCACCCCTTGCTTAGATATAGTATGCCTATATCTAAACCTATCTGGACACATATAAACCTGTGAGCCACTCCTATGGCAGGCCTTAACAATCCTGAAGGCAGAGTGCGTGGTTTAATGTGAGATGGTGCTCTAGCATGAGCTGAGCCTGTCTGCAGCTGTCGGGACCAATTCCCTTAGCTGTTCCGGGATAATGCCAAACCATATACTATTAAGTGCATTATAATCCTCGCGGTTATATGTCAACTTTGGTTTGGCTTTATCAAAACATGTCGTGTAAGGTGTCATACGAATTGGAATACTACCCCCTCGCCAGTCCTGGCGACGGGGGTAGCATTCCACCCCTCTAGAGGGGACGACATGTTACTTTTGCTAAAACGCGGTTGATTTTTAAAAGAGCCTCAGATCCACAAAATGGATGCTTCTGCCACAGACACATGTCTGACCTCCTGCTGCTGACCGAAACTCAGCAGAGGAGGCCTGGACAAAGGATTTCCTGTCACAGGGAGGTATCACACCACCCCAGACAGGAGATAGTGGATTGTAGCAGGGAGGTTTGAAAGAAACCAGACAGTGCCTGGGGAGCACAAGGCTTCCCCTTGCATAATCCGGCCAAACCGGTTCTGGGGCAGCCCAGCCCCAGCTCCAGTGAGACCTGGACAAAGGAGAGGGGGTGTAACCACACCCCTTCCTGGTCCCACCCATAGGGGAGGGACCTAGCAGGAGATCCACCCCTCAGATTGGAATAAGAGTGGGAGCAGTGCCAATGCAACTCAGATCATCCTGAAATCACCTTTAAACTAAGAAGACGACTGGACTTCGACATTCTGATGAACAGAAGACTGAAGAGCATCTCCCTTGTGGCCTAGGAGGGGCCACCCTGTGAACACAGGCACCACCCAGCACCTCAACATCTGCTTTGCCGCCGCCTCCCGCCGGAGCCCGAGTGCAGAGCCTGACAAGACCCAGCTTCCCAAACTTCTCACAGCCCGATCCACAGTCCCTGCAAAGAAGGGACCCGTGGAGGCACCGAGAGACGTGGGAGCGGACATCTTGGAAGACCCACGAGACGCTGACTGCGCAGCACCCGAGGCACCCTTGACTCTGTGCTTTGGGGTTTTAGAAGCCCCACAATCGAGCAGCATTTGCACTAAAGATCAGCCCTCCAGCATCTCCACGATCTGCGTGGGGCCCTTTTGTTTTGTGCCACTCAACTCGCCATCCCGGCCGCTTGTCACGTGGTCAGCGGCCATCTTGGCAACGAAAACTACAATTTACACTGTGGGTCTGGTTGCTCCAGACCTGCCCTCGCTCCTGTAGAAAGGAGTACCCGCTCTGACCTTGCTGGTTCGAGTAATAAGCCTTTTTCACTTTCCCCGTGGCTTGCATTAGCCAAGGCTTGTTTGCTTCAATCGAGTTGCCGACACCACCATCAGCTAGAGCCTTCAAGGGACAGCTCGTGATCGACTTCTGGACGTCCTTGACCTCTTCGCGTCCACGTGGCTGCAGAGAGAAGCAACACCTCATCACCTGTTTGCACCCGACTTTGCCTGGTTCCAATCTGGTTCCACGGTGGTCACTGGTCAGTGACTTTGAACATTGTCCCCTCTGCTTTCAGGTCTTCACCACTTCAGATCCACCCTTGGATCCACCGGACACTTCTCCTTCACATCGCCTGCAGCATCTTCAGCTTCAAGCGCCAAGAACCTGCGTGTCAAAACCCGACGCCACTTCGACCCTGTGCACCCACTTCCTGTGGGTGAGGTAACATTGCAACGCCGGTGTCCCTACACTGGTACACACCTCTAGGGTCTGTGTCTTAAGTTTTGTTCCTCTAGGTTCAGCGGAAGTGCCCTTAAACTAACTTTGTGTAACTTTTACGCACCATTGACATTGCATTGGTGCATGCCGCACTTCCCGTGCTGCACCCGAATTCCGTGGGCTACTCCCGACTTCAGCATTGCTAGTCCTGACTGCTCCCAGCGATTCTCTAGGCCCTAGGCCTAACCACTGTTCGATTGGTATCTCTTATACCATTTTTTTAGTATATGGTTTGAGTGGCCACCCGCCCTCATCCATAATTGTGCAACTTTGTATGTTATAGTGTGCTTTTGATTTAACGCTTGTGCCCCTTTCCTCATAAAGAGTACTGGGGATTAATTTAGAAATAAACACATATATTTTTATAATATATACTTGTGTGGTGTCCTTTCATTTGATTACAGGATTGTATGTGGTAAAACAGCTCGCTTAACACGACCTCTTAAGTTAAGCCTTTAAGGCTGCTTAGTCCAAGCTACCCCTAGGATAGCTTGTCTAACAAGGTTGACTTACAACCAGACATCTTTGGGGTTTGTTTGGACTGATACCCAGTGGTTCCAGAATTGGAAACACTACATATCAGGCCAACTTCTCACACTTAATGATATGATATTTGCTCCGATTGTATTGATATGCTGCAAATAGACATAAGGTGACCACAAAGTTTCTAAGCTGGAACGCGGATGGAGTGGTAATGACTTTTGAGAGAACTGGTCATTACATATCCAGAACACCTCTCTGGAGCGACTCAAAGCCGTTTAGATGCAGGAAAGCAAGTATTCTATTTTATTATTTATTTTCAGAGTTTATAGAGGAGAGACTTGGCCACAAGAGCAACAGTACGCTTTAAATAGAACATAGCAGGTACATGTGAAATATGTGACATGGCTGCGGAATGTCATAGCAATGATACATATATGATGATATAGGTGAGATCATCATATGGGATATATAACACAGTTGATGCATTTTACTAAGAGGTACTGGCGCGATTTAAAGTCCGGTCCCTGTTAGTAGAATGTCTAATTAATTCACAGAAGGCTGCAACACTAGTAAATCTGCCTGCCAATAGGTCACTCTTGTAAATGAAAAATTGAGAGGTGTTTCAACGACCAAACCTAACACATTTATTTCAGCCTTAAAATAAAAATTAAAGGTCTCCTCAAGGTTCTCCTTAATATTTTTCTTTGCCAAGACTCCTACACAAATAACAGCATATGGCACAGGCTTACATGGCCACACTATTTCAATACCCTGGCCTCACAGGGACATCCAGCAGCGCAAATCCATCCCATAAATGTATGGATATTAGTAAGAAAAACAGCTATGTTAGATTCACAAACTTTACTTATAGAGACTTGGTTTGTCTTCAGAAGATGCAACTGTGGTGTCAAGTTAGCGGAGTCTTGCCCCATTATTTCACATTTATATATCAGTGCTCACACAGGAGTTGGGGAATAGTTTCCAACGCGATAATACATCCTTGAAATATTCTCTGCATGCGGAGCTATACTCTGTGACTAAGCAAAAGACACACAGATTATGGACGGAATGCAGATCAAATCAAACATTCACCAACAGGCAAGAGATGTGGTTTAAATCTATCTTTCTTTTGCTCGCCATGCTTTGTGACTAGACACCCACATGACTGCAGTGTTCTTTGAATACATTGCACAAATGCTGTGTGGATAACCACTTGCCCACAAAGTTGTCAGTCAAAGACAATGATGTTTAGAGGAAGGAAAAAAAGTGACTGACATTGGGTGGAGATGGAATAACTGAAGCTAGTTCAAATGTACTGTTATCTTGGAATGTTGATCGATTATCATGGCAGTGAATAGAAGCCAGGCTATATCTGCAGTATCCACTGGGAGCCCTTGCCCACTTCAAAGAAAAATATGGGCATTAGCTGTGGGTCACCTCAAGGCCGCTTTAAATGCAAAGGTATTGCCACAATGATCTATGTGACTAGCAAGTGTTGGTTAGATACATGCCGGGGTCTGGATCTTTTGAAGGGCCCTCTATGGTGAAAACCACAGCGACAACGTACATCTGCCTTGGTTCATCTCATCTCAAGAAAGCTGACCTTGAGTCGAGCAAAGATACCACAGCAACAATAACATGAATGTTAATTTACAGCATATGTCGATCATATTTGAGTAGTCGACTGGGGCAATGTAACTGGAATACACATTGTATGCACAAATCAATGCATACAATGCACAAACCAATTGAGTGGAACAGAGTTCTACAGCTAGTGTGTCCACGAACAGAAAGTGAGAATTCAGAAGTTGTGTTCAAACTGTGTGGTCAGAGAATGTTTTATATTCAGGACCAGGCATTTCTTACTGCCTAATCCTCCTGTCAAACCAATTTGATACCCACTCCTTTGCCAGATCAAACTTTGCAGCAAGCCGTCTACTGCCTGAGACTTGCAGTTGTGCTTTTCCATTTTTTGTCAACTTGCCTTTTAAGTGTAAACCGGGCTATAGCAGTAATGCTTACTGAAGAAACCCGATGTGGTCACAGTTGGTACAGGGTGATTACTGCCTGCCATTAGCCCAGAAGAAGTAACTGCATTACTAATATCACTTCTCTGGATGGCACATTCTGTTTTCAGATGACCCCGTCAAAAGAAAATCTTCATAAATGTGACATGTTTTTGGAAGTCTAGAATGTATTCTTAATGAACAGTTTACATTGTGTAGTGATTTAAAAATGTATGATGTTTATTCTGTTTTGTATGTAGTTTTTATAAAAGGGGAAAATGTATATTTATAAATAATAGTAATGGAATTCGGGTTAGTTTCTGTTCCTCCTTCTTTGCAGGTACAACACCACTCTTCAAGCGATCACTGTTCCACACACCAACTATCGCAGCTACTGGAAGTTGTCCAAAACAGAGCTTCGTGTACCAGCAGTGGATACAGTACTGGCCATGTAGTGCTCACAGCCCCAACATTTCTTATCTATATATTTGCAAATACTGGCTACTGGTTGCCATCTCCATCCATGGAGAAGTGTGGCTCACTGGTTAGAGGAGGCACACCCTGATGCAGAGGTCAGACCCGGGACCAGGGTTCAATTCCCGACGCGGCAGGGTCTTGAGCTCAAAATGTCCATGGACTCGATAATTCTCGCCTCGGTGCCTACTCAAATCATGGGTTCACACTCTGCAACTCTGGGCAATAGCTTGCTTAATCTCCACTACGGCCCTACCGCGATGGGATGCCTGGTCTTCACCTTGGGGATGCCCAGTAGGGGTTATCTCGCAGGGAAAGCCAGGACGGGTTCCCAAAGCAAGCGCTAAGAGACCTGTCCGTGATTTGGCGCTATACAAATCGAAATTAACATAACATAACATTATTCCAACTCTGTGCGAAGGAGGGTAGTGGGATTTTATTATCACAAGAAGAGTCCATTTGTCACGTCGGAACGCAACCTCCGTTCAGAAGAAGTTTGTGTTTGGATCTTGTTAGAGCGAGACGAGTCTCCAAAAGCCAATTTCCAGTGTCGCCAAAAACCTTGCTATAACCAAGAGGATATATGTATTACTCTCTATTGTCACAACCGCCTTCAGGGGGAAAAGGGAGATGAGGAAGACACAATTGAAGGAGCTTAGTCTGCGTTAAACTTTCAGGGGTCTCACAAGTACTCAACTTTTACGGTATCAATGATCTGGAGGAAATACAAGATTAGCACTATAAGTTTTCCTGAACATGAATGGTCTCAAATATCTAAGACTTTCTAATAACGAAATATATATAGATTCTTACCCAAAAATCCCTGCTGACATACAAAGTCCTCGCACTTTACTAGACTCGGCAATCTGATAGAGACGTCTAGCCGCAGATTCCTTAAGGTCCGGAAAACTTTACGCAGCAGCACCTCTGCGGGCCGGGGGGCAGCGCCGTATGACTCAGCCCGGACGTCGTCCATTGACATGACGTCAAGGGAGCCATATATGCCCCGCCCCAGCGTGCTGACATCAGTTTTCTTCTTTTCCGCGTCATGACGCGGATCCTGGAAACCAGCAGTTCCTGGCCTACTTTTGGGCCTTCTCAACACCGTTGGTGTTGTACTAGAACAGTGTGCAATGCCCTCCGGGTTCAAAGCCTGTGAGGCCTATGCGCATGAGATGTCTGGCACTGATCCGCACCTTATTTGCATGTGGTGCCTTGGTGTGCACCATGATTCCAAGTAATGCGGCAACTGTCAACAGATGAAGCCAAAGTCCCTTAGGGAACGCCGTATGAAGCTGTCCGGCACCAGCTTCTTCTCGTCGCCGCTCTCCCTCTCTAGAGGGGGCTCGCTCCCGAGGCCGCTCCACGACCAGTGCCCTAAAAAAGGTAAGCGGAGCCACAAGCGTCCACTGAGGTCCACCTCTCGTAGGCGTGCTGCTGGCATCCACTCCGCTCGTACAGGGTCAGCTACGAGCGCCCGGAGGTCACCTCCTTCATACCCTCCTTTTCCAGGAGTTGGAGCGACGTGCGCCCAAATGGAGGCCTACTGCCGGGTTCTTCAGGCCTACTTTGAGTCCCCCTCTCTCCCTGGCGCACCTTCGGGCCCCACAGGCTGGGCCCTCATTGGTGGTTCCTTCCTTGACCAGGGTTGTGTGCACCATCTTTGACTCCGGAGCCCAGGCGACGACGTTGGGCCGTGGCCCAGATCATCCTGGTAGCTCTAGCACACTCCGCCAGTCAACGCATAGCCCTGCGCGGATGGCGAAAGAGGCGTCGCCACGCCGGGTTCAACGCCAGGCTCTCACTGCCAGTCAACGCATAGCCCTGTGCGGCCACCTGCGCGGACGGCGGAAGCGGCGTCAGCGACGCCAGATTCGACGCCAGGCTGTCACTGCCAGTCAACTCATAGCCCTGTGCGGCTTCCTGCACGGACAGCGGGGGCTGTGTCGGTGACGCCGAGCTTGGAGCTGGGCTCCACGTCGGACTAAAAGACGGACTCATCATCCGAACCCACACCCAGCTCTAAGCCTGAGCCCACGTCTGGGGCAACACTTCATCCAACGTCAGGGTTGCATCCCTAGTGGAGGCCGTCGGCGTCCTGTCGACTCCGACACGGCACCCACTGACGCCGCTGTCGACCCATCCATCGCCGCCAGTGTCCATACATTCATCTACACCGGTGTCCATGCCTGGGGTTTACCTCCCTCCATATTCCTCGTTTCTGTCTCCTCAGCGGGGTCGGGCGAAACTGGTATCCGCTACAGCCTTTTCGGATGCTGCTGCTTCCCCTAGTTGGGAGCCACTGGTGCAGGTTCCTAGTGTGGCATGGCCTTCGGGTCGTTCCTCAGCCCCGCTCTTAATGGCTACTGGGAGAATTAGTCTCCAACCGTCTCCTACAGACTGCCTCTTGTCCCCTCCTAGGGTGACTACTGAGCTAGGGGCCGCCTATGCGTGGACTATCAACCGGGTGGCTGCTATCCTCGGCTTTCAGCTCGTGTGGTACCCCTCATTCCTGGTCCCTTAATGGATCTGCTTCATCTCGAGCCCATTACTGTGGAGCCTTTGCTACTCCTTGGGAGTGCTTTATTGGAGGTCCTGCATGGTGTAAATTGTAATGTAAATTGATACTTGTATAGCGCACTACTCACCCGCAAGGGTCTCAAGGCGCTTGTACGAATACCGCTGTGGAACCCATCCTGGCTTTCCCTGTGAGGCGTCCACTCCTGTGCACCCCCAAGGTGGAGGCCAGGCATCCTTAGCGTTGTGGGGGCCGTTGTGGAGATTAAGCAAGCTATTGCCCAGAGTTGCAGAGTGGGACTCCATCATTGGAATAGGCACTGAGGCGAGACTTATCAGGTCCGTGGAATTTTGAGTCCAAGACCCGCCGAGGCGGGGAATTGAACCCTGGTCCCGGGCTAGATCTCTGCATCAGGGTCTGCCACTCTAATCATTGAGCCACACTTGGTGCATGGCACGGCCCACTTCCTGGGCTCTGGTTGATCGGGCCATTGCTGGTAGGCACCGTCCCGGGATCCACTTTGTCTATCCCTCCACTCTACTGCTCAGGGCCTGGTGATTCAGGTGGCCTTTAGGTTATAGGACTCCTCCACCTTGTCCCTGTTCCCTCCCAGCCGGGAATCCAGGTGGCTGCATGTATGTGGAAGACAGGTTTTTGCTTCTTCTAGCGTGGCCATCGCACTTTAAACACCACATGCGTGTTTGCACAGGCTTCCCCCACACTCTGGGCTTCCATGGGTAACCTTATTTCTTCCTTTCTGGAGGAATACCGTTCAGAGCTTCCCAGTCTTGTTCTTCACGGCAAGGAGATGGCACATTATGCAATCCACTCCTTCCTGGATACCACAGACTCTGTGGGCCGTGCTCTTGCACGGTCGGTGGCTTTGTGCCACCACGCCTGGATGCGTGCCAGTTGATTCCCTGATAATAATCAGGAAAGCCTCCACGACATGCCGTTTAAAGGAATGGATGTTTTAGGGTCCCACGCAGACTAAGCGATTTCCAGGCTTCTGTCAGGACTGTCGTAATTCTGATAGTGTCACTAGCTGACTTCTTCTTGGTTGCGGGTCTTTCTTTATGACCCGGTTTTTATCAGAGACGGGCTGGTGTCTCTGTATTGTCTGTTCAGCAGTATGGCTGGTTGGTTTTGTTTTCAGTCCTCTGACTGTTTTGCCAAGAGGATGCCCCCTTCGTACCAGGAGTTGACCCTTGCCCTATGTGGAGTATTGGCTGGTGGCAGATGACTGCATTCGCCTTTGTTAGCTCCTGTGGAGTTTTCAATGTGGGTGTCCCTCTGGGATTTATATACCCCCTTACTGCGTCCCATAGGTTGCATTGCTCTGTTGTTTGTGGTGCTTCACCTCCTGGTCTGGGTCTCTGCTGTGTAGTATCTACCTCGCATGCCCTGCCATCATGATTTTTGTCACATGGTCCGTTAGTTGGCGCCAGCCACTTCTGGGTTGTTCTTGCCGATGAGGAGTTGCCATGGGCCTCTCTGTTATACAATTGTTATGGCCCTTTGGTTTATTCCCCAGCAGTTTTATCCACATCCCAGTTGCATCCATGCAGGGATTTCTTCGTCCTGCTGGCATTCTTAATGTGGCGAATTCGTGGAGCTGGTTCTCCCTGTACTCCGCTCCGTCTGGCGTCTAGGACCCATGACTTGGTTCTGAGTACTCTCTTGTTAGGCTCGTCTTTTCTTCTAAATTGTCCTGCAAGGGTACTACTCTCTTTCTTCCGGACAGAAGGCAAGCGCTGCTTATAGCCTGGACTAGTCCCACCTTCTGTATAATGCTGGTACTTTTGAGCACACCCTAGCCCCTGGGCTTGTCTGGGTTTCGGCATCCTCTTGAGGTTGTTTCTGCGCCATGGTCTTCCTAATGGCTTGTGCGGGCTTTCCTTCCTTGGTCTTTGCCCTGTCCTCTTACATCACCAACTCTTCTTTGGCGTTGTCTTCTTGCTATTGTGTGCATCTCAGCTGTTCCTGCTGTCTTGTTTCCTGGTGCTCTTCTGTTTTGGTACTGTGGGCACCCCATGGCCGCGAATGAGCGTCCTTCTGGTTGTGTATGGGCATCTTTTCAATGCTCTCACACATGTCTGACTGTCGAGGGTCTAGGCAATATTTTTCCTCAATGGTACATGCAGGGGTGGTACGTGTTCTCTTAGCCATACCACTTACCAGTCTTCTGGGCCCATTGGTTCAGTTTTACTTTTTGCAACGTGCTTAAACCCCTCCCTTTCACGCCAGTCTCTTTACTCAGTGTGTTTTTGTTCCATATTGGCCCTTGCTGGGAAGGGGTCAGTATCTTGCTGCCTTCGTATCTTTCAGGAGCAGTTTCAACAGTGTTTTACGCTGTTTGAGTTATTTAGTTGGGCCTAGCTCTGACTTCTTGTTGACACCTTGGATCCTGCGGACCCTTCATGCCTCTTTGCTCGTCTTCTTGCGAAGTTCGCCATTTTCTTCGCTAAGGCACCAGCGTTCTGGCTTGGTGTTTTCCTTCTCTCATCCCCTCTACATATAGGGGTTTTGGTGTTCTTCTGGATGGGCTGTGGTGCCCTAGCCTCCCCTAATCACCACTCTTTTCAGAGCATAGGGGTCTGGTGGTTTGCTGCGCTGTCATTTTTTACCCCAATGTGTTTCGCCCTTTTTGTTGGTGACACTCTTTTGGTCATGATATTCACGGCTAGGTTCTCTCTGGACCTTAGTGGGGTTCAGTCGCATTCCCGCCTCCTCTAGAGGTATGGCTTTGGTATCTATTCTAAGTTAAGGAATCTGCGGCTAGACGTCTCTATCAGATGAACAAGTTACTTACCTTCGGTAACAATGTATCTGGTAGAGACATAGTCTAGCCGCAGATTCCTTAACGCCCGCCCGTGCTCCCCGTCCTGCGACAACCTTTTCAGGTTGGGCTTCATGCCTTCGCCTCCTCAAGGGTGGCTTTGTTCCACTGCGGGGTGACGTCTTCTCTTTACTCAGACTCACGAGGCTACGTCCTATTTTGTGGCTCTGCTCTACCCATCCTTGTGGTTGGACGGTAGGCCCATATGCCATGTGTCTTTTACAACCCTTACCATGGGTTGCCCGTTGTGAGTCTAAATCCTTCTACCTCCCCGTCTTTCCCTTTCTTCAACCGCTTGAAGTTTCTTGCCTCCCCTGCACTCTAGCGGTTGCAGTCTCTGACAATGCTGCATTCGGTAGGTCCTTATTCAAATTCAAAAACCTCTTTATTTGATTCATAGAATCATAAAAGAACAAGCAATATAATACTTTAATTGCATCAAAACTAATACATTGCTCCTCTAAGACTGGTAAAATACCCTGAGTGGATTTACAGATTGTTGCAATTGCACAAGTATGTAGTTCTTTACTAAGCTGGAGAGTGCGCAGAACGTATTCATCAAGGTCAACATACAGTACACAGTTAAGGTTGTAAAGTGCTAGGGTGCCATGATACAGTTTCACGAAGTGCTTGATCCCCCTTTAACATTAATCATAAAATCAATTAAACAGATACAAATCTACTTTTAGCGACTACTTGAATATAAAGTGCAAAGTACAATAAAATGTTCGGCAAATTAATCCTAGAGTACACAGTTAATACGTCAATGTACTCTAGTGAAAGTAATAATTAAAACTTCAATCCTTTCTTTATTCTCATAAAATTAATGGTCAATAAAAATCTGCTAATACCAAATACATTAAGCTGTGTGTTATATGTTTTTAGGATGCGTAGGGTATCATTGTACTTCCTAACGCCCAATTTCCTGCCCAACGGTTTTATCCACTTCCTTCTAGCATGGAAGTAAGTGGGACAGAAAAATCAGACGTGTTCTACATCCTCCTTTTTCCCCAGGTGACACATATTACACTTGCTGTCTTCCCCCACTGTTCTGTAACTTTTCCCATTTGGTTGTAAAGGCTTTAACTCGGAGAATACCATACCTGAATTTCAAGTAGAGTACCTTCGCGAGTTGGGGGTTCTATTTGATCTAAAAATAATTCAAAACGGGGAGTTCACTTAAACATTAAAAATCCGGTAGTAAGTTAACCAGATCCACAATTTAGGGCAACTTTGTGCATGATAAAGTTCCAATAGACTTTTTTGGTTTCCCTTTTTGATTCGAGAGTCAGCATATTAGAGTGGTTCCAAAATTTGCTTAGGCCCAGATCTAAAAGCCATTTGCGAATATTTGCCAACCAGGCGAATGTGGCATGAGTGTCTAGTGCCATTAATTCACCCAGTGCCTGCCTGTAGGTGGAAAGTTCATTGGTAACCCATAACCTAATCCAATATGACAACGTCATCCAAACTGCCCTGTGCTCGATGCGTTTTAACCCCAGATCATACATGTAAGGGATCACCAGTGTATTTTGGGGGAGGGGGACCATGGCCCTTAAAGCCCTATTTTCTCCCACAATTAGGGCCTAAAGTTGTTCCGCACCCCACAACTCAGAGCCATATAGAGCAGCAGTTTGGGCCCTGGATTTGTGCACCTCCAATGCGGGTGTAATAGCCTTTATTCCAGTAGCATGCAGTTTTGTCAAGATGGGTACTTAGTTTTGCGTTAAAATGGTTCTAGATTCTTTTATATGTGGGTACCATGAGAGTTTAGAATCAATGGGTACCCCCAAATAAACAAAAGTTTGGACCTTCTCTAAAATTGCACCATTCAACGTTATGTTATTCTTAAAGCTTTTATGGGGCCTAATAGGCATGTATTTTGTTTTTGCAGGAGTCCTTTTCAAACCTTTTAATTTGCAATACGCATCAAGTTTATACAATAGATTTTGTAGTCCCCTCAGTGTCTGTGAGAGCAAGATGGTGTCATCTGCAAATGTCAAGGCACATATGTGGGTACCCCTAACTTTGGAGAGTCGTGATTTGCCTTTTGTAGGAACTTAACCATGTCGTTGACATAGAGGAGAAACAAAGTGGGCGCCAGGACACAGCCCTGGCGCACCCCTCTCTTGACTGGTATTTCTTCTGTGAGCTCCCCACCTTTTCCCCAAGTTATCTTCGTGAAGTCTAATGAGTTGGACCAATATATTTATTGGAACCCCTTGTTTCTACAGATTTACCCACAAAAGATCTCTTGGGATTGAGTTGAATGCGGCCTTTAAATCAAAAAAGGCCACCTACAGATTGCCAGATTTTAGTTTGGTGTATTTCCAGGCAATGGTTAGTAGCCTAAACACCTGGTCTATGGTGCTGGTTCTTTTTCTGAACCCTCCCTGGCACGGAGATAGTATTTAGTTTTCGACTAACCAATCGTTTAACTTCTCCAATATCTGTTTGGAATAGACCTTTTGGGTAATGTCTATCAAACTGATCGGTCTATAATTGGCGGAATCCTCCCTGCTGCCCTTTTTATATATCGGGACGATCTCCGCGCCCTTCCGTGACGGGGGGATGGGCTGTCCTCTGCTGACTGCGTTGCATAGTAAGTTGATATATGGTGCCCATACCTCAGGGGCATGTCTAAAGAGGTGTCCAGGGATATTGTCTGGGCCAGGCGCTTTAGACAATTTAATAGCGGCTATAGCCCGCTTGGTATCTGCAATACTAAAATGTAGTGGTTTAATCTCACTCAACAATATCAATTCTTTAATGGTGCGTAGGTGGTCACTTGATGGTGGTCCCGGGGGTGCTTATAAATGTGCAAAATGTCAAAACCATGTGTTGGGATCTAGGTTGTAATCTGGTGGCAGTTTACTTATCTTATTGCCATTTGCGATGATCCGCCAAAATAAGGTTTGGTCTCCTGTCTTTGCAGCAGCTAGCAGATCTTCCCAGCTAGAGTCCTCCCAATTTCTGCATGCTACTTTTAGTACCTGGTTATAAAGTTTCCTTTGTTGCCTGATTTTCTCAGGCTCTTTCAGCCTTAGGGCATGTGTTAAACTCTTTTTTGCTTCTCTACAATCTTCATTAAACCAGGGGTTAGACAATGACATATTTTTGTAATTAGAACCTTTCCCTCTCCCTGCTTTAGTGAGATGAGGTTTTATGTTTTTTACTAATGTTGAATGGATTTGGGTAATTGGGATGGAATTCGAGTTCTCGTTTAAAAAGAAGAAAGATAAAAGATCACTGAAAATATTGTAAATAAAAGTAAGGGGTTCAAGCTTTCCTAATATGGATGGCCATTTAACTGCCCTTCTATTATTACACATTATGGGCTGCAGGTCCTCCAAGTCTAGTCTTGGTTGATCCAGGAAGTATTTCCCTTCAAGAACTAAACATAGAGGCAAGTGGTCACTTTCCCTCCTGGTCTCTACTTTAAAATCAGTCACATAAGCCCAGTATGTGGTACTTATCATAATATAATCTATACAAGAGGACGATTGGCCCCATGAAAATTGTATTTGCGCGAGCAAAATCAGAGGGGCATCTACCATTACAGAACCGTAGTCCTTTTTCTATAGTAAAATCCAGGGTCTGTAGTGCAGAAACAGTACACCTCTTAGTCTTTCTGTTGTGAGTAGTGGTATACCCAATGCCAGGTCTTCCTCTTCATATTAGTAGTCCACCTAAGGGTCTTCCTCTCTTCGGTTGTTCGGCCTCTATGCTAAATGTTCTGTAACCCATCTTATATAGTGGTTCCAACGCCCAGGTCTCTTGAAAGAGAAAGAGATCATAATTGTCTATATAGTCCTGCCAATCAGGTTCCTGGAGTTTTCTTGTGAGTCCGGCTATATTCCAGGACAACATTTTGACAGCTTTTATTTTGGAGACGCTATTCTCTGGGGTTAATGACCCCTCCAACCTGAGATTTATTGACTCCTTGGTTTACATTAAAACTAAATCCTGCTATGGGTGCCTCATTACTATTTTGCCTAACCAATGCAGCTAGAACCTGATCCCCATGTAGATGATACTGTGTCCCAGATCTCTTCAGAATCTGATCATTGGACGGGCTCAGTCAATCCACTGCTTCAACATTGTTTTGGGTCATTAAAGAATTGGAGGGAACATCACTACTAAACATACCAGTTTTATTTTGTCTAATACAGATTTTTTAGTCAAATAAGGAATGGGTTCTTAAATTCAGGGTAATTAAGTTATCAGCTATGTTTTTTGAATAGAACATTAGCCTGATGTCATCTAGATCCCTTTCCTCTTGCTGTAACCGTACAGCACTCTTTATATCAGTTCTGATCACAGAAAGACATTGTCGTTTGATTCTTATCCAGTATATAACCTTGTTAATCAAGGAGTCCTCATCTTCCCTGATGCCTGGTTTTAGTCTTGGGACATTAGTAAGGATGACATTATAGGATGTGATACCTCCATGTGCCCACTGTGGGGGTTCCCTACCTGGTTCTTGTTGCCATGCTTCATCTCTGTCTATTCCCATGGCTCCAGTCCCCCTGTTGCGTTCTAATTGGTGGTAGTCTATCTGGATACCTATTTGTGTAAGGCAGTCTAAGTTGTGACGCTGGTGAGCTGTGTGAGTTTGGGGACAATTTAATGTTCCTCCAATCTGTTTCCTAGGCATATCATTTCTGTTGTTAGTGTCACACGAACTGCTCTCAGTAGGTTTACTAACTCCAAGTGAAGTGGCTACCCCCCTTTGACTTGTATGTAAGTTAGTGGTAAGAGTTTCTATCATTTTTTTGATCGCTCTGACCTCTTCCTCAACAATATTCAATTTAATAGACAAGTCTAACACGAGTCCATGTGTGTCAGTGGTATGTGCCTGTACATGGGCATCTAGTGGGGGTAGGTTAGGCAGACTTCTGCTAGGTGTATACTCCCTCCCAGATTGTGACACTGGTGCTACTTCTGGGTTTTCTGCTAGTGCCGAATATTTATGAGAGCACTCAATGGTTATAATCTCTTCATGCAAATTGCTGTCATGATCTTTATCTGGATTATCTTTGACCTTGTTCATAAGGGTGGTTATTTTGCTTGTGTTTGTTCCCATTTTTGGGTTTGAAACAGCTGTTGCAGACAGCAACGCCTTTTCATGGCTTTGATGGACTATATTAGACTCTTCATTGATTGTTTTGTCCTTTTTACTATAGTATGATGAGATTTTGTTCCTTCCCTTTGGATTAGGCTCTTTGCCATTAGACAACATATGTTCTACTTCTTCAATACATTTGTCAATGGCAGCTAATGTACAAGTCTCATCTGCTGATTTAGGCTGTTTCTGGGTCCTTGGCATCTTTTTTCTGCCTGTTATCACTTCGGCGGCTTTTCTTTTCCCCATTATTACTCAGAAAAGACTTAATACAGGTGCATATAAAGATTAAAGGAATACTTTGTATGCAGCAAAAGTTCTCTGATATAAACAGGAAGGCTATTTTTATCGTGCACTGACGATGATTTCTTTGCACCAGGTGGAAGTATAGCACTATCTCCTATTAATAGTAACAGATGTAGCGTGTAGAGAAAGCTTATGTTCAATAGTTCAGCAGGGATACATAAGCATTACAGAGATGGTCCAGAAATAGAAGAATAAAAGATTTATGTCTCTTTAAAATAGAAGATGTTTTTGTTTTAAGTTATTTCAATATAATGTTCCTTTCGTCATTGGTCTATGATAGTCGCAATATCTTACCAGTGTTGGAAGATAACAAGCTGCTCTGCTGGTCGTAGGGTCAGGGAGGTGGCCCAACCCAGCCTTATCCGGGGTTTGACGGGCAAGGACAGGCCCGCCCTTGGCCCGGGCGCGTCCCGCACCGCTGGAGGGACTGGAGCGCTTAATAGCGCATGCTGGCTCCTCCCGCCGCACCTAAGGCCACTGAAGGGAAGTGCTTGGCACCCTGGGATTTCGAGTCCCACAAGGGGCAGCGCAGCTGGATCAGAGTGTTGGCCGCGGGAGAGAGTAGAACGCTTAAGAGCGCGAGCTGGCGCTGGAAGATTGCCCCCGCAAAACGGCAAAAGCAGCTTGAAGACCCCCTTAATCGGAACTGACGTCTCCCTTTGGGCGACGCCTTATGGTAGTTTGTCCCTACTCCTGGGTTTTGAACTGATTGTCCTTCACAATATGGGAACAGTATGCAGAAAAAGAAAAAACAAGGTGTGGTGAAAAATAGCACCTTAGAAGGACAGTGCCATGCACCGTGTATTGTAAACCGAGGGAGGGAAAAGAACAGAGCACCACTCTGGGAGGGACCCCCGCAATTGTTAAGTCCAAAACCTCCCCCCGGAGGTATAAGAAGATGCACTGCAGAGGCAGAATTGGAACCCATGCAATGTGTGAGCCTGTGCCATCAGAGGCACAAGACTTACCATTGAGCTATAGCTTTTTGGTGAACCGTCACAGCAGCTGACAGAAAGGCTGCAATCACAATATATGACAGTGAAGGACAATTTAGATTTTTCACAGCCTGCTGGGCAGAAAATCTGGATTTTATTAAGGACACGGAGGCTAATATTATGCAAATCTCGTTTATTACTACAGCTCAGTAGCAACAATTGAAGAACATGGAACTTCAATGAACATTCTAAAGAAGTATAAAGTTCCTTGTAGACTATCTCTCATCCTTCTTTGTTGCTGCTGCTCAGAAAGATAAGTATCTCTCTAACATCCTTTAATTGATTTTGCATGTATTTGCTTTATTTTAAGTCTCTCTATGACTGACATATTATATCTCATGGGCGTTAACTGTATTTCATTGTAGGAGTCGTTTTTTACATTAATAACTCCTCTTTAATAACCTTTTTATATACAATTATGGAGAAAATGTATGTATTTCACCTCTATCGTTTTATTAGATAGTACGCCCTCATTAGTACAACAGTAACCATCTCCGGTCCGATTCCGGGCCGGATTAGATACCTAGTTAGTTTTTAAATCTTGCGCGGCTCGGCGCGAGATCACCTTACATACACACTCTGTCCCGCACTCTCGCCTACCTTCAACACGATCGGAATCCTGCTCCCAATCCTTATCTTCGTAGCCTCTGCCCTTATCGCTTCTAATATAAACCGAGAATGATTTGGGCTTATTCGCCCCCCTCCGACAACGAGCCTCGGAGGGGGACGGATTAGAGGAATCACTGTAAACATCGGCCGACGCACGTCGTAACGTGCGTGACGGCCATCTTAGACGCTTGGGAATCCCTCAACCGAATAACATTAGGCGGACATCTTACTAGATTGGGACATTGCGTCTTTCCCTTGAGAAAATGACAGTTATTACGCTTATTGCACATAAACGATCGACGGGAATACAGCGTTTTACTCGGATTCTCTACAATACTGCCAAATTTATCACTTTAATTAATATCTAGAATACCCAAACTAATTATTTATAATAAAACAGATACAAAGATGTCTGAACCCCTACCAAACATCGAGGGACATCTAGAAAGACTCATTGATAAAGCCTTTGAAAAGGTAATTGGATCTATTGATGAAACCATCAATAAAAAATTATAGTCGTTAACATCCTCACGCCCTTCCACCAGTAATTACCAAGGTGGAGCAACAAAGGCTCCAATAAAGCGGAGATTTGGAGGAATTAAAGGAAAAGAACCCTAAAAGATCAAAAACCTCCTCCCTCCCCTCACACCCTCAGGGTGGTGGAATGAATGGTGCCTCGGGCACCCCATTTGGGCAAAGAGAAGGCCCAGAGCCCCCTATGGATATTGATACTAGTGACAACTCAGAGCCAGAAATAGATCTCTCTTATTCCTCCGAATTCAATACCGATGAGGAAGAGGCGCAAGAAAGGGGAACGGGGAGCTCACAAGCAGCATCAAAGGCCCGAGATAATAACATGGGTCTCTTGGACCCTTTGGGTAATCCTATGTTTGACCCCCTCCTAATCAAACATCCCTTATCACCAGATTGGACTCCCTCCCAACACGTGGGAGACTATCTTACATTCTGGCTTAAAAAGGAGATCCCACAAGAAGTAAGAGCTAGATTGCGCTCTGAATGCCCTAGACCCTCGTTGCCAAATAAAATTGTGGCAACCCCGGAACTCGACCCAAAAGTAGTAGCCTTTATCTCAAAGACCTCTAGAGATCCAAGAAAAGGCATTGACAGGGGCTTGAGATCTTGTCAAGATCGCCTCCTTGACACGGTGGGTCCCATTACTAAAATTTTTGAAATGGCGGAATCAGCTTACTTGGAGGATCGCCAAGTAGACCCCAAGGAACTCAGGGAATGGGTTCAGAGAGCCATTTGTTTACTTGGTAACACCAACACTGCATTGTCTATAGAAAGAAAAAAATAGATCCTCTTTAAAAAAGATCCAAAATTAATTGACTTGGCAAAAAGTAATGGAGGGGTAAATACACAAGGTTTCCTTTTCGGAGACGACTTCATAAAAGACATGGCCAGATATGTTGGAGCATTCAGCTCAATTAAAAAATCACAGAAAGACATCAAAAAAGTCTTTCAAGAACGTGTTTTTACACGGGCCGGGAGAATGCGGTGTCGTTTCCCCGGTCGTGGAAATTCAAACACAAGACCCTTTATCTCCCGCGGAGAAGGAAGATAAACTAATATTTCAAACTTCAGCCAATTCTACCCGCAGAGACAAAGAAGCCACAGACGCAACTTTAGAGGAGGACGAAGACAACGTTCATTTTCTTCAGGTAAGAACCTTGTCAGACCCTTTAGATACCCCTCCAAACGTAGGGGGGAGACTACGCCAATTCGCTGGGAACTGGAATCTAATAACAAAAGACCCTTGGGTTCTCTATACTGTCAGAGGTTACAAAATAGATTTTATAACTACTCCCCATCAACCAAAACCTCCCCGAGAAATAGTTTTCTCTGGAAAGGACAGGGCACTAGTGTCTCAAGAGGTTCAAGAACTTTAAAAAAAAAGGTGCAATTATAGAGACTACTCAGATGGGTTTCTTGAGCAATATATTCCTTGTGGAAAAGAAAAACAAGGAACAAAGACCAGTCATAAATCTGAAAGAGTTAAATGAATGGGTAGTTTATCAACATTTCAAAATGGAGGGAATTCACCTCCTACGAGACATCTTAAGAAAAGGAGACTGGTTGACAAGATTAGGCCTGAAAGACGCTTACCTGACAATACCGATTTGGATACACCACCAAACGTTTCTCCAATTCACATGGCAAGGCCATTTATATCAATTTTGTAGCCTCCCCTTCGGTCTGTCTTCCCATGGTGTTTCACCAAGGTTCTTCGTCCCGTTGCCTCGTGGCTGAGAGAAAAAGGAATAAGACTGATAATATATCTCGACGACATACTCATAATGGGTCAGTCGAAGAAGACTGTTGTTCTTCATACGAACCTTACAATCAATCTATTACAACACTTAGGCTACGTGATAAACTTAAAAAAGTCATGCACAGTTCCATCCCAACAAACTAAATTTTTGGGTTTTCTGGTAGACACTGTAAAGGCAGAACTTCGCCTACCGAGCGACAAAGTAAGAAAAGTAAGGAAAGAAATCAGGAAAATCCTGAAACTAAAGGAGTTTCCCCTCAGATTTCTAGCCAAATTGTTAAGCCTTCTTTCTTCTACGATTCAAGCGATCTTCCCAGGCCCACTTCATTACCGGGCACTACAAAGACTCAAGACGCATTACTTGAGATTGAACCAATCTTATACCCAACTAATCTTTCTAGATCAAGAATCGAAAACAGAACTCGTATGGTGGTTAAAGAATCTGGAAGCATGGAATGGCAAAGCCATTTTTGGGGAAGAACCAGACCTTATAATAGAGTCTGATGCGAGTTTGGAAGGATGGGGAGCTAGATGTGGAAATTTGACTACCGGGGGTCGTTGGACTCCTCAAGAGAAGATGTTACACATCAATTGCTTGGAGCTACTAGCAGGTTCCTTTGCAATTCGTTCTTTTACTCAGAACTCAATGAAATGTTGTGTAACCCTTCGCATGGACAATGTATCAGCAGTTCGATACGTCTGGAAATTGGGGGGTCCTCACTCGAAAAACTTAACAGACCTAGCGAAGAGCCTGTGGAGCTTTTATTTGAACAAAGGTATTTCTGTTGTGGCAGAACACATTCCCGGATTGAACAACGAAGTAGCGGACTGGTACTCGAGAAATTTCCGAGACTCCAGCAATTGGAGACTGAACAGACTAATATTTCTAACAAATCAGTCCATGTGGGGTCCCTTCAAAACAGACCTGTTTGAGGACCGTATGAATACCCATCTGAAAAAATTCTTCAGTTGGAGACCGGACCCTCAAGCTATGAGTGTAGATGCCTTCCTTCAAGATTGGAGAGGACTAGCACCTTATGCCTTCCCTCCTTTTGCAATGCTTCCTCGAGTTCTCCTTCATGCTCGACGTTACAAACAAAGCATGGTAGTAATAACTCCTCTTTGGAGATCCCAAGCTTGGTTTCCCATCATCCTAGAAATGAGCATAGATTTTCCAATTCTGATCCCCTCTTTCAAAGAAATCCTGCTGGATCCAGAGGGTCATATCCATCCACTAGTAGAACAGGGACTTCTACCTCTGATGGCATGGAGGATTTCCGCCGACAATGGCGAATTCCTGGCCTTTTGTCTAATGCTTTCAGACTCATTTCTGAATCCTGTGCATCAGTAACAAGGAAAGCATATAGATTGGCATGGAATAAATGGGTTCGCTGGTGCGTTCAACGATGTTACGATCCCATTTCAACTGATTTAGTTAATCTTATTAATTATCTTTCAGACCTTTTCTCCTCTGGTCTATCTTATAGAACCATAAACGTTTACAGATCTGCAATATCAGCTGGCCATTCTTTAATTAACGGAATTTCTGTGGGACAGAACCTTTTAACTAAGAAAATAATGAGAAGTATGAGGGTTATAAATCCACCTGGTCCAAAGTATACCACTCTGTGGGACGTTACCCTCCTTCTTCGAACCCTATCTTCATGGGGAGATAATTCTTCTCTTGCTCTTAAACGTATTTCTTTTAAACTTACCGTTCTACTATGCTTAGTTTCTTTTAGAAGAACTTCAGACGTTAAAGCCTTAGATATCTCAAGCAGAGCCTTTCAACCAGAAGGAGTTTGTTTTTTCATAAAAAAGAAAACTAAAACGCTATCTTCCTCTATTTTCTACCCCTATTTTAACGGAAATAGTAGACTTTGTGTAGTGAAGTGTTTGAAAGAATATGAAAAAAGAACCAGAGTTTTAAGATTAAATGAATCTCAATTATTAATCTCTTATAGATCTCCTCATAAAGGAGTCTCCGCTCCAACTTTAGCCAGATGGGTAAAGAATGTCATGTATGAAAGTGGTGTAGATGTTTCTGTTTTGGGTGCTCATTCTATTAGAGGTGCTTCTGCATCAAAAGCTTACTGTCTTGGTGGAGGATTACAAGATATCCTTAGAGCTGCAGATTGGTCGAATGATAGCATGTTTAAAGCTTGTTACTGCAGACCAATCAATAATGTGATAGATAATGTTCTTAATGCACTTTAAACTTGCATAATATGGCCTCCGTGTCGTGCCATAAAATTTAGATTTTTCACAGCCTGCTGGGCAGAATATCTGGATTTTATTAAGGACACGGAGGCTAATATTATCCCTCCTCTTGTTTTGTATCCCACCCTACCTTTTTATGCGATATTATAATATTTCACTTTTTCTTTCAGAGTAAAAGTGGTTCTTCTCTTCTGGAAGTTCGTATTTGGAAATTCTTGGTTCTTCAGTTATTTTGATTCTTATGCTTAATTTCTTCATGATGATCTTTCTTCACAGTTTGGACAAAGAAGGATGAGAGATAGTCTACAAGGAACTTTATACTTCTTTAGAATGTTCATTGAAGTTCCATGTTCTTCAATTGTTGCTACTGAGATGTAGTAATAAAGGAGATTTGCATAATATTAGCCTCCGTGTCCTTAATAAAATCCAGATTTTCTGCCCAGGAGTCTGTGAAAAATCTAAATTGTCCTTCACTGTCATATATTGTGATTGCAGCCTTCCTGTCAGCTGCTGTGACGGTTCACCAAAGAGCTATAGCTCAATGGTAAGTCTTGTGCCTCTGATGGCACAGGCTCACACAAGCCATGGGTTCCAATTCTGCCTCTGCTGCGCATCTTCTTCTACCTCCGGGGGGAGGTTTTGGACTGAACAATTGCGGGGGTCCCTCCCAGAGTGGTGCTCTGTTCTTTTCCCTCCCTCGGTTTACAATACACGGTGCATGGCACTGTCCTTCTATGGTGCTATTTTTCTGCACTCTCTTCCCATATTTCACTGTTTTTGGTGGTGATTTTGTGTTCTTACGTGGAAAAGTCTTCTGACGAAAACTGATGTCGGCACGCCGGGGTGGGGCATATATGACTCCGCTGACATCACGTCCAGGTATGATGTCAGGGCGGAGTCGTACGGCGCCGACCCCAGGCGTGTAGAGGTGCTGCTGCGCAAAGTTTTCCGGACCAGTCTGCCGCCTGGGGAATATTCTAAGTAAAGGAATCTGCGGCTAGACTAGGTCTCTACCAGATACATTGTTACCGAAGGTAAGTAACTTGTTCTTCAAGAGAACCCTAAAGAAAAAAGGCAAGGTTAATTCTCATGAATAGGTATATACTGTTAGAACTGGGGGTCTCTCGTTGGCTGAGGTAGGTACTTTAGTCCAAATAAGGACCCTTACTTCTAGTCAGGGTATGGAGGGACACACTCTTAGATAACCCCTGCTAAAGCCTTGGTAGCTTGGCACCAGCAGCCAGGCTTATCTCCAAGGTAATGTGTAAAGTATTTGCAACCGCACTCCCAGTAACAGTGATAACACCACAAATGGACACCACACTTGTTTCATAAAATAGCGGTATCTTTATAAAAAGGAATACGATGAGACCAAATGATAGAAACCCAACATATGCGTATTCGTAATATTTTGCTTTGCCGGTGATTAGGCCAGCAATCACTTGTAGGTTCTTGCGGAATTAATGAGCAATTCACGATCTCTAATGCAGACCTAATGCAATGCTATGCAGTTCGTAATGTAGTAATAAGACAGTCTTTGATGCAAGAATCAGGCAGTTCGTAATGCAAGGATAATGCGGTTCGAAATGCAAGAATCAGGCAGTTCGTAATGCAAGAATAATACGGTTCGTAATGCAAGAATCAGGCAGTTCGTAATGCAAGAATGAGGCAGTTCGTAATGCAAGAATAATGCAGTTCGTAATGCAAGAATCAGTCAGTTCGTAATGCAAGACTAATGCAGTAAGCCAATCTGCGCAGTCAATTCGGGCACCACTAGGCCCAACAGCAGAGACAACGGCCGTAAGCTTAAAGGGGTGGCCACGGTACTGCTGGGCAGGGACGGGCCGCTCTGGGACTCAGTGCATCTAACATGGTATAGCGGGAGAGAGATCGAAGCACTCCTGGACTCCTTTTGCATGCCTCCCCAGGTCACAAGCACTTGCGGCTCCTGACCGGAGTCCAAGCCTTACCTGGGGGTTGCGCTGCCTTGCTCGATCTCTCCGCTTGTCCAACGTCTTGCTGGGCGATCCCGATCATGTTGCAGCTCAGTTGCTAGGCGACGCTGAAGCCAGACAGGTTACGGCACTGCTTTCTCTTTCGTTGACTAACTTGGGCAGATTCTTTTCGACAAACAACAATCACGATCCCTTTCACCTTGTAGCTTCAAGAAATCCTTTAGCATGTTGCGGCTCGAAGCGACGGCGCGATCTTTACTCACAACCTCAGTTGCGATGATGGCTCCGGGCCACAAACAGCAATGCAGCAGCGTGGACGATGTTTCACGCTGCGGGAGCAATGCGGCTACGGGGCACCTCGTAAACAGCATCACGGACCACACGGCAGTCTCGGGAGTGCAAAAGCACATGCACACAGCGTCGCTGAGACACACTTGGAAACTTTTATGTTCCTGTGTTTTAACAACAGGGGACCAGCTGTTCTAGAGCCCTTGGAGACAAGTTACTTTAGGACACAGCACACAGCAAAATACTCTCAAGCAGGGGGGCACAGCACACAACAAAGTCCCTTGTCCTTTCCTTAGTTAAATCAGCAAACTGCAGGCCAGCTCCAGAACACACAGCAAGGGCAGTCCTTCTATGCAGACTCTTCAGCTGTTCTTCTTTGGCAGAGATTCCTCTTGATCACAAAGAAGTTTCAATCAATTTTGAGTATGGATCTCAGTCTTGAGTTCAGGGGTTTCAGCTCTTACATTTATACCCTTAAAGGCCTTTGAAGTCTTTGTATTCATGGGGCTTCGATCCCGGACCAAACCAGACCTGGGTTTCTTCCTGCCAGTGGACACCCTCTTCCTTTGATAGTCAGTGTCTGGGGCCAGATGCTCAGCAGGAGTTAGAGCCTTCCTTTGGTGGCAGCAATGCAGCCTTCTTCACATCCAGGGGGCTACTCCTCCCCCCACATTAAACGCAGGCCAGCCTGTTGCTGTCACACCTACTTCTCCCTGGGGTCAGGAGACTTCCCAGACCTTATCACATCTAAACCCAGACAGGCCAATACACAACCAGGCAGAGGCACACGAGATTGTTTAAGACAAGAAACCAGCCCCTTCTAAAAGCGTGGTTTCTAAACACACAATTCAAAAACCATCTTCACAAAAAGATGTTATTAAATTCTGAGTTCAGGCACACTAAACTCCATCTCTCCATCTTATGTCTATAGGAAGATATGCTGGAAACCTGGGACACCGCATTCCCCATTCTGTCCTAAGGGCAAGATGGTCTTGCAACAGTAAAAAACGAATTTGGCAGTATTTCACTGTCAGGACATGGTACACACCTCAGTACATGTCCTACCTTTCACATACACTGCACCCTGCCCCGGAGGGTACCTTGGGCCTACTATGGAGGTGTCTGATGTGTATAAAAAGGGATGGTAAGGCCTGTCAAGTGGGTTCATGTACCAGGACAAAAAGGCAGTTAACAAACTGTGCCAGGCCCTGCAGTGGCAGGCCTGAGATCTCTTCTTAGGGCTACTTGTGTTGGTGGCACAATTAGTGCTGCAGACCCACTAATAGCATTTCCATTACCAGCCCTGGCACACATAGTGCTCTTTACTAAGGACTTTACTAGTAAGGCAAACATATCAATTATGGACAACCAATTACCATAACACTTTATACAGGGAGCACTTGCACTTTGACACTGATCGACAGTGGCAAAGTGCACAAAGCATCTAAATCGGCAACACAATGTCAGAAAAAGGTCTAGGAGGAAGGCAAAAAGTGTAAGGAACTTTAGACAAAAAGGGCCAAGTCCAACATATACAATACCGCTTCCTGCTCACCACCCCTTCCTTGCAAATAACTATACCTCAAAGTAACTCATCACACAAGGAATGCGTCCTTTCCACACCACAGATTAAACAAACTATTTAGAATTGCAAAGGCTAGTTTTTTGAAGAGTCCATGTATTTCAAACATGACTCTTCTTCTCAGAAAGTCCTTCTTTTTACAGTCATTTTAGTGAAACACATACAAATATGTATGTATATATACTCTTAGTGCGTCTTAATGTTGATTTCTTTTAGGTTCATTCCAACAGTACTTTTGAGAGGTGATTTGAATGTTACGAAAATCCAACAAGTTTTTCAAGGACGATAAGGGTTTTTTTAACAAACTATTGTCATAACATGTACCTTACCGGGATTATGGAATGTTTCAATATTTCTTTTACTTTTTGTTGTCTCAGGCCACTGGAGAAAATAACTGATGTCTCATGAGAATAACTAATTATACCCCCCAAAAAAGGAGTATAACCTGAAACCGCAAACAGTCGGGATCAAATTCTCCAAACTTCCTTAACTGCTGGCAAAAGGGAGCCGCTCCTGAGCGCATTTTACATCTTCCTCAGGAGCATTATGCACCACACAGTGAGGCTAAGGGGCTGGGCCACACACAAGCGCTCTGGAAATGCTGGAGCGTGTCCTTTAATTCCCAGCGGCACGTGCTGGGAGCCCAATATCGGGACACACAGTGGCAACCGCCACAGTACACCCCACCCAAAACACCAACCACTGGTTTGGGCTTGTCAGGATGTTGAAGATGGACTCTTTTTAACAATCGCTGTGCATGCACATCACCAGCTGGATCTCATGATCTATTTTCAGGTCTATATCCTTTCCAGTCAATAAGATAATACATTTGCCCTCTCTCTCTCTTAGAGTCCAAAATTGCTCTCACCTCATATTCCAAATTATCTCTGATTTGAACAGGTGGTGGAGGAGGTGAAACTCAAGTGAAACATGAAAGACAGGATGTACCATTATGGTTGCTGGTACCTCTAGTTTCACGGCTACTGGGATAATCCTTTTACAGACTTTAAATGGTCCCACATACTTAGGCTGGGATAATTGTTTTCCTTTTAAGCACCGATATTTAGTGGATAACCGAAGTGCAACTGCGTTACCATTTCTTCTACCTGGCTGAAAGGTTATCCCAAAATCGTATTCTGCAACAAACGTAGTTCACCTTAATTGACGAGCCGATAGAGCTTGGGTAGATATAAGTAATTGTACATTACAATGGTCAGTAAGAATGGTAATAGTATGTTGGACTCCTAATTAATAGTGTCTCCATTCTTCAAAGGCATATTTAATTGATTGCTAACAATTCTCTATCTGCTATCATATGATTTGGTTCAGCTGGACTTAGTTTCTGAGAATAGTAAGCTACTGGGTGTATCTGCCCTGCGCTTAAATGTCTATGAGATAGAAAACCTCCCACAGTGTCTAAGGATTGGAGCTATGATAAACTTTAATTTTAAGGACTGAAAGGGGTTCTCTGCCTTCTCTGTCCAATGACAATGCACTCCCTTTCTCAAACGACTAGTAAACGGAGATACCAAAGCTGAAAACTGGTTAATTAGTATTCTATAAAAATCAGTAAAGCCCAGGAAACTCTGTACATCTTTAACAGATTGTGAGGATTTCTATTCCTGAATTGCTTTAACCTTCTTAAGATCCATTTTTATTCAATTGGCTGATAGAATGACCCCCCCTTCCCCGAACTCCACCTCATCTAAGCTAAAGGCACACTTTTCTATTTTCACAAATAAATTATGTTTCCATAACTTCATCACAATGTTTTTAACGTGTTCAATATACTTAATCCTAGTCTTAGAAAATATTAAGATGTCATCAATATACACTACTGCACAGATGTCGATGTACTCATGTAAAACATTGGTAATAAAAAAACTGTAAGGCTGCGGGGGCATTTCCTGAACCAAATGGCATTGCTAAACATTCAAACAGACCAAATGTGGTGTGGAAAGTAGTCTTCCATTCGTCCGCTTCCCTTACTCTAATCAAATGATAAGCTCCCCTAAGATCAAACTTGGTGAAACCAGTTACATTTTACTTGATCTAGTAAGGATGAGATAAGCGGTGAAGGATATCTATTTTTTAATCGTTACATGATTAAGAGCTCTACATTCCATGCAGGTTGGTAACAATCCCACCTTCTTTGGACAAAGAATAGAGGAGAAGAGACTGGAGAATGAGAGGGACAAATAACACCAATCTCAAAGAGTTCATCTAAATATAGCTGAAGACAACTACACCATTTGAGAATCCACAGGAAGTCCTAAGTGTAGCTTGATTTCAAGGAGTAGAGAGACAGCCTAACTTGGATCACCAAGTGTTAGTTCCCCATATCAACAGCATAAGATAAAGGCTTCTAGTACATAGACTTGTGATTCATCCTTAACCTCACTGTGAGTTTGAATGAACATTTGCATCCACATTTTTAGTGCTAGGAGGAATCGATGTTGTAGACTAAAATAACAAGGACTGCTGTGGCAGAATTAAAGCTAATTTCATACATTGCAACACTATCTCTCTCTCAGTGGTAGTTAATCCCCTGTTGTTCCATGTCCTTACAGCTGACCCCCTTAAACAGCTGCAGACAATGCCCATCACAAGCACACTTTCAGTGTTATACAATTGAAGTACGAAGTAAATCCCAGGAATTGCCCCACCTTCCCCCAATACACAGACTGCTCCAAAGAAACCTTGCTTTTTTAATCTTTTTGGGTGCTATTGCACCCAAAAATATATATTATTTCCACCGTAACAAAGAGCCCATTTCTCAAATTTCGGCATTGTATGTAACCCCCAAATTGAGTAAAAACATGAATAACCTGCTCATCCATCCTAAAGTACGCACCATTAATTTGACACTGGAGCCCTTGTCTCAAATATTGATCTATGTCTTTTCGTATGAAAGCATGCAATAAAGACACAGCAGACAGACTCTTTAGAGGTCAAAAAGTCTGTCAACATAGACCAAGGAAAACGAATACAAATTAAGAACAAAACCTGGCCTTCATTTCATCCCATTTTCGACGCATCCAAAAGTTGATGCACAGTAACAAGCTACATTTTAATTAGTCAAAGACAGAACCTTTGTTAATAGAGTCACCCTCCCCATCATGGCTCAGAAAACCTCCCAGCCATCAACAGGTAAATCTCTTACAATCTTCCATAAAACAAAAATACTTTGAGTTATCTTGAATTAAACCCAGACTATGGAAAGTAATTTGTGCAGTGCTCTTGTTTTCCAACTACCAAATCAAGCCTCTCAGCTAAATTAGGATTGACATAGCAGTTGTGAGAACAATCAGATTATTGCACTATCCCAGCGATCCTTATGGCAAAGAAACATGTCATCTCATATTTTCTGAAATTCTGCACTTTCCAGTGTTGCTCAAAGAGAACATATTTCTCTTATTCTTAAGTGGACTAGTAGACTCCGTTTGGTCCAGGATATATATTAAGGCACATCATATTGACATGCACAGCTATTCATGAATTGCCTCTAGTTTACCTCAAATTTAAAGTTGTACTCTGTAATATATATGTAGCCCAGCCGGAAAAAGAGTACAGGTTTTCCCAGCATTAGCAGAATTCAGCGAGGAACAGATTCTTGCATCTGCCTTGCTTAGCACGTACGCAATACTGTTCATAACATAGATGGCTTTTTATTATTTAGGAGGTGACAGAAAATCTATCTTTCCTGATTTGTCCTAATTCTTCTGTTCATCAGCTCTTATGGACCCTTGAGTTTTGATAGTTGGTGTAATGATTATCGCTAAGACAAAGGGCATAGTTTTCGGCCCTATGATCATCTAGGTCAGGGGTCTCCAAACCGGTCCTGGAGGGCCGTATCCATGCCAGATTTTTGAAATTACTACATGTATCTCAATGGGGATATCCCAAAAATCTGGAATGGATCCGGCCCTCCAGGACCGGTTTGGAGACCCCTGATCTAGGTGGAAGCTCTCTATCCAACATCTTGCAGACGATCTCATTCAGGTTTGTGAAAAACATTTAAACGCCACAGACACAAGTAGTGCACATTTCCACTCAAATCCTCAAAAAGAGTGTAAATCAGCACTAACAATATGTCTTAATTTTCAGTAAATATTTCTACTTTCAGCTAAAGAAGGTTGCACAATGGCAACCTGTAAATGCCTCATAATGCAGAAATTACATCTCCCCCCTAACAAATCCTTCTATATGACAGAGCATTATTTGAGGTAGACATATTGGCATGTATTTATGCTGGTCTAGCCAGAAAAGAGAACTTTAGAAATTTGTCTTTTGGATTATAAAAATGAAATTCATAGTGCAAATGGCTAAAGAACCATTTAAATACTTTCAAAGCGTTATGTTTCTAAATCTTGTTGCCAAGCATATGGTAAGAACAGATTACGTCATAACAGTAGCTTCAGCTCTCATGGCCTTAGCTACCACTGCAGAAAGTATGACTAAAACAGTACTAGAAATTAATACAAATAATATGTTTGTACGCTGTCTGAAAAAAGGTAGTTAAGACAGTATTATTGACCCTTCAACAATTTTGGAAAAACTATTCAAGTTCCTGAGAAGCAAAAAGTCCCTCAAAATTAGATAGTCTGCATCATATTTAAAACGTCCTATCCCTAATAGAAGAGATAGAATGCAACAGTGAATTCAGGTAAACAAGAAGTACAATAAGTAATGATTCAAGTAAGTACCCCAGTAATTTAACAGTTATTGCACTGGGATCTTTAACCATTGTTTTTCCAGAACCTATTCCTTTGCATGTAACCAGAAACCCCAGTTGATTCACCTTGCAAGGATTCAGAATTGGTTTCACACATAGCGTCACTCACAACCACACACTGAATCAAATCCACAAAAGAGACTTGCCACCTGGTACACCGAAGTAAATAGTTATTTTTTCTGTCAGCTCACTTATTCAATCAAGAAAACTCACCACACAATGGTTAATCAACCAATGCTCATACACAGTTTCAACGGTAATGCATGGCACCCCAAACAAATGTTGTAGAGTTAAAAATATGGATAATTGCTTCTTTGTAACACCAGGTAATCATAGAGACTTCTAACCACAGATTCTTCACCTTAGCATATTCCCCAGGCATCAGATTGGATCCGGAAAATCTTGAGCAGGACCTCTGCGCGCCAATAGGTGGTGTGAATCAGATTCGCATCTGACCAATGCTTGTCCAAAATGATGTCCCGGTGCTCATATAAGCTTCTCCTCTGTGCTCTGCCATCAGTTACTTTCTTTCCACACCAGCAGGACGGATCCAGAGATGCCTCAGTAATTTCTTTACCATCTTTTTTTTTTACTTTTTACAGTGGCGTAGCAAGGTGAGGTGGTACCTGGTGCGGAAAATTGCTTCATCCCCGGCTTGAGAAAATGTCAAAAATATGTGTTTAAAACACATGTTTTTGCCATTTGGTCACCCCCTCAGTGATGACACCCAGGGCGGCCCGCACCCACCGCACCCCCCTGCCTATGCCACTGTTTAAACCATGTAGAGAATATCATGAACAGATATCTGTCTCTGACCCACACTTGACTTGTCTGTGATGCTTGGGGTTGCACAACAACCCCAAGGCCTGCTCTGACTGCAAGTCTATGAATCTGAAGGCTACTCGCAAGCGGGCGTTGAAGGTTCTGGTTACGCAGCAGAAGGCAGACCCTTGCCAATCCCAACGCCTATCCTGTGGGCGATCACTAGGCTATTTCCACGTACAATCGTTTTCACAGTTCAAGATGTCTTCCTCCAAGTTGGGCAAGTCCAAGAAGCACAAGAAGACGTAGTTGACATGTGTATTGGCTTCCCCATAGGTCGCCCTCCTGCACGCCTTCTGTGGAGCTGGTGTCCATGCCCACTCCCTGTTACCATGAGTTGCCTGGAGCCAGAGTGACGCCCACCCAACTTAGGAGTTTTATGATCTCATGCATGCCATCTTTAGGCCACAGACGCCCCCTGGGGTGTCATCGGGCCCCATGGAGCCGAGAGGTGCCCCTGCTAGGTTACCGTTACAAAGGAAGGATAAACTCAATAAGTGTTGCTGGGACTTGGGTGCTAATCAGTAAAGAGGGTATATGGTCCCAGAACACTGTTAATACGCAAATGACAAGACTAAGTGTGAGCAAAAATTGAAAACAACGTAAAGGAGCATTGTTATTTGATCACAATGCACCCAAGCAAAATATATTTGTACACACATGACTATCATCATAAAATGAGAAGTGCCTGTTGGGGTAGGGGAAGGGGAGATGTCTGTGAGGGGAAAGAAGTGCAGAATTCGGGAAATGGTGTGGTGAAGGTCAAACAACCTTAATCACAACAGTTTCTAAACCTGGCTTTCAAGCAGAGCCAGACACATACACAATTAATTTACAAAAAAATAACATTATGCCATGCTTCCAAATTTGCAGTATAAATCGCGCTTAGGTTAGAGGCTGGCAAGTGGACTGGTTGTCGACGTTTTGACCCCATAGCAGGATAGGTAGTATTAGAACCTTAAAGGAGGGTCTTCCTCAGGACGGGGAAGGGGGGAAGAGGGGAATGGGTGTAGACTGCCTAGAGCCGGAAACATTAAAAGGAAAAATCAGACTCAAGTATCGGTCAAATAGGATCCATACATCTATGGAACATGGTGGTGCTAGGTTACCACCAGAGGGTTCACCTCCAACATTAGCCGGGCCCTTTGCATCTGCTCGAGATCCAGACCAACACCATCATGGGCACCTCCTTACACCAAACTCCTCTGGCCCCACTCAACAATAAGCCCATCATTATCCCCAACTCTGAACCAACGTCGTCCAGGCCCTTCTCACACCTGGACTAACTACCCACCCAGGTCAACCTTCCATTCCTGAAGGAGGAGGAAAGGTTTGGTCTCCTCAAAGAGGACTCTGAGCCAACAGAAAATTGGTGTGAGGAGCTGGGTGATTCCATTGGACTGCACACCTCACTGGCATGCTTTCTCCTCTGGGCCCTGTGTTGGAGGAAGGTGCATCCTACAACTCTGTGATGCGCAGGGCAGCAGAGATCCTTAAGCTCAGCTGCCTGCTATCGAGGTCAAGACCGATGCTTTGACGGAGGTGCTTCACCCAGGAGCCAGTTCGGCTGAACTACTGCTCCCCTTTAACAAAGCCCTCACAACGTTCTCGTGGGGGCTTGGGCTGAACCTTGTACAGGATCTCCTGTGCAGCGCATGATTGCCCACAACCATTATCCAGTCCTAGGAGACCCAGCCCTTCTCTCTCAGCAACCCTCCCCAAGAGCCTGGTTGTGCAGGCCTCAACATCAAAGATCAACCCAAATGCATTCCCTCCCACCCCACAGGACAGGGAATCTAAGAGAGTAGACACCTTTGGGAAACATATTTTCTCTTTCACCAGGCTAGACTTAGAGTCGATAAACACTACATTCCCATTTGGACTCGGTTGCACAGCTGCTTCCTTAGGAGGGCTACGCTATCCTCAACGAAGCCTTAGGGGATGGTGGAGATGCAATGAAGTTCACCATCAGGTGTGGGCTGGTTACCACAGACTCCCTAGGCAGAGCCATGACTTCTACGGTGGTGCTGCATCGCCACACCTGTTTGCAGTCCACTGGATTCTTGGAGCATGTTCAAGCGTCCCTAATTGACATGCCCTTTAATGGCTCCCACCTATTTGGCTACAAAGCTGACTCAGTGCTCAAGGTCTGTCAGGAGAGCCGAGTCACATTGCGATCTCCCAGGCTCTCTCTTGCTGCCCTATCCCAATAGTAGACCTTTCGCTCTTAAGATGGCTGTGACCCGGGGCACTTATGGGCATCCTTAATACCAAAGTACCCTCCAGTAGAGCCACCTGCTCAATCCTTCCATTGGGCAGGGTCACGGACCCTAAAGCTGGAGTGGAAGTCAGACCAAATGAGCTGTCCAGTCCCTCACCCATCCGGCGGCCACCACTTCTAAGCCTCTTTAATACACCCTCCATTCAGCACAGCCATCATGTTGGCAGCAGTATCAAGCACCAATGGTCTGTGATAACCTCCGACAAAAAAGGTGCTTCATATTGTAAATTGATACTTGTATAGCGCACTACTCACCCGCAAGGGTCTCAAGGCACTTGTACGAATACCGCTGTGGAACCCATCCTGGCTTTCCCTGTGAGGTGTCCACTCCTGGGCACCCCCAGGGTGACGGCCAGGCATCCTTAACGTTGTGGGGATTAAGCAAGCTATTGCCCAGAGTTGCAGAGTGGGACTCTATGATTGGAATAAGCACCGAGGCGAGAATTATCAGGTCCGTGGAATTTTGAGCCCAAGACCCGCCGAGGCGGGGAATTGAACCCTGGTCCCGGGCTAGACCTCTGCATCCGGGTCTGCCGCTCTAACCATTGAGCCACACTTCCATATTGTGTGGAAGGGGTATGCCCTTCCATTTGTAGAAACTCCTCTGCCTAAGTCTCCATTGCATAAATGGTTGCTGGAGGACTGCCTCTTCTTGCTCTGTCAGGAAGTACAGTCTCTTTTGGCCAAAGGAGCCATTGGGAAGGTGCCTGCACCAGAAGTAGAGCATGGTATTATTCCTGATATCTTCTAGTGCCCCAAAAAGGATGGATGCCTCCATCTTATAATAGATCAACACCCTCTCAATTGCTTCCTGAAAAAAGAGAAATTCTAGATGGTCACATTGACTCAGGTTATGTAGTGCTGCACCTGCAGGATGTGTATTTTCACATCATAATCGCTTCTGCACATTTTCTATGTCAGGCTAATTACATTTATACCGCCACCCATGAAATGAAGATGGATGTGATATTAAGATGCAGGGAGCCTCACCAGTGTGTGGCCATCTTGATGGGTGGCTCTCTAGTGCCGCCTTACCAAGAATGGTTTGATCATCCTCAATAAATTAGCTTGCCAGACAATATTAATCAAACATACCGCCAGTCACTGGCTTTTGTTGCAGCTGTTTTGCAACTCAGCTTAACTCTTTGCCAGAAAATGTCTTTTGTACTTCAGGTTTGTTCCTAGGCCATTTTCTCTTAGAGGCCTTCAGAAGATTCTGTTACCCAGAAGGCTGTTGTGAATTCTATTTGGCCTATTATTTGTGGAGGCTCCCTATCTGTGATTACCTACAATCTTGAACCAACAGCGTAAGATAGTCCAAGATGCGGATGCTAGGCTTCCCAAAAGTGTGTCATGTAGAGATGGCCAGTTGACTTCCCATATCTGAGCATAAGCTTTTCTGTATGGTGTTTATGAGTGTGCAGTGTTCATCCAACTGTCCTATCTAAACTGAAGAAATATACTCTGTGAAGAAATATACTGCTGGGCACACACTCTTTTGCAGCCACTGAACCCTGATAATAACTAAATAAATTTTTAAAAAAATTGAAATTGGGAGTATGGAAGTGTAAACAATGTATGTGGTGCTTGGTTGCACTCTTCAGCTGGGTCCTATAAAAAATGGTGGTATATTTTTTTTTTTACTGTAAAAAGTGCAGGCGATTACAGCTTGAAAAAACTATGTTAACTCTTGAGAGTAGATACTTGGCAATGTAACAGAAGTGCTAGGTAAGCAGCTGGCTGTGGAGAGAGCAACCCTGTGCCAATTATGACTGGACGAGGCCTGCCGAACCTTGGAATCCTCAAATAGACGTGTATAGGAATGAAGAAACAAATCTGATAAGCTCCTCCACCGGCTCACTTTTAAAGAACTGGAATCTAGAGTAGTGCCTGGCAATACGACCATTAATGGAGAGAGTTGAGACCGACTCCGAAATAGCTTCCGGATTCTCAGATTATTATGGTCTCCTCTATGCTGAACGCATACGCCCAGAGTGGGAAACTCATGCCCGGTGATAGCAGACTTTCCCTTGCAGAGAGGGAGACCCCAGACCAGCCATTTCTGCTGATGAGATCAAAGACGCCCTTCTGGAGCTCAACTTGGATAAAACCCCAGGCCCAGATGGATTCCGCACACAATATTATCATAAAATGTGCTAAATTGTTATACCTCCCACTCTAAACATGTCCCTCAATGCCATTGATTGAGGCCATTTACCCACAGAGGTAGACCTGGCCAACATTGTGGTTAAACTCAAACCCGGTAAGCTGCCCTACATGTACGCCTTGCCCACAGAGATAGATCTGGCCACCATTGTGATATTGCACAAACCCCCTAAGCCGCCCAACTGTTGCACCTCTTGCTGGCCTATCTCCCTTATAAACACTGAAGTTAAACTGTCGTGGAGACATTGGTAAGGCGGCCCATCCCGGCCCTGAGCCATTTGGTCCAACTCGGATCAGTGCAGATTCATCCCTCATCACAGCACCAGGCACTGCATCTGGAGAGCCCACCTTGCATTGACCCACTTTGGGACTCTACATTGCGCTACAGAGCTAATTCTTCTCGAATTTGAAAGGGCATTTGACTTGCTGGATGGGGCCTTTGTACATGAAGTACTGGTTAGGCTGGGCTTCTGTTTCTGGTTCCAATTCTAAATCTGTTTTATATGCCAGGTCACAGGCACATGTAAATGGGGCTGTGTCACCTAATTCCAGATTATGCAAGGTACCAGGCAGAGGTGCCCTCTGTCCCCCCTCCTTTTCACTCTGGCGACTGAAGAACTGGTGACCTGGGTGTGGTGCGACACCCAGGCCTGATAGTTGGACTGGAGAATAGCCCTGGAAGACAGGATAGCTCTTTACACGGACAACATTCTCCTGCTCATTGCCCAAGCAGCAGAAACTGGACCCGTCTCCTTTTCCTTTTGGACACCTTAGGGTCCATGTCAGGACTAAAGGTAAATTGGACCAAATTAGTCATAGTCCCCCTGCATGGAAACAGTAGAGATGCAGTCTGGCACCCTGATCTCCCCGCCCAATGCCTTAATATCCGCCACTTAGGGATCCACATAACTTAGGGATCCACATGACCTGGGAAGCAGACCTGGCTTGGACCCCTAAACTTGGACCCTTCACCTGTGCGATGCAGGAAGACATGGATAGATGGACCAAACTGCCACTAAACCTGTTGGGAAGAGCGGCCTTTTACAAAATGATGATCCTCCCACACCTGGTTGTATACTACTAAAAACATTCCATTCTCCATCCCAAATCAATGTATCTGGCCAATAAACCCCCCGGAATCTCCTTTGACAAATGTGTACATTCTACATTCGATGGGGGACTGGCCATGGCAGATATCCACTTCTATTAATGGACACAATGTAGTAGTGAGCAACTGAATGCATGGAGGATGGGCAGATCCCGCCTTCATAATGGCAGTTGTACTGATTGACTTGGATAACCTTACAGGCAGGCTTTTTGGGACCCTGAGCTCTCCTGGTACAACCAGGATGGTGTTCCATGCCCGGAGAGTGCCTGAGACCATCGGGTGACCCTGGAGCCCATCTCTGGACTCGCAGGTGGCTGAACCGGGTGTCACAGCTGGAGGGCTTCAAGGGATTGGACAGAATAGGAGTTTTGAATCTGGGAGATGCGTGGAAGCGTGACCGCATGAAGTCCTTCCTCACTCTTCTCCCTACACATTCCAATTCTACCATTACCTCCAGCTAATACATGCCCTGTCGAATTATTGGGAGGCACTTGCTGCCGCCGAACTATAACCCCTTAGAGGTACGACTCATCATGGGCTCACTTAAAGGGGGTATCTCACTAGTCCACAGAGCACTGGTCAACCACTCAAACTGTAATCTTTCAATCCTGAACCTGCCCTGGGAGGGATTGCTGGGCTCTCTAGAGGAGGTGAAATGGAGGGAGGCATGTATGTCTCCACATACCTTAGCAATATCTTCCCCGTTACACCTTATTAAACTGCACTACTTACACTGCACATACTTCACGCCCAGTTATTGAAAGCTCAAAACCTTTTAGGGCCTGATTAAGAGTCTGACGGTCTGAGGACCGCCAGGCTCGTTGTAGCACCTAAGCATATTTTACTAGTTTCCTCTCCGCCAGGGTTTTTATGGCTGTTCCTGCTCCATGAAAACCCCGGTGGAGAGGAAACAAAGGGGCCTACAGGGCCCCCTTGTGCCTCACACCTTGTGTATGCATACAGGGGGGACACAACATGTACCCCCTGTGTGCATGCATACCAGGTCCTGCATGGTATGGACTTTCAAGTGTATGTGTATGCTGTGCAGGAACTGTTTTGATGTTCCTATTGCAATGCCTATTTTTAAAGGCAATGCCAAAAAAAGCCTGCCAGACACGAGTTTAACTCACAACCTGGCAGGCGGCTCGATCATGGGTTTGGTGGTGTGGTGGCAGGGTGAGCCTGCGGCCACACTGTTAAACTCGTTTTCGGTGGCTCAGAGCCCACCTGCACTAGATGCCGGGATGGCATGGAGACTTCTTTCACATGGTCTAGGGATGCCCCACCATTCAACTATACTGACTTGTCATATTTAAAGCACTTTCTAATGTATTAGGCCAACAGATTAAAACCTCCCCTAAAGTTGCCTCAATCAGGATCCTTGACTACCTGGGAGGGCCAAGGGGCAAGCGAACCCTAGTGGGCATCGGTGCGCTAGTGCCAAAAAAAACATAGCCAGATACTAGCAAAGGTCAGGTTCCACCTGCTGAGAGAATGAAGAGCTGGTATGGACCACTGTGCAAAGCTGGAGTAACCTATCAACATAGCACTTTGATGCCCAAAATAACACTCCGGGTTATAGGGAAAATGTTGGTCTTATTACGGGTTGGAGGGTGAGAATGACTAAGGCAGAGAAGAAGGGAATGACGGAACAAAGGGATTTCATTGGCCAATTCTCAAAGGTTCCCTCTGGGGGCCTGTATTGTGTGTGTTTTCCTTGTATTGTTAATGAATAGCTAATAAAATGGTCTTAAAAAAGGCAGCTGATTGGAAAGGGGGGTGGGGGAGTACAGATAACATATTTTGGGGCAAGGAAACACGGGCATGCCCATGGGAGTTTTGACAGATAAAGACAAAAGAGTCCCCGGAGGCAGTAATGGAAGAATTGGAACACTGTGAATCTGAAATGCTTCTGAACTGCATAAACAGAAGATTAGAGAGAAAAGCCAACAAATCAAGAGCAGGCATCGTCACTAGACGACAAAGCCATCCAATTGTGAACAACGGGTTCACCCTTTGCCATTAGACTTTTGCAGCAAGGGTAGACCAAATTATATGGCAGGACCTACTAAATTATGGGGCAAAAAAATGCTAATTATGCAGCATAATGTGGCACATTCTGTGATTGTAGCAGGTCATATATTTTGTCATTTTTATACACATTAACACTGTCTGGACAAAAGTTCCACCTCATTAGTACTAGTATAACACCCAATTACAGCAATATGGAACTGAAAGTTGAACAGTTGTCCTTTGCAAAGGGTCTTCTGCGGCACAGCAACTTCGGTTAAAATCTGCAAATTATGCAGCAGATGATAGATTAAGTGAGAAATGAGAAAAATCCATAATTATGCAGAAAGCGCTGCTGTCGCAAAATCGCAGAATACAGGGGCCCTGTCCAAAGCCAAATTTAAGTGTATATGTAGTGGAAACAATAGGTCTGCCAACACACAGCTAAAGTGGTCTTTAGCCAGGACCTACAAACTGTGGAGACTCTTTACACAACTGACGGCAGTCAGGAAGCTCCTGGCCACATATGACACATCCAGATCCCTGATCTTTAGACTGAATCAAAAGTTGTTATATGGACTCTCACCTGGTAAATGGTTTGGTCAAACTCAATGGGATGCTCAGGTGCAGAGTGAAGACGCTCACAGGGACTGGGAAGCCATCTGGCACAATCTGCACAGAGGCTTTAGAAACACAGTGGCGGATCCTCCGCTCTGGGGGAGGAGAATTGCCTCACAGCTTTTAGCAGTGCAAAGTAGGAGAAATAAAATGATAACAACACAATGTTGTTATTTTATTTTACAGCGCTGAAGCAGGTTTTGGGGCGGACTTGGCTTTCATTGCAGCCAGCCGGGGAAGGAGGAAATATTTCCACTTAAGTGCGTATGGCTCTTTGTTGGGCCAGCCAAACCGTCAAGCGCACTTAGCATGTTCCCCACCAGGCTGTTATGGACAGCCTGGTGAGGGACATGCAGAGACTCCCACTGCCTGTCTGAGGGACGAACCACGGAGCTCAGACCAATCACAACGCTGCATTGCAGCATTGTGATTGGCTAGAGGAGCCCGTTGTGCTTCCCTTTCCCGCCGGACCCAGCGGATGAGAGACGGTGATGGAGGAGAGTCGGCAGCCTTTAAAAGGAAATTTGTTTATTTTGTAATCCCCCAAACCCTACCCCCCACCCTAGTTCACATCCAGCTGCAACTGTAGAAACACACTCCGAGTTGGTACCTGACTCTGAGTAGAGTGAAAATGATGTATTTGGGGGCCTCTGAGACATGCGGTCGATGTGGCACAGAGAATGGCACATATTTGCACATACGCATTTCCAATGCACTACTTCTCAGCCTATACTTCTCTCAATATATATTCTAGCCCAACTTTCTGAATCATCTCAAACTTCTTTCTAATACTCTTTCATATTCACTACCCTATCTCTCATCCTATACATCTATCATTATATCCTCTACAACCACTCTCTCATTTATCCCAAACCCCATACCACTACTATGTTCCCCAAAAAAAACTTTCTTGACTCTCTCCTACTCTACCCCTCCTTGCATCATCTGACACCACCTTTTACTATACCAATCCCCCAAAACAAACCTTTCTAAACTCTTCCCCTCCAAAACCCCTTTTTACTCATTCAAAAGCCTCCTCCTACTGCTACAAAAAGAAATCCTTCACTCTTCTATCCCTCCACTATCTTTTTCAATCAAAATAACAGACTAGCATGTTCACTTCTCTAATTCCATATTCTACTATACTAATTCACCACTAATCCTTTATGGGTTCCAGAGTAGTGTGCTACTCGCCAACAAAGCGTCTCAACACCTCAGCAGGGTTACAAGCACTATATAAATGCAAACCTTGTTTCCTTTTTTACCCCTCCCCAACCCTTCTCTATCCAAATAACTGACTAACATATCCACCACTCAAATTACTTCATATTTCACTATACTAATTTTCAACACTAATCCTTTTTGGGCTCCGGAGTAGCGTGCTACTCGCCAAAAAAAGCACTTCAACATCCCAACAGGGGTTAGAAGCGCTATATAAAAATAAATCTTCTTTCCTCTTTTACCCTTCTGCTATCCTTCCGAATCTAAATACCTGACTAACATATCCACCACTTAAAATTTACTAATGCAACACTAATCCTCTATGGGTCCCGGAGTAGCATGCTACTCGCCGAAAAAGCGCTTTGACACCTCGTCAAGTGTAGAAAGCGCTATACAAATGCAATTACAATACAATACAAAACAATACGTCAGGACAGTGGGAGAATTGAGCCATTCTGGGAGGTTATGCTTCAATACATCGATGCAATCGTAGAGACACCTTGCCGTCAAATCCGTCTGTAATGCTACTGAATATGAAAGGGGGCACCAGACACACCGAGTCATTATGCACACAATCTCTGCAATCTCATGTAAGCCGCAGCTAAACGCTTGATCACACTTTATTGGAATACAAAAAAAATCCCAACTGAGAATATCTGGATGCAGAGCTTATGGCAGACCAGAGCACAAACAAAATGTCACATTCCCTCTTGGAATCGGATTTTGTTTTAATAAAATATGATATCTTGAGATGAAGTATCAGCTGCAACTGCCCTATCTAGCCATAGTTCATTCTAAAATTGGAGCTTTAGGGGAATTGCAGACGTAGCAGACGAACCATATAAGGTATTTCACAGTGCAATATAATCAAGAGGCTGTAGTACCCAGACTAGGCACCAGCTCTATCATTATTCTAAATAAAATGTGGTTCCAGCAGGGAGGGGTGCAGAGGTGGGTCACAGGATAATGCTTAGGTATATTAGGATTTTATAAACACATTACTTCTAATTGAAAGGCAACAGGAATAGAAATGCCCAACGGTCTATCACAATAAGAATCTTTCCATATGAGATTGTTTTATTGTCGCATAATGTAGTAAATTAACATCTAAATGTGCTGCTTACTGGCTTCTTGTCTTCTCACTTTATTTTGCGGCTACCAGTAGACATTGTTGTATGACAGTTTTCTTTATAAGTATTAAATCTTAAATCCACCACTGGTGACAAACTCCCTTAATATTAAGTTGGCACCAACCGAAGCTAATAATGGAGTGCCATTTAGGTGGTACCAGCCAGATTCTAGCGTTTTTGCAGGCGGTGAAAGATTTCAAAGATGGAGACTCTTTTTGCTCCAAGCTTTGAGTATCCCTCCTCTTCTTGAGGCTCAATTATAGGAAGAGGAAATGACAAGCCTATTCCTCAAACTTCAACAGAAGCTAAGAAGTCACAAATATTTCCGTCAGTTACCTCAATCACTATTGTTTTATGTCCCAGGAGCTCAATATATCTCTAGTTGGAGAAGGTGGCTTTCTTGCTAATATAAACATTGGACTCAAGATGCCAGCAAAGCTGAAAGTGATAGGCTGTTTTCTATGTTTCCCTTAGCCACTATGGTGTAGGTCACATGTGCTTAGTTGGAACCTGAAGAAAATCTGCAGGAGATTCGAAGACCTTTCCTTTTAGAAGCAATAGTGCTACTTCCGCCTTTGGAATTGGGGCTCAGTTATTTTTTTCCAGTACTTTCTCATAAGAAAAAAAAGGGATGAGAGCTCTAGCCCATCCTGCCTTTTATGGTCACAGTCAGCTGAAGGCACTAATTTTAGCCCAGATCTTAGCACTATCCAAATAAATCACAGGCTGTGATCAGTGAATCTACAAGATACTAACTTCAATGCAACCATTCTGCAGTAACACAAGAAGTACTCCAGTAAACAAGCACTGGCGTTGCCAATAGGTTTCGCATTTGGAAAGTTGGAGCTATTGGTTTTGTAAATGACATTTTATATTTATATATTGTTATTGACAATGCCAATACCTATATATAAATATAAAATGTCATTTACAAAACCAATAGCTCCAACTTTCCAAATGCGAAACCTATTGGCAATGCCAGTGCTTGTTTTACATGCAACATATTCATTTACTGTAAATATTGTTTATTTTCTTGGAAAGGGTGTTTGCATGTACTTGGACACGCTAGTTTCTGTGTGAGTTTTGTACCGTAAACATGTCCTGGATAGCTGTAATAATGCGTGTAACTCTACATAAATAAAGCCATCAAACCCATGCACCGAGCCTTCTCCGTGAGAAACCTTTAATGGAGGTTTGACCACCAGCAGATGAACCTGGGCTGGCGCCATCATCAATGTACATTTTGGCATTGTTTGAGTTTTTCTGGGCACCTTAAAGGTGGTGCTGAACTTTCCTTTTATTACTTCTTGTCATTTTTCAACTTTGAAAAGCTTTCCCTAATTGGAATCTAATTAATGTGTTCCGAATGAGTGTTGGATTTGGCATAAAGTAAAATATTGCAGTTTTGAAAGCACACTACTCCAGCACACAAACATATGAATGCACTAGCTTTCTCGGGGCAGCTAAGCTGCCTTTACAAAGGAAAGTGTTGGTTTTCAGGGTACAAAAGTGCATTGTGATTCACTATGGTCATTGTGATTTGCAAGGCACATTTCTATGTTCTTGTGACTCACGAGGCGAAGGGGCATCAAGCGAGCATTCCCATCATCTTGCAACTCTCAATGGAATAATTCAGTGCTTTGCGACCCCTCATGCAGGAAAGTAAGTAAGAGTATCCACATTCATGAAGAAGCATTCTAGCTAATTATGTATGCATAATGTAATGTAGAAAATGAATGAAGCGTCTTTCACAAAGGTGCTGCTACTAGATGTCTCCATTGGGCCAGGCACTAGTCCTTGAAGAGAAATTTAATAAGAAATGTATCCTTTTGTTGAAATTGGAGGAGAAGTAAGTGAGGCCGAGCCCGCTGGGGGAAGCAACAGATGGCTTTGGTGTGGACGCGCTTTGCGCGCTGGATGATCAGATTAGGCCGGCGCGGCACAATTACAGGGCATCGGAGTGGCGCTTCTCGAGTTCTCGAGGGCATGTGAAAATCTGCCCAGCTGATGGGAAGGTATGCCTCGGCCCCTACAGACACTGATGAAGGCTCATGAGCCGGCGTCAGGTTACCCTCGCTGTGTTTTTGCATGCAACATATTCATTTACTGTAAATATTGTTTATTTTCTTTTCGAATGGAAAGGGTGTTTGCATGTACTTGGACACGCTAGTTTCTGTGTGCGTTTTGTACCCGTTTTGTACCGTAAGCATGTCCTGGGTAGCTGTATTAATGGCGCTGCGGTTGAAACAACATGTATTAGAGTGGCTGTCATACCACCATGCATCCTTCACGCTGTGCCGGTGTGTGCACTTTCGAAAGTGAATTACAGTGACAAGCAACAGGGAGATGCACGGAGGGAAGCCGGATGGGGGCGGGAATGCGAGCGAGGGGAGGAGAAGTGTGGCAGGCGGATTAGGGAGATGCGCGTGCTTGTGTGGTCACGTGAACCGCTTTTGTGGTCACATGACTCACATGCACTGTGGAAAAACCGCAGTGGTTTGACGAGTCGATGGAGCACTTGAATTTTCGCCTATTACATTCGCAACCGAATGATAATAGGTGAAACCTAAAAATTATTAATATTACTCCTTGGCATGACAAAGGCACCCTGGGTTTTCACCCAGATCCCCTTTACGTTGTTTGAATATCCGTGACTGCACATAGTCTGAAGTTACTCTTCCATTGACACCGGTTTAGCCAGGGCTTTGACAATTAAATTAATTAATTAATTGCAGGTTTATATAGCGCTAGGATCGACTCCCGGAGGAGTATCTCCGCGCTTCGACCGCTGCGAAACCCTTCCTGGCTTCCCTGAGAGATGGTCCCTTAATGGGTATCTCCAGGGTGAGACCAGGCATCCCCGGCGGTCTGGTGGGGCCGTTAGTGAAGATGAGGCAAGCTTATGCCCAGAGTTGCCGAGTGTGATCGCTGATCAGAGTGGGCACCGAGGCGAGAGAATTATCGAGTCCGCTGACCCTGGTCCAGAAACCTGCCGCGTCGGGAATCGAACCCTGGTCCCGGGCCGTCCTCTGCTCTCGGGTCTGCCGCCTCTAACCAGTGAGCCACACTACTTCACGACAAGGAAGCAAGAAGTGCTTACCTTCACTCAAACTCTCAGAACCCTATTCAATCTTAGGGCCTGAACGTTGTCAAATCCTTCCTGATTCATTAAAAGAGGAATATGTTCATTAACAGGATTCTGGATGTTAGATTTACAAATACTTTCAGCTTTATCGGTCTTTATTTCGATTTTTTCAATCATTAAAGACACATACAACAATATACGCACTAAACATTAGTATCCATTCAAACATAGTATATTACAAATTTAAAAATTTAGTTTACCCATTTTTAAAATCTTAAAAAATTAAATTATTTGCAAAATATTAATATTGCACGTATTATCCCTAATACAGATTTTACGTCTTTAAATATACAATTTTTATAATCATAGATACTAGCAGGCACCACATAATATACAAGTAAAGTGCAGATTTGATACAGATGCAGGACTTCCACAGTTAAAATATAAATGGACACATAATAGTTATTACAAGACAGGGTTAACATTCATGTTGTTCCTACCAATGTCCCACATCCAACTCAAAAATATTGCCTGTCCTATTACGATATATTCCTGTAGATTTGTTTCCAGAATACGAAATGCAGTTTTGCTCGATCTTGTGCCAAATTGGGCACAAATCGGCCTTATCCATTTATCTCTGGGGCACTTATAAGCTGGGCAAACAAATAATATGTGCATTATAGACTCATCCATCAAAGGGCAAACAGAACATTTAGAGTAATTTACATTTTGCCATGTTGACGTAAACGTTTTTATGGGAAGTGAGCTTACTCTAAACTGGTGATACAGTTTCCTATAACTTGGTTTAGAAATAAAATCCCAATAATCTTCAAACCTTGTTTCAAGCTTGTGCTCCAAAAAGATACCAATAAGAGAAGTATTTTGGGTAAGTGAGATGAACTTGAAAAAAACCATGTTCCAAACCTGCTTCCTTATAATCTTTTTTTGATGGAAACGAGCTACCTGCTGGGTCCTTCCACAGATTTCTGAGCCCCATATCAACCAGCATGCCCCTGATCTTTTGCAACCATTTAATTTTGCTTGTTAGGTCGTATTCTTTTACATATTTTAATGCATTGGCATAGGTTATCAACACCGGCGTTGTCCAGAGCCTTCTCCAGTAGGCTATGGGCCTAAAGCATGCTATCTCCTCTAATGCAGTGCAGCCCAAATCTAAAAAAAGGGGTTTGAGAGGGGTAGATTAAGGGAGGCCTGTTAAGGATCCTCATAAACTTATTCTGGGCTGTGGATAGGGGTTGTTAAATTGTCAAAGCCCCAGAGCTCTGCACCATACAATATAGAGGCCCTAATCTTAGCATTATAATTTGTAATGCAAGCCCAACCGGCTTCGTTTTTGAAAGTCGGTGCTCTTTTAATAAGGCACCCGCTAGTTGGGCATACCTAAGGGTCAATAAATCTATCTGTGGCTTCCAATTTAGCCTCCTTCCTAGGGTAACCCCCAAATATGTGAAAGTGTCAGTTTGTTCCAATAGAGTGGTGTCCATAACTACTCTCCCTTTCACTATTTTAGGTCTATATAACTATATAAGACCATGAATTTCGATTTGTCAACATTGGCTACTTACTCATGGTCCTTGCAGAAAACCGTAAATCTATCCAAGGCACGTTGGAGACCTGTTTGTGTCTTGGATAGAATTAGGGTATTATCTGCGAATATTAATAGGGGTACCTTCTTGCCAGAAAGTATAGGCGCATCTGTTGGGTATATTGTGAAGTAAGTGACAACCCTGTTAATAAACAATGAAAAAAGCGTAGGAGCCATAACACACCCCGTCGAACCCCTTTGCTTATTGGGAATCAATCCGTTACCTTAACTTGTGATCCCCAGCGGACTTGAGCATAATTTGACTCATGCAATTTAACAATTAAAAACAGGAGTTCTGAGGGCATCCCTACTTCCTTTAATAATTCCCATAATTTAGTGTGGGGGACTAAGTCAAACGCAGACTTTAAGTCTATAGAAGCTGCATATAAAGTTCCCTCAGATATAATTACCGTACTCCAATAAATCAACATAAACCTAAATACTTGGTCAATGGTACCAACATGGGGGCAAAAACCTGCTTGTAATGTCGATAAAATATCATGATTGCCTATCCACATGTTAATTCTGCTCAACACAAGCCTGGCCAAAATCTTTTGCATTGTATCGATTAGGCATATAGGACTATAATTACTTGGGAGGGTACCGTCCCCTTTTTTGAATATGGGTATAATTTCGGCACCACACCACACCAGAATTCCGGAATGGGAGCCCCTCTGGCTATAGCATTAGCTAATATATGTATATATTTTACCCAGTTGGCCCTGTCATGTCTGAAGAGATGCTGCCGGAATGCAATCCGACCGGGGGCCCTTCCTGTTGGGATCCCATCCAGAGCAGTTTCCACCTCCCTGATCCCAAAGGTCAATCTTGTATCAGGAACTCTTTCAAAGTGATTCTTAGGGCTATTTGGCAAGACAGCAAATTGTGCCTGGAAATAGGAAACCCATTGTTCAGGGGCAACATTTTTAACTTCTAAAAATCTTCTAAAAATTAACCCAGATAAGACCGAGGTATTGGTGATTCCATCTGCCACCTCACCGTGGTGTGACCTCTACTGGCCAGCAGAGTTAGGCCCGGCCCCAAAACCAAGCCCGAATGTAAAGAGCCTGGGGATTAAACTTGATTGCGACCTATCAATGGTCAATCAGATTTCTTCCGTGGTGGGTAGCTGTACCAACATTATTCGACAGCTACGTAAGCTAGTACCTGTCATCTCCCAATCCATGCTACGTTCCATTGTCGCAGCTACCATGATCTCGAGGATAGACTACGGTAACGCCCTTTACCTTGGCCTGCCAAAAACCCTGACTAATAGGCTACAGGTCATTATGAATGACACTGCTCGTCTCATCTTTAGACTGCCAAGACGATCCAAAGCATCTCCCCTGCTACAGAGCCTCCATTGGCTCCCTATTAAGGAGCGAGTGGAATTTAAAAATCTGTGCATAGCTCACAAAGCAATCCACGGGCTGGTGCCTGCTTACATCAAAGACCGCATGGTGGTGTATAGCCCAATGAGAACTCTTAGATCTTCAGATTCTCAATTATTGGTCTGCCCCCGGTACAAACTTGTTACCAAGGGAGGAAGAGCCTTCTCTGTGCTAGTTCCTCAGCTATGGAATACACTACCTGAGTCGCTGCGCAGGGAAGAGAACCTCCTACGCTTTAGGAAGGGTTTAAAAACGCTACTGTTTAGGAGGTCCATGAATACTATCTAGACCAGTGGATGCCGCTCTCTGTACTGCCAAGTTGTTGTTTGTACCATCGATTTCCAAGCGCCTAGAGGCCTGTAGGTGATTGGGTGCGCTATAAATCAAAAATAACAATAACAATAACAATAACAATAACCGGAGCTTGCCTAGTTTCACCACTGCCCCATTTTACTGTCTGCCAAAATTCCTGCATATTTTTCCCATTACTGGCTTGCAGAAGCTTATTCCATCTTTGATTGTCGTACTCCTTTTTTGCTATGTATTGGGTTTTTATATCTGCGATCCGTGCGGTTTTGACCTCCTCTAATGTTTTTTCCTAATGGCTTGTGATAGATGCTTATACGCAGTTCTACAGGCCTTATTATACCACTTGGCTGATTTTTGGGCTTCTTGACTATTAGTTTTTGTTGGACTTGGCCCTTTTCCCAAAATTTTTCGCTTTTCACCCACCTGTTTTAGGACGTCTCTCCCATGGTGAAGAAATTTTTAGGCCATGTGTGGAGTGAGATGTCAAGTGTAATGTGACCCAATGGTGTGCGCACCTGTAAAACCCCTATTTTAAACATACACCTTACTGAAATGACACTTTTAAAATGGATGCCATGGCTGTGTGTTGTGCCACCTGACTGCAGTGGGTTAGCGGTCTAGTTGTTTGGTACCCAGCCATCCCAGCATTTGGAGGGAAAGCCTGACACCCAGGGTGCTCTACTCCTCCCCCTGAGCCGATTAGAACCAGTTTCCCAGAGGCTTCTAGAAGCTTCTGGCGCTGCCTGGAAGGTGGGTTGAGGGGTGCATAAGTAGGGGTTCTGTGCCACCATGTGTTCAATCAGAGCAGGGACATGAACGTGAGGGGACCTGCTGCCAGGGGATACTGCCACTTGGGCCTGTGTGCTGGACCCTGCACCAAACCAAAACCCCTCTGCTGTCCCCAGGGCTAGTGGAAGCCCCACTGCAGGAGTACAGGCTGCTGTACAGGAGGAGTGCCAGGCTACAGTGGAGGATGGTTAAAGCCTACCGCCCTGTCTTGATGAATACCCACTGACTGCTGACTTTGCCCAGTAGTGCCTGCTGCTCTGCCAACTGGCCCCTGAAGAAGGAGCGCCATCCTAGGTCCCCGAGGCTGCTGGGACCTTGCGCCATGCGAGCGCCACACCTAAAAGCCCCTGAAGAGGAGAGCGTTATATTGGGGCTAGACTGGTCCCCCCAGGAGGTGAGGAGATTTACCCTGGGGCCCCTGAGGCTTGCTGTGGGGACTGTCCGCCCCCGCTAAGGGCTATAATCCCAAAGCGATGTGTGGGGCTAAAAGCGCTATCATTCTCGAGCGCTGTGCAGCTTCCAGAGTCTGCTGTGTGCCTTCTGCCCCGTGGGACTGTGAGGAGCGCTGTTGCCCCTTCCTAGCGCTGTGTCCCAGTGAACGCTGTGCAGTTCCTGGGGAGGGCCGCCGCAGAGTTAAGGAAGGCCGCGCGGGGCCTGTGAAGGCAGCGTGGGGCCTGTGAAGGCAGCGTGGGAGGCGTCACCTGATCAGGGCGCCGGCTGCGTCATTGGCCGCACCCCCCGGAACGCCGCACTGCCATTGGCGGGCGGAGCAGCACCCACCGAAAGCCGCCACCTAATTGTCTCCCATGCCCGGCCCTCTGGGAGCTGCGCAGCCATTGGCCGAGGCTGCCGCCCCCCCAAAGAGCTGCGTCCGGATTGGCTGCTGAGCCTGCAGATAGCTAGAAGACCTGGACATTGCCGAGGGGAGCTCCAGGAGAGCGAGAGCCCCCTCGATCTGCCACCGACCCAGAGGAGGAGGAGGGGAGAGCCCCGCAGAGCCAGCGGCTGTCTGGAGAGAACGGAGAGGGGGGCCTCGAGGCACAGGGTCGGTGCCTGCCCCCCCCCACCGTATTGGAGCTAGTGCAGAACCCAGGAGAGCCTGGTGAGTGGGGGCTCAATCAGTCTGTGGTGGGGAGTGTATCAGGGCATATTGTCGGTGCCCGCCCCGAGGAACGGACTGACTCTCCAGGTGCCCCGTCTGTCAGCGGGCACCTGCAACGAGGGGCCAAGTGGGGTCAGGGGCTCCGGGCGGACATTGCCAGTTGTGGAGGCCCATTATCCCCAGGACAAAGGACCGCAGTTGCCCTGTGTGGGGGCCCCCGTGTTGTGAGGGGGTTCTGGCCGCAGGTGTAGGGCCCTCGGTGTCTAAACCCACAGGATCCTTTAAAGGGTTATTGTTGCCCCCCCATTTGGTAGGTGATGTGTTTCCCCCCCCCCCCCGCGCTAACCCGTTCAGGAATGAGTCCTGATGCCGGTGCCAATGTGGTTATACTAATGGTATATGCCCCATGCGGAATGTGTTCATGTCAGGAAAGGTTTTTAAGCCCCGTGACTGTGGGAGGACAGCTACCCCTGCCCTAGGCCTTTCTGCTAAAAGGGTGATGTGTAGCTTCATGCCATGTCTGATGCCTGTTGTGTTTAAAAGTGTTGACCATGCTTTTGGTCTCAGGAAGCTACCCTAGGTTCACCTGTTATGCCCCCGAGTTAGGTATAATGTCTGCATGCCTTCATGTTCATCTGCCTTGTACGCCTATTGTCCTTTTTGCAGGAGATGCTAATGCAAGCCATACTGTGCTTTTACGCCTATTGTTTTATTTTATGCTGAATGCCTGCTGTTATTCGCCTACTGCTAAAGTTAGGCCTCTATGTTCTCCAGCTTGTGCTGATGAGGTATACTGGGATTATATGCCTACGGGATTGATCATTCTTGGATAGGTGCTGTTGATATAGGTACCTGCATAAGGTTATGCCAAAGGTTAATGCTGACGTTTTAATTGCACTATCGACCCTAATGAACTTACCTTTTTCTTCTTTTTCCTTTACCCTGTACCTAATCCCCCTTGTATATATTGCCCTGGTGCCATTTGCGGCAGCATAGTGATAACTGTGATTACCTGTGAGTTTTATACAATACAAAAGTTATTCTTTTTCACCAAAACTGGTGTTGTATCTCTTTTTGTGGTGTGCCTTGGGGGCCGTCTGTGTGTACTGTGTGGATGCTTCACATATGTCCTCAGGAGTTTGGTCTGCCCGCTCTGCACCATGCTACCCCGCGTAGAATTGGCTACCCCATTTTTAACAGTTTTTTTACCTTAACAAAGAAACATTTAAGCTTTGCAAACAGTTCTTAATGGGCCTTCGTAATCTCAGTATCGAGGTCAGCTTGGGTGTCTACATTTAAGTTGTTTCCACTGCCACCTTCATCTACTCTAATGAGCTAGCATTTTCCATTAATGTTACCCATTTTACCCTTCGCATGTCATTAGTCATAATTACATCTGCAGTTCCTATCTCAGGAATCGCCGACAGTGTATCTAACCCCTTTATCTGTACATGTAATAGTGAGGGGTTATGATCACTCTCAATACTCTGATGGATCTTCATATCAATTAGACGGGGCCACAGCTCCTGGTTAATAAGAAGATACGACTACTTCTTACCCCATTATTATAGGTATGCTGTCCGATAGTGTCCTCCCATTTACGGCACTGATTCCCCGCTCCAGACATAAAGATTTTAGCTGGAGTGCAGCCTCAGTCCATTTTTTATAGGTGTTAGTGTTAGCAATGGGATGCCCCAAAGAGAATCCTCATCGCTAGTGAGGGCACTATCTTCATAGCTAAGGGGCTCAAAGGAACAATTAAAATCGCCTGCTATTACTGTAGGAGAGTAGGGTCTGCTTCCTATGGTCACCCCCGCTTTTTGATGTGATTCTCTGGTTTTTTTACGTTAGTGTGGCTGTGGGACTGCTAATCAGACCACCAGACCAGCTGTTCTCTCTCTAAATTCATACCATGTTCTTTAGGTACATACCAGATTGGTTACTGGGTCACTCTTGTGAGCCCCTGTATAGTGTACCATAGGTCCCAGGGCATAGGTGCACCCTAGGCCTACCAGAGGCTGCAGCATGTATTGTGCCACCCCTGGTTTGCCTTCCAAACTGACACCACAGGTCTGTTCCAAGTGTAATCACCCCTTACTTAGATATAGTATACCTATATCTACCTTTATATATAGACACATATAGACCTATAAGCCACTCCTATGGTAGGCCTCGACAGTCCTGGAGGCAGAGTGCTTGATTTTATGTGAGAGGGTGCCCTAGCATGAGCTGAGCCCCTCTGCAGCTTTCGGAACCATCTCCTTATAGCTTTTCTTTGATATAGCCATACCATATACTCTTGTGTGCATTATAATCCTCGCGGTTAATGCTAACTTTTGTTTGGCTTTATCAAAACATGTCGTGTAAGGTGTCAAACACTTTGTAATACTACCCCCCCCCCCCCGCCAATTCTGGCGGCGGGGGTAGCATTCCACCCTTCTAGAGGGAAAAGACATGTAAGTTACTGCTTTACCCGGTTAAAGTTAAACAGAGCCTCAGCATCACAAAAGGGATGCTGCTGCCACAGACACGAGTCTGACCCCCTGTTGCTCGGGGAAACTCCAGCAAGGGCAGCCTGGACAATAAGTTTCCTGTCTAGGGAGGTGCCAGCACCTCCCCAGACAGGGGTTTTGTGTATTGGGGCAGGGAGGGCTGCATTCAGTGAATGCATCTAGACACTGCCTGGGGCACACAAGGTGCTCCATGCATAGGCCGGTTCAAACCAGTTGCTGGGGCACTCCAGCCCCAGCTCTGGTGTGAAACTGGACAAAGGGAAAAGGATTTAACCACCCCCTTCTCAGGTCCACCCATAGGAGGGAACTAGTCAGGTAATCCAGCCCCCATCCTTAGTATAAGTATAGGAGCTGTGTCCCCAGGACTTTAGATTATCCTGGACGAATCTTTGAAACACATATCTTGGACCTTCGAGATTCCATTCTGACTGGAAGATGGAAGACATCTCCCTTGTGGTCAAGGAGTGACCACCCTGTGCAAACAGGCACCAACAGCATATTTGCCAGTCTGCAGTTTCAAGGCTCCCATCGGAATCCCAAGACTCTGTGAAGCAAAGAAGAACTGGACTTCCGGACTTCTCTGACCCGACCCACATCCATAGCAAAGCTGAGACCCGTGGCGGACACGAGAGACGTGGGACCGGGCATCTTGGACATCCTGCATTTTGCTACCTGCAGTCCTTTCCTGAAGCCTCAGTAAGTTGTGCATTGAGGTAAGAAAAGTCCCAGCCCGAGCACCATTTGCACCGAAGCTCAGGCCCCCACACTCCGCGAGTGTCCCGTAGGCCCCGCCTTTGCATTTGAGCTCAACGCGTCTTCCCGGTTCCTCGCCCGTTGGCTAGTGAGCCCCCTGAAGAAGCCATCTTGAAATTACTTTGCTTTCCTGGTTGCTCCAAGCATGTTACATCTTCCCTGAAAAGGAGAAGCGCCACAGATCTTGCTGGTCGGCAACAGAGCCAATCTCAACATCCTGCGTGGGTTGCAGTTGCCAAGGCTTGTTGGGTTCAATCCAGATACCAACACCGCAGTCATCTAGATCCATTGTGGGACAGTTTGAATACAGCACCTGGTCATCATCGATGCCTCCTGGACCTCGTGGCTGAAGAGACAAACTCACCTTCTTCACCTTCAAGCACCTGACATCGCCTGGTTCCTTCCTGGTCACTGGCTAGTGGCCCAGACTCTGTCCCTTCTGCTTTCAGGTTCTTCACATCACCGATACACCCTTGGATCCACCCGGATACTTTTCCTCTGGTCGCCTGCAGCACTTCTTTGCAGCTCTCCATAGAAAACGACGACGAAACCCGACACGAAAAGACACCTATGCACCCGGCTTCCCTGGGTGAGGTAACACGAGTCCTCCGGTGCTCCCGTGGGTCTTGACTCTCGAAGTGTCCTAGTTTAAAAGGGTTCCATCCTAGTCCATCCGGAAGTGTCCTTAAATTGTAACTTTGTATCTTTTACGAACTCCATAGAAAGTCAATGGGAACCTGCGCCTGTGTTTAGACACTGCACGTGGCTCCCGTGGTTCTCCTACTTCCTAACCTTGGGATATTTAGTGTAGCCCCAGCGATTCTACAGGCCCTAGGCCTGCTTTCTAACTCTCACGTGGTACTTATACCACTTTCTTAGTATATGGTTTGTGAGGCCCCTAGGGCATAACGTATACTGTGCAGCTTATCGTATATTAACTGTGTGACTTGTATTGTATTTTGACCTCTGACCCCATAAAGAGTGCAGAGGGGCTGTGTTTAGATTAAATACATAAATATTTGATATATACCTTGTGTGGTGTCCTTTCATTTGGTATTCAAGGGATTATATCTGGTAAAACAACTTGCTTAACTCGCCTACTGAAGTCTTAACCTGAAGACTGCTAGTTCATGCTACTACTAGGATAGCTTTCTATAAGGTTGACTTTATAACCATCATCAATAAGGGTCGATTAGACTGGTGCAAGGTGCCCACTAGAACTAGTGGACATCATATGCCAGGCTAACTTCTCACAATTACCATATGGTTTTTCCCTCTGTGATTCTCAATAGGAGTATCTAGAATGGAGACAGTATTTGAGAGTTTCCCACCCACCATTCCTCTTGCGTAGACATTAATTACTACTATGTCTAAATCATGTTTAGAACGTAGCGTTATAGCCAATATATCAGGGTTATCAATTGGTATTTCTTCAGCCCGTAGTCCTAGTTTTTGCCTTATCCAAGTGGTAAGCCCCCCAGAAGGTCTCCCTCTTTGTCCTGCGATAGCAGGTTTTACAAAATTCAGGTTACTGGGACAGAAAATAGTAGTCAGGGACCATGTTTCCTGAAAAGCCCAAATATCTTGCTCCTCTATAAATAGTGACTATTCTTCAGACTCTGTCTTGGATTGTAGGCCGGCAATATTCCAAGATCTAATGGCTAATGACGAGATTACTGGTGCGTCGCTAGAGATATCAGTGCCCATCTGTTGATTAATTCCCTGCTTTGTAACCAAGTAACTTGATTCCAGACCCTTTACTTCATCCTCCCTGGGCAACATCCGGGGGAATCTAAAACTAAGTGTCCCTGTTCTTGCCGAGAGTTTAGCCAATTAATATAACAATATTTGCTGACATTACCCACTGTCTTTAATTGACTTGTGATCAAACTTAGGCTGTCCCCATTGACAGCATCGTGGTCGTGCTTACACACTCTGCTCACTATTTGATGTAGTTGCACTATCTGTTGTCCATCGCCAATATCAGGAATCGGTGTAAGCTGGCCTATACTACATACTGTGTGTTTTGTATGTACTGGCTGTAGTCAATCGCAGGCATCTAGGTCAGAAAGGGGAGCAAATCTATTATCCAATCTTAGATCGGGTAGCCTATTTGAGCCTCTTAGGGACACCCATGTTTGACTCTTCATATGGTGGGGGTAACTCCCTAATGTTTGTTGGGAGGGTAATCTATAGAAAAAACCCAGCGGTAAAGCAATAATGTTTCTGGGGTTCCTATATGTGTTTCTTCCCAGATGGTCCAAGAGGAAATTTACAATTATAGCATTATTAAAATTTAGAACCACACAATCGCAATCACTATCTCCCCCCATTTCTTTTCTTGTGGGCCCTATCCAAGTGACTCTTCTTGCCATAATCAATTGACTTTGTATATCCCCATTTGGGACCCACAGCCCCTTCAATTTTTGGACCAACCTGTGCATAGCTTTAGTCATTAATTGAGTAGTAGACTCTGCCAGTCCTTCTTGTAGTGGAGGCATATTTCCCAGTACCACCACCAGGGGTGCAGCCGTAGGAGGCAAGAGGAGGGCCTGTACTCCAGCCTTGGATGAACCACTGTCCGTTCTCACGTTCTTAGTGTTGGCATCATGATAACTTTTCTCTGGTTATAAACTACTCTGCCCAGTGACTGCAAAATTAGAGTTGTTCGTTGTAGGGTTGATATCGTCCCCCACTTTATTCCGACCTTTAGCACAGACTGGACTCGTATATATTTGAGCAAATTCAGTAATTATATCAACTATTGTTGGTTTATCCTCATCTATACTAGTGGCCGGATTGCTATCTATGTGGGGTGCCTGTCTTGGGGGTGTAGCCTTCAGCCTTGTTGGTTTGGTTATTTTTGCTGTTGTAACCACTTTGTCTGTCTCATGATTAGACCGGGGTTTCCATTTGGCATTGATACTGGCCTTGTTTTAACTAATAATGCCTCTGTCGCGCGGAAGTTAGACTTGGTTAGGTATTCAAGGGCGTTAATTTTCTCTTCAATCCGGCTCACTCTCAATGTAATGTGATTTAACATAGTGGAGATCAGGATTTCCAGTCTCTGCCACATGGCCTCATTGATTACCGGACAGGGGACGTGCGTGGAGTCAGGGATGATCATTTCCAAATTGTTCGAATTTCTTAAGGCTAAATCTGTTAAATTATCTCCCCCTTTTTTGGGCGGCCTTGCTAATTTTGCTGGTTTTGGTCTCTGAGAACCCCCTCTTTCTTTTCACAGCATGGTCAGGGGTCATACCCGGTCCCGAGGGTTTAGTCAATCCTGTTACCCTAGTAGATGCTCTTAGTGTCCTACTAGTGGACTCAGGCTCACATGATATTAGACTAGTTAATTGATCAGGAACAGTGTCAGACACCTTTTCAATCACTTTTTCAATCGTTTTTTCTGGGCTCGGGCGACAGTCGGGAATAAATTGGGGTGCCATGCCCCCCAAGGAAGATCTCTTGTGAGAAAGGGGCTCCAGGGATAAGCGTTACTCCGTAATTTCTATCTTGTGTTCGAGTACTGAGGTAGCCTTTATTAGAAAATGATCCAGGGTCCCAGCAGTACTTCCACCTGCGTGCGCACCTTTTCCCTCTCCCTCACGCTTACTCGTCATTTTACTGAGTTGCTGTGAGAAGGCTCAAACATACAGAAGTAAAAAATCCAGTGTCCTGATTAACTTGTAGCTTGTAATTGATAAGATTTTAAAGGAGACAATCCACTTTACCTTCTGCTGGTGCAGGTCTCAGAGGGAGGGCCCAGCCCAGCCTCCTCCGGGCTCTGATGGGCAAAGACAGGCTCGCCCGTTGACCAGGGCTTCAACCGTGCGGCTCCCCCGTGTCCCGTGCCGCGGGGGGAGAGAGAGCGCTATAAGCGCGATGGCAGCGCCTCACGCGTGGCAGGCACCTGAGGCTGAATCAGGGAATACTGGGACTAGTAGTCCCTGTCGGGAGCCTCACGGGACTGGCGGTGCTGGAATGGAGAAACCCTGGGACTCCGGTCCCACCAGGGCACAGCACAATGTCCCCACGATGATCCCAGGCAGCAAGAGAGCAGTGAAACAACTGGTGCAGATTCCAGCACCGCAGGGGGAGAGGCAGCACTATAAGCGCGATGGCAGCGCCTCCCCCTCACTTGCGGCAGGCACCTGTGGCTGAATCAGGGAATGCTTGGACTAGTAGTTCCTGTCGGGAGCCTCACAGAACTGGCGGTGCTGGAATGGAGAAACCCTGGGACTCCGGTCCCACCAGGGCACAGCACAATGTCCCCACGATGATCCCAGGTAGCAAGAGAGCAGTGAAACAACTGGTGCAGATTCCCCAAATACCTTCAGTTTTTCAGGGTGTTGTCTCTCAGAATGTAGACCACAAATGATTTGCTAGATTGGTGCTTCGAGACACACTGCATCAGGTGTCTGAGAATGTCCTACCTCAGCTAAGGCCTCTGGGAGTTAGTCAATACTTCCAGAATGTGATGTCACATAAAGGCTACCATGTTTTTGCCAATTTTCTTCCTTTTCTTAAAACACAGCACACATGACCCTGAGCTTTTCCAGTGGTTTCTCTGTGCCATTATTTTATTATGCCTTTTAAAGGAACTTTTTGAAATAATTTCATCTACTCTTTTGTTATACCACTCCTGCTGGGAAGCTGTACTTATAACACATGTCATAAAAGCAAGTTACAATATTACATCTAAGCCTTCCGGTCACTATTCCACATTGTGTTGTCCAGTTCTTGAGTTAACTTTTAGTAAAGATGCAACCTGGCATACTGTCCAATCACTCAGTAATAATTGCCCGTGCATGCTCAGATGTTTGCTGCATCTCTCAGCATATCGAGCATACTGATTGGACCTACCAACTACAGCGTAATAGTGGCAGGGCATAGTCAGGTGTGCCACCTTTCAATTGGTACCTCTTTTGACTTACAGAAAAATAACAGACTGGGGTCAGACAACAGACATATCAACTCTTATGTAGCCTCAACCTTTGCCACGTCTGCAATGGATATTTTTGTGCAAAGTGACACTATCTTCTTTTTTTGATACATTGACCACAGGATCAGCATATCAATTGAATATTTGACGGCCCATCCCCCAAATAGAGGCAAAAGAATGAATGGGAGTTGACACCTGGAATTTTGTTTCCTCTGCAGAAAGGGTGACGTTTAAGTTAAAGGAATCCTGCAGCTGTCTGTCCATAATAAAGACCATGTCTGGGAACCTAGTTGTGTTCTGTCAGACCATGTTTGTTTTATGGTCTAAGTGTTGGTCTTGTTGAATGTGTGATTGTAGGTCTCTGGGAACTGGACCTGTGCATCTTTATTTATTTATTAAAGCGTTTTGTAATGAACAATGCTGCAATCAGACTTAAATACATGTAATAGAGAAGCACTTTATATAGAAGTAGAAAATAGTCGCCAACGTCTGACAGACTCCGCACACAAGCTAGCAAATTACAGTTGGGCAGGGGCTATCTCAACTATCAGCATTCTAAGTGGACAGCACTGAAGGGAAGGAGGAGAGAATGCTCCTATCAGGCATAGGAGGCAAAATGTGGCAATTATAACCAATCTGTGTACGTATCTAAAACTGCTAGGAATGTTCACTTCAGATAAATAGATAACAGGAAGATCACAGTTGTAGCCAAAGTCATCTGGCAAAATCCTTTCATTTTCTAGGCAAAAGGCTCTTCCTGACAGATTTGCTGGGACAAAATCTTACATTGGTAAATTGTGAAGAAGAAGCGTCAACCAACTTATTATAGACCTTGCATAGTCTGTCCATATGCAAAGATTGACCATTTTATAGAACCACTATATTGGTCGTAACTTTTACAATTTTAAGAAGATTGAAGAACTTAGAAACTTTTTTAGAATGTCCTCGGGGCTTCTTAACCTGTGCACTATCTCTGAACTTTCAGGTCGCACACTTCACCCCACGGTAACAGGTTTTGTACTTTTCTGACAGGCAGTTGACTTAGAATTGCCTTTTGAGCGCAAACCTGAATGGGACAACATGTAAGCGATACTTTTTCTGCGCCAGATATTCTTTTCTGAAACTTGCATAGGAGAACTCATTTTGGAGACTTGCACCCCCAGGAGTTGTGGGTGTTATTCCCTGGGAGGTGTTCATTCTGTGGCGAGCAGATTGATGTTCTGCTGATCGTTTTGGTCCATCCATTGTGCACTGTATATTTAGCAGGGATATGGTGACTCTAATCTGGTGTGCAGGATGTGTGCAAGACGCATGTAACAATGCGTTACAGGCAGTTTTTTTGTGAAACAGTCTGCTGTAAAGCTTGCTCTCTCTGATATATCGTTCCACATCCAAGAAAGTGATTTTACTCATACTGAATTCAAACATTAATTTGATGTTATGTTCATTACTGTTTAGGTATTAAAAAAACAATAGTTTATTGGTGGTTCCTGTCCAGACCATCAGGCAATCATCAATATACCTCCCCTAATAAAGGATAGAATCATTCCATTCAGTGCCAATGGGACCCCAGATCCTCATCTCCTCGAACCAACCCATGACAAGGTTGGCATACGAGGGAGAGAATCCGGAGCCCATGGCAACCCCTTGTTTTTGTCTGTACCACTTCTCTTTAAACAAAAAAACATTGTTGTCCAAGATAAGCTCGAACATGTTAATCAGCATTTCAGTGTGATCCCATGCGCTAGCTGATCTAGTGTTCAGAATCCTTCTAATAGCATGCAACCCCATTGATGCTGCTATAGAGTGACGTGACATCTAAGGTAACTAAGGTCATGTTTTCCTCACAATTAAAATCTGTTAATATCCCCAAAATGTGCTTAGTGTCACGGATATATGATGGTAGATTGCTTACCATTGGTTTCAAGAAAACGTCCACATATTCGTATATCCTTTCGGTAGGCCCATCATTCCCAAATATGATGGATCTTCCGGGCCGTAAGGGGAGATTCTTGTGGATCTTAGGTAGAGTGTAAATGCATGGCTATCCGGAACGGTCAATTCGTAAATATGTGAACTCATCCTCATCTAGTAGACCCAACCCATGCCATTGTTTTCAATGTCTATTTATGCGAACTGTGAGTGTCCAAATCAGGTTGGTGGGAAGTAGCTCATAACATTCCTGATCCTTGAGTTGCAAAATGATGTCACGGTCATAGTCTGTGCTCTGCATTATTACTATGTTTCCATCTTCGTCTGCTTCACGAATTGCGATACTGTCATTCCTCATCAAATCCCTTAGGGCCCCTCATTCATTATATGTCAGTTTGGCCCTGATGCTTGTAGTCTGTCTTTTTGTCCATGTGTTTGTCCAAGTCAGAGAGTACCAGTTTATAAAAAATGTCTATGTTATTTCCTGTATGCAATTTAGGTATTCATTTTGACTTTTCCTTCAAGCCACTAGTGATATAATAGTCACTGACTTCACTTAGATCTCTCAAGACCATATCAGAAGTAACCAACTCATCCTCACAGTCTGTTAATGAGAGTAATAGCTTTGTGTCTATCACATCCTGGATGGAGAGTTCACTAGAGGAAAATATTCCATGGCATTGTTGAGTACTTTTATTATTTGAGTTTGTCAATGGAAAATTCATTCGTCTTACGAATTTATACAACTCAACCTGTAAATCACATACATCACCAACAGTGCTTGGACAGAAACTCATACCCTTAGTCAAAACAGACAGAGCATCATTAGAGATTTTTTTTTCAGTCAAATTCACAACGTTAACATTCCCTATTTCTTCTGATTCCAAAACCTGGTTCTCACTCCTGGCTGTTCCTCTCCCTGCACCCCCTCTCTTTCTCCTCCTTGTCTTGCCCCTGGTACGGGGCGTCTGTTCTGCTCTCTGTTGCCCTTTTGTATTCTTTGTACATCCTGTCAAAAACAATTCTCACTTGCTAGAACATTACTGGGATCCTCTACGGTATCTGACTCGCTGCCACTGTTCACAGGAGTATCCAAGGAAGTGGAACTCGAGCTGATGGATTGACCCTCTTTCGGTTTTGTCTGGCTATCTTTAGATATTAAATGATCATATTTCTTGACAAACATGAAAATGTTGCCATTCATATGATTATACTCATCTCTTCTCAACTTCCTAGGTTTTTGTTAAATTTCAGATAGGTGTCGTTGTATCACATCATTCAAGATGTCATAGTTTTTATCGGTTGCCTCTGTCAGGTTAAGTTGTTTAATTTCCAATTATAATATGTCTATTTCTTTCCGCAATTTTGTAGCCTCCCTGTAACAGTTCTCAACATGAATTCCCATCAATCTGTTTGACTTATCCGTTAATTCCTTTTCCCAGGCGACCAATAGGTCTTCATCAAGATTATCATACGTTGGTATTATCTGTGATCTTAAGTCTCTGAGAATTCTTTTTACCCTGATATATTGTCTCAAAGTGGCACCATCCCACCACTTGGACATTTTGCTCTTCCTTAACCTTGCTAATCTAATCAGTTTCTCTCTGAGACCTTGTTGTCTCTGTGGCCGTCCACCTTGGCAATCGAAGTGGTTGTCCCTGTTCATCCTCTCATTATTAAATGATTTCATTTTGCCTCCCGGACTGCCACCTATGGATGAGCAAGACTCAAACGATCAGTGGTATAATACTAGGTATACCGGAGCCACTTATCTTCTTTATCTTCTGTTATCTCATAAAAGTTCTTTGTCAGTCAACACGTGTTTCGTCGCAAACATTGGGAATTTGTCCCACAACTTTCTCAAGGCTGAATTAAACAAACATAAAATTGACCACTGTAACCCCATACAGAAAACTGGTGCACAAAATAAATTAAAGGTCTCCCTGTGACTGGTTACTAGAGCGGGGCTTTGACTCTGCCCACATTTTGAGAGCCAGGAGTACATGTTTTGATTGGGCAGAAGTTGTTGTAGTGCTAAAGGCACTCTTATGGTTTGAAACCACGTGATGACCTTTGACTACAATGAATTGAATTGACGTTTGGAGTTTTATTTTACCCTAGCCTGAATGTATATCCTGCATATGCCTTTTTCCCTGGATGATTTCTTCTGTGTAATCTTGCAGTCTTAAAGTGGGAGCTGTCACAGAGTAGAACAGCTTGCCAAGAACAGAACGTATGGGATGTGCATTTGAAAGAGAGAGAGGTGGGGAATGTTCTTTTTAGTCCTGAAGTGCAGTTTTATGAGCAGTGGTGCACAAATATTGTGTTGTACATTGGGAAGTATTGTGAAGTTCTTACTATTGGCTTTGACATGCCCTCATGTCATCTTGAATCCTGACTCTGTCTTGCTAGAGCTTTCTGTAAACACAGGCAGGCCCCCAGATTACTCAAGTTGTTTGGGTTAATCACCTTTGCTTTCGGGGAGGAGATTGTTGAATGTACTGCCAGAGGCTTTCGTAAGTGCCAGATACCCGTGGGGGTGATAGTGCGCTTTATAAGACTATATACCATAACATAACTTAAGATAAAGGCTGGAACATGTGAGAATGTAGAGGGAATGTGGGAACTCCTTTTGCCATGGAATGCTTGCAAGGAAGGTGGCCAATTCCAGTAAGTCTCCTTTGCGTGGAAAGAAGGCCTCCTGAACCTCGTAGTGTGTTTTGAGGCTATAAAGCTGAGGATTGTTTTGAAATCTGATTGGGTATGGACACATCTACTTTGGTACAGCAGCCCCCCGGTCTGCTGAGGCTCTTAACCCCGGCTGTGAATCTCCCAGTCTGGAGTGGGCTAAGATGCACTGTTTGCAATGGGTGAGGTGATTTGTTTCTGATTGTTGCCATTGTAAGGTGTGGCTGTTTGCGTGCATATTCAGTTTCCAGTGGCTATAACAGTAATTGTGATGCGTGACTGACAGTGTGCACCTTCGGTTACCAGTGGCTATAATCATCTGAGGTGTTTTCATCTTATATATATATATACGAATGTTGTTCATTTGACATCTGGGAAGCCTTTCTGTTAGAGAGCATTGTGTAAATAAAACCCCAAGCCTTATTCTGAAAACAGTATTTGATGTGCTTCATTTCATAAAGTGAAATCCCTCTCCAGGGGGTGTGGTTTGAGCCACTGTGTGGTATTCTGTTTTATCTGGAAGTGTGCAGCAAGACAGTTGTGTGCTTCCACAAAAAAGGGCTTGCCCTCAACACAGCAGTGATCATTTTGTTTATTTATCCAACAGCCTAAGCTTGAACTTTCAGGGACACACACTTGACTCTGGAATGAAATTAAAGTGTCTTAGATAACTATATAATTTTTCTTTTTTTCTGGCAGCAGCACAGAAGGCAGGAGGAATGTCATTAACCTACATGGATTTTAGGTCTAGCTTGACAGTGCACATGTCACCTGGCTTTTTAACCTAAACTAATATAATTTTACAGTTCCTTGCTTCCACAAAAACACATAATAATTCTGATGTTAATTACTTGTAATGCTTAATATTACAAGAAAGCTCTCTTTTGCAGCAAGACCTACTGGTAATGCCAATGCTTGTTTTAACATATTTGATTCCTATACTTTCCATAGTGGGAGAAGATGTGGTGTTACAGACAGAGCTGCTGACTTTGGAACTGGTCAACCCAGTTGGAGTCTGAGCATTGAAAGAATATACTGTGATTCAGGGTAAGTAAGTCACTTAAACTCCCCTTGCCTAAAAATAACCAGTGACCTTTTTTAATGTAACTGGTATTTACGTAAAGTGCTCCAATACCTTTGGGTCGAGTTCAAGCTGTAAAACTGCAAAAAAAACAAATAAAATGGTGACCCTTGAATCATACAAACTACATATAAAAATCACAATAACACAGAAGAGGCAAAAACTATCATGAGAAATGAGCAGGCGAGTTAGCAGCATTTGCAATTATGTCCCTACACAAAGTAGTCTTTAAAAGCTATCACAGCCTAAAATATAAACATTTTATTTTCTTGGACCAATGTTGATGCTATCATACCAAACGTCAGACATGCTGAACTGAAGTGGGTAAACAAATACTTGGACATTTATTTCCAGTGCTTTAAATGAGCAGGTAGCAGCCGAGGCCGCTGCTGGTAAGAGCTGGGGGGATTTCGAGAGACGACCACGAGGTAAAATTAATGATTTATTTCATTTTCCCTCGTGGTCATCTCACGAAATCCCCCCTCACCTGGCCCCACTGATCTTACCTGCAGCGGCCAGCGGGTACAGTCTAGTACTAAATACCTGCACTTTGCACGAAAGAGTACAGGCACTTTCAGCTCTGCTGCAATACATTTAATGAGAGAGTATCGGAACTCCCGAGGAGCAAACAGGTACTCTAAATTCAGAGTACCAGCACATCTATATTTCCATTTAAAGACCTGCACTATTTCCTATACAGAATAAATGCACTTAGCGGTGTGAGAAGGTTGGCTCTGTTCACAATGCATCACATATTTATTTCAACAATGTTCATCATCAAATGTTCCCAGCTATGTTTAATGAAGGGTCGGTTTGCAAAACAACTTCATAAACTAGTGCCAGGGTGGTTTCTTAATAGAAACGTGGGGTCTACACCACCTCCTTTATTGCCTTTTTTTTAAAATTAAATAAATGGCTAATACCTACTACAGTAACCATCATCCAGCATAGTTTCTGACCCTCGCTCTGCGCGAGCAGAGTGTCTCTTCTCTGAGAAGTGGGAATGCTCTCATTCCCAATTTCCACCAAAGACTTGGCAGCTCACTGTCTGCTGCCCCTGACCTGCAGCTGGCATGCCCTTGAGGATGAATTAGTGTTATCTTTTAAACTCAGATTAGGCAGTGGTTTGGGTGTTATAACATATAGAACAGAACATTGTTACCATTAGTTCAGGGAGTACAGCGCAAGAAACAATTATTTGCATGAATCACGGTTCTGTTGTCAATCATATCAGACATAGGCATTTTGGCCTATGTTTTAAAGAGAATAATTGTAAATATAAGATCAAGTACAAACTGTATCTGAGATGTGCAGCCTACATGTGAAATGTTTGCATCAATGCATGTTACAGACGAGGGGCAACTACATTGAACTTCTGTTCTTTAAAACATCGCTAAACCCAACTCAGCCAGATCCATTATGCCAGTTTGACACGTGTGTGTGTTTTTTTATTGTGCAGCCATTGCACAGTCATGTTTTCAGCTGCATTCCTTCCCTGCAGTCCAGGCCTGAGAACTCATCATGGAGAAGGAGCATCATGGTGAGAGAAGTAGGGATAGAGGTAAGGAGTGGGAGAAGTGGAAAGGGAGACTGATGGAGGCATAAGGCAGATGCCTTGACAGAGAAAGAAGTTGACAGCAAAAGATGGGGAGGGAGAGAAAGAAGTGGAAATAAGGGTGAGATTGTAGCTAGAAAAATAACTGAAAGTAAGTTTAGGGCATCTGAGGAACAGCGAGTCGAAGGTGTACCTAGTCAATGGTTCAAGTCATTTGTTTGGTTTCCCTTTGCATTCTGGGATTCAGAGTTATGCATTTAAATTTCAAATATTAGAATGCAAAGGAAACAGGATTGGATGAGCTCCTTACTCCTCACATAGAGCAATTGTAAAATCTCCAGCAGAACACAGTGGGAAGGAGAGTGAGAAGGTTCAAGAGAAAAGGAATGACATTGACGGAAGAGACAGCAAAAAGAAGAGACGGAGATTGATGGAAAAAACCAGGACAAGGAGAGAAAAGGAGGAATACAGTGAGATGTAGGAAAAAAAGGAAAAATTGATACATAGAGGGAAGGGAGACAGAAAATCAAAATGGGACTAGGTAGAATACAAGAGTTAAAGCTGACACAGGATAACGTGAAAACTCTGAGGAAAGATGATGGGAGAGACACAGGAGGACATGGAAATGGCAAACATGAGGGATAACACATTGGGCAAACATTGCTAAGGTATTTTTTCATACAGCGTCTGATACCTTTGGGTCTGCTGTATAAAACTCTCCACATCGAGGCATACACGGCAAGATGGCAGCTGACGGGTTGTAGTGAGAAGTCGCATCTCACTCCTCCTCCCGTTCAATACCGGTATGGATAGAAAGTGATCCCGCTGATGGTTATGAGCTCGAGACCCTAGGGTCCAAATGGTGGGGGCGCAAGTAGTATTCCGAGTGGTTCATCTAGCAGGCTTTGGAGACGATATACCGGCTGGTCTATCGAGGAATTATTCACTTGTGTCTACAAGACGGTATCTGCTATTATTGCGCTGGCCTGCAGATCTGTATTGAAGATGCCACCCCAGCGACGAAAGGAAATGATCCAAAAGAGGTCCTTCCATAATTTACATATCTCTCTGCGCGCAATTAAAACTAGACTTAGAAATAGCGCTACCTGTGCTCCCCTTAATAAACTAATTAGATCAATATCCAGCCCAAAAAAAACTCTAGCTAAATTCAGGCTTAATTGTACCTTAAAGATTCCCTCCAGGGCCTTCTCTACCATGGACCAAAAGGGTCCCAATATAGGGCAGTCATAAAAAACATGCAAATCGTCAGCTTCCACTAACCCGCACCTGGAACATGATGGGGGGGGGGGGGATTCACAAATTTAGCTATTTTTTTGGGTGTGTAATATAGCCTATTGATGGTGAAATAGTGATTTTTCTTCAGGGAAGCCGATCTAACATATTTATATAGGAAATGGAGAGATGTGTCGTAGAGAGCAGCTGCTGAATCTTCCAACCTAGAGGTATTCCAGATATGGTACATAGGGGGGACCTCCGCTTCCTCCTCCTCCAGCATTTTCCTGTACCATAGTCCTACTTCCTTCTTCATCGGACTCGGGGATTGAAGTGAAGACTCAACATCCCAGTTTCCACCTATATTATCCCTTTCGGCGGCAAACCAGGAACAGATCTGAATGTACTTAAATATCGAAAAGGAGTCCCCAATCTTTGATCTCAAGACCTCCCATGGTAACACCCCATCTGAAAATACCATATCTGACCATATTATTATCCCCGCTCTCCTAATAGGAAGAGAGAGACTATCATCAAAACAGGGCGGCAGCCCCGGAGAGTCCCAGATTGGGGCAAGATCTGAATAATATTTTATGCCCCATTTCTCCTTAACTCTAAGCCATACCAAAAGTGCATGTTTCAATACCTTTAAGCGCACCTTTTTGTAATATTTTGGCGCACCAAACTTATAGAGGAACCCAGAGCCCCCGTTCTCTTGTTCCACCATAGTGTTCAATACCTGCCCCCAGTTGGAGTCATCGGGGCTAGACAAAAGGCATTGAATGTTTTTCAGTTGAAAGGCAAAAGAGTACGAAAGGATATCCGGAAGCGCAAGCCCTCCCTTCCTCAATCTTCTTTTAAGCTTTTTCCAGGAGACCCTACAATTCTTATTGGCCCATATAAAACTGCCTATTTTCCCCAGGATTTTAGCCAACAATTTGTGCGGGAAGGTCAATGGAATCATATTAAATAAGTAGGTCAGCTTTGGCAGTATTACTATTTTAACCAGATTAACCCGGCCATATATTGTGAGTTGAAGGTTCTGCCATCTTAGCAAAAGTTGATCAATATCCTTCGTCACCTTCTTGATGTTAATCTGTGGTATAGTATTTAGATCCGGTGTTATTATTATTCCCAGGTATCTAAACTGCTTGCTTTGAGCTCCCCCCCAGTTGTCCACCCCCAGCACATTATTTCCGTTTTTGAGTTATTAATCATATGCACTGAGTATTGGCCAAAGTCCTTCATTGTCTCTTCCACTCTTGGGAGTACCTTCAACGGGTTATCAGTATAAATGAACAGGTCGTCAGCATATAATGCCAATTTACAGCTAAAATTTCCTGCCCTAAAGGGTGTGACCCGGTCGTCCAATCGAAGTGCTTGCGCCAATGGCTCGATGTAAAGATCGAATAGGAGGGGCGAGATAGGGCACCCCTGCCTCGTTCCTCTCCTTACACTGAAACGTGAAGTTAATATACCATTTAATAGAATTACTGTGGATGCACCCTCATAGCAGTCCCTCAGTGTCTTAATAAAGGTTGCCCCAGAACCCATTGAAGTTAGTACATCCCACAAAAAGCCCCAGTTGACTCGGTCGAAAGCCTTGGCCGCGTCATAGGCCGCAATTGCCAAGGGTTCCGACCGTGCCTCTGCTAAGTCTATACTTCCGATCAGCTGGAAGGTTAAATCGTGTATATATCTCCCAGGAACAAATCCCTTTTGGTCGGTATTTATAAGTTGTGGGATTAACTTTGCCAATCTCCCTGCCAAAACACTAGTAAAGATCTTATAGTCCGCGTTTAGCAGGGAGATAGGTCTATAAGAGTCAGCCCTGAGGGGATCCTTCTCAGGTTTTAATATTAACACGATTGTAGACTCCTTCCATGAGGGGGGTGCCCTTCCCTCCAGGCTATAAATGTAGTTAAATAAATCACACAGCCGTGACGTTAAGATGTCCTGTAGCACTTTATACAACTCATCGGGAAGGGCATCCGGGCCAGCCGCTTTATTGTTTTTTATTTTCTTGATATATACTCCAATTTCCTCCAGCGTAAAGGGACTATTAAGAAGTTCTCAACCTTGGTTTGTTAATGTTGGCAGGACCTTAATCTCCAGCCACCGTAGGGTGCTGTCTGAATCCGGTGCCATTTCATCTTCTTCATATAATTTAGAGAACATGGAGAGTAAATGTTCTTCCATATCCGCCTGCTGGGATGATATGGTTCCCTGGTTGTCAATAATTAGGCTATTTATGTTATTTCTGACCCTGTCTGCTCTTATTTTACTAGCCAGAATAGCCCCCGCCTTCTCTCCGTATTCATAGTTCTCCATGGCATGGGCTGTCCATTGTGCTTTGACTTTTAAGTCTAACAGCCCACGATATTCCAGTCGGTGATGTTCTAGGTCGGCTATAACCTGTGACAAATTGTCTGGGTGGACACCGTGGCTTTTAGTTTCTAACAATGCGATTTTATTTTCCAGATTTTTGAGTTGAAGAGCCTCCTCCTTATTACTAGCACTAGTAAGGCTATGAATTTGACCTCTAATATAGGCCTTATATGCGTCCCAGACGAACTCGATTGGGGCGGAGCCGACATTATCTGAGAAATAGTTATTTGTTGCTGTAATAATGGTAGTGACTATGTCCTGATTGCAAAGTACAGACCTCTTTAGAGTCCATCTGAAGGAAGTTCGCCTGATGCTGCCCATCCTAGATGTAAATATAATGGGGGCATGGTCTGAGAGGATCTTCGGAAGTATTTTAATTTCATGTATAGACTCCAGACTTAGCCTGTCTACCAAGACATAGTCTAATCTTGAGGCATGCCCATGCTTTTTGCTAAAATACGTAAAACCCGGTGCGGCCTCCCCCTTAATCTTCCAGAGATCGCTAAGCCCCACCTTGTGCATCATAGTAATCATGGCTCGTCTAGAGCGCAGGGTGGTAACATGGTGACTATAATTAGATCGGTCTTGTCGAGGATCTAAAAGTACATTAAAGTCCCCCCTATAACCACAGGGGAGGTAGCCCCCGTTACAATGGACTGAACTCTAAGTAGCCAGGTCGGATCATCTATGTTAGGGCCATAGTAAGAAACTATGGTCCATTCACTGCCACTAAAATCGACCTGTGCCAGAACCCATCTACCTGAATGGTCTGTAGATGTTGATTTTATGGACCCCCTAATCCCAGCCGTAATCAAAATTGCAACACCCTTATTTTCCCCAGTTTGGCCCGAACAACAAAATGCACCTATCTATCTAATTTTCCCAAAGATCTCTTTACTTTCGGTAGAGCTTAGGTGAGTTTCCTGAAGCAGGATAACATTAGCCGGGGATTGTTCCAAGAAACTCATAATCAACCTCCTTCTCCTTGGGCACCTAGGACCGTTCTCGTTCCATGAGATATAAGATATTCTATTATGGGACATTCATATTATCCGTCCTCCCCTCTTTAGACCGACCAATCACCCGCAAGCCTGTGCTCTGGGAATTCCTGAAACTTATGATGAAAAGTAAGGTCACATTTACTCTTTTTTTCCCCCTTACTCCCCCACCCGTGCTTCTTCCCCCTCCACCCCTCCTCCAACCCCCCTTCTCCCACCCCCCTTGGGGAACCCTCCCTGTCTTCTCGAGCATAAGCCCTTAGACATGTCCCCCCCCCCCCTGTGTATGTTAGATTTGTTGCCTTCTTACTTAAATTCTACATTTGCCGAATGGCAGTGATCTCTATACTCCTTCCCGTGTGTGTCTTAGATTTAATTTAATTACATGACTCTGCGTAATTCAGAAAATAATATAAAAGCAGGCCCTATTGCCTATAAACTACGTTCTGTTTACTTACGGGCTACTACGCTACTCTGTTCTCCTCCGCCCCCTTTACTACCTGCCCTTATCTTTTCAATGAGAGTATCCACTTCTTCTATCTGCCGTATATTATACATGTGGTTACTCCACATTATGCGGAGTGTAGCAGGAAATTTCAACTTAGCTCGGGCACCTAATGCATTAAGTATAGGAAGTCTCTTGCCCATCTCCCATTGCTTGGTGGCCGTTGCATGTGAAATGTCCGAACGAATTGTGAAGGAGAAAGGAGAGGAGAAGGAAGTTGATTTTATAGCCCCTGCTTTTAGAGCCATGGACAGAATTCTTTCCTTAATTGCATATGTCAGGAAATTCACCAGGATCTTCCTGGGGCGCTCCCTCCCTGGATTTCGCCTATATGGATCCTGGTGAACCCTCTGAATATCCGCCAATAATTCTGCATCGCCATCTGTGGAATCCTTCAAAATTGTAGTTTTGAGTAGTGCCACCACAAATGCCTTAATGTCCCCGCCTTCCATATCTTCTGGGACATTCAGAAATTTTAGGTTGTTCTTTCTGGCGTGATTTGAGTCTCTCGATATTATCCTTCATTTCGCGATTTTGCTGCTCTAGTTTTTCCATAGTGGCAGAAGTAGTACATAATGCTTCTTTGATCCTGGGTAACTCTGCTTCTAGGGCCTCTGTCCGTTGTGAGACCTCCTCCACTTTTTTGGCCAGCACATCACAGGATGCTTGAATCGCGACTTGGTTGGTCTCTGAAATCGTAAACCTTTCCCCCATCTCCCCAAATCTCTTTCCCATTTCCTCCTTTAATCCCAGCAGGATCTCTGTAAGTGTAGGTGTGGCAGGGGTATTCACGGGGGTGGACACTGTTAATGGAATAGAGGCCGTATATGAACCCTCGACCATTGCTTTGCCCCCTGCATCATCCGCCTCCTCCTGTACATAATCCTGTATCTCCAGTGCTGAAAAACTATTTGACAGTTCAACTGAGGGGTGGACCATGACTCCCCCTGAAGGTTGAGATGAAGACGGAGATGGAGGTAATTGGATTAGTTGGACCTTCTGGGTGGACTCAGCTATAGGTATATTCGTTGCTGTGTCTACTGTTACTGCCTCTTCTCCTGGTCCTCCTATCGTAGTTGGGGTACTACTAGAAGCCATTTTCTCTGCTCTGTCCATAGTAGACAGGACTTATAGATTGATTTTAAGGAGGGGGTGAACTTAGAGGCTATCAATTCTGTACCCTTTGTCTTCTTTTTGCCTCCCCCCCCCCCGTGGGAGTGTGGTGACTAGTATGATTTCCCCTCCCTGTCCGGGACGTAGCCTGAATTTGAATCACAGGCGGAGTCACCTGCAACTTTTGAAGTGCAGACAATACATCCCCGGCTCGATTACGCAGGGTATAGCGTCTTACTCCAGCTTTACCAACAGATACTTTCAAAGGGGAGCCGGGGTTTCCTACTTGCTGGCTGCCAGCGTTAATGTTAGTGTGCCTCTCCTCCATGCAAGGCTCCCAGACCCCCTCCTGCTTGCTGCCGTAAAGATCCTTTGTAGTAGACAGTAGAACTGGTATGAGCTCACCGCCGTATTCTTGGAGCCCTCCAAGGCCCGCCCAACACCTGCTGCCTCTGCTGTTTACTATAGCACAAACTTTTCTAGGCGTTGTGGTAACTCTCTGTGCAACCGGCTGATATTAATACTGCCCCACCGGTAAAACCCAGAGACACTCGCCTGGGGTCTCGCCGCAACTGTCTAGCAGCTCCGGTACCCCGGAACCATGCCGGTCTGGGAGCTTCACCAACCATCCGGGGTTTTGCCTGTCGAGAAACCGCTTCCCTGCTCCCAGCTCCCAGCTACGAGTCCTAATTTCAGAGGGTACTAAACCGGGACAAAACAAAACGTGTGACGGAGCTGATTAAGCTAATTGGACCCCCGAAAAGCCACTAATAAGTCATGCTGGAAACCAGAAGGTGTCAAGATGAAACCCACCAACCTGAAAAGCCGGGCTGCTTTTTTACCGCAGCCTGAGCGCTGAGCGTTCCAGAGCTGAACCGAAAGAAAGGACAGGCAAGCTGGAGGATGACTTTTGCAGTGTCCACACTTTTAAGCAAGATCAACAGAAAGTTGCAGAGGATATGCAGCGAAGTTGGAGGGCTACGAAAACCGCCAGCGGCGAAATTACGTTAGCCTTTTGGGGGTTGCTGAGGGTCTTGAAGGGCAAGATATCAGACTTTTTGTTGTGAACTTATTGAAGGGGACTTTTCCAGAGTTGTCCTCGTGGCAGTGGGAGCTGGAAATTCAGAGAGCACATTGTTTCCCCTTTACAATCAAGAGGGGCAAGCTGGGTCTAAAGATGGGAGACCTAAAGCGATCCTCATATTCATTTGCAATTTTTTGTTAAGGCAATTAATTTTAGAGAAGGCAAAGCCAGAAGCCAAGCGCTCTTTTACCAATATTTCTTTTTTTGCAAGGCCAGACTTTTGCCATGTTACGGTGGAGCGCAGATGGAGTTTAAGGCAGCTTATTGCTCCTATACAGGCCCTGGGGTCAGAGGCCTACCTGTTGTACCCAGCTAAATTAATGGTGATCACTAAAGGGCAGATGGAAATGTTTTTTTCAGAGATCAAGGCGAAGGAGTACATGGTGGAGGTGCTGGACTACAGGGAAGGGAGTTGCTGAGGAAATGGGGGGAAGGCGTCAAGTAACTGCTCTGCTCAGGGACACAGGGGTTAGAAATGGTTTAGTTTAGTAGGAAGGGTTTCACTTTGCTCTTGGTGATATTTAGTATATAAGGATGGAAGGAGGAGGCGGCAGCTACACTCCAAAGCGACCACATATAGGTCATGTCTGACCTATTTGCCTTTAAGGGGGGAGGGTCATGTTATATTCTGATTTACAATGTATTTCCCTTTTAACCTACCCTGTACATATTTCCCTTTTAATAGAATCTTTGTTCTTTGTTGCACATGCACACTGTCCATGAGATTCCATTTGGAATTGTTATGATCTGAAATGTTTAACTTGGACTGACTTCTTGGAGGTTGGAAGTACTGTGCTGCAGCTTATTAAATCCTGGATTTATCTGAATATATTTGGATTTCCTCCTTATTTACTACAAAATTGGCGACGAGGGTGACCAGTACCTACTACTTCTACAGCAGCACAGGTGTGGTACATCTGATTTTAAGGAAGTTTGGATTTTTTACGATTTTTACATCTTTATTGGATTTATGGACTTTATTTTTAAAAGAAAAGCGCTTTCATTTGACATTCTGAAGACTGGAATCTGTGGAAAGTGATATCTCACTGGATAATTGAAGATTCATCTCATCTGGTATGGTGTTGGTATTTTGAAATGCTATTTTTAACAACCTGTACTATTTTTGATGACTGCATGGTGAAAGGCGTTTTCTTCAAGCTTGCTGCTGACCTCGTGAGACTCTGCATTGCATTTTCACGTAATTTTGGCATTTTAATTGCGCTGTGGAAGCATCAAAGTAAATTGCGCTGTGTTTACCTTTGAAAATCTCAACGAGGGTTTTCTCGAGCGAAGACTGTCAACACGAGACGAGGGCTTTCGCGTGCAAAGATCTGCAGCGCGGCGGAGCTTCCATGAGCCATTGTCACCGTGGATACGCCGTGCATTGTACTGCTGTCACCGTTGGAGCGTGAAGCCGCGTTGGAGCGTGAAGCCGCGTTGGAGCGTGATTGCTATACGCCGCTTTAGAGCGTGAAGCGCATTTGTTGTGCTTCGGTTGCCATAGTTGCACGCATTGAGGTCGCGTAAAGCTACAGCGGCCATATTTGTTTATGTTTGGATTCTCCTTTGCGCTCGAGAGCATCGGACACGTTGCTGAGGTACTGTTGATTTATTTAACCATAACATGGATTACAGCTGTTCCAGTTATTCTTAAAAGAAATACCAACGTTGATGTACACAACGTGTGTACCCTAGAGCTAATTTCACCGGCGCTGATGTACACAGCTTGTGTACTTTGCAGTTAATTTTACCAGCGTTGACGTACACAGCTCATGGACTCAAGTATTAATTTAATATTTTAGTGTTATTCTCTTGTAGTTTATTTATTTCATTCCTTTTATGTTCATTTACTTGTAATCAGTTATTCATTATTTCTCACAATGCAGTTTGATCCGCCTTCAAAATTTTTACAAAGTAAAGGTGATCCTCCCATTCCATGGAACAGATGGAAGGAGGAATTTTTAACTTATTTGAAGGCTATTGATGGAGAAAGGATGGGTAATGAGAGGAAGAAAAATATTTTTCTCCATTGTCTGGGTTCCGAAGGGCAAGGCATTTTTAGGAATTTACCACCTGTTCCTGGTGACGCTGGTGTCTTTGATGAAGCAATGCTTCGTGTAGAAACACGTTTTAAGCCTACAACTAGTATAGCGTTAAATCGTTACAAGTTCTATACCAGAGCACAAAAGGAAAATGAATCATTTGATGATTTTTTAACAGGTTTGAGAGCTTTAGTTATGCCATGTAATTTTGGTAATATGACAGATGAGATGCTTAGAAATAACATAATTGTGAATGTTAAATGCAAGAAAACACAAGAACAGTTGTGGATTGTAGGCAATCCAACCTTGTTGGAATGTATTTCTACTGCTAAAGCTTTTGAACAGTCTAACAAATGGATGAAAACGATAGAGGAAACAAGCAATAAGAGTAGTAAGAATGATAAGTTAACTGAAGAAGTATGTGCGATGAACAATGTTGCAAGAGGTCCTCAAAGTCATAGGTTTGGATCACGTAACCGCATTGTGTGTTTTAGGTGTGGAAGTTACAATCATGTAGCTTCTTTCAAATTTTGTCCTGCTTTAGGCAAGGAGTGCAACAAATGTGGAAAGGTGAGTCATTTTTCTAACTCTTGTGGAGAGGACAACAAGAAAAGTGGGGACAAAAGCAACTATGTCAAGAAAAAAGAAATTTCTTGTGTGAGAGATGAAACAGATTTCGATTCAAGTTTAGTTAGATATGAACATGTTGTGTCTGATGAATCTAATAGAGTAAGTGGGATGATTGTGTCTATAATAAGTTTAAGTTTGCTTGAGGAGGATGTTTTGGAGTCCCCTAAATGTGTTGTCAGGTTTAAGGGAGTAGAATTAGAGTTGATGGCTGATTCTGGGTCTCCTTGGACCATCATAACTGAGAAGTATTTTGATGAAATGTACAAGAATATAATTTCTAAGAGTGAGTTGTGTCCTCCTGATGTCATGGCGAAAGGTTTTAATGGTTCTAGTATTGATTTTATAGGGTATATTGCTTCCATGATTTATTTTAAGGACCAATCTGCATATATCAAACTGTATGTTGTTGTAAAGGGAGTGAATGTTTTGGGGTGGCGGGATCAATTCAGACTTCACATTACATTGAATCCACGCAACAAAGATCCTGTCATGGTGTCACATGATTGTGATATGTTAGAAGAAGGTATCAGATCGGTAGAAGAGAGTAATGTTTGGAAGACACTGTCGGACGAGTTTCCTAGTGTTTTTTCAGATAAATTAGGTAAACTAAGTGGTTTCACTCATGTCATTAAGCTTAAACAACGAGCTATGCCAGTTGTACAAAAACTTAGACCCGTACCACTGAATGTTAGAGAAGAGTTAAGTGATGCACTAAATGACATGTTGAAAAATGATGTCATAGAGGAGATAGAATCGTCCGAATGGGTTTCGCCAGTGGTTTTGGCACGCAAACCTGACAAATCTTTGAGGTTATGCATAGATTTGAGAGCACTTAATGCAAACATAGTGGTAGATTGTCATCCTCTGCCCAATATCAACGAAGTCGTGAGCATGCTAGGAGGAGGTGTTATATTTTCCACTTTGGACTTGAGATCGGCGTATCATCAGGTTGTGTTAGCAGAGGAATCACGTCATCTCACAGCTTTTATCACACCACAGGGTTTGTTTCAGTTTAAACGGATGCCGTTCGGTTTGGCGTCGGCAGCCTCTGTTTTTCAGAGATCTATGTATCATATTTTTAAGGACATGAGTGAATACGTGAAGTGTTTTCAAGACGATATCTTGATTTTCTCCAAATGTGATGAGACACACATGGAGCATTTGAGGAATGTGTGTAAGATGTTAAATAAGTTTGGACTTACTATTAAGAGTAAGAAGTGTAAGTTATTTCAGAAAACTATAGAGTATTTGGGACACACCATTTCTGGTAATGGTGTTGCTCCAAAAAGATCATTGGTTGATGCTATCCTAAAAGCTCCTGCACCAGATTGTAAAGACAAGTTGTTATCGTTTCTAGGACTTTGTGAATATTACAGTAAGTTTATTGCAAGTTTTGCGACCAAGATGGAGCCGTTAAGAGAGTTAACAAGGAAGGATGTAGAGTTTTTGTGGGGACCTAAACAGCAAGATGCTTTCGAAAGTGTTAAACTTGATATGGTGTCAGCCCCTACTCTAAGGCCTTTTTGCTTGAATAAACTTTGCATTTTGACGGTAGACGCAAGTCTTTATGGCTTAGGTTGTGTGCTTTCACAACGTTCAGGCAAGGAGGATTGGAATGTTGCCTTTGCATCAAGATCCTTGAACCAAACTGAAAGACGGTATGCTGTCATAGAAAAGGAATTGTTGGGATGTGTATGGGGTGTTGAGCATTTCCGGAATTATATTTGGGGTGCAAGGTTTTTGATACGTACTGATCACAAACCATTGGTGGGCATTCTTTCACCTGGTGGAGGATTAAATGCTACAGCTCGCATTGCTAGATTGATGTCACGTTTGCAGGAATATAATTTTGACATTGAATATGTACCTGGAAAACTAAATGTAACTGCAGATTGTTTGTCTAGGTTGCCATATCCAGGTTCTGGGGTTGAAGAAGATACGGAGGTGGTAACTAGTATTTCTGAAATGTTGTCAGAAAAATACAATGTTATATCAAAGGATATGTGGATGAGAAGTATGAATGAGGATGATTTGTTGTGCAAGGTCAGAGACTATGTGAATTTGGGGTGGCCTTCCAAGGAACGCATTCCTGCTGAGATTATACCATTCTACAACATTGCTGATGAATTGGCCATTGAGGGAGATCTCTTATTCAGAGCTGGGAAATGTATTCCACCTTTGGCTATAAGAAATGTTATTTTACAAATGAGTCATGAATGTCACATGGGAATGTCTTCTATGAAAAGACTGATTAGGTCTAATTTCTGGTGGCCAGGAGTTGATAGTTTAGTGGATAAGTTTGTCAGAGAGTGTCCTGAGTGCATTGAGAGTGATAAATCGTGCAAGTGTGATCCGGCACCTTTAGTTCCTGTGAAGTGGCCAGATCATCCGTGGCAAAAATTAGGGATCGATATTGCTGGCCCGTTCAATTTTTTACCACAGGAATGTAGGTTTGCTATAGTTGCTGTGGACTATCACTCCAAATGGCCTGAGGTCAAACTAGTACCTCATCCTAATACAGAGAGTGTTATCCTTTTTTTAAAAGAGATTTTTTCTAGGGAAGGTTTTCCGGAATGTATTGTATCTGATAATGGGGTACAGTTCAAATCCTCACTGATGTCAGAGTTTTTGAGTATGTATGGCATAAAGCATTGTACCACTGCTCTGTATGAACCACAAGGTAATGGACTAGTGGAGAGATATAATCGAGTCCTCAAGCAAGACATAGTTTGGGCTCGTAAATCTGGAGGTTTGTGGAAAGAAAAATTGAGAGAAAAGTTATGGTTATACCGTATTACACCCCATGCCACTACTGAGGTTTCTCCTTTTCGTTTACTAAAAGGTAGAGATCCTGTTTCTGGTTTATGTCCTTGGTGGTTTAAAAAGAGTTGTAGTCATCAAATGATTGATGTGAATGTTAAGGATGTGGCTGAGAAAGTGGAACTCAAACAAGGCAAATACAAATGCAATTATGATTCTAGGATGAATGTTAAGCAACCAGAATTCATGGTTGGTGATGTTGTTAGGATTCGCAAACCAGGTTATATTGCCAAGGGAGAAAACAAATTCGGTAAGCCTATGAAAGTTATGAAAGTTTATCATAATAGTGTGGTTACACAAGATGGGAAAAGATGGAATGTTAGAAGAGTTTCAAAATGTGCATCGTAGTTGTTTTTATTTATACTGGATGTTTTTTACAGCTGTTAAAAATGTCAGTTTCCCTTCTTATTTCTTTAAGGGGGAAAATGTGTTATATTCTGATTTACAATGTATTTCCCTTTTAACCTACCCTGTACATATTTCCCTTTTAATAGAATCTTTGTTCTTTGTTGCACATGCACACTGTCCATGAGATTCCATTTGGAATTGTTATGATCTGAAATGTTTAACTTGGACTGACTTCTTGGAGGTTGGAAGTACTGTGCTGTAGCTTATTAAATCCTGGATTTATCTGAATATATTTGGATTTCCTCCTTATTTACTACAGGTCAGTAGAGGGGGCAAGGGGGGGAGGGGTGGTAGGGGGGAGGGGGGCTGGGTGAGGTAGGGCACGCACAGCACATGCAGCACAGCACACAGGGTTTTTTTCTAAATTAATATTAGGTGGAAATAGTAGAACAACCATTTGATGTTTTCTAATGACTTGTCGTATTGCTACAATTAATGTTTGCGGGCTAAACGATGTACAGAAAAGGATTCGGGTCTACGCATTTCTTAAAACAATGAAGTTGGATTTTGTATGTTTACAAGAGACGCACATTGAGGGAGGGAAGGGTTTTCTGCTTGAGCAGTTGGGGTTCACCTTATTAGCTCATACTAAGCAAGGGTCGAAAACAAGGGGGTAGCGATCTTGGCTAGAGAGAGGGATTGTTTAGTTACTAGAAAGGCTGAAGATGTATGGGGGAGGTGGGTTATTGTAGAACTAGTATATAGGGAAGAGAAATTTACCTTGGTTTCGGTTTATGGATCCACAGAGGATGACCCGGATATATTTCTATATTTGGACACAGAACTAGCCAGTTGGCCGGAGCCAATTATTTGTTGCGGCGACTTGAACATCAACTGCCCCTCAGACTCTGAGATCCAAAGAGGGGGAGGGTACACTGGTAGGAAGAAGAGAGTTTTCCAGGCAGTAACAGCTATGGCACAGCATAACGTGCTGGTAGATCTATGGGCTAAACTGAATCCACAAAGGGATGGTAGTACTTTTTTTTCAGCACCACACAGGATCCTGGTCAGATTAGATTATTCTTTGATTTCTAATTCTTTAGTATCTAGATCCCAAATCGAAAAACTTCCACGACTTATGTCAGACCACAACCCCCTGATTCTTGCAGTGAACTTAAGGGGGGTAGCTGTTAAACAATGTACCCAGACTTTTGAAAGAGCTCTGCTGAAAGATAATGGATACATCAGCTTCATGAATAATTGGATTAAAGACTTTTGGGCAATTAATAGGGGGAGCACATCAGCAGGCAATGCCTGGGACGCATTCAAGGCGAGAGTTAGAGGTGAGACGCTTAGCTATTCAGTGCACAAGCAGAAATCCGAGAGGAGGAGAGTGGATGAAAGTGTTAGGAGGGTAGCAAGGGCAGAGGAGGATCTCAGCATATTAATTCAACAAGGGATGCCTGTAGATCAACAATTGTTTAAAATCATGGCATTAAAATCTGATGCAATAGAGGATATTGCTACAAAGGCGGCTGCTAAATATTTAGCTAAAAAGGAACAATCTTTCGAATTAAGCGAGAGGGTTGGGCATATCCTTGCAATTCGTACTAGGCAGCAAGCGGCAGCAGGAGAAATCAAGGGTATTCTGGATGGGCAGGGCACATTGGTAGAGGAGGCAGAGGGGGTCAGGGAGGTGTTTAGAGAGTTTTTTGCCGATCTCTATGACACAGTCGAGGGAGGTGGTGACAGGGAGATTAAGGACTATCTTAAGCATAATTTAGCACCGGAGCTACCAGAGGATGATAAAGCAGCTCTAGATGCCCCAATCAATCTGGAGGAAGTGACCTTAGCATTAGCAGATCTCCCGTCAGCTAAAGCGGCAGGCCCAGATCAGATACCAGTGGAATTTTACAAGGTATTCCAGAAGAAGTTAATTCCAGATTTATTAAATATGGTGAAGCAGGCACCGAAGGGACAGTCAATTCCTAATTCGTGGGGAGGAGCTGAAGTAATAGTTATTTTAAAAAACGGCAAGCCTTCGACAGCCCCGGGGTCTTATAGACCTGTTACATTAATGAACTCGGATGCAAAAATATACTCCAAGATATTAGCAAAGAGACTGGCTAAGGTGATTGAGGGCATGGTTAGTATATCTCAGCATGGGTTTATACCAGGCAAGGGTACTACCCAACATATTAGGCAGGTCATTACCCTATTTGATGCCACCGAAGTCCCAGGAGACCCTATGGCGGTCTTATTTTTGGACGCAGAAAAGGCGTTTGATAGGGTCTCTTGGGACTACCTGTGGGAAGTTATGTAAATGTAAATGTAAATGTATTGCGACTTATATAGCGCACGTATCACCCGAAGGCATCAAGGCGCTTCCCTTGGGAACCCGTCCTGGCTTTTTCCCTGTGAGATAACCCCTACTGGGCATCCCCAAGGTGAAAGCCAGGCATCCCGCAGCGGGTGGGCCGCCGTAGTGGAGATTAAGCAGCTATTGCCCAGAGTTGCAGCGTGGGACCCAATGATTAGAATAAGCACTGAGGCGAGAATTATCGAGTCCGTGGACATTTTTGGGTTCAGGACCCTGCTGCGTCGGGAATTGAACCCTGGTCCCGGGCCAGACCTCTGCATCAGGGTCTGCCGCTCTAATCAGTGACATTATAAAGGGGGGTAGAACCCATGCGATCGCGGGGACCTGGGCGTCACGTAGTAAATGTATAGAGGGGTCCCCGTGGGAGGAAAATTATTTCTGCACAAACAATAGAAAATCAAAGAGAACTAAGATGGTACTCAAAGGAAAAAGATGTTGTCATTTATTCAACAACACAGGATAACAATTTAAAGCAATGTTTGCAATCATTTAGAAGTGAAAACGAGAAATCGAAAAATTGAAAGGGCCCCAAGAGGGGGAGGGGGGAAGGGGGGGTGTGCTCAAAGGCTGTGTGAAAGGTTATAAAGATAGTACACAGACTTAAACATACTGTACATATACACAATCAACAAGGAATTACAAGTTATTCCAAAAAACCAAAACGGCCTACATCAATTAAGGCAAGTATTGGGCAAGTGTTTCAAAAGCGGCGGGGCATTCCACGGTCACATGTACAAATCAATCAAGTACTGGGAATATGCCGGATGTCCCAGAGTGAAGAGGTGTCGACGTTTCGACCCCTATTTGTAGGATCAATTTAGTCCTTTGCCGGGGTCTTCATCAGGACCGTTGTAGTAGGGGAAGGGACGAGGAGGGGCCGTCCTATCTGAAGTGGAATAAAACACACTCTGAAAAATTCAACTGTGAGGGCTGCCAGTTTCAAACAATTATACTGCTGGGCAAGGTCTCAGTGTATTAGGCTGCAAAGTTGCAGGAAGGCTTAAGCGCTGTGCTGATTCAATCAACTTAGTGGGGTCCGTGCAGTGCCTAACGGACTGGAGAGCTGAGTGCTGAACGGCCGATCGGCTCCGTATGGTCACAATCGGATCTCAGAAAGCAGGGCGCGAGGCAGCAGAGCGTCTTGCTGCAGTCGTGTCACCAAGCATTGTTCACCGCTCTAATCAGTGAGCCACACTTCTCCACATGTTATGAGATGGTACGGACTAGGAGATGGCTATATTCAAGCAGTCCAAGCATTATATAGGGAACCGTCAGCTCGGATTAGGGTCAATAAAGGTCTGTCTGCATCAGTAAACATTAGGAGGAGGACTAGGCAGGGATGTCCATCATCACCTCTGCTATTCGCGTTGTACATGGGTCCCTTATTGTGTAAGCTGGAAGGGAACCCCAATATACCACCAATAGGTCTAAATGGCAGGCAGTTTAAAGTTCTTGCGTACGCCGACGATGTGGCACTAGTTACCCCCAACCCTGCTTTAGCAATCCAAGAGATAGAGTTAGAGGCACGCTTGTTTGGTGTATTTTCAGGGTATAAACTAAACAGTAGTAAGACTCAAATAGTTAGGAATTCATTTGCATGTTGTAGTGATCCCAGGGTAGTTAGCTCTGCAATTTATCGGGAGGTAGAGATTTCTGCTAATTTAGATACAGTAATGGACGAAACCTGGCACCCCTAATGGCTAAGGTGAGTACGGATCTGGTGAGGATGAACAATCTCTATCTCTCCCTGGTAGGACGCACGAATGTAATCAAAATGTTGATTCTCCAGAAGTTTTTATATTTTTTTAGGGCAATTCCATTGGTTTTTGAGGGTATATGGTTTAATAAATTGGAGGCACTGTTGAATAGGTTTATATGGGCGCACGGGAAAACTAGGAGGGCGTACAGGTTTATGACCCTACCAAGGGAGAGGGGAGGCGCCGGATTTTAGGCTTTATTATTGGGCAGCTGCGTTACAGTTTATGCAGGGCCTTGTGGGAGGGGGGGGGGACCAGACCCTAGAATAACATCAACGTCCACCGAAGTTTATGCAACTATTCTTGGCTCGGAGACGGAAAATTGTTTTTTAAACTGTACCGATTACTCCTATTTTAAAAGAACAAGGTTCAAGACCATTCAAGCCGCATACAATATCTGGTCCGCATTTGCAAGGAAATTTGGCCTAGGAAGATTTAATAGATATATCCGGCTGTATAAAAATAGAACTTTACCCCCGCTGATATTCGCCGATGCCACTATGGCTGCATGGGCAAGTAAGGGGATTCTGAAAATAGGGGACTTGCTGGGGCCGGATGGGGAGGTACAGCAATTTTCAACACTGGAGGCTAAATACCACTTAAATAGGAAGAGCTTTTTTAAGTATCTCCAGGTGCGCAGTTTTTTATGTAATAAGAGTGGGGGGACTAGTGGGTTTGCTAGAAATAATATAATGGAGGCTATCGAAAGGGGTGGTGAGTGTTCAATCCGTGGTTTGTATGCAGTCCTGGCAGCAAATAAATCAGATGACATGGGAAAACATGGAGACAAATGGACTAATAAGTTGGAGCTCTACCCCGGGTATTTTCAGAACTCAGTAGATCTAGGACGCTCAGTGCTTTGCTCAGCTTCACTCGAAGCGCAGCATTACAAAACATTATTTTCTCTATATTTCACCCCGGCAAGAATAGCACAGTGGGGGGGGGGACCTCCGGGTCAACCTGCCCAAGATGTAACGCACCAGAGGCTGACAGTATACACATTTTTGCTACCTGTCCTCAGCTCCATACATTCATCAAGGCGGTCGAAGGTTTTTTGTCCAATTCACTGGTGGTGGTTACTACTCTCACCTCCCCTCTGATTATGTTAGGAGTCAGCACAGACTCGGATAATCTCTATGGCGAATTTTTATTTGTGGCTATGGCAGTGTTTAGATTAGCAATAGCAAGGACATGGCTGGATAAAACACCTCCAGTGATGCAACAGTGGCTGGCCATGCTCCTTGCTGTCTACAATTTGGAAAAAGGGATAAATGCTAGAAGGGGCAGGAGAGCGAGGCGACTAGGTAAGAGGATTTGGGAGCCTATAAGGGCCTGGAAAGAGGGTCTGGCTCGTTAATGAGTGACCATCAGTTTGGCCCTTTCTACATCTAGATAGGAGCTGGGTTTTTGTGGATTCCACACTCAGTAAGGATAAGTTAGCGTGCTGCTGGGGAGATAGGTTATATCTACTGCGGTAATTTTGTTTTTCTTTTTTGTTGTGTACTGTATAATTGTGATATACTGTGCTGTGTATTTCTGTTTGTTTGATGTTTGGTTTTCTATTTACTGTAATGTGCTGTGCGTTTGTGTATATATTTTTTTTTAAACTACATAAAATAAAATAAAAGAAGGGAAATGAAGGCTAAGGAGAGGGCAAAGGATATGGAAGACGAGGAGAAACAACGGAATTAGGTAACTTGGTGTGACAGGTATAGAAATAGGAACAGAGTGATGAAGAGAAAAAAGGAAATAGACGGGCACGGGGGCACAAAAGAAGAGATTTAAGTTCCAAATACCATCCACAAAAATATTGTGCTACAGAAATATCGTAGCCAGGCTATCAAATGCCAAAATATACTTCAGGTAAGTATATATAGGTAAGCATGCATTTACTACCCTTAATTCTAAATCTACATGCCTTGAGACACCCACACATTAAGTCCAATGGTGACAGATGCACTTGCTTGCAACACTCGCTCACACAGTCTAATTTAGGATTTGGACTTAGCCCACCACTGCCAAAAATTCTGCAGCCGCCACTGTTAGTGACACAAAATGACGTCCACAAAACGCATCACAGGAGATATGATAATTGCGCCTTCAAGTTAAGGCCATGAATTAATAAAAAGGAATATGCGGAAGCAGGAGGAACATTTTCATCAAGAGTCTGGGATGCCCATCGAGGAGAGTAAACAGAATTCCAAGCCTTATTAGCAGCGACCAGCCGGAGGTTCATGATCTCATCGGGTGCTCTGAGCTGCAGCACTGTGTGTGCCAGCTGGAGACAAACAGGCGGCAGTGCCAGGTCTGTGGAATATTTCTGTCCACCCCTGGCAGGAACAGAACAGACTCCGAGCCTTTGCCATTTAAAGGGAGCGTGCGCTAGTCAACCTACACCAGACTGGGAAACAAACAGGAAAAAAACCAGAAGGGTTGCCCGGAAAAGAAAAGAAAATATGTGTGAAATAGAATGTTGAACGGGCCCAATTTTTTATACCCTTGAAATGTTTTTTATGTTACTTTCGATGCAAACGTGAATGACCTCGGCCCTACCTTACTGGTGAACCCTGTCACAGTGTTATGATTTTTTTGGCAAACCTTTTGGTTTCTGTTTCTTAGGCAAGTATCAAGGAAAGCAATCGCACGCGACCTTTGAACAGAAAGAAGTCCTACAAAAGACAAACATATTATTTTGAAAGCTTAAACAACTGACTATTTCTTCACTTCTGCGAGAATCTAGATTCAGAAAAAAATGCGACCAAATTCAGCTCTGCATATCTGATGACACTGGTTTGTGCAAGCCACTGCCGGCGTTTGCATAATTTTGACCTTGCTCAGCCCTTCTCCTCCTGGGCCTCTGCAAACTCTGCACGTATCCAGGGAGAAAAGGGAACCGGAAACAAGAGGTTGTGGTCTTCGTGGAGTTTACAAGCATCAGAGGTAACAGAAATGAGAGTACACTTATTTTTCGTAGCGGTGGAAATTATTTTGGAACTGCCATGCCTATGCATTGCAAGTGCTTTGCACTTAGTGTGCCTTTTTTGTTAAGCAATGTTGTCACAATCCGGTAAAGGGTGAATAAACAAGGGAGTTGGATCGAGGTAAATAAGTGCTTTTGTAGGCTTCTTTGTCTGTTTAAATTGGAGGCATTACAAGAGGAGTTTCAGTTTACCAGTACAAGGTAGGAGGACAGAACGTACCATTCCAACCTCCCTTCACCTCATTTACGTTGAAATATTCAACGTAAATGTGACAGATAGGATGTTCTGCTGAAGGTGCATTTGAATATGAGCTTCTTGAAGGAAAATCAGAATGGGAGTTTTAAAGGGATCTTGGAGAATTTTTCCTAAAGCAGCCTAATGCAGGAAGAGTAAGGTCCTGACGACCGTGGTCTAAACCAGTGCCATGTCCACTCAAGTGCTTTGGGCACAATTGATTTTTTTTAGGTTTAAATCATTTATTACTGTCATTCAGACATTAAAATATCCCATCAAGACACCCAAATACTTCAAACATCACTGCCTCTCTATGGGCCCGATTCACAGAACTAACTTAAGACAAAATCCTAAACTTACTACCATTTTGGTATTCACAGAAGGCACTAACTCATTTCGGTATTCACAGAAGTTAGGAGTCCCACCTTTAGGACTCCTAAATGCCTTCTGTGAATACCGAAAGTCTTAAAGTTAGGATTTTTCTCAGTTTAGGAGTAGTAAAGTTAGGACTCCTAACTTCACTACTCCTAAACAGAGAAAAATCCTAACTTTAAGACTTTCGGTATTCACAGAAGGCATTTAGAAGTCCTAAAGTTAGGAGTCCTAACATTACTACTTCTAAACTGAGAAAAATCCTAACTTTAAGACTTTTGGTATTCACAGAAGGCATTTAGGAGTCTTAAAGTTAGGACTTTAAGACTTTCGGTATTCACAGAATGCATTTAGGAGTCTTAACGTTATGACTCCTAACTTCTGTGAATACCGAAATAAGTAAGTGCCTTCTGTGAATACCAAAATGAGTAAGTGCCTTCTCTGAATACCAAAATGGTAGTAAGTTTAGGATTTTGTCTTAAGTTAGTTCTGTGAATCGGGCCCTATAAGAATCCACAGCAGATTGTATGCTGTTGTGGAGAAGACCCCAGAATATAGCACAGTAGACCGTTGACAGAGCAGGCATTTGATACATCATCAGCGACTCAGCATACCTGAGTCACTGATGCAACGTGGATTTGGGTGCAGGTCCTAAGTCCAGACCCTGCGTCCAACCCCCATGTATGGCCAACCCGCAGCAACTACTGCCTTTGGCCACGTGTGGCATGGGGTTGGGTGCAGGGCCTAACCTGTAGCTAGGCCCTGCATTCATCCTCCTGCAGGCGACAAACTGACCCCCCTCACACTTTGCACATCTTTAAGTAGTCATCAGGTAGGTTGAAACACTGCCGGTGACACCACCCCCTGGTGGATCTTGGATCCCATAAGCAGAGTACATTCCACCGATACCAGGTGCAACCTCACAATATAAGGGCGTATCATTTAAAATAAGGCAAGCTTACTAACTTTGTCAACAGTCCACTACATCAATATATATCATTTTAAATATGGCAGGCCTTCTGGCTTTGTTAAGCGATCACCATATCAATATATACGGCAAGCCTATTGGCTTTGTGAAGGGGTAACCCTAATATATAATTAATCACATATTATATTCAAAGGCATTTATTATTAATAAAAAGCAATTTTATTTTGGCTCTTGGAGGATGGGCTAGCGGGTCAAGGTAATCCTAATGTGCCTCTGTTATATTTTTTAAATGTAATTTCAGGACACAACGACGGAGTGGTATTATTTGAACCTTAATTTCTCAAAAACAGTTCAAGAGTATTACACCAAATCATAATAAGCATGCTTTCTGGGTGAAGATCGAGTTTTCTGTCAAATTGTGTGTAATTCTGCTCAGCCTTTTTTCTGTATTGTTGTTTAATTTTCCTTATGGAAATTGCATGGGAAAAACCTCATGTTAGACCCCCCTTTCCTTGGCTGCCACTTGACGGATCACCTCAAAACTTTCCAGGAAGGATCTGTGGTGGAAATGTTTTTTTTGGGGGGGGAGGTTACATGAAGATTGATCAAACAACACTAAAGTTCTATACAAATCAAAGTTAGGTCACCTGTTCCAAACGAAAAGGGTGGCAGCGTCTCACAAATCTCTACAAAACTTTACAAAAAATTGCTACCTGTTGACTAGTTTGTGCATAGAAGGTTTTGGGGTGATCCGTCTAGCAGGGACTGAGAAAAAGTGGTGTTTGAGGGACTCTCACAGGAGCACCTACGAACCCAACCATCCAGATATCAATTTTATTTAAACCTTCATTTACCAAAAACTTCTGAACGGATTTACACTACGTCACTAAAAGCTCAGGAGTGAGCACTCTGATTGGCTGCCAGCAACATGAAAAACATGTCCCACAAGGACATCCCCCAATGGGCCAAACACAAAAAGAAAATAGGCAAAAATTGCTTTCTGGACCATAAAAATAAAAGGTTGTCTGGAGTCACTTTGCTTTAATAATGGGAGGGGGCGCACAACCCCCATCCCCTAGCCTTATCTGTGGGGAGCCCACCCCAGGGCCAAATGTATTGAATAAGGGGGGGGGGCAAGCAGCCACCTCTGTGAGCCAGCACATCCCAGGGATCCTATCCCCGGGGCCAAAATTAATCAATATGGTGATGGGGATTGTGCAGCCACTCTCCCAGAGCGATCACAGTGCTCCGGAAGCCCCCAGAGCCAAAAATACAAAAAATGAGAGGGGGCAGGGTGGCCCCCCTCTCTGAGCCTTGGCCCTCCTTCTTGAGCCTCTAAAGACATCAGAAAGCTCACTCCAGGACCAAAATTTGTGAAAAGTGCCCTGCTCTAAAGGCCCCAAGGACAACATCCCCCAGGGCCGCTAAACTAATTAAAAGGGAGGGGGGCCACATGGTCCACCTCCCTGAGCCACTGATGGCCCTGAGGACTCCATTTCCAAGGGCAGATTCACTAGCTGTGCCCCGGGGAGCCCACCCCAGGACATAGCAGTTTTACTATCCACCACCTGTGTTTGCTCCCATTTGGTGGGAGCATTTTTGAATTGCAAAAGCAGGAGCAGAAACAAGTTTTGTCCTCAGTACCCTTTAATAAAATTTAAAAAATGGCCCTGGGTATGAGGTCCCTAGGGCCTAGTAGGAGGGAGGCCACTTGACCCCCTAACCTTTAATAATAAAGAAACAGCCACGGGGATGGGGGCCCCAGGGCCTCAGAAGGATAGGGAAGGGGGACTGGCTAGCCCCCGTCATCTTTTTTGGAAGTTTTTTCGACGGGGTTGGCTCCTCAGGGCCTACAATGTAATTTGAGATGTCATCAGTGGTGTCATAAATGATGTCATAGAACATGTCATGAGTGATGTAATATGTGAGGTCATAAGAAGTGCATGGCGGGGGCACATGTTGTACTTAGCTCTGTTAATTACAACTAGTGAATTTCTGTGTTTTTCTTTAGTTTAAAATGTTAATGTTGTCACTGACATATTCACCTAACTATAGCATTACTTCAACCTTTGGTTTTGTAGTACATTTCTAATGTTTTAAAAATAAATCATATCTTTTTATCACACCTAACTATATTATTACTTTAACCTTTGTTTGTATATATATATATTCACTGTATAAAGCAAAGGTTACGGTACGTTATAGTTAGGAAATGGAATTTAAAAAACGTAGAAATTCCCTGAACAAAACAAAGGTTACAGAGACGTTATAGTAAGGCTCAGGTTTCACTTGTACAAAATCTGAGAAATTTAGCAGCTATCAACTGCTTATGACCTCGCATATTAAATCAATCATGACATGGTCAGTGACATCACTGATGACAACTCAAATGACATCACTGATGACATCATCCAGTGACTATGAGTGATTTCGAAAAGTTTATGAGCGTTAAATATACACACAATAGAATCCGTGGCCTTCGAAACAACATGTCTCATGAAATAAATCTAAAGACACCCGCCGCTTTGCGTGCTATCTCGAATTAGTAATAGAAAACAAGAAAGTGCAGAGAAAGTGAAAAAGTAAACAGATAGGCAAGAACCACCTCAGGATGATTGGTGTCCCATCATTACACATTCAAGTGCCCAGTGTCATCATCTGGGATCCCAAACAACTATATGCCCTCCCTTAGTCAATCATTTGAACAGAGAGAATAAGTTGTATCCTCTTATGTAGTCCTCACAAGAGAAAGCAAAAGCGAATGCAAAAAGGACTTTTTTTCTTTTTCTATTTTATAATCTGAAGTGTTTTATAAGTGCAGTGCAAAGAAGAAAGAAGTTGAAAATTGTGAATTAAAATAGGATAAACAGCCGAGATGCACAATCCTTTGGTGCTATCTCAGGGTCGCTTTACCACTTAAAACCAAAGTGCAGATGGGAAGTAAACAGTTAAGAGTTAATCACTGTCTCAATGGTCGACATGTTTCAGCCAATAGGATAAATCTCCCTGGCTTTCTTCAGGACCTAAACTAACACACAGTATGTCACTGCCAAAATATATAAGGATTGATACATACAGTATCGATTCTTCTGTAGCAATATTTCAAATCCTTGATAGAAGCATGATGCAATACGACATCTAGAGAAAAAGGAATAAGTGAATGTGAAAAATACATCTACAACAACTTGTTTCTATAACCTACTAATTCTGTAAACATGCAATGGTGGTGAGAAGTATGCTTACCATTGCTTGTCAAGGACTGTACCTCATCTCACTCAGCACCAGCTCAAGTTATGTGTAGAGGCCCGCTCTGTGAAATAATCATAGCCCAACAACAACAGTTTATGGACAAGATTCAAACCGATGATTGTAGCTGTAATTTATCAGCTAAAACCACCATTCAATGGTAAGTCGTCAAATTAAAAACAGACTTCATATTCATACACCCCAACTGTACCCACAGCCAAAATGAAAGGTCCGACAAATGATAACAAAAAATCTCAGTCAGTCTTGTAATTATTTTATCTACCAGTATGCTATTAGGGCTGTCTTTATGGCATTATTTGATGTTGCAACAAAAAACAACCCGTCTAGAACTTTAGTAGACCTTACGGATAGATCATCTTCAAAACAAAAGATGAATGATAAAACTGCATGCTCATGCCCTCCGGTGTATCAGTATTTAAATGCCAATATAAGTGTCTTGGTACACAGACAAAATATCGAGTTTTAAATATCGATATACAATAATATCGAAGTTTAAATATCGATGGGACACAATATCGAAGGTAAGTAATATCGACAGTCTTAATATCGATATTAGTATGATATCAGTAATATCGAAGTTTTAAATATCGATGTCAATAATATCGAAATAAATAACTTCGATGTTACTAATATCAATTTTTAAATAAATTTAGTGTATATTATATTGTATTTATTATGTTTTATTATTTATTTTTAATGTAATTTAATTAAATATTGTCTTTTACTACTGTAGCGGGTTGTGGGTTTATAGGGGAATAGGGTGGGAAGTAATTTAATTATGTTAAATTAATTATTAATTAGTAGGAATTATTAATTACTTAATTGAGAAATTATTTTTAATTAATTTTAATTAATTGATTAATTGATAAATATGTTCTGTAGCAGGTTATGGGTTTATAGGGGAATAGGGTGGGAAGTAATTTAATAATAATTAATTAATTAATATATGTTTGTACATATTTAAATTAATAATTCATTGGTAATTAATTTATATTAATTAGCTAATTAATTAATATTATTTTGTACATATTTTTAATTATTAAATAGTTGGTAATTAATTAATATTAATTATTTAATTACATTAATTATAGTAATATTTTTATATATAATTTTTTGATATTCTTAATTAATTAATTGGGAAAATAATATTAGTTATTAAATTAAATTAATTACAGCTAATGTGCTAATATATTTACTTTATTGTTATTGTTAATTAATAATTAATTGGTAATTATATTATATTAATTAATTTTGGGTAAAGGAGTATTTTTAGAGTTCTGGGTCAGTTTTAAGTTTTTGGGTAAAGGGGTATTTTTTGGGTTCAGCGTCAGTTTTCAGTTCATGGGTAAAGGGGTATTTTTAGGGTTCAGGGTCAGTTTTCAGTTCATGGGTAAAGGGGTATTTTTAGGGTTCAGGGTCAGTTTTCAGTTCATGGGTAAAGGGGTATTTTTAGGGTTCAGGGTCAGTTTCAGTTTTTGGGTAAAGGGGTATTTTTAGGGTTCAGGGTCAGTTTTCAGTTTTTGGGTAAAGGGGTATTTTTTGGGTTCAGGGTCAGTTTTCAGTTCATGGGTAAAGGGGTATTTTTAGGGTTCAGGGTCAGTTTTCAGTTTTTGGGTAAAGGGGTATTTTTAGGGTTCAGGGTCAGTTTTTTAGTTTTTGGGTAAAGGGGTATTTTTAGGGTTCAGGGTCAGTTTTGGGTTTTTGGGGTACAGGGATATTTTTAGGGTTCAGGGTCAGTTTTGGGTTTTTGGGGTACAGGCGTACAGGGTAAAAATAAATAAATATTACATTAAATCAAATAAATAACATTAAAAAAAAATTACATTACATTATTAAGTGTTTTATTTATTTTAAATGTATATGTATTAGTTTTAATTTTGTTTTAATATTTTTATTTAATATTTGTAAAATTATATGTATTTTAACATTATTTTTACATTATTATTAATACATTTAAAAAAACGATATTTTTGATTCCGATATTTTTGTACTACGATATTTTTTTTCTCGATATTTTTGTACTTACCTTTATGAAGATAGGATTCCGATATTTTTGATGTCGATATTTTTGCTCCGATATTTTTGTATCTCGATATTCTGTCTGTCGATATTATGTCAGACATTCAAGTGTCTTCGAACATGTTCTGCTCATATAGCAGCGCAACTTGCAATAAAGGACAACTTCTTCAAATATGAAGAGACGATTTATCTCCAAGTGTCTGGCACAAGCATGGGCAGTATTTTTGCGCCAAGTGTGGCGAACCTTTACGTCCATGCTTTTGAACAGGAACATATCCTCACCACTTCTAATCCATATTTGGAATCAATACGTTTATGGAAACGTTACATCAATGACATTCTTGTGGTATGGCGTGGAACTTTAGAATCAGTGGCGATTTTCAAAGACTGGGTAAACAGCAGAAATTAGTTCCTGAGATTCACAGTCGAAGCAAACAAAGAAAGGATCACTTTTTTGGATCTTTCTATTTTTCATACAACAGGAGGCCTACAAAGCGAACTGTATTGTAAACCGATGGCACGCAATTCACTGCTGCGATTTGATAGTCAGCATCCCAAATCGCTCCGTGAAAATTTGCCGTACGGGCAATTTTTACGTGTACGGAGAAAGTATGAAGAACACTCAAGAAATCTTATGAGACAACTAGAAGAAAAAAAGTATCCGAAAAGATTGATCAGACGAGCCAAAAAACGAGCCACAAACAACAACCGAGAAGCACTAATTGAATTACCAACAGTCAAACCCCCCTTGGGTCGTTTGACGTTTGTACACACCTTCAGTGCCATGACGAAAAAAATTCAGAAGAGCGGCAGGAAGCATTGGCGTATCTTAAACAGTTGTTCAGACAAGATAACGCTATCATTGTTCTTGCTAAAAAGAAGCATTAATTTGCAAGACAAGTTGGTTCATACACAACCACAGGGTGATAGACAAGAACAGGAAGCCACATTGTGGGAATTACCAAGAGTCCAGGGTCATTTCCCCTGTGGCTCCTGTGGTGTATGTGCCCAGACAAAACAATCAAAAACCATCAATATAGGGAGTTCCAAACCCTGGATACAGAAAAGTTTTACAAACTGCAACAGTGAAAATCTCCTTTACTTGATTACATGCCACTGTGAACAGTAGTATGTTCACATGACTACACGTAAAGTTAAACTTCGAATGTTGGAACACAAAAGCACCTTCCGGTGCAAGAAAACCATGACAAAACTCACAAGACATTTTGTGGAGAAAGATCATAAGACAGAAGACTTCAGAAGGACGGTATTGGAAAAACCTTACATTCCACCACATATCAGCCATATTCCGTTTTTTTTAATTTCACTGCGAACAACGCTGGGTTTTTAGACTATCAAGTGACATCACAGGTATCAATGATGCAATTCCATGGATGTCATTATCTAAAAAGTGAAATGGGGATATACAACATCATGTTTCCATATGAATGTATCCTGGCAAAGACCTCACACACATAGCATTATTTAACTCAAGATATAGACCAGATTAGATTAATGACATCAAGACAGCTAAAAATATGAATAGCAATTCAATGAGTATGATTAGCGACCTTAAGATCCAGTTGCTTTACAAACAACCGGTAATATATGGGAATAAACTGCCTATGTAAATCCTAGTAGACGGATCACATAAGAGGCAAACGTTGGGTAATATTTTAAAATCTACACCTAATATCGATTGGTTAAATTTTAATTTCCATCATCCTGCCTCCGAAATGTGATATATATATCAACAGAGAGTAGGCTGATCTTTCCACGATTGATCCCAACAGCAGGGCCCCATAATGCACCAAAGACACATGAGCTTACAATATATGATTACACAATACAAGACTGCTACACCATTGCACTTGCAGGGTGGATTTATGTAAGGTTTTTTTGTGACCAACATTAGTATTAGTTAACTGATGGGTGCTTTTTCGTATAATGAATAAAGAAATAACCAAAGTGGGGTAACATTTCAAGATGTATTGCATCAAAAGCAACATGAGTCATAAACAATATTGTCTCATGGTTTTTAAAAAGCCACACCAGACTTTAGTTACATTTAATCTCCCTGCTAGTTGGGTTGAGTTTTGTAGACCCTCTGAGTATATTTGCAAATACTACACTTCGCGATACTCACTGTTGCGATCTTGGAGCTTCGGTGATGACGTTACATATGTGCGCGTCATGGCGCAAATGATAACATACACAGAGGGAGGAATGAATATGGTAGATACTATACAATTATTATTATTTATGGGAAGCCACCCACTATAATATCATTGCTTATTGACCATTTAATATGGGTGGATTTCACGTCAATACCCTTCATAAGACTACAATTTCCGGCGTTCCTGGCGTGTCTTAGTAGTCCTCTTTTGAATTACGTCATTGAATTGCGCCGCACGAGCTTTAATACGAAACACCTGTAGATTTCCCCGTAAAAGAACGCCATTCCTCACGCCAGGTACCTCCACTCCAGTGAAGTTCCAATCTGGAGGTACCGACGGAGAGGTAAGATCGGTGTGCGTGTGTGACAGGCTGTCTCTTCGTTGTAATCAATGTGCTCGTATTATAGGGATAATTGTTCATGACGCCATTCGGTTTTATTTAAACGCGAGAGTTGTGAGATCCCGCAAGTCAATATAGAAATCTGAATCTGCTTTTTATCTTTAATTGTAGCACCATTCGGCATACCCACAAAGATGCAATATAGACCCTTTGAGAGTTATACAGTATTCCACTTAGGTTGCTAAATGATTCGGGTTACACACTGAGATGTAAAACAGTTTCACCATTAATGCTTATATGTAAGAGGCGCTACACGCTTTTTAGATACCTTGTCTGAACATCGTTTTTGCCATCAACCACCACAATTACTGTCTCTGATTTTTTTTGTTATCTGAGCAGAACATGTTCGAAGACACTTATATTGGCATTTAAATACTTAAACACCGGAGGGCATGAGCATGCAGTTTTACCATTCATCTTTTGTTTTGAAGATGATCTATCCGTAAGGGCTACTAAATTCCTAGACGGGTTGTTTTTGTAGCAACATCTAAGAATTCCATAAAGACAGCCCTAATAGCATACTGGTAGATAAAATAATTACAAGACTGACTGAGATTTTTTGTTATCATTTGTCGGACCTTTTATTTTGGCTGTGGGTACAGCTGGGGTGTATGAATATGAAGTCTGTTTTTAATTTGACGACTTACAATTGAATGGTGTTTTTAGCTGATAAATTACAGCTACAATCATGAGTTTGAATCGTGTCCATAAACTGTTGTTGTTGGTCTATGATTATTTCACTGAGCGGGGCCTCTACACATAACTTGAGCTGGTGCCCAGTGAGGTGAGGTACAGTCCTTGACAAGCAATGGTAAGCATACTTCTCACCACCATTGCATGTTTACAGAATTAGTACATTATATAAACAAGTTGTCGTAGATGTATTTTTCACATTCACTTATTCCTTTTTCTCTAGATGTCGTATTGCATCATGCTTCTATTAAGGATTTGAAATATTGCTACAGCAGAATCTATATTGTATGTATCAATCCTTATGTATTTTGGCAGTGACATACTGTGTGTTAGTTTAGGTCCTGAAGAAAGCCAAGGAGATTTATCCTATTGGCTGAAACATGTCGATCGTTGAGACAGTAATTAACTCTTAACTGTTTCCTTCTCATCTGCACTTTGGTTTTAAGTGGGAAAGCGACCCTGAGATAGCACCAAAGGATTGTGCACCTCGGCTGTTTATCCTATTTTAATTCACACTTTACAACTTCTTTCTTCTTTGCACTGCACTTATAAAACACTTCCGATTATAAAATAGAAAAAGAAACAAAGTCCCTTTTGCATTTACTTTTCCTTTCTCTTGTGAGGACTACAGTAGAGGATAACACTTATTCTCTCTGTTCCCCTGATTGACTAAGGGAGGGCGAGAGATAGTTGTTTGGGATCCCAGATGATGACACTGGGCACTTGAATGTGTAATGATGGGATACCAATCATCCTGAGGTGGTTCTTGCCTATCTGTTTACTTTTTCACTTTCTCTGCACTTTCTCGTTTTCTTTTACTAATTCGAGATAGTACGCAAAGCGGCGGGTGTCTTTAGATTTATTTCATGAGACATGTTGTTTCGAAGGCCACGGATTCTATTGTGTTTTTGACTAGTATTAATTAGGAGGATTGAATCCTTGTTGGCCTATATAATCTCTCCCTCAGACCCTTTATATTGTATTTTTGTTAAATATATACACCAAGGTGTATTGGTGAATCAGTGGCTGTATGATTGCCTGTATGGATGATTCAGTAGGTGCGTGACTGACTGTATAAGTGAGTGATTAGGTGTCTCAGTGAATGTAGGGGTGAGTGACTATGTTGTGTAAATGTCTGTATCAGTCTGTCAGTTGGTGTCTAAGTGGCTTTATGGGTTGGTGAGTGCGTACATGAGTGGCTGTATGGGTGATTGATTGAGTACCTGTGTGGCTGTATGAGTGCCTGTGTGGGTGGGTGATAGGGTGTGTGATGGGGTTAATGGCTTCCTGCATGGATGAGTGAGTGGGTGAGTCAGTGGCTGTATGGGTTAGTGAGTGCATCTGTGAGGGGCTATATGGGTGCTGTATGGGTGACTGAGCTTGGGTATGGCTGTGTCGATGAGTGAATGGACGTGTCAGTGGTATATGAGTGAGTAACTGCATATGTGAAAGGCAGTATAGGTGAGTGTTGGAATATATGAGTGACTATATGTGAAGGTGAGTCATTGTGAGAGTGGATGTATGGGTGAGTGAGTGCTTGGGTCAATGACTGTATAGGTGAGTGAGTATTTGTTAGTATCTGTATGAATAAGTGAGTGGGTGTGTGCATAACTGTATAGGTGAGTAAGTGGCTGTGTGATTGACTCAATGGGTGAGTGAGTAGGTGTGTGAGTAGCTCTATGGATGACTGACAGTGTGTGAGTGGGTGTATCTGTGGCTGGATGGGTGACTGAGTGGATGTGTGTGTAGTCCTATGAATTAGTGAGTGGGTGTGTAAGAAATGGTGTGGGTGTTTCAATGTTTTTGAGAATGGTAGTGTGGACGTTGGACTGGGTGTATGAAAGGTTATATTGAGGTGTGAGTGGGTGCATAGGAGATTCTATGGATGATGTCATCAGTGATCTCATTTGAGATGTCATCAGTGATCTCATGAGTGATGTCACTGACCATGTCATCAGTGATGTAGTATGTGAGGTCATAAGCAGTGCATTGGGGGGGTTCAAGTTATAGTTTGCTCAACAACTGTTGAATTTCTCTGGTTTTGTACGAGTGAAACCTGAGCCTAACTATAACGTCTATGTAACCTTTATTTTTTTCAGTAGATTTTTAAGGTTTTTTAGATTCCATTTCCTAACTATAACGTCCCTGTAACCTTTACTTTTTTCAGTGAATTTCTAAGGTTTTTAAATGCTAATTCCCAACTATAATGTCCCTGTAACCTTTGTTTTTTTCAGTGAATTTTCATGTTTTTTTAACTAGTAGTCACATTTGCAGAGTGGTGGAGAAATGGGCTGGGCCTCCGAACAGCCCTAGGAATCCTGCTGTGTAGGACTTACAGGAGGATTATCAACAAGAAATTCCTTTCTGTGTAATTATTCTTTCAGTTGGTGACCATGAGGCCTACACATACAAATCATTAACCTTTGATTTACAGCTGTGACACTGGAAAAATATTATTGCTCCACACTAGAATAAGTTTTTTGTTCTTTTTTTGTACATTTCATATACATTTAAAAAGTCCCATTGACAATGGGACTTTTTAAATGTATATGAAATGTATCTGTTCATTATTTAATTTGTGATTTTGAAATCATATGATTTTATAGTATCAATGAGTGACTCTGAGGTAGATACCGTAATACGGAATTGTTAGACAGTTTGTGCAATATTGTACCAGAGCACCCAAGTATATATTGAATGCATTTTTTAACATGGTTTTATTAAATATAAAAAAAATTCTATGAAAATAAATTTTGAGAGAGCAAAAAGGAATTAGTTACTTACCTGTACACTATAGTTCTCCAGTATTATCTTTCATAGATTCACATGCTTGTATCTTCCCCGTCGTCATGGTGGGAGTCTCACGGTAACAGAATGACCAAGCAGTATCATAGAGAAGAAAAACTGCATAGAAAATCCCCATAGGGGCTGTACTATTTGGTAACCAGACCATTTCTTTGTTTTGGTCCAAAAGCCAGCCAATCAGAATTGCTGCCCTGCCCTCACACTCCCCAGCAGCAGCTTCCTGCCTCAGATTTCCGTCCCCGAGTGAGAGACAAGGATAAATTCCGAGAACAAGATCTGCCTGAGAAACGGGGAGGCGGGCGGGCGCATGTGAATCTATGAAAGATAATACTGGAGAACTATCGTGTACAGGTAAGTAACTAATTCCTTCTCCAGTATTACATCTTTCATAGATTCACATGCTTGTATCAGAGTAGTAAGCAGTGCTCACCATACCCGTAGCGTTTCCAGGACAGAACCTAGAAGGAAGCTCTGCCGCACAGCAATGACATAATAGTAGCTATGAAAAAACATCAGCAATACGCTAAATGCATGTAAGTACACATCAAAGTACTGTATAGCAAAAAACAATATGCCATTAGGCCATACCTTACTGGAATAGACGCTTCAGAACAGCCTGACCCACTGCCGTGTCCTCCTTCCACGCAGTGTCTAGACAGTAGTGTCTTGTAAATGAGTGCACACTCTTCCACGTTGCTGCTCTGCAGATATCTGGCAGTGCCACTCCTGCGAACAAGGCCATCGAGGTTGCCATCTTCCTCGTTGAATGTGCATGCACTTTAGAACATAGCGGCTTCCCCGCTTTGTCATGACATTTCAGGATAGCTGAGGATATCCATCTAGCAATACTCAGTCTCGACAATGGAAGACCTTTTCTCTGCCCTTCAAATGCAATGAACAATTGCTTGGACTTGCGGAACGGTTTTGTCCTCTCAATGTAGAACTTTAGGCATCTTGAAATGTCTAGAGAGTGTAAGGCTCTTTCTGCTTCCGATGAGGGCTTGCTGAAGAAAGTAGGTAAAATAATGGGTTCGTTGAGGTGAAAAGACGTCGCCACCTTGGGAATAAAGGTAGGATTAGTCCTCAATATAACCCTGTCCTGACGGAATTGCAAGAAGGGTTCCTCCACTGAAAAGGCCTGGATTTCGCTAACCCTCCTTGCAGATGTTAAGGCGAGAAGGAGGGCTGTTTTCCATGACAGGAACTGCAAGTCTGTCTTATGTATGGGCTCAAAGGGTGGCCTCATAAGCTGCGATAGAACTGTATTGAGGTGCCACGGCACAGGTGGTCGTTGGATGGGTGGGAAGACTCTAAAGAGTCCCTTGATAAATTCCTTTATTACTCTGGATGACCAGAGAGATGGTTCGTTTGGCTTTCGCCTGAATCGTGATATTGCTGCTAAGTGCACTTTGACTGAAGCATGCGAAAGGCCTGACTTTGATAGTAAAAGCAGGTAAGGCAGGATACCTTCAGGCTGAACCTCAAAAGGATGCAAGTTTTGTCTGTTGCACCAGTGGCAGAAACGGGTCCATTTAGCTGTATATGTTTTGTTCGTTGATACAGCTCTCGCTTGTGAGAGAATATGCCTGCACTCTTGCGAAATATCTAGATTCTGAAATTCACGCTCGTGAGGTTCCATGCGGACAACTTTAGAGAGTGTAGATCCGGATGCAGAATCTGCCCTTTCTCCATGGAGATGAGGTCTTGAAATGTCGGGAGCTGGATCTTGTCGCCCCTCGACAATTGAAGGAGGTCTGAAAACCACGCCTGTCTTGGCCAGGCTGGTGCAATCATTATGATCCGGCACGGTTCCAGTCTCATCTTGCGCAGGATGCGCGGTATCAACGGGAACAGAGGGAACGCGTATGCAAACCTTCCTGTCCAGTCCATGAGGAATGCATTTCCTATGGATCCCTGTTGCCGGTACCTTGACGCAAAGTGAGTGCACTTTGAATTGCTTTGAGTCGCGAACAAATCTAATGTGGGAGTGCCCCACGTTTGGAACAGAATGCGAATCTGAGTGTCGTGAAGTTCCCACTCGTGTGTCGCATTGGGAGTGCGGCTTAGGGCGTCCGCCCGAGTGTTGAGGACTCCCTGTATATGCTGGACTTGGATCGAGATTTCGTTGGTTATGAGCCATTTCCAGATCCTTTGCGCCAGTGTCGACAGCTGTTTGGATCTCGTCCCGCCCTGTTTCAGCAGGTAAAACATGGTCGTGGTGCTGTCTGTTTGGATAAGTACTGACGACTGATGTATTCTGGGAAGGAATGCTTGAAGCCCTAGGAACACCGCCTTGAGCTCCAACATGTTTATGTGAAGCTGAGCTTCCCAATCTGACCAAAGGCCCTGAATTTCCAGCTCTTGAAGATGCGCGCCCCATCCTTTCAGCGAAGCGTCCGTCGTCATCACGAAGTCGTGATCTCGATGAATGAAGCTCAGTCCCTGGTTCAGGTTTTTTAGGATCTTCCACCATGACATGGCCACCTTCATACGGGTCGTGATGGTAATGCGATCCTCGAAGGTTCCACTGGCCTGTACCCACTGTTCGTCGAGTTGTTCCTGCAAAGGTCTCATTCGCAGACGACAGTTTGGTACCAACGGGATGCAGGATGACATCATCCCCAACATGGACTTGTAAATCCTCACGGAAGTGGACTTTTTTGCTTGAAGAGAAGCCGTCAGCCCCCTGATCTTTCTCATCCGATCTTCGGAAGGGTAGGCTTTCCCGCTCTGGTGCATATCCATGCCCCTAGGAACTGAATGCCCTGGGCCGGAGTCAGCGAGGACTTCTCTAAGTTGGTTCTCAGACCTAATCGCTGAAACAACCGGATGCAGCTCTGTAGAGCTTCTGCTGCGTCCCTGAAAGATGGACCTGTCACCAGCCAGTCGTCCAGGTATGGGTAAATGTAATGCCCTTGCAGTCTTAAGTGGGCCGCCACCGGGGCCATGCATTTGGTGAATACCCTCGGAGCTGATTTGAGTCCGAATGGCAGGACTTTGAACTGGAAGTGGCGACTCTCCACAACAAACCTCAAATACTTCCTGTGCTTCCGACGGATGGGAATATGGAAGTACGCATCCATGAGATCCAAGGACGCCAAGTAGTCTTTGTCCTTTAACATGAGTAAGATCTCTTGCAACGACAACATTCTGAAGGGTATCTTTTTTATGTAATGATTGAGATCCCTCAGGTCCAATACCTGTCTCCATTTCTGGGCCTGTTTCTTTTTGATGAGGAAGAAATGTGAATAGAAGCCTCTCCCTCTGAGATGCTGTGGTACTTCCTCTATGGCTTCCTTTTGTAGAAGCGAGAGAACTTCCTTCTGCATTTCTGTGCGATGATGGTTGAGCCTGAGTACTGGAGGGTGGTCCGGTGGTATCTCCACAAATTCCAGTGTGTGGCCCCTGCTGATGACATCCAGGACCCATTTGTCCGATGTTATGGACATCCAGTTGGTGTAGTATTGAGACAGATAGTGGTCGTTGTCCGGGATCTGTAGTGTGGGGAGCGCCTGCCTGAAATCATTGCCGTCTATTAGACTGCTGATTTTTCCCCCTGGCGTTGGATTTACCTCTGGACTGTTGTTGGTAAGAGGAGTTAGAGGATCTGTACTGGTTGTTGGTGTTAAACTGACGATATCCCTGCTGACTGTACGGTTGATATCGGTTGGATTGAAAAGAGGATCGTTGATTAAATTGTCCTCTTGCACCCCTCTTCCGAAAGGACTGAAACTTCCCCTGCTGAAGAGATCCCAGCGCTCTAGCCGTATCCGTGTCCGACTTTATGCCTTGCAATGCCTCATCGATATGTTTCCCAAACAGGTTCTCACCGTCGAAGGGCATATCGACAATCTTCGCCTGCACTTCTGGTCGAAAAGAAGTCGCCTTGAGCCAGCCCTGTCTGCGAAGCGAGACCGCCCCGGCCATTTGTCTGAAGGCTAAAGACGAAACATCCATGGCGATGTCGATAGACTCAGCCGCTGATTTTGCTCCTTCTTTAAGAAGGGCTGCCGCTTCTTCCTTTCGATCCTCTGGAAGCGCCGACAGGATGGGAGCCAGATCTGACCATATCTGCCTGTTGTAACGGCCGAGCAGAGCCATCGCATTTGCCGCTTTAATGGTAGAGGCTGCCATGACCGCAAACCTCTTACCTGCTCCATCCATTCTCCTCCCTTCCTTGTCTGGTGGTACTAGGGAAGTAGCCACCGGGTTTTTAGAATTTCTTTGCGCCGCCTGTGTCACAACCGATTCCGGCCTGGGATGACCAATGAGGCAGGCTGCCGTAGATTCTGGAGCTCTGTATTTCTTTTCAATTCGTGGAACCGAAACCGCTATAGAAGCTGGTGTTTTTAGAATCTTGAGGCCCTCCTCCCATAAATGCGGGATAATAGGTATTGAGCGAAGTGACTTTTTGTTATCATCCTTGAAATCGTACAAGAAACAATCCGTCTCTTGTACGTCCACATCCAGACTGAATCTCTTGGCCGCCCTTTCCATGATATCATGGAAGCCTCCGATATCTTGAGGAGGTGAGGTAGATTTGAGTGGTTCAGGTGATGCAGCTGAAGGCAAAACGTATTCGTCCCATTCCTTCCCCGAGGCATCATGAACTAGCTCTCCGTCTTCGGGCTCTTCATCGTCATCGGAGTCCGTTAGGTCGTCCCTAATAGTAACCACCTGCGGAGATTTAACCCCTTGATCTTGAGGGGCAGGTGCTTTTTTAGGTGTCTGCGTGGGAGGCGTGTGCGTAACTGGTTGCGATGAATTCGCCTCTGGGAAGCGACGATAGTAGTCGTTTAGCATCAATCTAAGATCAGACACAAGGGTGAGGGGTATAGAAACTGTCTCTTGACGTTCTTCCTCCCGTGAGTCCTCGTGCTGCTCCTCTTCATCTTCATAATCCCCAGATTCCTGGAATGATTCATATCTGGCAGATTGTGGCCTGTCCTTGAAGGAAAAACTTTCCTCCTCATCCGTATCTTGGCTTTTTATCTGAAGCTGAGAAGGGCTGTAGGCGGCACCTGAGGACTCCTCTCCCTCCGAATCCTGCTCCAACAGCGATGATGGCGGCAATGGAGAAATCTTTGTCCAAGAGGTGAACTCCGCGGACTTACTGATGGTAGCCGAACCTCTTGTAGACTGAAAAGAGCGGATGGAGATCATGGTCTTCGATTGAGGAGAACTGTAAGCTTTAGCCGTTGAAAGTAAGATTTTCGTCGACGGAACCACCGTCGACGGGATCATCGTCGACGGGACCATCGTCGACGGGGCCATCGTCGACGGAACCACCGTCGACGGGACCATCGTCGACGAGACCTTCGTCGACGGGACCTTCGTCGACGGAACCTTCGTCGACGGACCCTTCGTCGACGGACCCTTCGTCGACGGGACTGTCGTCGACGGAACCTTCGTCGACGGGACCTTCGTCGACGGGACCTTCGTCGACGGGACCTTCGTCGACGGGACCCCCGTCGACATTCGAGACATCGAACCTGTCGTCGACGGAGTCGTCGTCGTTGTCGTCGTCGACGGTCCTGACAGAGACATCTTACTCATCGATGTCGTTGCCGTAGACGTCGTGGTCGTCGACGCAGCCTTAGACGAAGCTGAAGTCGACGGAACTGAAGTTTTCACCACAGACTTAGGAGCAGAAACCATCGAACTGGTAGAAGGTGCAGATCCAGGTCCTTTAAGACTTGACTGCTTCTCCAGAGGAGTAATAGGAAGAGATGATGTCGATTTTTCCCTAGATTTACTCCTTTTAGACTCCACTTTCTCCACAGAAACAGAGGCCTTTCTTTTCTTGGGAGTGGAGTGAGAAGATTCTTCCTCAGAATCTGAGCCTGATGTGGCCTTCTTCTTCTGAAGCCATAACAGTAATCTTGCCTCTCTGTCACGCTTAGTTTTGTCAGAAAATTTTCTACAAAGCTTACAGTCCTTCACCAGGTGTTTAGGGTAGAGGCAATAAAGGCAGTCCTCATGTGGGTCCTCAGAGAAGAGTCTGGCCTTCCCACAGGATCTGCATGGCCTGAACAGCCTCTTCTTAGAGCTTTCAGCCATCATAAGCAATATGAATACACACAATACCTCAAGGTAGAAGGCAGGAAACAAGATTCCCAAAGGGTCAAAAGTTCACACAGGAACAGAAGAAAACTGAGCAGAGTTCAGGGAGACTCCTTTCTTACACGAAGGCGGTTGGAAATCTGAGGCAGGAAGCTGCTGCTGGGGAGTGTGAGGGCAGGGCAGCAATTCTGATTGGCTGGCTTTTGGACCAAAACAAAGAAATGGTCTGGTTACCAAATAGTACAGCCCCTATGGGGATTTTCTATGCAGTTTTTCTTCTCTATGATACTGCTTGGTCATTCTGTTACCGTGAGACTCCCACCATGACGACGGGGAAGATACAAGCATGTGAATCTATGAAAGATGTAATACTGGAGAAACTTATTCTACTGTGGAGCAATAATATTTTTCCAGTGTCACAGCTGTAAATCAAAGGTTAATGATTTGTATGTGTAGGCCTCATGGTCACCAACTGAAAGAATAATTACACAGAAAGGAATTTCTTGTTGATAATCATTTGATACCCAGTCCTTTCTGGTCCATGAGAAACTCTCTTTTTTATGGGACTTACAGGAGGTACAGGGTGGGCTTCTTGGCCCAAGGTTCCTCAGAAGTAAAGTTGACTTCATCCCCAACCAGCAATACCTGCGGAGGCTCCGGGCCCGCGATTAGGATAACGCCGCCAGTCCTACGGAACTCACCTCCATCCACGACCGCAGCGGAAACAATGCAACGATAAATGGAGCATGCCAGCGGAAGGACAACAAGAACACCATCCCTACCGTCGAACCAATTACAAAATGGCTGACGGAAGTAAATACAAAACACACTAAACAAGACACCCATCCACCTGAAACACCCACAGCAATTACACGCCACAATGACACCCCCCCAAGCACCTAAAAATCCACACAAGTCAACACACCCACCTAGCACTTGACTGGCAACAACCATTGGGACACAACCACGACACAGAGTATAAAATGGATCCCACCCATTACCACAATCCTTTGCATCACAGCATAGCTGCAAGCAAGAGGCTGAATACCACGACCAGCAGACACACAAAAATTACACATACAACTTGCACACAAACACACCCACCACACAAACACCCACCACACCATTCCTACACACCACACACCTGCACATCCCAACCCACTCCACCCACACCTTGCACATCACACACCATGGCACCAAAGAAAAATCCAAAATTCACTGACACAGAGTTGAAGGTCATGGTGGATGAAATCATCCGTGTCGAACCACACCTTTTCGGCACACTAGTCCAGCAGACCACCGTGGCAAACAAAAACCACATGTGGGACAGGATAGTCAACCGAGTGAATGCGTCAGGGACCGTGCCACGAACAAAGCACGACATCCAGAGGCGGTGGCACGACCTCAAGACAAGGGTCAAAGGCATCCGGGCAAAAAACCACCTGCGGGCACACCACACTGGCGGCGGCACTGCCCCGGAGCCCATACCGTATGCAGAATGGGAGGAGAAGGTGCTGGGCATACTGCACTCTGAGAGCCTGGAATGAATCGAAGAGGGAGAAGAGGCTGGTAAGTACAAACCAAGCACCACTATCACACCGACATGGTCTGCCGTACACAACTGAGAAGACACATCTCCCGGGCCCCAATCCATGCATGTGGGCCACATACACACCAAAATGTGAAGGCCTGTGCCCAAATGCACCCACCATGACCAAACACAAATGTTGCCTCATACCTTCCCAGCCATGCATGTTGTCAAAGCACCCAGCACTACGACTCCCAACAGGCCCCCATGTCCACAGGGAGGGTGGTGGGGTGTGGTGAGAGGTGGGTGGGGTGTGTGAGAGACCAGCACTAAGACTCCCAACAGGCCCCCATGTCCACAGGGAGGGTGGTGGTGGGTGGGGTGTGTGAGAGACCAGCACTACGACTCCCAACAGGCCCCCATGTCCACAGGGAGGGTGGTGGGGTGTGGTGAGAGGTGGGTGGGGTGTGTGACAGACCAGCACTACGACTCCCAACAGGCCCCCATGTCCACAGGGAGGGTGGTGGGGTGTGGTGAGAGGTGGGTGGGGAGTTTGAGAGACCAGCACTACGACTCCCAACAGGCCCCCATGTCCACAGGGAGGGTGGTGGTGGGTGGGGTGTGTGAGAGACCAGCACTACGACTCCCAACAGGCCCCCATGTCCACTGGGAGGGTGGTGGTGGGTGGAGTGTGTGAGAGACCAGCACTACGACTCCCAACAGTCCCCCATGTCCACAGGGAGGGTGGTGGGATGTGGTGAGAGGTGGGTGGGGTGTGTGAGAGACCAGCCCTACGACTCCCAACAGGCCCCCATGTCCACAGGGAGGGTGGTGGGGTGTGGTGGGAGGTGGGTGGGGTGTGTGAGAAACCAGCACTACGACTCCCAACAGGCCCCCATGTCCACAGGGAAGGTGGTGGTGGGTGGGGTGTGTGAGAGACCAGCACTACGACTCCCAACAGGCCCCCATGTCCACAGGGAGGGTGGTGGTGGGTGGGGTGTTTGAGAGACCAGCACTACGACTCCCAACAGGCCCCCATGTCCACAGGGAGGGTGGTGGGGTGTGGTGAGAGGTGGGTGGGGTGTGTGAGAGACCAGCACTACGACTCCCAACAGGCCCCCATGTCCACAGGGAGGGTGGTGGTGGGTGGGGTGTGTGAGAGACCAGCACTACGACTCCCAACAGGCCCCCATGTCAACAGGGAGGGTGGTGGTGGGTGGGGTGTGTGAGAGACCAGCACTACGACTCCCAACAGACCCCCATGTCCACAGGGAGGGTGGTGGTGGGTGGGGTGTGTGAGAGACCAGCACTACGACTCCCAACAGGCCCCCATGACCACAGGGAGGGTGGTGGGGTGTGGTGAAAGGTGGGTGGGGTGTGTGAGAGACCAGCACTACGACTCCCAACAGGCCCCCATGTCCACAGGGAGGGTGGTGGTGGGTGGGGTGTGTGAGAGGCTAGTGATATGTAATGTCGGCACAAAAAACATGTCATGTCCACAGCAATGATCATGAAAATCTTGTCCCTCAGGTGATCGCAACTTGACTGGCGAAACCAGCAACCGCCAGCAACAGTCGCCCCACTCACAGCACAGACTCTCTGGGGACGATCCCATTGCCAGCTCCGGTGCAGCGGACGAAGCGGGCCCAAGCAGACTCCAAGGGCCATCAGGCTAACAGGACATCCCTGCCTCCACAACCTTGGCCTGTGTCACTCCAGCAACACCTGCCATAGTGGGCTGTGCAGCCACCACCACCACCACCTCCACCACCACCAGCACCACCACTCCTGCCTGTGCCACCCTGCCTGACCCATCGCACGACGCTGGGCCATCTACATCCCAGCCAAGCAGGGAGAGTGGACGGGAAAGGACAGAGGTGAGGGCACATCTCACAACCAGGAGTGCTTCTCACCGGCGAGGTGGGGAAGCACACCCACCCCATCCTGGTGCAGAAACACTGGAAGCCCTAGCCAGAGTCCAGGCCTCCTATGAGCGGGGGCAGGCACAGGCTGATCGTGCCCACCAAGACTCAGTAGAGAACAGTAATCTGTTGTGGTCCATTGATACCCGCATAGGGCAAATAGTGGACCTCATGGGCCAGCAAACAGCACTGTGGAGGGACTGGTTATCCCGCACCACACCACCCCCCCTCACCCAAGTGCCCAGCGGCCACGGTCACCAACACCACAGCCACCGCCACCTGAGCCCATGGACACGGATGTGGCCCCTGACCAATCTGCCCCCCCAGCTGTCTCCGCTCCGGCTCTAAGACGGAGGGGCCGTCCGAGGCTGGAACTAGGTGAGAGCAGTGGGGATGCACCATCTACCTGCTCCAAGAGGGGCCGCCAATGACTTTAACCTTGCCTGAGCCTGCCATTCACCAGCCAACTATCCTGTCCCACAACGCCAAGTATTGGCACACGTCTGTTGGACTAGCTGGACATCACCCAATGTGGTGTCCCCACGGTCTGTACATCTGCCATGAACTACAACACACACTCCCCCACCCAACACTTACTTGTAAATATCCACCAACATCGAATCACAACATGAAATAAATTTCACGTAAACACTCAATGATGTGTTGTCTCCATGTTTCAATCACATGATTGTCTTAGAATCAGACATTACCAGGTGCAGGGATCTATGTCGGTGAGAATCATGCCTCTGTGGGAGTGACCTAGGGATAATGAGAGACAACAAACACACGTCAGGAAACTGAATCACACCCATCACAACACACTGTACTGCAACATCCCACAAACCACACTCATCACCAATTCGGTGGATCAGAGGACACACATCATGGAGCTTTGCATGTACACAATATACCATACACATATGCAAACAGAACATACCAGAACAGGCAGCATTTAAACACCACGTCTACGGTGGATGATACAATGTGACTGTAAGGGGGGTCATGAACTGCCATTTCGAATTTCATAATCACAAGTATGTGTTGGCCTGCACCTCCCCCGCGGAATGCGCGCACCGCCATGGCGGCGCCACTGATTGTATATTTTCAAAAGATGCACCGTCGCGGAAGCGCGCACATGCGGTTGCCGATGTGTGACCATGACGGTCCGTGCACATGTAGCCAATGGGGTAACGCGGGGCGCATATGCGCAATCGAAAATAGCGGAAGCCGTGCACCGCCACACCAGGGCCAGTCATTGGCTCTTTTTGAAAGAGGCATCCAGGGGAAACCAATTGCTGCCGACGTGTGCCACTGACATGGGCTCAGGGCCCTATATATGTGTGATTTTCACAAGCACACATTCACTGCTTTGATCCAGTGCTGCCTGTGACCATCACCTCGACCTGCTGCTGCTGAGCTGACCAACGACTGCTGCCTGTGACCATCACCTCGACCTGCTGCTGCTGAGCTGACCAACGACTGCTGCCTGTGACCATCACCTCGACCTGCTGCTGCTGAGCTGACCAACGACTGCTGCCTGTGACCATCACCTCGACCTGCTGCTGCTGAGCTGACCAACGACTGCTGCCTGTGACCATCACCTCGACCTGCTGCTGCTGAGCTGACCAACGACTGCTGCTGTAGTGCCACAGTCCAGGACCTTGCCATGCAGAGAGTGAGAGAGATCCGGTCTCGTCCCTTCACCGCAGCTGAACTAGATGTTCTTGTGGCCGGTGTGCTCAGCCACTACGAACGGCTCTATGGTGCACCCAGACAGGTGGTAAGTGCAGTGGTGTACATGTTGTTGGCCATGAGGTGGTCAGTGGCTCCTGTCTTCTGCAAGCCTGGTGGTGTGCTGTGGGACCTTCACATGTGTTGTGCAGAGCATGGCTGCATGTAGAAACGTGTTTCTACGAAGTTTGTGCATGTCATACTGTCCACTTAGGTTACCCTCTTCTCTCCCATCATGGTAGGTAAAGCTGCACCTTCGCAAGGCCGTGTGGAGGACCATAGCACGTGATGTACGGGCAGTGGGGGTGTGCAATAGACGACACACACACTGCCACAAGCGCTGGGATGACATATCCAGGATTAGCAAGAATGTTGCGGAGATGACACTGGGGATGATTCCAAGATCTTCACGTCTGGCCCGACGCACCATGACCCCTCTTAGGCACCGTATCATTGCTGTGACGCATCCTGACCTGTCCGCCCGGCTGAGTGGGGATCAATAGCAAACTAGCGGTAAGCATAATGTATGTGTATGTTACTTTGGAGTGCAATGCATGTATTGGTGCTCAGACACAGTAGTGACTTCCGTGGTGCGTATGTTTTAGTGAAATACCATGTTGGTGCCATTAGCGGAGTGCGCGTTGGCATCCATGTCTGCCAGGTGGACAGGCCACTTGCTTAGTAGTTGAGGGTTCCAGGACATGCCGTTGAGGTCTGTGGTCCCATGGCATGACATGTGGGCAGATCTACAGGCACTTGCCCTGTTCGTATGATGTGCATGTTTCACAGCCACCACCGGTTCTTTGATGTGAGGATGACTGGGAGGGGTGGGACGTGTTCAGGATGGGTGCTACATGTTCTTTGTATGTAATGGAATTAGAGATTTATTGTCCTTCAGTACGTGAGTGTGGCACTTACTTACACCTCTTTTCTCTCTATTTCAGCTTTGGCAGAGGGCACTGACCCACAGACGACGGAGATGAGTGGTGGCAATGCATCCGGATCAGAGATCACACACACGCAGACTGACACAGAAGAGGACAGCCCCGGAGAGGGGGACAGGACCGTCCCTGAGGACTCACATGTGGAAACACCATCGTCCTCATCTTCCGACAGTGTTGGTGAGTCAGCACTGTTGTCACAGACATGGAGTGGGCAATCAACACCTTCAGTCGGGACACAGCACACAGGTCCCACACTGCCGCCGACTGCACCAAGTACTGCTCGTGCACCCAGAAGTAGGGGGAGCAGAGTGGCCTTCGGTGCAGGCACCACTGCCCCTGCCCCGGTGACACAAAGTGCACTTTGTGCTGAGGCTGTCGATCTGCTGCGACAGCTGTGTGTAGGGCAGACCAACATGATCAATGCATTCCAAGACCACGATAGGAAGTTGGGGCAGGTGGTGGAATTCATGGAGGGGAAATATGGCGATGATGTTGCTGGTCTACACAGGACAGTTCAGTCATTGGCAAACACTGTGTCTTCTGCCATTGTACAGTCGCATAGACAGGGTGCTACTTCTGTTTCCCCATCTACACCACTTGATGTCTCAGGGGGGAGTGAATTTTCTGACCAGGACTCTTTTACCGGTTATTGCACTAGAAGCAGCCACAGGCAGCACGGCAGGGCACGGAGGGCACAGACACCATCCCCTAGGACAGGAAAATCTGTTACCAAAGACGACGTGAGCTACAATGGAGTACACACACAGGATCCCCAAGGGTGTTGGGGGAAATGACTTCACATGCTACACAGGCATCCCACACAAAAGGTACTCCCTAGGCAAGGGAACCTCCCAAGTCCAGGGACACTCCCTTGGACAAGGACACTACAAAGGCAAAGCCACCTCAAAGGAGCAGGGACACTCCCAAGGACAAGGACACTACTAAGGAAGGGGCGACTCCCAAGAGCAGGGACAAGGACACTACAAAGGCAAAGCCACCTCAAAAGAGCAGGGACACTCCCAAGGACAAGGACACTACTAAGGAAGGGGCTACTCCCAAGAGCAGGGACAAGGACACTACAAAGGCAAAGCCACCTCAAAAGAGCAGGGACACTCCCAGGGACAAGGACACTACTAAGGAAGGGGCGACTCCCAAGAGCAGGGACAAGGACCCTACAAAGGCAAAGCCACCTCAAAAGAGCAGGGACACTCCCAAGGACAAGGACACTACTAAGGAAGGGGCTACTCCCAAGAGCAGGGACAAGGACACTACAAAGGCAAAGCCACCTCTAAATAGAAGGGACACTCCCAAGGACAAGGACACTACTAAGGAAGGGGGCGACTCCCAAGAGCAGGGACACTCCCAGGGACAAGGTCGCTTCTAGAGACAGGTACACTACAAAGTACAAGTCTGCACCCAGGGACAGGGCACCGTCCAGGGAACAGGGAAAGTCCAGAGACAAGACTCCTCCTACGGCCAAGGCACATCCAAGGGACAAGGCTTCTCCCATAGACACTAGCTCCATCAAGGACAGGCATACATCACCCCTGGCTGCACTGAGGCTGATGTTGTCGAAGGAACGACAAAAACAGATGTCTCCGTGGTGGAGTCCCCCCATACCTTTACTCCCATCCACGCCCGTCAGAAGCAGAGGAAGGAGTACCCTGTTGTTGCATCCCCCATTACACATGATGCAGAGGCCAGAAGAGAGGCACAGCAAACGACAAGCAGGGTCCAGCACATCTCCAGAGAGCAGACCCCCAGCAGCAGATGCTCCACCTTTGGTGGGTGATATTTCATTTGAGTCCGCACCACTTGCCAGTCCTGTCATGTCCAGGGTGCCCTCACATATCCCTAAGAAACGTACACACACACCATTGACACCTGACCATCCCGATGTCGCTCCAGTACAGCTATCCCCAGCTCTCAGAGCCTCCCTGCCTCCTGGCCCATACAGCCCTGTGGCTCATCATTTCGGTGTTCCCAGTGGCGCAGCAGAAGTTCACTCTCAGTTGTCAGATAGTGGCACTGTGTCTGTTGTTTGCTGTCATGCATCATGTAGTGGCACTGTCTCAGTTGTGCCCTCTCCTGTTTCTGGTACTGGCAGTGTGTCTGAGTCTATGGCTCATGTGTCAGTCACTAGAGCTGTGGCTATGTCTCACACTCCTATTTCTGGTGCTGGCAGTGTGTCTGGGTCGATGGCTCATGTATCAGTCACTAGAGCTGTGGCTGTGTCTCACACTCCTGTTTCGGGTGCTGGCAGTGTGTCTGGAACGATGGTTCATGTGTCAGTCACTGCATCTGTGGCTGTGTCTCACACTCCTGGTTCTGGTGCTGGCAGTGTGTCTTGGTCGATGGCTCATGTGTCAGTCACTAGAGCTGTGGCTGTGTTTAACACTCCTGTTTCTGGTGCTGGCAGTGTGTCTGGGTCGATGGCTCATGTATCAGTCACTAGAGCTGTGGCTGTGTCTCACACTCCTGTTTCGGGTACTGGCAGTGTGTCTGGATCGATGGCTCATGTGTCAGTCACTACATCTGTGGCTGTGTCTCACACTCCTGGTTCTGGTGCTGGCAGTGTGTCTGGGTCGATGGCTCATGTGTCAGTCACTAGAGCTGTGGCTGTGTCTCACACTCCAGTTTCTGGTGCTGGCAGTGTGTCAGAGGCAAGTAGTTCAGGCAGTCCACCAGCTTCTGTGATGTGAGGTGCATTTCCCTTCACTCACATGTCATTTGCCTTGGTGTGTAGATTGTCCATTGTAACCAGCCTTGCATTGTTGTTGTCCTTGGGACGGGTACCTTGAAGCACATACTTGTGCTGCCTCTGATGTACCTGCTCTGTTGGCCACAATGCCTTGTTGCTGTTCTGATACTGCATTCTGTCCTCTCATGTGCTGCCTCTGATGTACCTGCTCTGTTGGCCACAATACCCTGTTGCTGTTCTGATACTGCATTCTGCCCTCTCATGTGCTGCCTCTGATGTACCTGCTCTGTACAATGGACTGTTGATGCACTTAGCCCCTCTCATGTGCTGCCTCTGATGTACCTGCTCTGTTGGCCACAATGCCCTGTTGCTGTTCTGATACTGCATTCTGCCCTCTCATGTGCTGCCTCTGATGTACCTGCTCTGTTGGCCACACTGCCCTGTTGCTGTTCTGATACTGCATTCTGCCCTCTCATGTGCTGTCTTTGATATACCTGCTCTGTGCCATGGACTGTTGATGCACTTAGCCCCTCTCATGTGCTGCCTCTGATGTACCTGCTCTGTGCAATGGACTGTTGATGCACTTAGCCCCTCTCATGTGCTGCCTCTGATGTACCTGCTCTGTTACGAACACTGCCCTGTTGCTGTTCTGATACTGCATTCTGCCATCTCATGTGCTGCCTCTGATGTACCTGCTCTGTGCAATGGACTGTTGATGCACTTAGCCCCTCTCATGTGCTGCCTCTGATGTACCTGTTTTGTGCAATGGACTGTTGATGCACTTAGCCCCTCTCATATGCTGCTTCTGATGTACCTGCTCTGTTACGAACACTGCCCTGTTGCTGTTCTGATACTGCATTCTGTCCTCTCATGTGCTTCCTCTGATGTACCTGCTCTGTTACGAACACTGCCCTGTTGCTGTTCTGATACTGCATTCTGCCCTCTCATGTGCTGCCTCTGATGTACCTGCTCTGTACAATGGACTGTTGATGCACTTAGCCCCTCTCATGTGCTGCCTCTGATGTACCTGCTCTGTTGGCCACAATGCCCTGTTGCTGTTCTGATACTGCATTCTGCCCTCTCATGTGCTGCCTCTGATGTACCTGCTCTGTTGGCCACAATGCCCTGTTGCTGTTCTGATACTGCATTCTGCCCTCTCATGTGCTGCCTCTGATGTACATGCTCTGTTACGAACACTGCCCTGTTGCTGTTCTGATACTGCATTCTGCCCTCATGTGCTGCCTTTGATATACCTGCTCTGTGCAATGGACTGTTGATGCACTTAGCCCCTCTCATGTGCTGCCTCTGATGTACCTGCTCTGTGCAATGGACTGTTGATGCACTTAGCCCCTTTCATGTGCTGCCTCTGATGTACCTGCTCTGTTACGAACACTGCCCTGTTGCTGTTCTGATACTGCCTTCTGCCCTCTCATGTGCTGCCTCTGATGTACCTGCTCTGTGCAATGGACTGTTGATGCACTTAGCCCCTCTCATGTGCTGCCTCTGATGTACCTGTTCTGTGCAATGGACTGTTGATGCACTTAGCCCCTCTCATATGCTGCTTCTGATGTACCTGCTCTGTTACGAACACTGCCCTGTTGCTGTTCTGATACTGCATTCTGTCCTCTCATGTGCTTCCTCTGATGTACCTGCTCTGTTACGAACACTGCCCTGTTGCTGTTCTGATACTGCATTCTGCCCTCTCATGTGCTGCCTCTGATGTACCTGCTCTGTACAATGGACTGTTGATGCACTTAGCCCCTCTCATGTGCTGCCTCTGATGTACCTGCTCTGTTGGCCACAATGCCCTGTTGCTGTTCTGATACTGCATTCTGCCCTCTCATGTGCTGCCTCTGATGTACCTGCTCTGTTGGCCACAATGCCCTGTTGCTGTTCTGATTCTGCATTCTGCCCTCTCATGTGCTGCCTCTGAAGTACCTGCTCTGTTATGAACACTGCCCTGTTGCTGTTCTGATACTGCATTCTGCCCTCTCATGCAGTGGCGTCACTAGGGGGGTGCGGGGGGTGCGGACCGCACCGGGTGACACCATTGCCTGGGGTGACACCGTTACGCTGTGTAGCACATCTCTACAGCCTCACCTCACCTCTGCTCGGCTTTATAATCAGGAAGTCTCCAAGCAAATACCAAATACTTGTATTTCTTTTACAACAAGATGTTATTAGTTTCAAAAATTCCGTTCGTAACGAAAATGTAGTTGAGATTTTAAAAAATAATTATTTGAATGTGATCGTCTCATATTCCATCAGAGGCATATTTTTATAATAGCTATAGACACTGACTTTAACTCTGAGAGTTTCCTCAAATGTCCTTTCCGCGAAGGGTAAACAGCCCGAGCCCTCCTGTCTGAGCCGAGCCCTGAATCCTGCTGGGGAGAGGGAGACACCTTTAATATCTTCAGGTGATACAACTCCGTGTTTGCAGTTAGATGTTCCCAACAAACAGCCTTCGCACGTTGGCATTTTTCACCAACCAATGTTTACAGAATCCCCTCCCTGGCGGAAGTTCAAATCGAACGTTTTTTACTTTGAAAGATCTGTCTTCATATTTCACGGTCTGAGAACACGTCACCCTTGTGGACAAGGAAGTCACGCGTTTCCATTTGGGTAAGTAGACTGCGTTTTATTGTCTAGTTGTTTTTTGTATAAACACAATATGCACATTTCATTTTCTTTACACCTTTTTTTGTCACTGCTTGGATGTAATAAATATCAGATGTTTCCCAGAGTAATATCTAATTGACCAGCTACAAGTGGCCGGCTCCAGTGAGTGTGAGGTTTTCTAAGATTAATCTTTCGCAATGCATGCAACAATTCTAGTTGCACATTTAGCGCCGCGAGGCAACACAACATGACAAAGTGCCAATTATACACTTGTAATATCAAATAACCATCGGTTTCAGTTTGTAGGCGGAGGGGAGACGGTGCAGGCAGAGGGAGAGATGGTGCAGGCAGAGGGTGAGATGGTGCAGGCGGGGGGAGATGGTGCAGGCGGAGAAGAGATGGTGCAGGCAGGGGGGAGATGGTGCAGGCAGGGGGGAGATGGTGCAGGCAGGGGGGAGATGGTGCAGGCAGAGGGCGAGATGGTGCAGGCAGAGTGAGAGACGTTGCAGGCGGAGGGGAGATGGTGCAGGCGGAAGGGAGATGGAACGGACAAAGGGAGAGATGGTGCAGGCGGAGGGAGAGATGGTGCAGGCGGAGGGAGAGATGGTGCAGGCAGAGGGTGAGATGGTGCAGGCAGGGGGGAGATGGTGCAGGCAGGGGGGAGATGGTGCAGGCGGAGGGGAGATGGTGCAGGCAGGGGGGGAGATGGTGCAGGCGGAGGGGAGATGGGGCAGACAGAGGGAGAGATGGTGCAGGCAGAGGGAGAGACGGTGCAGGTGGAGGGGAGATGGTGCAGGCAGAAGGGAGAGGGAGCGGACAGAGGGAGAGATGATGCAGGCGGAGGGGAAATGGTGCCGGCAGAGGGAGAGATGGTGCAGGCAGAGGGTGAGATGGTGCAGGCAGGCGGTGAGATGATGCAGGCAGGCGGTGAGATGGTGCAGGCAGGGGGTGAGGTGGTGCAGGCAGAGGGGAAATGGTGCAGGCAGAGGGGAAATGGTGCAGGCAGAGGGAGAGATGGTGCAGGCAGAGGAAGAGACGGTGCAAGTGGAGGGGAGATGGTGCAGGCGGAAGGGAGATGGTGCGGACAGAGGGAGAGATGGTGCAGGCGGAGGGGAAATGGTGCCGGCAGAGGGAGAGATGGTGCAGGCAGAGGGTGAGATGGTGCAGGCAGGCGGTGAGATGGTGCAGGCAGGGGGTGAGGTGGTGCAGGCAGAGGGGAGATGGTGCAGGCGGAGGGGAGATGGTGCGGACAGAGGGAGAGATGGTGCAGGCAGAGGGGAGATGGTGCAGGCAGAGGGTGAGATGGTCCATGCGGTAAGTCGTGAGGGGGTGACACCATGAGTTACCCGCACCGGGTGACACCAACCCTAGTGACGCCACTGCTCTCATGTGCTGCCTCTGATGTACCTGCTCTGTGCAATGGACTGTTGATGCACTTAGCCCCTCTCACGTGCTGCCACTGATGTACCTGCTCTGTTGGCCACTATGCCCTGTTGCTGTTCTGATACTGCATTCTGCACTCTCATGTGCTGCCTCTGATGTACCTGCTCTGTTGTACCCAGTGCCCATGCTCTTGCATACTCAGAGATTGTACCCCGATTATGTTTAATAAAGCAAGTCAATCATGTGTAGTGGTTTGTCGTTGTCATTCCTGCTTGTGTACTTCAATTGAGGATATCTTTGTGCGATCTGATGTGGTTTCTCGTACATGACACTCCCCCTCCCAACGTCACAGCCCTGGCAGGTACACCCCTTCCGACAGCAAATGGTGTTTTGCGTACCTGCGTCGTCGTAGATGATGGTCCATGACTTGCTGGTGGTGGAGCGCGAAGAGTATCGGAAATGCGTGTAGCGCTGGGTCCATGTGGGCGAGCTGCTTGTGGTGGGTATCTTTGCAATGTGTGGTTTCTTCGCTGTGGGGAATCCGCCGTGTTCAGGCAGGCTGTTTTTCCGCAGCGGTTGTATATGTGTTTTCCGCCATCGTGATTTGGGGGACGGTCGGTGACGTCAGTCCGTACGGCGGTGTCTCTGGATTGGTTACGTCCGCCGCGGGGTCGGGTGTAGTTCCGCAGTGGTGCGTGCTCTTCCGTCGCGCACGGACTTTTGACAGTGTTTACAATCCTAATATGGCGGACGGAGTGACCGCGGCAGGCGGACACTGAAAAGGCATTTTCCGCCTACTCCAGGACGGCGGCAATTCCGTGTGCCATCATAATGACCCCCTTAGTTGGTAATGCACAAATTATAAATATTCACAGAAACCAGATTTTTGCACTTTATGATTTGGCTGCAGTATAGTTTTATCAGTAAAAAATGTATGCCAGTGCAAATTTAGTGGCCATTTCAATGATGAAATGTGCTGTCTGTAAATGATAATGCGCTAACACACAGGGGCAGATTTACAAGCCTCCTGCGCCTCTTTTGCGCCGCCGTTGCGTCACTTTTGTTACTCAGCAGCGGCGCAAAAGATGCGCCATGATGCAGGGTATTTACAACGTGACGCAACTCCCAGATGCGTCACGTTGTAAAGCCCTGCGCCAGAAGGAGGCGTTCCATCGCAGGGGGGGGGGGGGGGGGGGGGCGTTCTGGCGCAAGAACGCCTCCCAAAAGTGGCTGAGTGAAATCTACAAGATTTCACTCAGTCACTTTTGGGCCCATGCTGCGTCAAAACCCTGCGCCTGCTTGAAGCAGGTGTAAGGTTTGACGCAGCTTTGTGGAGATAGGGCCACCCAGAGCATTGCTGGAGCTGCGTCCCGCTTGCGACGCAACTCCAGCAATGCGCTGCTTTAAGGCACAGATGCGTGACGCATCTGTGCCGTTTTTGCCCCATGGTGCGCCGCATTGTAAATGCAGCGCATCCAGGGTGGCGGAGCTGCGGCGCACCATAACTGGCGCATCCCTGCTGATATGCAGGGATGCGCCAGTTATTGTAAATCTGCCCGCAGTGTTTTAGTTACATTAAAAAATTGCCCTCCTCATTTCCATTACAGGTAGGTAGGTCACAAAAGTTTGTGGTTCTAAAAAGTGGGTCATGGTTCTAAAATGTTTTGGAACGACTAGTCTAGACACCTGGGGGCATATTTACAAGGGCATTGTGCCATCCCTACATTTTTTAAATGAAGCAGTGCGACACTGCAAAATGTTCCACAGCGCTGCACCATTTTGTTTTGAATATACCCTCTGATCTCCAAAATAAGCATAGATTTTCTGTTTTTCATTGTAGTTTGAGACTGCCACCTCAATCCATGATAGCAGGACTCCACATTTTCAGTTCTTGTTTTCATTTGACAACCTATTTCGCCTATTGTTTTGTGGTCTTTGCATGCTTCCAATATATACCAATTGGAAAGCAGAGGTTTAATAGAGAAGCCTAAGACTGGAAACATGTTGCCCTGATGTGATAGAACTAGGTGGCCATCCTATTAATGCTACATTCAACTATTTATTCATTCATTGAGCTTCACTCGCTCACTCATGTTTTGCAATGTAAAACAATCTCATACTGCTGTCTGGCCGCAATGACAGGCAGGCTTGTGCTGTGAATTGCTGATGTGCCCTTAGTTGATAAAAGCATGGAGGAACTGTTGTTGAAGTGATATTCACAAATTGATTACTTTGCACCTTCATAACACATTTCAAGCACATTTTCTACCACAACCTCATTAGTGAAGAATGTTAACATACTCATACTCACATCACCTAGACCAGAATCCCACAACTAATGAAATAAATGAAAAAAGGCATAAGCTCAGATAGCAAATAAGATCTGCCTGGTCCATCTATGCACCCAGGATCAGGAGCAACATCCCCTTATCTATCAGGACTATCCCAACACTGCACCACTTTAAAGATCACTTCATGAAAATGAACTAACCATCTACAACCCAGCTACCTCTCCTATCACTTACTGATGGTGAAGATTTTCGTGAGTTTTTATTTTTATGCATCCTTAACAATGTCCAGAACAAATTTTCACATGTGTACATCTATATGATTGGTTGGTAGCAGTTATATACCCATGTACAACTGTCCCCCTGGGCACTTTTGCTGACAAAAAATCCAGCTTTTTTCTTAAATGATATGGTTTCTCGCAACTGTTAGTTTATATTCAATTTTATTTCATTGAATTTCCGAATCTTTATATGTTCATTTCGTCACTTTTATGTGTGCTGCTTCATGCAGCACACATGAAAGTCACAAAATGGCGATTTTTTTACAACGAGGGGAAATAATGCATTTCTCCTCATTTCGCCAAGTTAAGACCAGGACTTCCCTGGTCTTAATTCTGGCTATGCCTCCTATGCAAGCTTCCCTTGCACATGGGGGGCAGCGTCAAAATCAATAGGTGTTGCGTTGGAACACCCACTTCATGTTAACCATAGCGTGAAAGGGGGCCTTATTTACAAGGTAGCATAAAGCCACGTTAAGTGGCTTAATCCTGCCTTGTAAATAAGGCTAAGCCCCTATCGCCACCACAACGTCGGAAAAAGTGACTTTGTGGTGGTGATAGGGGCTTGTACATACTCCTCCTGGCTTCTTGGTGATGGGGATAATGCAAGGAGACTAGCCGGCAGTGCCCTGGTTCCTCAATGAAACCTCAAAGACAGATTAGTGCTTCTGATACCTGCAGCCATGTTTGATGGAGTCTGTCTTGGATTCATACCTACGGCAGAGTCAGTTACTGAAGTCTTTTCCTTGGTCAGTTGCTCCTCCAGGGTTGGTACTTCCTACCTTCCCACAAGGGCAGGACTCATTGATTCCCTTAACAAGTTCAGTCGCCTGCTCAGGCAGTGGCCCGCTCTCTTCCCAGCAGTTCTGCGCCAGCTACATCGCCGCTGAGCCCAACCCCCTCCCAGGAGGAGTTCAAGGCTGCTAACTGACCTGTGTGTGCTCGCTGCTGATTCCACCGTGCCCCCGCGTTCTAACTGTTGGTATATTCTGCAATTGTGCTCCCATTGTGACTTTATGTTTTCACTGTCTTTCACTGTCCGCTCTTATACTGTGCTCCCATTGTGACTTTATCTCTTTTCACTGTCTTTCACTGCCTGCTGTTCTCACTGCCCGCCCTTATATTGTGCTCCCATTGTGACTGGTATTGTTTTTTGCTGCCCGTGCTCTGTATTCTGGCCCCGGTGTACTCGGATTGATTCTGCCAGCTTTTCCCGATTCCCTCCTTCAGCTGTCCCTGCGGCCCCTCCCCCCTGTCCACGCACGCTCCTCCCTCCCCTACTTAATGGTGGCTGCGTGCAGCAGGCACGCCTAAGGCAAGCCCATCTGCGCCCGTCCGCGACCTGACCGCGACCAGCGCCAGGAACCCTGGATCTACAACCACACATCGATACAACACCACCACTCTCCTCGCACTCAACCCGGAATACTCAAAGACTGCCAACAGGCTTCGCCGAACACGACCCATGGCTAGTTCTCGTGCCTCCACTGCCTACAGACCTTAACCACCACCACCCCGACCTCCAACACCGCCAAGGCCAACACTGGCGACACCCTAAGATGCATCCTCCTCAACGTGCGCTCCATACACAAAAACGGCATGGAAATCTGGGACCTACTCAGCTCTCTCTGTCCCGACATCGCCTTCTTCACGGAGACCTGGACCAACGCATCCTCCGCCCCAGACATCAACACCGCCATCCCGGACGGCTACAAGATCCAGAGGAAGGACTGCCCAAACCACCCTGGAGGGGTCTAGCCATTGCCCATAAAAACACCCTCCGACTCACCACCTCCAGCGAAACCTTTCCCTCCACCTGTGCTTCCAGATTCAGACCAACCCCAACGCCACACTCCGAGGAACCCTGGTCTACAGACCCCTGGCCCTCGGACACCCTTTGCCACCACCATCACCGACTTCATTGCACCTCATGCCATCACCTCAATAAACTACATACTCATCGGAGACCTGAACTTCTACCTCGACAACCCCGGAGAACTCAACTCCACCAGCCTTCGGATATTGTCGCCAAAATAGGACTCAGACAGCTCGTTACCACACCGACACACCAAGTAGGGCACACCCTCGACCCCCTCTTCACTGCAGGCTCCAGCGTCCACTATAGCCACACAACGCAACTGCCATGGACCAATTACCACTGCATACACTTCGCCGTCGACAAACCAAAGGCACCCAAAACATCCCCTCGCCCACCACAAATGAACTGGAGCAAGGTCACCGAAGAGCAACTTAACTCCACCCTCACACGAGACAACCACACCTGGGCATCCGACGCAAATATCGCAGCCAGAGAACTCCACACCTGGATCTCCAACTGCGCAGACAAGCTCGCCCGCTACGCATCACAGACAGACAGCGCCCCAGGAAAGCCGCCTGGTTCATGACCCATCTCCAAGAAGCTATACGCACCTGCGACGCCTAGAGAAGAACTGGCGAAACACCAAGACAACTGAAAACTACACCACCTACAAGGATGCCATGACGGACTACCACAACAAAATAAGAACCACCAAGAGGAATTTCATCCACAACCAAATCCTTGCCAACTCCACCAACTCCAAGGAACTCTTCAGTGTCATTCAGGAATTCACCAACCCACGCAGCGAAGCTACAGACATCACCCCGTCCCAGGACCTCTGTGACAAGCTTGGAACCTACTTCCACCATAAAATAAAAGACCTCTACAACCACTTAACCAACCAGCCACCGGACACCACAGCCAGCCCCGCACCCCCGGAGACACCAGCCAGCCCACCATCTCCAACTAGACACCGATCACAGCCGAAGACACTGCCTCAACCATGAAAGGCATCCACTCGGGGGCCCCCACAGATCCCTGCCCTCTCCACATCTACCACAGAGCCACGGCACCCATTGCACCCGAACTACATTGCACCATCAACACCACCTTCGAAACAGGCACCTTCCCAGATGACTGGAAGTGCGCAGAAGTCAGACCCTTATTCAAGAAGCCCACTGCCCACCCCACGGACCTCAAGAACTATCGGCCCATCTTGCTCCTCCCCTACACAGCCAAAGTCGCAGAGAAAGCAGTCAACAGGGAACTGACACGATTCACGAAGAGAACGCCATCCTCGACCCCTCCTAATCCGGATTCCGGAGCAACCACAGCACCGAGACCCCCCTACTCGCCAACACAGACGACATCTGCACCCTCACGACCAAGCCCACTCCACAGCCCTCATCCTATTCGACCTATCAGCAGCCTTTGACACCATCGCCCACCGCACACTAGTCGCCAGGCTACACAACGCAGGCATACAAGGGACAGCCCTGCACTGGATCTGATCTTTCCTCACCGGAAGAAGCCAAAGGATCAGACTGCCACCCTTCCTCTCCGATCCCACGAAAATCACCTGCGGAGTCCCACAGGTGTCCTCACTACGCCCGACCCTCTTCAACATCTACATGGCCCCCCTCGCAGCCATCGTCCGACAACACGCCCTCAACATCGTATCATACGCCGACGACACCCAGCTCATCCTCTCCCTCACCAAAGACCCCATCACCGCCAAACTAAACTTCCAGAAAGGAATACAAGACGTTGCAATCTGGATGACCACAGATGCCTGAAACTCAACGCCGATAAGACAGAAGTCCTCATCCTGGGAACCACCCCTTCAGCATTGAACAAAACCTGGTGGCCGACTGCCTCAGAAATCCACCCACACCCTCGGACCCGCCAAAAATCTCGGCATCGTACTCGACTCATCACCCACCATGAACCGCCAGGTCAACGCTGTCACCTCCAGCTGCTTCAACACCCTCTGCATCCTCTGCAAGACCTTCAAATGGATCCCACCTGAGTCAAGGAAGACGGTCACCCACCCACTCATCAACAGCAGACTGGACCATGGAAACGCACTTTCCGCCGGCATCAACAAGTACCTACTCGGCAAACTCCAGACATTACAGAACACCGCCGCCAGACTTGTCCTCGGCATCCCCTGGCACAAACACATTAGCCAACACCTCCGAAGACTCCACTGGCTCCCCGTGGAGAAATGAGTCACCTTCAAAATCCTCACTCACGACTACAAATGACAACACAACAACGGACCTAAATACCTCAACGACAGAATCAACTTCCACGTACCCAAAAGAAACATGTGTCCTGGTCAGGTCATCTTCATGACCCACCCTTTATCTTGAGTGATGCTCTTCACAGCAGGGCAGACTCCAGGTGGCACACCAACCCAAAAGGTGTCATCAGGCTGCACCGTGGCTATTTACAACCACTTCTAACAGAGAACAGGAGGAGACAAACGCCTTCTTCCCTTCAAGGAGTCCTCCATCCCTGACAACAGATACTGTAGTCCGTATCCTTCCCCCTGCCATCCGCCAAGCAGCAGTAAAAAGAACACTAATTAAAAGCCCTCTGTATCAGAAAGGACCTGAAGAACGCTGCTTTCGACCCCGCCCCCCCCCCCCCCCCCCCCCCCACCCTCACATGTGCGTCTCTGTCAGACAGTAACACTGGACTGCTATTACTAGTCTGAATGAGGACAGGGTGAAGCATGTATTTATGTGCAATTAAGCGCTCTTTTTTAACAACACGGTTACGTTAAAAGATGTTATTATTAACAGGCATGTCAACACTTACACTGAAGGGGTTTACGCTGGGGCTCTCATAAAAGTTCGACCCTAGACTAACTGATTTAATGGCACCCTGGAAATGAGATCATTAATTTGAGTAATTGTATTGTCACTAAAAAAAGGGAAACACTTTTATGAGTGATGGAATCTTTTGTTTAAGTCACTAAAACTTCTATTGAAATGTGTGATTTACTTACAAGCAGAGATTATAAATAGGATTTGAAACATCGGGCCTGATTGAAAAGGACTTGGTGTTCAGACTTCCAGATATTCAGGATGTGGGTAAACCGATTCCGATTTAGGATGGAAAATCAGGCAGGTAAAAAAGAAGACGTATTGGGAAGCAAGTGCTGCCCATCTGCAGCCACTAGCCCCTCCACGTGCCCCATCGCCTCCTATGGGTCAGTGGAAAATTGATTGCTTCCCTCATGCCAGTGCCCGCCCTCCCCTGTGCCCTACTCCCCTTCACCCCACGCGGACCCTCCTCCTATCCCGAATTAACACTTGTTCTGAACATCTGGTAAATGAGAGCGGCAACCATCATGTAACAGGGTATACAATGCAGAACATTACCCAGGAAAAAAACGTTCATATGGTTATTCCTCATTCCATTGGAATTTACTCGCGTTCATTGGATTTAGGTGAGGGGATGTGGTACAAAATTTGTATTTCTGGCTGCACGGTATCCTCAGACATACATGCAACGGACTCTCTATGTAAGCCTTCATAATATGTTTTTTACTCCAATTATCAGAGACAGCGGCTGTCCGGGTGGTTCTGCTAAGATATAAAAAAAGGAATCCATACTGTAAAATTAAAATTACATTAAAGTGGATGTAAATAGATGTATAAGTACATATATGTTGATGAAAATGTGTGCATGCAATCAAAATTTACTTAAAATTCTGTGCCATCATGGATGGTAGTGCACCCGTAGAGTCCAGGATAGTATATATGGGCTTTGCCATAGTTCACCATTCATTATTAACTAAAACATTGTGCATAACTAGAATGCAGCAACCAAAGTAGCAGCTCAGGTGAAAAATATAGCCACTCATTGGTCACACCTCTGCAGAACCTGAAGTCTGTACTCTGTCTCACTCTGGTAACCTGGACGAGGCTGTAGTTCAGGTGTTCATGTAAGCCCTGCTGCATTGCTATGTTGTGCAATACACAGAAAGTTACGATAAATGTGAACACTTCTGGGTAGTTCTGAATCAACACCTGTATGGTCAAGATATATGAAGCGCGACTTGAGAAGCCACATTATGGTCAACGTGTGTGTGGACTTTGGAAGGTGGGGAGAGAGAGCATACCCAGGACCACCTGTAACAAACAGGAGTGTGTACTTGAGTATTTGCATATCCCTCCCAAAACCCTTCCATGTTTTTGCCATAACCCCAACCGTTTTGTAGTAGATATTTCCCTTTTTTTACCTACTCCCTTTGTCCCTCCCACATTGCCTCCTAAAACTGAGACCATTCCTTGTTGAGTTCTCCACACCTAAATGAAGAAACTTGTGTAGGCAGAGATCTCTGGCCTTAGGTTAATAATTAGCAGGTGTGAGTACGTAAAGTAGTACTACAGAGAAACTACTTTCACGATTAGGCCCCAATGTTCTTGTACATTCTACCTAGGCTCCCCAATTTCTTTTACAAAACACTTTCATCAAGTGTCGCTAGAGTGCCTCAGTATTGCAATGACTTGACCACAGAGGGATGGATGGAAGAAGTAGTGTCCGCAGCTGCCTCCAGCTTCCAGCAGCGCATCAGCCCATACTGGCAGGATGCCACCAAGGAGCAGTGGCACCAGAGCAACACACTGGTGGTGCTGCCCTTCGCGGCCATCAACAAGATCCTGAGGTTCATGAGCTACAAAAAGGAGAGCCAGCTATGCTTGGTAAGTCCCCGGCACACAGAGGAAGGGGCAGTGGGTGGGACTAAATCAGAGACAAAAAGAACGTGGGAGGAGGGTAGGGACGTCTGCGTTGGCCTGGGCAGAGAAGGGAGAAAAGTAGTAGTATCAGAGAGGGAAGTGGCGCGAGGAAAGCAGGAAAGAGATGGACGGAAGCAAGGATGATGGAAGATCACATGGAGGATGCACAGATAAATCTATTACACTCGGGCACAAGTAAGAGCAGATAAAGAGGCAAATAAGACAGGGCAGGGAGTGAAAGGCAGGAATCAGACGTGGCAGAACTGGGACAGAGAGAGGAAAACAAAGATGAGAAGGAATAAGCATAGGAGGCAGAGCTTACACAGGGCAGATTGAACGGTAAGAGTTAGGCATAGATGCGACTTTAGAGGGAGAGACAGAGAAAAGGCAATTAATGGGGGTTAATAAATCGGAAGTTAGAATTGAGACAAGTCAGTAGGAAACAGTAGCAGCAATAAAACGGGAGAAGGTCAGATGCTGCTGGTTGGCAGTGGAGTCAGGGCTGAGCCAGGGACAGGGCAGATGAACACAGCAAGGGCAGGAAGGGTCAGGAGGGACTTGGAACAAGGTGACAAGAGTTGACTGGGAGAGGGGAAAGAGCTTTAGCCTTCACTTCACGCAGTGAGTTTTGAGTGTTTGGTAACCTTTCCATAGTTAAGATTTGTTGGTGAGTATTCATTATGGGCGGATCAACTCCGTTTCTGAGGCAAGTTTGCTAAGGCTGTTTCTGCCACGATACGAGCAGCGTGGCTTATTCACTCCTGCAACCTAAACTTCAAGGGCAGGTTGGTGGTAAGGTTTTAACAGTCTCTGTTGGGCACATTGTATTGTCAACGGCTGCTATTTTACATTTCTTTGCATTGCTGCTATTTTATATTTCCTTACCGCTCCTGATCCTCTGTGGAGATTCCTTGACTCCTGACTCTCCGGTCCACCGCCTGGTTCTTCCAGTTTGCGTGGAGAGAGCCAGGAGAAGGCTTCCATGCCGCCTTCGCTCCTGACCCACTTCTGGGCAGGGAGCCATCTTGGGGTTTGGCGCACTAGTCGTTTCCTATCACCTAGCCATAAATGCCGGAGTGGGACAGGGCGCGCAGTGGTCACTCTGTTGGCACACAGAAGGCAAGCCCTCTGCGCCTGTCTGTGCCTGGACGGCGCCAGGTGCCAGAAACCCTGTTCCACTCACCGTCGACTCGAGGAGTGAACTCCTTGCTCTACGCCACACTGCTACCAAGAGTCTCTGTCTTCCTCATGATTGGTGCGGCAGCTCTATTGAATATGTTTGCCATCTGTCCTGCTTCTACCATAGCGCAGATGTTGAGCCCGGGCATGCCCCCCGTTCTCCCCCACCCCTCCCCCAGAGACCCTATCATAGTAACAACTGATAGGCAAACAGCGGTAAAGGTACACCACTGTTTGCTTCTTAACACTCGTTCTCTTTTGAAGCATAAACATGAATTTGCAGATCTAATGGCCCAGTATGACCCAGACATTATTTTCCTCATGGAGACCTGGGCTGACTGTATGTCTGACCCAGACATCAAGGCTGCTGCCCCGTGAGGGTTTAACATTGAAAGGCTAGATAGATCAGATAAAAGGGGGGGGAGGGCTAGCGATTGTCTATCGCAATTTGCTTGAGGCCAGTTTCACACCGGTGCATCATTTAGGTTCAGTATTAGTCTGAACAAATCCTATACATTTCAAGGATTGCTAGTCTACTGACCCCCTGGCCCAAGGAGAGGCTTTGTTGACAAAATCCAATCCTTTCTGGAATCCAGTATAACATACAGAAACTTTACGCTGGTAGGGACTTCAATTTTAATTTAGAGCTGTCCTCTGATGCAGACACAGGCTATCTGGTGGACACTCTTAATAGTTTCAATTTACTCCAAAGAATTGAAGCACCTACTCACATCGCCAACCATACATTGGATGGTATCTTTACAAATAAAGCCAAATTTGGCATAGAAAAGATCCTTCCATTTCCATGGTCGGACCACATGGCCATTTTCTTTTCAATCAGTGTAATAGAGCTGAATTAAATAGCACAGCCAGAGTTATTAAGTACCGGCCATGGAAGGATACCAAGGTGGATGCTCTACAGGAGGCTCTCTCCAACTCTGTTCCCGCTTCTGTCACAGACATTGACAATGCAGCAATTAGCTATACGCGCTGGCTGGAGACAGCATGCATTAAAGTGGTGCCTGTGAAAACGCTGAAGAGCCATAGGAAAAATCCATCTGCTCCTTGGGTCTCTCCGGCTTTGAAAGTAGCACAGCTGAGGTACAGGCGCGAAGAGTGCTTTTGGAGGGTAGAGTATGCCCCTGGGAAAAAAGCCACATATAAAAAAACCCTGGCGGAGTATAAAGAGCTCATTAAAGCCGAAGAAATAACATTTTTCGCGGGTAAAATTAGGCTAGCAGCAAATTCCTACACGGAACTTTTAAAACCGTTAAAGATTTGTTGAATTGGAGCAACAGCAACTCCTTTGTCCTGGACGAATCTTTCTGCAATAAGCTGGCAGATTTCTTCCAAGGTAAGGTCAACTCTATCTTTCAGGTATTCACTCAGCAGTCTCCTAGCACTGACCTCATCGTTAATTTGAAAGAGGCCTCGAATTCGGGTACATTCATGGGTCGTGAGGTACCTCCCACCTTTGAGAAGTTTTCTCTTCTCACATGGGATAAAACAATCAGCCTCATGAGTTCCATCAAGTCCGGGGCCCCCTCTGACCCTTGCCCCCCCGGGGACCATTAATAAGCTGGCTAGTCTGGCGTCAGTAGGGGCCCGTCGGGTACGATGCAAATACAGAGCCCTTACCTACGCACACGGAGGGAATCACATGGGTCAGAGATCCGCCGGTCGGAAACCCAGGTAACTCTTGGTCCGGGTCTCTGTTGCAGGAAGTCGGAGGCGGGACCAAGGGAGAGCGGCTGGAGGAAACTGCGGACCAGGACGCAGGACGGTGTGATGTCAGAGAGTCCGGAAGCAGACAGGGAGAAGGAGTCGCTAGGACCGAAGAAGACAGAACCGGAAGAGAAACCGACGCGGGACGAGGAGTCGAGGAAACCCACGGAGAAAGGCGGGGAAGCCAAAGAGTGGTTCGAAGAGTGGTGGATTCCTTCCTCCCCCCAGGAGGGCGCAACCGCCACCATAACTCAGGAGAGTTACGGCTCGGACGGTGAGTGATAGTGCACGCTGGCTCATATTTAACCAGTACGGGGAGGTGGGAGGGACGAGGGAGGACTGGGTGGAAGGGAAGAAAATCCTGGGCACTGTAGACTGCGGCAGGCACCAGTTCTCGTAGTGTTCCTTTCCTGCATCTGACCCTCCCTAAAGCACAACCTCAGACCCTCACATAAATTTAGTAGAAGTTTGGTTACCAGAGGATGTAAATAGTATCCACGCTGATTGTGAAAGCAGACTAGGGTACTGAAAACTCCATTCATCTCGTACTGACCATCTTTTTGAATACACCGGATGTGGTGACGGTTCCCCACTTCACATAAGTACCGAAACCCCCCCTTTCAAGTCAGAGTACTTACTGTTCTCTTTGTTCTTTCTTCGAGCATCCTGGGGGTCGACGGACAGACCAGATATTCCAGCTCAAGGAAAACGACACAGGACTCTACGTTCCAACAGCAATTAACCAAGAACATTCAGGAAATCATAATACCGCCAATTATTGCAATAAAAACTCAGCAATTGACAAACTACTAAAGCCTCCTAGCTTTTATTTCCGCCCGACCCTCCCCCATCTGGTGGTTGGGCCGCTTAAAAATCTACTGAACCAAGTACTGAGTTCCAGGAACTACCCTGAGGCCTAGATTCTTCCTTTGGTGAAGAAACCCTCCCTGGACCCCAAGTTGGTGGACAGTTACAGACCAATTTCCAGACTCCCGTTGGTGTTAGAGAAGGCCATGAATGTGGAAATTCTAACTTTTCTGGACACCCATAAATTGCTGGACCCCGCTCAATACGGGTTTAGAGCGAACCACTGCAAGGAGTCCACACTGGTGGCCGCATCGGAGTAAATTAGAACGAGGGTAGACAAGGGAGGCAGAGCTGCATTAATTCCACTTGATCTCTCTGCCGCCTTTGATACGGTCCACCACATGCTTCTTAGGAAACGCCTGCACTCCATAGGCTTTAGGAGCACTGCACTATCTCTGCTGGGCTCATTTTTAAAAAATAGGCAACTGTGGGTCGACATGGGAGATGTAAAATCCAGCCTCTTTACCCTCCCTTGTGGGGTGCCGCAGGGTTCGGCGCTCAGCCCTACTCTTTTCAACGTATATGTCACCCCCCTGATGAAGGTTATTCTGAACTTCGGCCTGACCGTACTATCTAATGCAGATGAAACACAGATATTGGTGTCCGTCTCTTCTCAGTTTGAAAATGATGCTAACCATTTCTGCAGTTGCATGGCTGCAGTTACAAGCTGGGTGAAGGAGAATTGTCTCAAATTGAATTCAGATAAAACTGAGGTATCGCTCTTTGGGAATGAGACTTCCTTCTGGAGTGCATCCTGTTGGCCCTAGGAGTTGGGTGACCTGCCCAAGCCAGTGCAGAACGCTAAAAACATGGGAGTCATTTTTGAAACCAAACTGTGTTTCGCTGCTCAGATCAATGCAGTGAGCTCTGGCGGATAATTTATGTTACGGGTTCTCATAAAAATCCTCCATTTCATCTCTATGGACTTTCAGAAGACTGTAATGCTGGCCCTCAGAGGCTCTAAACTAGACTACTGCAAAGCCCTTTATCTTGGGATCTCAAAATACTTGGTAAGAAATATGCAGTCCCTACAGAACATGGTAGCCAGAACCATTTTGAAATCTCTAAGTTTAAACCAGTATCTTATCTGTTACACAGCCTTCATTGGCTACCGGTGGAGAAGAGAATCTCATTTAAGACTCTGTGCCTAATGCACAAGGCCCTTCACGGTGTTGGCCCGCTCTATTTTCAGGAGCGATTTACCTGGTATGCGCCCATTAGAACACTCAGATCTAGCTCGGTGCATATGGTCCTGATTCCTAGAATTAAATGAGTAAACTGGGGTGGTAGAACACTGAACTTCCGGAGTGAAAATTATGGAACTTCCTTCTTCTCGCCCTCCTGTCCCAACACAGCTTTTAGCTTTTCAGAAAGCAGCTAAAGACCTGGCAATTTCCGTTTGTAAACAACAAAGTCACTCAGACCTAACTCTGATTGATGCTCCTTCCTCAGTCCGTGATTTGCCTAGTGCTATGACACTTTCTGGTAATCCGCGATCTATAAAACGACTTCATTCATTCATCTATGGTACAGCCAATGAAGGCCAGGGGTGGGACCGTTCCAAGTTGTGAACCCCTCCCTGGGGCCTTATTTATGAAGGCCTTGCGCCGCCGGTGCGTCACTTTTAACATGGGAAAAAGTGACGCACCGGCGGCGCAAGGCCTTCATAAATAAGGCCCCTAGTGTTTAAGGGCAATTGAATAATTATAAACATTTAAAAAGAGACTCCAAGGAGACCACCAGAAGGTGTTGCCTTTACATGTGTGATTGACAGGTGAGGCATGGGATGACAGATTATATGAGAGGGCAACTGTTAAGGGATGAAGCTGCAAGACATCCTAGTGGGTAGAGTTCAGTGGGGGCAGGAGGATGAGTGATGATGAGGCAGCAATGAAGCAAGACACAGTGGTGGGATAAGATGGGGCAAGTGAAGGGGGCAAGCAAAAATTATTGAGAAAATGTTGAATGATGCAGAAATAATCACAAGGAGGTAGAAGAGAGCTGAAACAAGGCAGGGATCCCATGGCAAAAGGTAGAGCTGAGGCTGGGGAAAGAGAGTGAAATAAGGGACGCTAAGCAAGCAGGAGGTAGCATGCCTACAGGCAACTAAGAAGGCTGAAATGCTTAGGTACAGAGTAAAAGGAGTGCAAAGTAGCGATAAGGCGGGGCATGGGGCGTAGATGGAGCCGAGTTGAGAATGTTTCCTGGGACAGGAAGTCAGGGATGAGACATAAGGTAATAGAGCTAGACTGTAACCAAGAACATTTTGAGCTGACCAACAGCTCCCTGCCCTCTCAGCATACCAATTGCAGATTAAGTGATAGTCACCTGCACATGCCTTCCTCCTCCAGGCCACCTTGCACAGCCCCTTAAGGTTTGGTGAGCAAAATTTGCAACAGCAAGCACCTTTTGCTCTGTATGTCTCATTTAACTCTTGCACCCGATTAGGGCTTCCTTTTTTTAAACCTATATTGAAGTGATAAAAGACCAAAAACTAAAAAAGGTAAATCAAAATCCTGCTTAGCATTAAGTTTTTATAGGGGGGCTTTCGAGACGGATTTTAAAGTGCTCTTTGGCATTTAAAGTTGGTCAATTTAAGCCTTATCTGCAGTTTTGAACAGGAGCTAAAAAGTGTATTTTGTGCCAATATGTAACCAAAGAGATTCTGGGCTAACCACATAAGGATGATACGGAATCAACTCAAGGTGAATGCTTCAATAACTGAAATACTGACCTGCGGAGAATAGACAAATTATGTCTCTATATTTTTCTGGCCAGTTGATCCTTGCCAAAAATAGCAGCAAGACAAATCTCGGAATCTCCTTTGACTCTACGCTTTCTAAGAATACTCACGTAGACAGACTGTCTGTTGTATATTGCTTTCTTGTTCTCTATGGTTTGTTCTCTATGCTCTTGTTTCACATTCTAGATTTTAGATGGCTCTGACTCGTGGAGTTCCATGTGAGTCAGTTCTGTGCCTGTATAAGTGGGGTGTACATGGACGCACAGCGCTGTTCTAAACAATTTCAAAGTTTGTGAGGTGCTCCGGAGTATCACCCTCCGACGGGGGGTGTAGTGAAATGCTGAAGGTAGCACTGCTCAAGAAGTGAGAAGTGTCCCCCGGACTCCTCGCTAGTCCTTATATAAAGTTTTCACACGATGAAAATCGGAAGTTTTAACAATGCTTGTATTTATTTTTTCATTGATCTTGTTGTATTCACAAGAGCATCCTAAATTCACAAAAGTCTTTCATTGTTCAAAAATGCACTCATATAAATCCCAATGCATTTCGGCATTACTAGGATGCCTTCTTCCAGGGGATAAATATCTGTCAATGAAGAAAAGAAAACGGAATGTGTTTGAGAAAATAACCTACGCATTAGAAACATTACAGAGCTAATGTCAGTGAAAGAAAGAATAAGCTAGTGAGAAAATGATGGTGAAAACAGGGTAGCCTGAATCGGTGTAAGAACCAGGGTGCCAGGTACAAAGTACGTGACTGGCTGAGTTAAAAAGACGGCGGTGAAATTTAAGCCCAGTGATAGAGTGAGCGCCGGTGCACGCGAGTTAAACATGCAGGTGAATAGCAAAGATTGATTACGTGCCGATATACCCGGAGGAGGAGTAAACAGGTGCTAGTTGATGAAGGGCTTACCGTGGCGTGCACGGGGAAGTTGAATAAAGGTGCCGCGTTCGTGTGTCGGGTCAGAACGGATAGTCAAATCCCGGAAGTATTTAGAGATTGGCGGTTGCTAGGTTACCCGTGACGTTAGTGTGACGCGGTCAAAGTTAATCAAACTTAGAAAAGGGACTGTGGAGCGTGATCTGGGTTGAAAGCGTAATAGAAAACGGATAAGTCGGAATCGCGATGGATACCAGAATGATGTAAACAGTGTTATAAGAAAAAGAGCCTTACTTCAAGTAAATACAAAAAATTACTGACAGAGAAATCTTTCAGGTACAACAGTAAAATAAATCAACATAAAATAGTGTGTGTATGGAATGGGTGAAACATAAATGAGAATAGAGTGTACAGGACTGCCCAATAGTCGCATTCAGGAAAAACCCAAAGAGGGTTTACAGTAGGGGTTTACAAGTAACACGAATATTCCACTCGGTCATTGAGTCCATTAGGTTTCATGCTAGACAGAGTGAAAATCCAGTAATTTTCACGTTTTAGGAGTTCGTTGTGATTGTCTTTGCCTGATTCCTTGGTGACAGTTTCCAATGCGCAAAAACGCAGTTGGCTGATGCCATGTCCCGCTTCAAGAAAATGTTGAGCTATTGTTGATTTGGTTTGTTTAGTTCTTATGTTGGACTTGTGTTCCGTTAGTCTTATTTTGAGTTTTCTCTCGGTTTGTCCAACATAAATTTTGCCGCATGGGCACTTCAGCATATAGACTACGTTGGATGTATCGCACGTAGCTGTGGCTCTGATCTTGATTTGATGCCCTTTCATAGGATGGCTGACGGTTGTGCCTTTGATTACACTGTTGCAGTGATTACAGTTCCAACAAGGATTGGTACCTTTGAATGTTTGACTTGTGGCTTTGGGATGTTTAATGAGTTCCCCCACATTTTTAGCTCGAGAATAAGCAAAGATGGGTTCTGTCTCGAAGATTTTGTTGAAATCAGGTTCCACTCTAAGTATATCCCAGTGTTTTTTGATGATTTGTTTGAATTTGCGGCTGGATGTGGAATATTTGGAAACCATGGTAATGACATCGGTTTTGGGTGTGGTAGAGAGGTTCAGTAAATCGTCCCTGGATTTAGTTGCACATCTTTGTCTGGCCTGCTCAAGGATCTAGTTAGGATACCCTCGGGCTTTGAAGCGTGATGTTATGATGTTGGTTTCTTCATTAAATCTGTTAGGTTCGGGGGTTATTCTTTTGGCTCGAATGAGTTGACTGTATGGTAGATGATTTTTGAGTGGTTGAGGGTGGAAGCTAGAATAATGTACCGTGTTGTTCCTATCGTTTTTTTTACGGAACAAGCTTGTTTCAAATCCAGTATTGGTGTTGGTGATTTTAACATCAAGGTAATTTATGGAGTGTGATTGAATTTCATAGGTGAATTGTAACCGTGGATCAATGGAATTGAGATGGATTAGTTCCTTTAGCAGAATATCTTCTGGGCCTTGCCACATGAGGAAAATGTCGTCGATAAATCTGACGAACATTTTCAAATGATCTTTCCATGTTGTTTTGCAAAGAATGTGATCTTGTTCGAATCTATGCATGAACATATTCGCATAGGCAGGAGCTGCCGAATTGCCCATTGAAGTTCCAGTCAGTTGTTGAAACCACTCGTCCTTCCATAAGAAATAGCTGTGGAGTAGGGTGAATTCTAGTAACTCCATTAAAAAAAGTTTCATATCTTGGTTCAGTTCTGTCCTCAGTAGACAGTGTTCAGTTGCTTCTATTCCCATGGAGTGGGGAATGGATGTATATAAAGATGTGACGTCAACTGTACAAAGAATTAAGTTGCTGAAATCATCTACTTCCACGATTTTAAGTTTGTTAAGGAAATCCGTAGTATCTCTCAGAAAAGTGGGTATAGAGGTGACAATTGGTTGAAAGTATTTGTCCAAAAATTGACCCACTGGATCATGGATGCTTCCACATGTAGAAACTATAGGCCTACATGGAGGCGCTCGGAGATTTTTGTGAATTTTTGGGACCAAGAAAAATCTTGGGCTCTTGGTATGTTGAGTTGTGAGGTATCTGCTGGTTTTAGTGGTTATAACCTCATTGTCTTGAGCCTTGCTGATGATTGAATCAAGCATATCCTTATATTCTGTGGTGGGATCACTTGGTAGTTTAAGATAAGTGTTGGTATCCAAGAGGTGGAGGGATGCCTGCTCTTCATAGTAAGTGGTATTTAAGATGACGATAGCACCGCCCTTAACGGCTTTAACGCAGGTCACTTGTTTGTTAGATGCGATGGATTTGAGGGTGTTAATTTCTTTAACGGTGAGGCTCTTATGCTTGGATTTGGGTTGGCAATTGAGTTTGGTTAGATCGTTTTTTACGAGGATTTCAAAGTGTCTAGACATTTATGTGAGACAGGTGCTAGAAAAGTGCTTCTTCGACGAAGGCCCATAAGTTGGTCAGGTTCTGCGTCATCTGATATTTGAAGACGTTTTGAAAAAAGTGTTTAAGGCAAAGTTTTCTCATCAGTTTGAAGAAAGAAACTTCTAGTTCCAATCTGTTAGTGTTGGACGTTGGGATAAAAGAGGTGCCTTTTTGCAAAGTTCTGATGTAGGTGGTATTGAACTGGTAGTCAGAAATGTTGATGACTAAGTTGTCTGTTGTTTCCCCTTCGCTTTGTCCTTCTTGCTGGTTACAGTTCGAGTTTGTGGAGGTTCTTTGGTTTTTTCTTTTTGCCCTCCTGGATCTTCTTGTTCTTGGCCTACCTCTAAAAAAGGCTCCGTGGATGTTGATGGGATTTCGGGACCCGCTGGGGTGGTCTGAATGTTAGTCGTGGCTTTCTGAAGGGGAACACGTGGTCTTCTGCCTTGTGCATTAAGAGTGTCGTCTTCTGATGATGATGTTTCAGTGTTGGCTGAATATGGTCTATTCTGACGCCGTTTGGCGTAGATCTTTGCCCACGTATAAACTTCTCCCATCTTATAATCGATGGTGTCTCTCCTTAGTTTCCTTACTTTGCGTTCGCTTACTTCAGTTGTGTGTCTGGCTAGTTGTTGATTAATATCTTCAATGATCTTAGTTAATTCCTCAGTTGTATAACTGTTCTCCAATTCAGCTTTTACTAGAGATATTTCCTTGGATACTTCTTCCAATATATTGGACAATTCCTCGATAATCAACAATATCAAATCCAAGCTGCATTTATTAAGAATGGCGTACCATCTGTCTTTAAACTTCTGAACGTTCTTGCATAGTGACTCGTGGAGTTCCATGTGAGTCAGTCTGTGCCTGGCCAGCAAGTGTTAGGGAGACTGCTGTTCCTTGCTCCATTAAACTGCAATTATTACACCAACAGAAGCATCTGCTTATTTTTATATACAACAATTTTTGGCGACGTTTTACCTGCTTCTGGCCAGAAGATCATCGGAAGTGTATGCAGTCAAGGAGTGGAGTCGGGCGTTTGAATTTGAAAATCCCGTGGTTCAGCAGTGTTTCCTTCGCTCAAGACCCACGACGTGTAGAGTATCTTCGGAAGGAATTTGTGTCCGAGTCAAATTTGCGATTTATTCAAAGGAGACTGAATTCGGCAAGCAATATAGATTCAACGGACTGTGAGTAGCCTGCGTGGTTTGAATCCAGCTAACATTCTATGCGCGCGCAGCTCTGTCCTCACGCGTCACTTTACAAGTCTGTGACGTGTATGCGCTGCGTGTCAATCCTCACTCTGGATCGCGGCCATTTTACTTTGGTCGTTACAAGTCTATTTTTAGACCGCATTTCTACGCAGCGTGTTAAACTTCCTGAGATGCTGATTAAGCAATATATGAAAGGTACGTCTCTTTCACGTAATTAAGTGGGCAGTCAAACTCGAACACGTGTTGTTCATAAGTAAAGAAAAGCGTGTTATTTATAAATAACTAAAAGCGTTCTATGAAACAAGGAGTGGGGTTGTGTGGGTACAAAATTCAACTTAAAAACTGATCACAAGCCTCTTGTTTGCATTTTTTCACCTGGAGGATGAAGTTCTGGTTCTCCTAGACTTGCTAGACTTGCTGCGAAGTTACAGGAGTACCAATTTGAAATTTTTCATTTACAGGGGTGGAGAAATTTTCAAGCAGATTGCTTGTCAAGACTTTCTGTTCCTATTGCAACTGGTGGTGTGGAATTTAGTCTTGACAACACTGACTCTAATGTTGCATGGATTGATGATATTGTTCATCTTGGTGAGGGTTCATTTTCAAAAGAAGAATGGGTTGATGTCATGACAGGTGATATTGTTTTAAAAGAAGTTATCCAATTAATGAAAGTTGGGTCAAAAAGAGAGAGCTGTGTTAGTGTTAGTGCCAGGCCATATTTGAAAATAATTGATGAATTATCTTTGTGTAGTGATTTTGTCTTGTTGCGTGGGGAAAGATTTGTTCCACCTTCCTCCTTAAGACCTAGATTGATTGGCTTAGCACATGAGGGTCACCTTGGTCATACTTTGACTCAACAGCGCTTAAAAGTAAATTTCTGGTGGCCAGGGTTAGATTCTCAGGTCTCTTCTTGGGTTGAGTCTTGTTCTTTCTGTAAAGAAAGTGAAAAAAGGTTGAAGGATGCTGAAGGTTCAAAACGTGGGAAATTATCCAATCCCAATCTACCTTGGCATACTTTATGTATTGACTTTATTGGTCCAATGGGAGAGTTGCCACTGTCGCAGCGTTTTGCCATAGTTTCAATTGATCTTTTCAGCAAATGGCTTTCTGTAGAATTCTTAAAGGACATTACCACTGAGACTACCATTCAGCATTTGAGGTCCTTATTTCAACAGGAAGGGTTTCCTAGCGTTATTATTATAGACAATGACACACAGTTTGTGTCTCATGCCATGTGTTCTTTTCTGAGAACTTCTGGTATCACACATCATAGGACTTCTTTTTATAATCTGCAGGGCAATGGTTTGTGTGAGCGCTTAAACAGACTTGTTAAAGGTACCATCCAAATGGCTCTCACTCAGAGAACGAATGTTAATGATCTAGTTCAAGATATGGTGTATGCGTATCGTACCACTTGTCATGGTCTAAATGATAAATCACCTTTTGAAATCATGCGTGGAAGGGTTCCAAGCACCAAGTTAACACCATCATGGCTAAAAAAGTTAATTTCTGATGATGATTATCAATTTGATGTCAATGATTCACAAATTTCTTCTCTGAAAATTTGTAAAGGTGATTTAGTTAAGGTAAAGCCTGGGAGAGTTACTAGTGGCTTATCTAAGTTTCGAGGGCCTTTTGTAGTAAAAAATGTTTTTCCCCACTATGTTACTCTTTCTAATGGTGAAAGATGGAATTTGAGGAGGGTGGCTCTGTATCAGAAGGGTAAAGATGGTAACTTTGAGAAAAGTGTCAATAATGAAGGGAATAGTGGTTATATGTTCTCTTCTTTTGATGATGCTTCTAGTTCTTTCAATTCTCGTTCTTTACCTTTTCCCAGGCAGATTGATGGTGGTGGTGATGCTACGGAATCGCTGCACAGCAGTTGTACTTCTGACCCCTCTATTCCTAGCATTGCTTCCAACCCTGCTAGTGTCAGAAGTTCAAGGACCCGTAGGCCACCTTTGTATCTTAATGACTTTTATTGTGATTAATTTATTTACTTTCTTTTTCCTGTATTTATCCGTTTATTTGTTTTTGTTTTAAGAGGGAAGATGTGTTGTATATTGGTTTCTTGTTCTCTATGGTTTTTTCTCTATGCTCTTGTTTCACATTCTAGATTTTAGATGGCTCTGACTCGTGGAGTTCCATGTGAGTCAGTTCTGTGCCTGGCCAGCAAGCCTTAAGGAGACTGCTGTTCCTTTCTCCATTAAACTGCAATTATTACACCAACAGAAGCATCTGCTAATTTTTATATACAACACTGTCCCAGTCAACTTTCTCCACAATGAAAACACTTAGGGCCAGATGTAGGTATATTCAATTTAGCAAGTCCCTAATAGCGATTTTTACCGAATCGCTATTAAGGACTCGCTAAATTGAATGTAGGTAGGAATCGCTAAAATATTAGCGATTCCTTAATATTCCTTAATAACGAATCGCTAATTGAGATTCGTTAATAAGGAATACCTAGCCACTCATTCCTATGGGCTAGGAGGCCCATAGGAATGAATGGAAAGAGATTCACTATTTGCGATTCCGTATTAAAGAATCGCAAATAGCGGGAGCTATTTCAAGAGTGCCAGGGTGTCTAAGGACACCCTGTTGCACCCCTGAAATGTGCATGTGTGCACATGTGGCGCCCATCCATGCCCTAAGGGCATGGATGTGTGCCACATGGCACTTTTAAAAAAGCAAAAACGTGTTTTTTTAAAGGAAATCGCTAATTACCACCAACTTGAAGTTGGTGATAATTAGTGATTCCTTAAGGCTGAAGTGCACTTTTTTTTAGTGCTACTTACATTGCATTTAAGGAATCGCTATTTCCGATTCCTTAAATGCAAGAGCAAAATAAGGAATCGCAATTTTGCAATTCCTTATTTTGCAAGTAGGTTTCAACTCGCCTACATTGCTCTCAGCCAAATACTGGTCGGTAATGCAGAAATTCTGCGAATTTAAGCATTACCGCTCGGTATTTCGCCACCTACATGTGGCAATAAGAGACATCTTTCCACTTCTTGGATTTCTTCAAAAAGAACAAGCAACACTTTTACTCATCCTCTTCAAACTTGACTATGCTACTGAGCTATATTGAAATTCAGCAGTAAGAATACTTCTATATGTAAATATACAGGATCACATTGCTCTGGTCCTGATGGATCAACACTGGATGCCAATAGCAAGAAGATCCTCTTCCAAGCTAATATGCATCACAAACAGAGCTATTAATGGCAAACTACCAAACTTAATTCAAGCACAAATCACAAAATATGCACAATCCAGTAACATGTGTTCCAGGCTGGCACCGCTCTTAATAATTTGTACTTACAGGAACCATGGTTGGCACTACATTCCCTGTTCAAGCCACAAAAGTATGGAATTCCCTACCTGATAAAATCAGAGCCACTGAAATCCCTTAGAGATCAGAAAAATGGTTAAGACCTGGTTATTCCCAGCATGATCCAACAAAGAATCAACATATTGCCATTTTCTGCCTACAAACAGACATCTTCCGGGACTCTCTAAGATCAAGGAAGTACTAACTCAGCAGAATCCCTTTACAAACAATCCCTAATTTAAGGCAGAAACACTTCCCCCTAGAAACTTTAGAAACTTACCACCCATGGGTTTATCACAACCAAACATATAATTGAATGACTAATACAAACCTCAGGGATTGTCCGCTCCTCAAAATCACACCAGCACACCTACGGGAGCCACTATCTGGACTTAATAAATAACTCTGTATCCCATATTGAAAACAAACCCAAAACAAATAAAAAGTCAAACAATTTCCATAATGCTCTATATCTAATAAAACAAAATCGAGAGACTGTATCAAACTCACTAGCAGCCAGACGGAACAACCTAAGACGCAACAAAATCACCTGCCCACAGGTAATCAACATTCAACCTTTCTTTTTTACTTGGTATGCTTCCCCAGATTGCATCCTATGCCAGTATTCCAAAGAAAGTGCAAGAAAACTAACCTGATGTATAGCTTTGGATTATTCTTTCCCCTACCTTTCTATTTGAATGATACGCTCCTTACTTTCCGTCCTCTGCCTGTCTTAGTACCTTGAAGCATATCATACTCTATTAGTTGGCTACCTGTCTCACTCTCTACTATACTTCAGTAAACTAACCATAATCCTTACAAATCATAAACTCTCCTTCTGAGTAATAATTACTGCAAAACCTAACCCTTTTTAGGTTTCGCTGGGGGACGGAGCCGTTAGGCTCCGCCTCCAGAGAAATCTATTGATTACAGTAAGCACTCTGGAACACGCCCCCCCCTCCCATTGGCTAGCTCCATAAATGGAGCCTAGCCATTGGACGAGGGGCCTGTCCGTCAATGCCGGACCAGACACGGGGGCGTTCCCGAGATTCTTTGGCTTTTGCCGATGTCACGCGACGCCGGGAACGCCCCCGAGTCTCCTCCGGCCGGGCGGGCCGTGCTTGCTGCTGTCCTGGGCATCGTGAGTGTTTTTCCCCGGCACGTTTCCCGCCTCCCTCCCGCCGTTCGTGTTCTCTCCCGCCCCCCAGCTCCTTCGTCCTGCTCTGCCCCCCCCCCCTCACTCTGCCCGCAGCTCCGTCGTCCTGCTCTGCCCCCCCTTCCCTCCGCCCGCAGCTCCGTCGTCCTGCTCTGCCCCCCTTCCCTCCGCCCGCAGCTCCGTGGTCCTGCTCTGCCCCCCCTTCCCTCCGCCCGCAGCTCCGTCGTCCCGCTCTGCCCCCCCTTCCCTCCGCCCGCAGCTCCGTCGTCCCGCTCTGCCTTCCCTCCCCCCGCAGCTCCGTCGTCCTGCTCTGCCCCCCCTTCCCTCCCCCCGCAGCTCCGTCGTCCTGCATTGCACATAATGTAATACCCCCGTAACCTGCAAGGCCTCTATACGTCTCTCGTGAACAACCTTTCAGTCGTGAGCAGACGGTCCGTCACCTGGCTCCCTGAACGAACTGATCAAACGCTCACTCAGGCAGACCACTAGAGATCAGTCCTGTTCCGCGCCGCCACCCTTTTAATCCAAATGGCGCCTATTCTGGTCAGCCCAGCCCATTAGAGGATTATAGTCCGTTCCAGAAAGGTAGTCCGCCATTAGCTGTCGTCCGCCAACTTCCTCAAAATCGGCTCGGGAAGAGGTAAGTAAATAAACTCCACAGCTCAGGATTTACGCCTCCCTCCCGCCGTTCGTGTTCTCTCCCGCCCCCCAGCTCCTTCGTCCTGCTCTGCCCCCCCCTCACTCTGCCCGCAGCTCGTTGGTCCTGCTCTGCCCCCTTCCCTCCGCCCGCAGCTCCGTGGTCCTGCTCTGCCCCCCCTTCCCTCCGCCCGCAGCTCCGTCGTCCCGCTCTGCCCCCCCTTCCCTATATACCAGCCAAGGCTCCTTACCCCGCACCGCCTGAAAGGACGAGATAGCATTCAGTGCATGGTGCACCGGGAGGATTGACGGAATGTGCTGCGCACACCGAGACAGGCTAGGGCGCCTCTTGTTTTTAATAGGGACTACAATCTGCTTCCCTCCTTCGTCCCTCTCGTCCAGCAGCGGCAGGGACTCAACCCTGGCCAAGTAGAGGCCCCAGCGCCTCGCCACTCCACAGGCCCCTCAAGGAGCTAAAGGCACCAGTGAAGGATGGGCACGCTTCTCTGTTGAGTTTGGATGGAGATCCGAGGAGGTGCTGGTTTCTCAGCCTGTAATTAGCGATCATCTCTTCATTAACGTCGCCATCAGTAGCACTAATGCAAGGGTCAAGGAACACGGCGACCCCCGCCTGAGAGAGCGTGTTTGAATGGCCACATTTGCATATGAGCGTGTTAACAGGGTCTGTCTCCAACCGCACAAACCACATGAGTGGGGGTTGCATGATTTTTTAAATACAATTATGTGCATTTTCTTTTTTTCTGCATTTTATTTCGGTATTATTGCAGATGCGATACTTAGGAAAAAATCAAGCCAGATTGAGAAATAGGTGGGTGAATGGGTGCATATAGATGAATACATAGCGACACAGATAGCTGAGAAAAATAAAGATCGCTGAGGTCCAGGGGGGGGGGGGGGGGGGGACCTAAAAGTGAGAATGCCTGGAGTGATGGGGTGGGGGCGGCACACCTGCGTGGTGGCCTCTGCTGCACTCTCTGCCCCCTTCACCATCGGCCCAACCCCTCTTGTAGCAGCCGCTTCTCACTTCCCACAGACGAGGTGCTAAATGCCTGAGGGGCAAGTAGCCCTAGCTAATCCCGAGGAAACAAGCTCTGCCGGGGGTGGGTGCGGGTCACTAGGTATGAGAGTCTAAACTGATATGGACTGGGAGGCTGGTGCGAGCTTTAGCCGCAGCTGTCTCTGCCCATTTCTCTTCTGATCCAGTCCAGGGCAGATGAAAGATTATTTTTTCATTCTCTGCAGTTCTCGTTCAATCCATCAGAAACTGCTTGGAAAAGAAGACATGATATTGGGAAAGTGCAAAATAGATAAATGCTGCGCTTTCCTCTTTCCGAATATCACACAGGTCCCTGTTGCTCCCGGCTGAAGAGCTCCTGAGGCGAGTGCAGGCAGGAAGGAGGCAGTGGGTCAAAATGAAGGGAGGTTGCCTAACTCTTGCCCCATATTCCCCAGAAAGCCACCTTTTAGTTGGGCTCTACCCTCTTAAATAAAAGGAGGAGCTTTTACCCCTACGCCCGCCCGCCATTACTATTCTGCCCCGCCGTTGCCACGTGGCCCGCTCCTACCAGATGTGTCTCCATGTGGGGTGAACCATTACGCACAAGAGGGGACCCCGAGCAAGGACAATCAACAGAAGGAGCTGAGACCACAACTTTGAGGTTAAATATCTGATGCCATATTATTTTTCACATTATACAGTGGAATAAAACGCACTCATAAATAACTTCACAACGTATTTATTAATGACACCATTTTGGAATGTTCCTTACAGAGACAGCTAGGCATGTGCAGTTCCTGACTAGCGTCAATGTCTAAGGGCTTAATTTGTGCCGGTGCTTAGCTCCGGCACTTATATGACAGGGCCGGGTCTACACTCTACACGCATCTGCTGCACTGCGCGCACCAGACGCACATCACATTTTTCAATTTAACTCACACTACTGTGTGTGTCCCTCCCATGCATGCATCATAGCACTGTAGTTCAGGGTGAGAATACGTGTAATGTAACTGTGCTGGTGCAAAGCGCCCCAATACCGTCGGTTCTAATTTGAGCCGTATAAAAAGTGCAAAAAAGAAAAAACCGTCACTTCTAGGATGTGGGTGAGGTGCATTGGTAGAGCTGTATGCGGGGCTTCTCTAAGTGCAGGGGGTGCCACAGGCCGGAGCTTCATTTGGAGAGCTGTGTGCCTTGAAAACGCTTGGCGCTGTAATTGATACAAGACATCATCGAGGCGCTTTGGAATGCAGACCGAGGCGCATTGGCAGAACTAAATGCAGGGATTACTTAGAATGCTGGAAAGGCGGATTGCTGTGCATTGGAAGTGCTGCCTCTGGATTAATTACAGTAACAGTAGAGAGTGTGGCATGGCAGGGTTGGGTTGGGGGCGCTCTGGTGGGATGGGGGAATTAGACAGCAAAGCGTACCTGCTGGCATATCAAGGGATGCTGCGGGGCACGGCTGAGGTACCTCGGTTGAGGTATGTGCTGGGCTCACTTCTAGATTAATGAGGGCTCCTACAGGGCACGGCGGAGGTATCTGTCCCTGGCGGAGGTTGATTCTGCTTTCACTTGCGGATTAATGAGGGCTGACAGAGGGCACGGCTGAGGCACCTCGGTGGAGGTTTATTGTGCGTTCACTTCTGGATTCATGACGGCTGACAGAGGGCTCAGCCGAGGCACCTCGCTTCAGGTATGTCCTGAGCTTACTCATGAAGTATTGTCAGGGATTTAATTGACAGGTAAGGGGGGTAGCCATCAAATTAAAATATCCCCCAAATGAAGCACACCTTATTCACACGAGCACAGGAAGAGAGCAACCCCAACCTTCATTAGAAGCGCTCCTTCCATCAATCCATACTTCCATCCTCTCAGCCTTTATCTAGTCATACATCCATCTATTCCTACACCCATCTGTCCATGCCTTCACCTTCCCATCATCCACCTATTCTTTCACCTAATCATCCTTTCACACTCCCTTCCTCCATCCTTTCTCCCATCTGCCCATTCTTCCACCCTCCCATTTATTAAACCTTCCACCCACTGATTCTTTCACTCTTACATTCATTCTTTCACCCTTCCATCTATTCTCCCTCTCACCATGCCATCCTAGTCCTGACTACTGTGTGTCTGCCGGGGTTAAGACTCACACTGTGATGTTGTAAACGAATTCTAGGCTGCACTGACTGGGCTCCGAGACAGCCTTTCAGTTTTGGGCTGACTCTGCTCCATTGATAGTTGAGAACACCTCTTCGAGCTGGGCGCGGGAGAGGGATTCAAAGAGGGTGCGTGCTGCTGGGTTTCTTTTGACATGTTTGAGCAGTGGAAGGAGTGGATTGAAGAGAGGTAGTATGGGCAGGTCGAGGACACTAGGTTTTATTTCCAATTTAGGAGAGGAGGTAAGCTAACAGGAGAGGTTGATTGGGGCGTGGCAGAAAACCAGGGATAATTTTATTTTAACAGTTTGGTGGAGAGGAACTGAACAGAGGTGAGTAATTTCGAAGGTTTTGTGTGAGGGTGCAAGGAAGAGAAATACTGTTTTTAAAATGTGGAGGGTGTAGGGGAGAGATTGTCAGAGAGTGATGGGTGACAGACACCACGTTTACTACTGTGCAGGAGAGGGCACACGTGTGGCCATGTGGTGCATAAGCCTTCCTATGTCTCTATGCTCCTGAACAGCAGATGAGAGCAGTGAGAGATGAAATGGAGAGGCCATACATAATAAAACATTGAAGATGGATAACTGTGAATGAAGGAGATGTTGTTAGCCTTAGGGTTCTGAATTACATCATAGCATCATGACAACTCCAGCATGTCATTCAGAGCCCCTTCCGAAAAACATCCCAGCTATTCACAGTTATTAATCTATAATTCGCTGTTATTTTGAGAGAACTTCTTTGCAGTGCTTCACATCTACTTTGTCCACGTCAGACCCATGGGCATGAAACAATTTAAAATATTAAGATTACGGAATGGGAGAAATCACAGAGATTTTTATAATAAGGCTTAACGCTAAAATCCTAAAAGAGTAAGTGAAGGTGTAAACTGACAAAACAACAATATTAAAACATTTTGTAATATTGTAGCAACTGCAAACATTTGTAGAAACTGATAACTATGCATCACTGACTGAGTACCGAATATGAATGATCTGTTTCCCAAAAATGACGTTGCGTTACCTATTCTATCATGCTTGAGTTTAATGGAAGTTGAAATGCAATTTTTTGTGTGTTTTTTGCACAGCCTGCCTAGTGACAAATTTGTTCTTGTTGTGCTTCTTGTTCTCTGCCAAAGCTCTTTGAACTCCTGTGTTGTTGTTTTGAGTTAGGAAAAAGGTAGGTAACTCCTGGTGTGCTGCTATTAGAAGCAAAGATGACAAAGAACATACAGGAGTGAAATAGAGGGGCAGGGAGTGTCTGGTGGTGTGTTAAAAATGTATGAAGGGTGCTCAAACCTACCCCGCCCTGGTACTCGGCACCACGACTTTCTGCAGCGCTGGCGACAGCAGTTTCAGAGCAAATTTATAGCCCCGGCACTTCATTTTTTACAAATTAAGCACTGCCGTTTGAAATCTCATTGTCTGGCTCCTCTTCAGATGCTCCTTGCACCTCTCATCCATTTCAGGGCCTGCACGTGATTGTGAAGGCCTCCCAAAATCTTGCCTCACCAACTCCCTCGAGGGAGGAGCAAGGCCGCTAAGATGTAAATCTAAATAAGCATGCCAGAGGTATCTCCTGAAGGACCCCTTGCACCCTTCAGAGAGATGAGCCTTGGCAGCAGGGTTATAGCTTGGTTCACTGGTGCAGACCGCACCACTCTCACCCCCAGGGGCCACAAGATGGTGCTACCAGCTACTTAGAGGGTCAGAAACAGCCGCTATGCGCCTATCCACTGGCCCCTGCCAAGAATCAAATCTCAAACATCCCCACAATGTTCAAATATATAGTCAATAGTAAGATGCCAAGTTAACCTGTAGTTTCGCTGCTAACCACAGGCCCACCCCACCACAGGCTGGCCATGAATCTCCTACCATTAGGCCTCCCACAAACTAATGCCAGGTATTGAGATGCAAAAACAACAAGCATTTGCAATGCAATAGGTCTCGCATTTACCTGAGTTTGAGCTATTGATCCCTGGCTAACGTTACCATATGACCCCATATCACAAGCCCTTTATTTTCCAGTCCTGGAGTTTTCTTTTAGAAATTATTGTTTTGGAGTGTTTTAATCACTGTAGATCATTTGATGTTAAACGAGGACTACAACTCCCAGAATGTGTCTTATTGTAACATGGGAGGCCCGCTGAAGCACAGAGCCACTCGTGAGATTGCAACGTTGTGTAAATTTGTGCCTCCAAACTCAGTGTTTGCAGTTGCTATGATCGGTGACGTCACGTGGGAACCCTGCCTTTGATTGACTTGCATAAGAGTGCACAAACCTGCTTGGGCACGGGGACTCGGGCGGAAGGAGAGGCAGAGACTGCAGAATGCTATGGAGTGCAGAGTGACTGCAGAGTGCTAGGGAATGCAGAGTGACTAGGGAGTACAGAGTGACTGCAGAATGCTAGGGAGTGCAGAGTGACTAGGGAGTGCTAGGGAGTGCAGAGTGACTAGGGAGTGCAGAGTGACTGCAGAGATTAAGCTAATGGCAATGTAAATGACAATGCCATTTATTTATCTGTTTTCAAAACCAACACATAAATACAAATTTTGCCATTTACAATGCCAATAGCTCTAACTTTTCCAAAGGCGAAACCATTGCATTGTAAATGCTTGTTTCTAATCTTTTCTACTCCCATATATCACAAGTTTCTCTTCTGTGTCACCACTCCTCCACTCTATTTATCCTCTTTTTTAAACTTACATGACTTACTGCAATAATTGCCTGTAATAACTTACTCCACCACTTGAAACTGAAGGAAATGCTTCCATTTCCTCAGATCTCAAGACTAACTCAATAACCCCAAAAAGTACAACATTAATTAATAACCACTGGATTCACCACTCATTTTATATTATGAAGTAGTGTGCCATTTGTCATAAAGCATTTTAACACCTCATCGGAGTAGCAGGCATTATATAAATGCAATTACAATGCAATTATATACATGCTACACATCTGGATAGAGTATAAAGCGTGATTTTTGGCTATTTGATCCAATGTTATGTTGCTGCATCCTCATTACCTACTGCCAATACCAAAGCCTCTTTGTGACCATTTACTTCAAGAATCCATGTCCACTTCAAGAATAATGTCTAATCATCCATTCATACCTTCACCTAAACCATTTGAATGCACACATATGTAAAACAAATCTCCAAACAATGTCCTTGTTTTTTTTTAGAAAAAACGGAGAGCTCACACCAAAATGCCCAAAAATCGAGCAAAAGTGAAGTAAAATTGAACAAAAATAGCAATGGTGGGGGATTTTGCTAAGTACAATTCAAGCAAGGTAGGTGGGTCATTCAGACGAAAGAAAATGACACATGCCACAAACTTTTACTGAATTCTACCGACTACAGCTCAACAATTTTAATGGCTTAATCAAAATCGACCAGAGCTCCTGAAAGCGAATGTTGAAGCAGTGGAATCGCTTAATATTCAGCTAAAATTCAGACACAACTGTATCAAAATTGGCTCCTCGGAGACAGTGTAATCTTATAGATATTGGGGCCCTGGGCAACACATAATTAGGGGATCCCTGTAAGGAACAGATTTAAATTGCATTAACTTTTCCTGCTAAGTCAAACCCAAATGATGCTGCAGAGTACTAAATTGTATCTTAAACTTTAAGAGGTTCACACAAAAAAGGTTGAAATATGACTTATCCGGGATCCCAAAGATCCCTTATGCTGATACTTGAGAAAGACAAGGTCAGCAGTACAGGTAAGCAGAGGAGGATAGAGGTGTTGAAAGAGAATTGAATAGACAAAGGTCAAATAGAGGGGAAGTTCACCTTTTCAGGCGGCCATATGAAGGTGGGGGCTCTGGACAATTGCTCACTTTGCCCCTGCTTTTAAACCTCTCTGCTCAGAGATGCCAGCCTTTTCCGACATATCCAGGCCACTGCTCTCTGATTAAGGGGTGCGTCCATTCCATGAAGGCGATTTTGCTTACCGTGCAACACAGTGCAAATAGTTATATCTGCCAAAAGCATTCAGTATGTATTCAGAAAATGCAATCAGAGGGGCCAAAGCCTGCCAGGAGTCAATGAGCTCCATAGCCTAATGCAGACCATTTTCTAATTTAGTTCTTTGCTGGTGGACAACAGGGAATCTGAGAGCCCTCCTCTCTTCCCACTCTTTGATTTCACCGCATTACACTGCAAAGGGCACAGATGCGAAATGTCGCTTTAGGAACTTAAACGCATTACCACCGTCCTAAAATAGACCATCAGGACATTTTATCGTACCTTGGCTTGTTTGTGATGGTATGTGCGTGAAGCATCTGTCTGAAACAGCTGGCACGCTGCCGCAGCGCGCGACAATGTGCCAAGTTCCTCACAGTGATCACTTTACTCAACAGAATATAAATGAGAAAAGGGAAGGGGGTCGGGGAGGCTGAGGACATAGGCGCGCAGTGATATACGTACAGGAAATGAGGAGAAATGTGCAGAATTAGGGAAAGCTGTTGGAGCCCGGGAGGACCCGCATTCTTTTAGCACCGACTTTCAGAAGCAGATGAGAAATCATTGAAATATATCACCTTCCAGATCTAAGCTGCATCAATGTTCATGAAGGTAGGGAGGTGCAGCTGGGCAGCATAGCATTCACTGTGGCGTTTGCCACCGTGAGTTCCTGGGACAACCCGGGGTTAGGTAATACTTGGCTTGAACAAAAGGATTGTAACTTATGAGCTGCAAGTAACAAAGGAATCCCTGTAACAAAAGTCGTAACCCAAATATAGGTCTGTAATCTGCATGGGACACGTTCTTTGCAGCAGGCATACAAACCCTCTGCACTATATGATGAGCCAAAACTGCCACTAGACAAAACTTTGATCTCGCTCCAGCAGGAACATGAATCACCAGATTTGACATTTTTATTGTTGCCTGAAAACTGCGGGACACACAATCAACTCTGCAGCAGATGCTTTTAAACTCAAAAGTTATTTATAATACAACCAACCCTCCCCTCAAATCCCCCAAAGTCATCGCAAGGCGTGACCGTACTAGCAAAAGTTGGCCCTCTCTAGGAATACTCAACACTAGCTGCAGTGGGCTCTTTGCGATCAGCAGGTTTGACTTTAGAATAGTACTACGCAGGAGTGATTGATAGTTTGGGAGATATTGACAAATCATGATAATATTATCATAAAAGGAAACCTTGTGATTAGTGACACACTCAGCCTTGGCACCTAAGAGATCACTCTTGGAAGCTTGCATTGTAGGGGAAAAGTGTAACCGATCTACATGCTCCAGACCTGGAGAAAAGCATTATCATCCTAGGCCTCTAACTGTTCTGCAGCATGGTAGTAAACAAAACGAGATGCACAGAGATCATTCCTCATGTAATCATTAATACCAGAACATTCACCTGCGGCTTAATTGATACTAATAGCTGCTTCCAAGTTATCTAAACAAGGAAGTAACTATTATATTTGCTGGGCCCACCAGATACTCCACTTTTAGGCATCAAGCACACATTTCATAAGTTTCTGCTACATCTGCATGCATCTTGGCTCGTCTGCTCGGATAAGCACAAAGTATTTTACCTTACACTTAGACAGGCACTTGCCTGTACATTATTCTACTAGGAGCACTTTCTTCCAGTGAGCATATTGCCCTTGTGCACGTCCCGCATCTTGCACACTACCCTCATCAGCTAGAATCCAATGGCCTAATCTGGGGCTTTGATGAGGATCGCCATTCTTCTACCAGGTCTTCATGTGGTCTAGGCAACAATGAAGGTGTTCTGTGGTGCACATGCTGAATGGGGCATCATTTATAGATGGGTGTCAGAACTCCTTTCAGAGGGTCAAAGCACATGCGAGGACTATTGTGTCCAACCATGGGAGTTCTGGCCGTTTACTTTTGATGTTCCGGTTACCGACCTGCTATGGATTCTGAGCAACTGGGCAAGTACTAGCCTCTCAGTGGTAAATGTGGTTGAGCAGTCCCAGGATCCATCTAGGAGGGAAGAGAGAGGATCGTAGATACAAATAGTGAACACAGGCTCACAACTCAAGCAGCAGCAACAAATCATTGTTCATCCAAATACTCACTTTAATGAAAAAAGAGAAGTATTTTATTTCTCTCTTTTACCAACACATAGGAAAAATATGACATCCACATACAATTATAAAGTCCCCCTTCAAGTCGGGGCTCTAGTGTTTCACTGGCGATTTTGTTTCTTACTCCCTCCTCGCGTTAGCAATAGTGATTGTTAGAAACTGGGTTACTGTTTGACTGGGTTGTCAGCTGTGGTCAGACAGCAACCACAATCCTTGTCCGGTTGAGGAACAAGCTGACCCTAAATTAACCTGTGCCTAACCCTCTGGTAGGTCGGCACACAGCAGACAGGCTCAACTTAGAGGCAATGTTGTGCAAACTTCAAAAAGTAATAAACTGAAAAACACTACACAAAAAGGATCCAACACCACGTTAGCAAAATAGAATAACATTTTACAAATAAAACAAGTCTTCAAGGGTGCGCCTCAGAGTCGGGGCGATGTGTCGGTTCTGAAGAGCTGCAAGGCTCCGATGTGGAGTCCGGCGGCATCGTCAAGGCTGCTGTCAATGGGTAATGCAATGGCCTGTACCAAGATTGCGTAGTGCAGTGGTGGTTCCGCTGGGCTGCAGCAGCGATGCAGGTCTTTGCAACTAATCCAATCCATGCAGCAGTGGTGATGCATCGGTTCTGCTCTGGTTTGTGCTGCACAATAGAAGAGATGTGTCAGTTCTGTTGGATCCACAGAGGGTGGCAAAGCACCTTAAGTCCTCTTCCAGGGGGCCTGGACTAGGGTGGCCCACTTGCCAGGGTAGACTCACAGATGGCAGAGTCCAGGTGCAGATGCAAGATTTTTGGAAGTCTTTTGTGTACATGAAGCGGCAGATCAGGAGGCCAGTCAACTAGCCCTTGGAGTCATCCTGGGTTGAAGTGGTGCAGGTCCAGTCCTTATAAACCAGGCAGGAGGGCAGCAGGCCACCACAACAGGGCAGCAGTACTTTCGAAGCAGTAGTCCAACAGAGTTGCAGTCCTTTCAGCAGTACTTCTTCTTGGCAGAGTGTCCACAGGTCCAGAAGTGTACTGAAAAGGTAATGTCCGAGGTCCAGTATATATATATATATATATATATATATATATATATATATATATATATATACATATATATATATATTCACTGAAAAAACCATAGGTTTCACACACGTTATAGTTAAAAATTTGCATTTAAAAAACCTTAGAAATTCACTGAAAAACCATAGGTTTCACACATGTTATAGTTAGCTGGACATTTCACTCATACAAAACCATTGACATTCCCCCATTATAGTTAACTATAACTCGCGCGCCCGCAATGCACTGCTGATGATGTCACATATTACATCACGCATGACATGGTCAGTGACATCACTCATGACATCACTGATGACATCTCAAATGACATCACTGATGACATCCTCTATTGAATGTGTGTCTTTCTGAAAAATAAATATGTTTTATATATGTATATCTAAAGGTCGATGGAAGAATAAATGTGTAAATAAGTGTCTAAATTGACGTTTTTTTTGTAAAAATTATCGTATAACTGACTTATTAAGTGTATCTTAGTGAATACATGTATTAGCGAGTAATGTTTAAATATGTAAATATCTGTATCAGTGTCTCACTTTGTGTATAAGTGGCTGCATGGGTTGGTGACTAGCTACATGAGTGTCGATATGGGTTATAGGTTGGTTTTTTAGAGTATCAGTATGAGTGTCTGTATGGTTTGGTGGGGAGTATTACTTACCGCATAGATGCATGAATGTGAGTCTCACTGTATGTGTTTTGAAGACAATATGTGTGCAGGACTGTATGGGTGGATGAGTGTGTGTATGTGTGTGTTAGTGAGAGAATCACTATCTCAATAGTATCTTTATGAGTAACTACATATGTTTTAAACTAGTATATGTGAGTATTGATGTATATAAGTGATTTATATAAGTGACTATATGTGAGAGCGAGAGACTGTAAGAGTTCCTGTATAAATAAGTATGTGTTTCTATAAGTGATTGTTTAAGAGAGTAAGTATGTGTACGATTCTGTAGAAGTAAGTGTAGTGGTGGGTGTATAGCTGTATATGCAAGTAAATGGATGTTTGATAGTTTATTTGCATGTGTGAGGTTGTGTGTGAGTAACTCTATAGATGAGTGTCGGTGTGTAATAAGATGTATTGGTGTATGAGTACACATGATGAGTGAGTACATGTATGAGTGCCTATATATAACTGTTAGTGAATGACTGGATGTGTATGTAGATTTTAGAATTACTGAATAGGTTGTTCTAACTGGAATTGGTTTTTCCATTTTTTGATAATTTTAGTTTCTATTTTTTAATGTGTGTATCAAGGGTTATATTACGCTATTACGCTGAGAGGAGGTCTGTCACTCTTTCACAAGGATGATGTCATGAGTGATGTCATTTGAGATGTCATCAGTGATGTCATGAGTGATGCCACTGACCATGTCATGAGTGATGTAATATGTGACGTCATCAGCAGTGCATTGCGGGCGCGCAAGTTATAGTTAACTATAACCGGGGAATTTCAATGGTTTTGTATGAGTGAAATGTCCAGCTAACTAGTGTGAAACCTATGGTTTTCAGTGAATTTCTAAGGTTTTTTAAATGCTAATTTTTAACTATAACGTGTGTGAGACCTATGGTTTTTTCAGTGAATTTCTAAGGTTTTTTAAATGCTAATTTTTAAACATAACCTGGCTGAAACATATGGTTTTTTCAGTAAATTTCAAAGGTTTTGTAAATGATAATATTTAAATGTATTAATTGTTATATTTTTTATACTGATTTACTACATTATTTTAAATTATTTATTTTTAGATATTTTTTTTTAATTACATTACATATTTTGTATATAAATTGAAAAATACATGTTTTTAAAAATATTGAAATTGTAATATTTTAATTTTTTTTGTATTTTTTTAATTTATATATATTTTATATAGCAGGCAATGATATCCTATGGAAGAAAATTCAAGTTACTGGTAAGTACAGTTAAATTTACTTTTCAGGAACAGTAGTGAGCTGAAAGATGCAGCACTGAGGTCTCTCCTGAAAACAGGTGAGTGAATCGGAATTCGTAGTTCGGCTGATTTTTGAGTAAGTTTTTAAAGTTCCAAAACTCCACACTTAGAAACATTTCCAAGTGAAACCAGTCAATGTTAGCCTAAGGAAGGAAATTCAAGTTACTGTAAACACGATTAGAATCTTTTTTCAGGATCAGTAGTGGGCTGAAAGATGCAGCACTGAGGTCTCTTTTGATGGAATTTTTAAAATTTCCAAAACTCCACACTTAGAAGAATTTCCAAGTAAAATGTCAATGTTAGCCTATGGAAGGAAATTCAAGTTACTGTAAGTATGGTTACATTTACTTTTCAGGGTCCGTCCTGGGCTCAAAGATTCAGCACTGACGTCTCTCGTGATAACAGGTGAGTAAATTGAAATTCGTAGTTCGGCTGATTTTACAGGAATTTTTTAAACTTCTAAAACTCCACACTTAGAAAAATTTCCAAGTAAAACATGTCAATGTTAGCCTATAGAATGAAATTCAAGTTACTGTAACTACGATTAGAATTACTTTTCAGGATCAGTAGTGGGCTGAAAGATACAGCACTGAGGTCGCTCTTGATAACAAGTGAGTATATGGGAATTTGTAGTTCGGCTGATTTTAGAGGAATTTTTTAAAGTTCCAAAACTTCACACTTGAAAGAATTTCCAAGTAAAACATGTCAATGTTAGCCTATGGAAGGAAATTCAACTTACTGTAAGTATGGTTACATTTACTTTTCAGGGTCGGTCCTGGGCTCAAAGATGCAGCACTGACGTCTCTTGTGATAACAGGTGACTAAATCAGAATTCGTACTTCGGCTGATTTTAGAGGAATATTTAGCTCCATAGTGAAGGAAGGGGGCGGGGCCCGAGGAGACATGTGTGCAAACACGCTCTGTGGCGCGTTTTAGGTTGGGAAATATATTCCTCTTCAATCCTGAAGTCACCTATGAGCCAACTAGCCCATCAGGTACCTCCAGTTTGCGCCAGGGAGCTGCGTTGCAGAAAGGTGTTCAGAGGGCACGCCCCCTTTTTACAACACTCTGCAACGCAGCTCTGTGGCACTTACTAGAGGTACCCATTGGACTAGTTGGCCCCTAAGGGATCTCTGAATTGAAGAAGAATATATTCCACAAGCTAAAACGCGCCACAGGGTGTGTTTGCACACATATCACCTCAAACCCCGGCCCCTACCTTCACCACTGTGCAAACATGCCCCGTAACGCGTTCTAAGTTGGGGGATTAAGTCCCCTTGCATACTGGGGGTCCCTGGGGGCCAACTAGCACACCAGGAACCTCCAGTATGTGCCAGGGGGCTGCGTTGCAGAGAGGTGTAAAAAGGGGCGTGGCCTCATTACACCTCTCTGCAACACAACCCTCTGGTGCGTTTGCAGAGTGGGAACTAATTCCCCTTGCATACTGGGGGTCCCTGGGGGCCAACTAGCCCACCAGGAACCTCCCGTGTGGGCCAGGGGGCTGCATTGCAGAGAGGTGTAAAGAGGCCACGCCCCTTTTTACACCTCTCTGCAACGCAGCCCCCTGGTGCTTTTTCAGAGGGGCAATTAATTCCCCTTGCATACTGGGGGCCAACTAGCCCACCAGGAACCTCCAGTGTGCGCCAGGGGGCTGCGTTACAGAGAGGTGTAAAGAGGCCATGCCCCTTTTTACACCTCTCTGCAACGCAGCCCCCTGGCGCTTTTTCAGAGGGGGAACGAATTCCCCTTGCATACTGGGGGTCAACTAGCCCACCAGGAACCTCCAGTGTGTGCCAGGGGGCTGCGTTGCAGAGAGGTATAAAAAGGGGCGTGGCCTCATTACACCTCTCTGCAAGGGAGCCCCCTAGCCCATACTGGAGGTTCCTGGTGGGCTAGTTGGCCCCCAGGGACTCCCAGTATGCAAGTGGAAGTACTTCCACCTCTGCAAACGCGCCATGGGGCGTGTTTGCAGAGAGGTGAAGGGAGGGAAGGAGCGTGGCCTCCTCCTGATCCCGTTTAAAAAACAAAAAAACTTTTAAGAAGGGGGGCTGTGTAGCTGTCCCTGGGGCTGCGGGGGGGGGCCGTGAGCACCCCCGCATTCCTAGGAAGAAAGCCCCGGGGGGTGGCGGGCTCAGGGGGCCTTAGAGGACCCCATCACTAATATTAAAGCCCCGGGGGTGGCTGTCCCCGGGGCTGTAGGGGTCCGTGAGCCCCCGGCAAACTTAGAAAAAAAGCCCCGGGGTGGCGGTCCTCGGGGCTGCGGGGGGCTCTATGCCCCCCCACAATCACAATTACTTTCCCCCGAGGGGTGGCGGTCCCCAGGGCAGTGTGGGGGGGATTGGGACCCCCCCCCCCACACTTTTTAAATCACTTTGTCTCCGGGATTTGGTCCCCCCGGGGGCTAATTTATAAAAAAGCAGACCCAGGTTTTTTTTTTTGAGTGAATTTTTTGGGGCCTTGGGGGTCCCTGTGGGACCCCCTGAGCAGGCCTAAGGGGTCAGGGTGTTTCTACCCTGCCATCTTTTTGTGTTTTCCACGTTTGTTTCTCTGCTTCCAACACTTCCTGGTTTGGAGTTTTGACAGCCAATTAGCATTCAGCTTGTGCTCGGGAAGGTACAGAGTACAGTAAGATTACAGTAAGCTTACAGTAAGCTCCTATAGATATACTTACGATTTTACTTATGATTTTTTCAGGAACTACTGAACGGATTTACACTATTTAACAAAAAGCGTGATCTGCAAACCGAACTCTACCTTTTTGCCAAATTTGGTGTCATTCCGTTCAGTCGTTCGAGCTGTAGCCCTGGCTAAAGGTCCTATGGAAAATTGCATGGGGAAAACAAGTTTTGGGACCCCCCTTTTTTCTCGGCCCCCGCTTCACGAATCACCCTCAGGGAAGGAGCAGAGCGGAGCAGGCCATTTTCTTGGAGAAATTCGCGAAGAATCGTCCACCGGCGCCAAAGTTATTCCAAATAGAAAGCTGCAGATTTCCTATGGAAACTAGGTTTTAACTATAACTACCTACTGGAGTCTGCCAGTAGGTAATATATATATATATATATATATATATATATATATCATGTCGAGGTGCCTCTGAACATAAGGACGCCACTCCGCTGGTGCTGGTTTGCAAAACTATTTATTTCAGAAGCTGCACATTGTGTCCGGTTATTTAAAGCCTTCCCCGACGCGTTTCGAAGCTCCTGCTTCTTCCTCATGGGGCCACAGGCAGCACGTGACAGGGTCAACCACAGCCTTAATTAATTATCCATACATTGCACACTCTCTCCAGTGAGGAGTGCTGGGGGCTGTAGTTCGATTTTTGCCCTTCAATGGGGTCCGTCATGTGCCAAAGTTAAAGCCTTTTAAACTCTTTTCACAGCCCTCCAGTGGGCTCCAGACATCGAGTGCAGCAGCTCGATTTTGAAAACACCAGCGCTGTATTTAGGCAAAGCATTGTCCGCCCACAGTCCTGTTACGGTAAGTCCTGCCAGGTGGTGCATCCTCCGCGGCTGAGGCCGCCGCGTGAAACATCATGTCGAGGTGCCTCTGAACATAAGGACGCCACTCCGCTGGTGCTGGTTTGCAAAACTATTTATTTCAGAAGCTGCACATTGTGTCCGGTTATTTAAAGCCTTCCCCGACGCGTTTCGAAGCTCCTGCTTCTTCCTCATGGGGCCACAGGCAGCACGTGACAGGGTCAACCACAGCCTTAATTAATTATCCATACATTGCACACTCTCTCCAGTGAGGTGTGCTGGGGGCTGTAGTTCGATTTTTGCCCTTCAATGGGGTCCGTCATGTGCCAAAGTTAAAGCCTTTTAAACTCTTTTAAACTCTTAAGGCTGTGGTTGACCCTGTCACGTGCTGCCTGTGGCCCCATGAGGAAGAAGCAGGAGCTTCGAAACGCGTCGGGGAAGGCTTTAAATAACCGGACACAATGTGCAGCTTCTGAAATAAATAGTTTTGCAAACCAGCACCAGCGGAGTGGCGTCCTTATGTTCAGAGGCACCTCGACATGATGTTTCACGCGGCGGCCTCAGCCGCGGAGGATGCACCACCTGGCAGGACTTACCGTAACAGGACTGTGGGCGGACAATGCTTTGCCTAAATACAGCGCTGGTGTTTTCAAAATCGAGCTGCTGCACTCGATGTCTGGAGCCCACTGGAGGGCTGTGAAAAGAGTTTAAAAGGCTTTAACTTTGGCACATGACGGACCCCATTGAAGGGCAAAAATCGAACTACAGCCCCCAGCACACCTCACTGGAGAGAGTGTGCAATGTATGGATAATTAATTAAGGCTGTGGTTGACCCTGTCACGTGCTGCCTGTGGCCCCATGAGGAAGAAGCAGGAGCTTCGAAACGCGTCGGGGAAGGCTTTAAATAACCGGACACAATGTGCAGCTTCTGAAATAAATAGTTTTGCAAACCAGCACCAGCGGAGTGGCGTCCTTATGTTCAGAGGCACCTCGACATGATGTTTCACGCGGCGGCCTCAGCCGCGGAGGATGCACCACCTGGCAGGACTTACCGTAACAGGACTGTGGGCGGACAATGCTTTTCCTAAATACAGCGCTGGTGTTTTCAAAATCGAGCTGCTGCACTCGATGTCTGGAGCCCACTGGAGGGCTGTGAAAAGAGTTTAAAAGGCTTTAACTTTGGCACATGACGGACCCCATTGAAGGGCAAAAATCGAACTACAGCCCCCAGCACACCTCACTGGAGAGAGTGTGCAATGTTTGGATAATTAATTAAGGCTGTGGTTGACCCTGTCACGTGCTGCCTGTGGCCCCATGAGGAAGAAGCAGGAGCTTCGAAACGCGTCGGGGAAGGCTTTAAATAACCGGACACAATGTGCAGCTTCTGAAATAAATAGTTTTGCAAACCAGCACCAGTGGAGTGGCGTCCTTATGTTCAGAGGCACCTCGACATGATATATATATATATATATATATATATATATATATACACACACACACATTGAAGTGAGTCAAAGCTTCTAGAGTCATGCCATTGAAGTGCAGTGGTGCCCCGCCTTCCTGGCCCTGACTCCAGACTAACTGCACAGGGTATGCAGCTCTTTGTGTGGAGAAAGGATACCACGTAAGTGGGGTAGGGTCAAGCTCCTCACACCCATCCTGCTAGTGATGAGACATCAAGTCACACCTAAGCTCTCCTTTGTGTGTGGCTGTCTAGGAGGAATACGCAAAGCCCACCTGTCACCCACACCCAGTCATGTGATCCAAAGACAGGCTGCAGGCACCAAATAGTACAGCAAAGAAAATGGCAACTTTCTAAAAAGTGCGTTTTCAGTATTGTAAGTTAAGATCCAACTGCAGCATAAGTTAGGTCTTGTGGCTTAGTGGACTAACATGCGTCCATTATAGGGGCCTGTGTTTGACCTCATGGTCACAGGTTCAAATCCTGGTGGGTCCATAAAATTAGTACCATTGAGTTGGGTAACAATAAACATCTGTTATAAAGCCCCAAGATGCCTACGGGTGAACGTGTGCTTTACAAATACACCTTATAATATTTTAAGTTGCAATTCTACAGACACCAACCAGAAATGGTTACCTGGTTCCATTTGGAAATTACACTTGGTTACTCCTGTGTTATTGTATAGGAGAGGGAGACCATGCAGTAGTGAAACACAAATTGAATAGTTCTTCACCACCAGGACATGTAAAACTTAAAAGTACATGTCCTGCTTTTTTAAATACATTGCACCCTACCTTCTGAGCTGTCCAGTTCCTACTCTAGGGGTGACATAAATATTAAAAAGGAAAGTTTGGGCCTGGCAAAAAGGTTTACTTTGCCAGGATGAAATGGCAGTTTAAAACTGCATATGCACAGGCTACAATGGCAGGCATGAGACATGTTTAAAGTCTCACCCTTTAGAGATGTAAGCACCAGCCAAGACCCTGGAGGTGCGAGGAGAGATTGTGGCCTAATGGCTAGGGCGGGTGACCTTGGAGCCGGAGAATCGGGTTCGAGTCTCGGTAGGGTTGCTCAACACTCTGTGATTCTGGGCAAATCACTTAATCACCCTGTGCCTAACAAAAATGAATGTATCCGTCTGTAACGTAACTGGTGCTTATGTATAGCCCTCTGATACCTTCTGGTCTAGTTTGCGCTATATAAAACTCCACAAAAAAAGTGCTACCTCCTACAACGAAAGAGGCATTAGTCATAATGCTGCCAAAGCCCATCGAGACCGGATGGAAATGGGGTCATACAGATCTCTGTCTATGTTAAATTTTAACATTAAAATCTGAGACAAATTGCTAGCTAAAAGTTTAGCTGGGACTTTTCCGAATTTAGTATATCCAGATCAATCAGAGTTTGCTTCAGAAGCACCGTTGCGAATGGCAGGAAGCTTTACACTTGTTAAATTACCCGGTATCTAATGGATCTCAGGTGGCCTCACTAGATATGGCAAAAGCCTTCGATACCCACGACTGGGATTATCTGTTTCAGGTCTTCGACTTCGGGTATGAGGTAATGTCATGGATTTACCTATTGTAATTGGCTCAAACTGCTCGAGTGTGAAAGGGTAGAGTGGTTTGTGACAGCTGGGACATGCATATGGGCTCACAGCAGGGTTGTCCGCTATTGCCAATCCTCTTTATGCTGCCTATGGATCCTTTGGTGTTGGTAATGCATACAGAAAATTAGAGGAGCAGCGTTGTATGGATGGAGACACTTAGGGGCCGATTATGAGATCAAGCGGAAAATCTCCTCTGACATTCGGAATCTCCTCGACCGTGTTGGAACGCTTACGACCGACTCGGTCGGTTTACAGTCCGCCCGACCGATTATGATGTTCGCGGTCAGATTGTAATCTAAGCGGTCCTTCAGAATTGGTTCCAACCAGCTCTGGGAGAATCTGTTTTGGTCGGAAACGCATCGTACAGCTATAAGGACAGCGTTTTGGACTGAGCAATTATGATGTCTGTTTCCAACAGCCCTTCCGAGTTGGCCTGTCCTCCACAAAAACGCTGTCGGAAATAGACTTTGGGGGCCTCTAGCAGGCCTCTCTTCACCCTGGGGCCTCCGGTTGGGGGCCGAGGGGGTACCCAAAGAACCCCTCTGTAGAACCCTGCACTGCATGGCAGGCACTTTGGGGTACCTGCGACATGGTGCTGGGTTTTCTGCAAACACCCCATTTCCCCACAGGAGCCTGTGTTACAGCATGTTGTCGAGTGGAACACGGGCTCTATTGGGAATCAATAGGACGCCGACTGAACTGTGTTCGGCTGCTTCGTAATCGGTGCTGCGGAACCACCGACCGCGAGTCGATCGGATGCGAGTCTGAGATGGTGTTGGGCAGAAAGTTTCCGCATGACATTGTAACCGGCCACTAAATATCTCTGTGCGTAGATGACGTGCCTAACTATTTAAACAACCCTGTGCTGGATGTCGGCTCGATACTTGACCAGTTGGAGCATTTTTGGACAAGTATTTAGATTGAAAGTTAACAAAAGCAAATTGTGCCTGTTTTCTCTACATGAGAATGCAGTGGGAGCCCAGACCCCCCGAATTGCAGCTACAAAGGGCAAATGTAGCTGCATGAGGATACCTTGAAAGGCAATCTGGGGAGTATAGGAGAATCAAATCACACCCTAACTGTGCAACATATCCTCAATGCCACACTGTGCATCGCAAGCCCTCATCGGTGGGCTCCTCGATGACGGCACAGGCCCTCACACAGCATCCTCGCCACATCCCAGAGCCGCTGCATTGCTTCGGCTGCACCACTCATCTTTGATGTAGACGTTTGCAATACTCCGCAAACCAGGATTTAGGGTACTTTGTTCAGCAGGCTTAACTGAGTCCCTGTAGCTGGCCTGCGCTCCACTGTGGTCGACCTGAACTTGTGACTTTTTCCAGGTCTGGCGTGACCAGATATCCCCAGATGGCACTTTTTGCTTTTTGGAGCTATTATCGCTGATTTCTTTAAAACTGCATATCTCCAGTTCTATTGTTTAGATATTTGTCATTTTGGTCTCGTTTTATTTAATACAATATATTCTATTTGTCTAATCTGGTGTGGGATTCTTTTTGTGTGGTGTTTTCACTTTATTTCAGTTTGAAGTGTTGCACAAACACTTTACAAATTGTCTCTAAATTAAGCCTGACTGCTCTGTGTCAAGGTCAAGCTACCAGTGTTGAGCACAGGTTAATTTAGGATTGGCTTGTGCTTCACCCTACAAGGACTTTGGTTGCTGCTTGACCAGGGCTCACACCCCAGTCAACCAAATACTTTCTCATAATGGCCTATCACAAATTGTTAACTTTTGCACAGATAAGAGCAACTGTAAGGAGAACAAAAAGACTAAAAAAGGGCAACTGTTCTAGTTCAAGTCTCAAATGCTCCTATTACACATAAAGATTTCTCTATACATTTCAAAAGATATCTTACATCCAACGCTGCATTTCCCATTCATTTTTGGAAAAAGCATGGTACCGTACAAAAATAACAGGGATAATTCCAGGGTACTCATAATCAGAGCCTAATCTTTTGTTAGACAATTGGCATGCAGATAAGTGTGCTGTTACTGATGCCGACTAGCAGGTTGAGTGGCATCAAACTGTTATTGTGCTTTGGGCTGCTTTGCTGGGTCAGATGTTTCTCAGCCTGATTTGGTCTTTCCAAATTGAATCTGCCACTTTGGACAAGCTTTAAGACTACCCAAATTCTTAATAATCACACGGAAGGCGGACTGCCTGCCTCTATACACTTCCTGCCTCTTCAGGAGCTGTGTGGTCACTCACCAACATTTCACCATTTCAAAGGAGATAGGCAGTTAGCTCAATTCTGACTGACTGCATGCACACCTCAGAATGCTCGTGGGAATGATGGCCTTCAAACACCCCCTGGAAACTACCCCTCCAACATGGGCAAACCACGACGCAGATAAAAGAAAAACTTATTTGTTTTTCGAAGAGTTTTCTCGAACCTTGCTCTTTTAAATGGATCCCCTTTTGAGGTTTGGTGCCTGCCTGCAATCTCATGTGCAAAAGAGTCAGCGGTCGGCCGGCGCAGAATGAAGACATCTATTATCATTGGCAAGACGTTGTTAACACCAAATGTGGAAAAAAACACTCACTTTCTTTTTTAAATATTTATAAAATGAAAAAAGGGCAAATATAGTTTCTGCTGGCTTTGGCAAGGCATCTGCGAAAGACACTTGACATGGCGAAAGTGACCACTTGGAGTCTGGGATGCCAACAGGCAGAGCCCTGAGTGTGGGTTGCATTCTGGGGACACATACTGTACAAACCTATCAAAATGGCATAGGGTCGGTCGCTGAAGACCCCTCTACAACTAATGGGACCCAGTGGGACCGTGGCGCGAGCCGGTGTCCCCCTGGGAGGATTCGCACAGTGGGAGCAATCCCCTGAGTGATTGGTCAAGGGAGGGATAAGGGGCGGGTCTAGCTTGGTGACTTATAAGGAGGGGAGGAGGGCAGGAATGTCGTCATCGGGAGGCGGTTGGAGGTGGCGTTGTTTGTGTAAGGAGAGCTGAGGGCGGTGACAGGAGGCGTTTTCAAGGAGAAGAGAGGCGTTTCTGTGGTGCAGCATGGAGAGCGACTGCGTCGTCAAGGATGCGGTGCGAGCTCTCTTAGAAGCGGGGCGCGGTGACCTCCTGAGGCCTGGAGCAGCGTTACAGATGAAAACGGGCTCGAAGCGCCCGCGTCATTTGGCGGCTGTGGGAGTGAGTAATGCGGTGGCTGCTTGCTTGCCAGCCTCGTCCCGCTTACCCCCGCAAGTAATGCCTGCTAATGGCAAGCCGGCTTTGGCGCGTAGGGGGCGCCCTACTGGGAGGAGCGCTCGAGCAAAAAGAGCAAGGCCTCGAGCTGCGTCTCTGCCAGCAGATTTGCAGGGGCAGGGAGGTGAGGTACTTTCACAGCGCGCTGGGAGGGCTGCTCTCAAAGGAAATAGGAGAGGTTCTGGTGGCTCCAGCAGTGTGCCGGCTCCTGGGCTTCGCATGGGGAGTATGTCCTTTCCTAACCAGCTTGGGAATGACCATTTTAAATCGGCAGCACAGGAATTTCACAGGTCTAAAGGAGTGTTAATGTTACACAATGTGTCACAGACTGGAATAGATGTACAGAGTAATGACTTTCAGATTAACATAGCCCCACCCGTTCTTGAGGATAGACGCTGTGCTACTTTGGTGGATTATTCTGATGATAGTGGAGGGGATGAGGAGGGACACGTGGATGATGCAGACATTTTACCACAACCTAATGCTGAAGAGTGCCAAAAGGATGGAAGGGGGGCTACAGGGGGCATGGTTAGTTTTGAGTATTCATGTATGACAAAGCCTAGAGGCCCTTCAAGGTTTAAAGCTGCATTGGGTTCTAACGGTTTGTTTCTTAATGCAGAATTACTGGTCCCTGATAGATATGTTGACAGCGAAGATTCGTCAGTCCAGGATTTGGAATTTTGGTCAGTAGGTGACAATGTTCAATTCACACTGTTCCTAGGGCGGATGTTGTTTCAATATTTCCAGACTCCCGCCCGCCACCTTGCCCTTCTCAGATGGGTTTTGACTCTGAGTGTGGGCCACAGAATGGGCAATGGGTTTGGGTAGAACATGCAGATTTGTCAGCGCTTGCACCCCCTTATGCAAAGCAAAGTGCGGCTTTTGGGGAGTCTGTTTTACATCAAGGCGGATCCTAAGCGGATTTTGAGACTGCGGCCGGGCTCTCTCAACGGAGGCCCGGTACTTCTTGGCGAGAATATGATGAAGGTATTGGTGACGGTTAGATGCTGAGCACTAGTGCTTTTCCGGTTTCTGGCTCTGCGCCACATGATGGTACAGTTTATGGAAATGATAATGAATATGATGATATTATGGTTGAAAATGTGGTACACAAAACGACTCCTTTGGTTTCCACAAAGGATTTGGATGGGGGGGGGGATCGGGGTGCAGTTATATCTTCTAGTATTTTACAGAGGACTCGAGCGGATTTCTCGTCGGATCAAGATTGTCGTCAACACAATAGAGAAGATCCTCAGCAGTTTATGAAGCGTGCTACGCAGCTAACGGTCGGTAAGCCTAAATGGTGGACTGCTTGGAACAGACCTTTAGCGGGTGGCTATTCTGCTGATACAGATGCAACTGAGGTGGTGATTACTAAGCCTAAACGAGTTTTGGAATATATATCTACTGTTTTACCAAAGTCGCGTCCTGGGTCACAGGCCCAGGTTTTAGGTACGGACGGCTCTTCGGCTCTTCCAAATGATTTGTCTATTCAAGTTCCAGGTGTTAGCGGGGTACGTACAAAACTACCTTATATGGGATTGGCGATGCCCTTTGGTATACATTTATCTGACAAAACCAAGCAAAAAATTTGGAACCATGAATTTGTTGATGTTTTCCGTTTGCTGCATAGGGATATTCAATCCAGAGAAGGTTCCAAAGAAGAGGAATGGGAACTATCACGTCGTCCCAGAGTCCCTAAGTCCATTGAGAAATGGACGGCTGCCTTTCTCATTTACGCAAGCGTGTATTGTGAGAGGTATCCAGATAGAGCATTGGCCATGTTTAAATATATGGACATAATTCGTAGGGCGCATTTACAGGTGGGTGGTTTTGCCTGGCTCAATTACGATGAGGAATTTCGGGCTAGAATTAGTATCTTTCATGACAAGCCGTGGGGGGAAGTGGATCCTGAACTCTAGTTGCAATGGATGTCTACTAATCAGTCACAAACAACCATACATACTGCTAGTGGGCTGCCCATATCGTATCGGACCTTTCTACAGCGCCCCGCCCACATTGGGGCAGGAGCTTTGGGGAGAGCGCAATTGACTGCAGCAGGTGCATGTTGGAATTACAACCGAGGAGCCTGCATCAGGCAATTTTGTAAGTTCAAACATGAATGTTCACAATGTGGAGGGAGGCATCCTATTACCCAGTGTTTTCCCAGCCAAACTTTTGCGGACGCTGGGAGGGGACAGAGAGGTAGAGGTGTTGTTCAAGCTGTTGTTCCAAAAGGCTCATACCCCGGTTGACTTACAGGCTATTTCTGTGTGGCTGGATAGGTATCTGGATGCAGAGGCGGCTTCTAAGTTATATTGGGGTTTCACTGTGGGGTTTCGCTTGGGTTATCAAGGGCCTAGATGCCATTGTTGAGCTGATAACTTAAAGTCTGTCAGGGATCTGCCTCATATTGTGCGTCTGAAAATTGACAAAGAAAATCAAGCTGGGAGGATTGTGGGCCCCTTTCGAGAGTCTCAGTTGGAAAATCTGATTGTATCCCCTTTAGGGGTGATCCCTAAGAAAGTGGCAGGTGAGTTTCGGCTCATACATCATTTATCGTGGCCGGAGGGCCAGTCAATTAACGACTTCATATCACCGGCTGATGCCAATGTGTCTTACACTTCGGTAGATGATGCATTGCGGTTGGTGGGTTTAGCTGGGACTGGTGCTGAGTTAGCGAAATGCGATGTACAATCAGCTTTTCTTTTGTTACCTATTCACCTCGTAGATTTTGAGCTGCTTGGCATGTCATTTGATGGAGCTTTCTATGTGGATAGAGCTTTACCGATGGGGTGTTCTATCCCTTGTGCCCTTTTTGAAACATTTAGCACATTTTTGCAGTGGTGCTTGGAACAGAGATGTGAGAATGCCGCGGTGTGTCATTATCTAGATGACTTTTTGTTTATTCTACAGGCAAACCTGAGTCAATGTAGCACAGTTTTGAATTGTTTTCAAGAGATGGCAAGGGAGCTTGGCGTGCCTCTGGCTCCTGAAAAGACGGAAGGCCCCTCTACAAAGCTCACCTTCCTAGGTATTGAGATCGACACGGACATGATGATGGCTTGTTTACCGGCTGATAAGGTTCTTGAAATTAAATCTTTCTTGTTAGAAGTATTGGGTTAACAAAAGATTGAACTCAGATAGGCCCAGCGTTTGCTGGGTTATTTGAACTTTGCATGTCGGGTGGTGAGAGCAGGTAGAACGTTTTGTAGACAACTGGGTTTTGCTTTGTCAGGTGCTTCCTTGCCGCATCATAGGATAAGATGGACTAAAGCTGTCAAAGAAGATCTTAAGATTTGGTTACAGTTTTTGGAGAATTTTAATGGTGTATCGATCTTTTTTGTAGAGGATAACACCTTATGGCAGATGCAGCTATTTTCTGATGCGGCAAGAGCACATGGAGTTGGAATATTTTGGGAAGGACGTTGGTGCGCTGAGAAATGGCCAGAGCGTTGGGTTCAACAAGGTCGGAGTATTGCCTTCCTCGAGTTTTTTCCGCTCCTGTTAGCTTTGCGAGTTTGGGGTGAGGAATTTCAAGACAGGTGTGTTTTGTTTCACATTGATAACATGTCTGTAGTGGAGTTGGTCAATAGACAACAGGCAAAGGATGTGCGTGTGTTACACCTGTTACGCTATTTTATGTTGCAGAGTCTCAAGCTGAATATTGTGCTCAGGGCACGGCACATTCCGGGTGTAAATAATACAATAGCAGACGCATTGTCTAGTTTTAATTGGCAGACTTTTCGCTCGTTGGCACCAGGGGCGGACAGCTGCAAAACGGAAGTACCCTCAGACGTCTGGGCACTGGGAGAGTGAGGATCATCGAGTTGGTAGAGCACTCTATTGCACCGTCCACCAGACGCTGTTATCAGAAAGCCTGGTCTGAGTTTGTAACTTATGCTGAATCTCAGGATCAGACCTCTTTGGCGGTTGGTAATGAAGAGTTTCTTTTTCAGTATGTATTATCTTTGATGGACAAGGGTTTGTCACACACCACTATAGCAGGTAAACTTTCTGGCATTTCCTTCTATGGTGAGTTATTTTGTGGGAAGGAAGTTGGGAGAGGGATTGTGTTAAGTAGAATGTTGAAAGGTTTCAGTAAGATGAGCACTCGTTCTTTGCCTTTGCGGGAACCTATTACTTTTTCTTTGTTGCAATAGTTGTTATTGTTTTTGCCACAATGCTGTTTCAATGGGTGGGAGGTCTGTCGTTTTAGGCTGTGTATTATTTGGTTGTTCTTTGGGGCTTTTTGAGTATCCGAATTGTTGGGGCTGAAGAGTAAGTTGGGCATACAAACAAGTGATATACAGGTGCAGCAGGATTCCTTGAGAATATTGTTGAGACAGTCGAAAACAGATCAAATGGGAAAAGGGGTGTGGATTCCATTTGAATGGAAGTGGGGAGGTGGGTTGTTGTCCTTTAAATGAATGGCTTTCCTTCCTGCAGTCTAAGTTTTTTCACCACAGAGTAATTTTTTGTCACCAAGATGGAAACAGTATCACATCATTTCAGCTACTGGCAGTGTTGAGGAAGGTTTTGACCTTGGCTGGACCAAACCCTCTCTTGTTTGGGACCCACTCCTTCAGAATTGGGGCAGCTAATGAAGCTTCAAGGTTGGGTTTGGGCTGGGAAGAGATACAGCAAATAGGCAGATGGAAGTCAGATTGTTGTTCTAGATATGTTCGACCATGAATGCTTGTCATAGGGTAAGTATACAAGTCTAATACCCTCTTTTTGTCGCCACAGGACGAGTTACTTCTCTGCCACGAAAAATGCGGACTTGGATTGTAGGACATTCATTTGTGAAGTGGTCGGCTGTGTTTGCAGAACAACAGCTTTGTGGCAGAGCGTTAGGTTTGCATGGGAGGGGTCATGAAGTATTTTGGAAGAGTGTGGGAGGTATGGAATGGGGTGCGTTATTTCCATTGCTTTCTAAGTTGTCCAGGGAGAGGGGTTTCCCGGATTTACTGATTATTCATCTGGGTGAGAATGACCTAGTTGAACTGTCTGGTTTAACCCTTATCAAGCGCATGAAACTGGACTTAGCGGTGTTAAAAGATAACTGGTCAGGTAAGTCGCTGGTGTGGACTGAATTTATTTTTCGACATCACTGGAGAGGAGCTCGAAGCCATTCTGCTGTTAAAAAGCTTGACGCAAATTGAATAGAGCAATGAAAATGTATTGTTAGGCTATAGGTATTAAGGTCTTATTGCATGAACACATTGCAGGTGTTGAAAAACATTTATTTCGTGATAATGGGGTGCACTTATCACAGATGGGTCAAGCTTACTACTTAATGGAGTTGAGGGATCTGTTGTCGGGATTTTGGGGGGAGAATTTATGGTGTGATAGCAATGTGAAATAGTTTGATTTGTCAGTTGTCTAATTTTGGGTGGGGCCAGGAAAACTCTGGTTTTCCTGGGTGGCGCTGTTGTGGGGGGTCTGGGATAGACTAGAGCGGGCTTATCCTTTCCCTCTGGGGGGTGGGGGGAGGGTAGGAAAATGATGAATATGGTGGTTAAATGATGACAACATTCAATGCTGGTTTTGGTACATTTTTGGAAATTGGTTATTACAAAATTGTTGGAAATGTTTTTGGTTATACGCAACTATTAAGGAAATATTTGGAAAATGAGTCAATGTTTAATTATTTAGGAATAAGTGTATTTATAGGATGATCTGTTTCGACTGTCTTAATAAATAGTGACCTTTTTTGCTACGAAGAACAAGTGTGGATTGTCCTTATTGCGCGATGGGACCCAGGGGGACAGTGGCGCGAGCCGGTGTCTCCCTGGGAGGATTTGCGCAGTGGGAGCAATCCCCTGAGTGATTGGTCAAGGGAGGAATAAGGGGCCAGTCTAACCGGGTGACTTATAAGGAGGGGAGGAGGGCGGGAATGTCGTCATTGGGAGGCGTCGTCGTTTGTGTCCCACCCACCCTTCCCTTTCTTTTAATTGGTTTTCTTTATTTTGTTTTTAAAAAATCGTCACGTTTAGGACAGTTTACAGTTATCCTAATGTTTGAAGTTATTTAGGCGCTGTTGTGGGGGGTCTGGGATAGTCTAGAGCAGGCTTATCCTTTCCCTCTGGGGGAGGTGGGGGGGGTAGGAAAATGATGAATATGGTGGTTAAATGATGACAAAATTCAATGCTGGTTTTGGTACATTTTTGGGGATTGGTTATTACAAAATTGTTGGGGATGTTTTTGGTTATACGCATCTAATAAGGAAATATTTGGAAAATTATCAATGTTTAATTATTTAGGAATAAGTGTATTTATAGGATGATCTTTTTCGACTGTCTTAATAAATAGTGACCTTTTTTGCTACGAAGAACAAGCGTGGATTGTCCTTATTGCGCGACTGGATTTGGTCTTTGACTCCAGTGGCCTGGGAGGTTACTGTTCGCTGGCATGTCTGTGAAGCAAATGGCCAAATCTAAATCCACCTAAACTGCCCTGGAAAAGGGTCAGACATTTATCTGGACGATGCCGCGTCACATGAACTTCGAGAGGACGGTCATGGTGGGAACAACCCGTTCTGTCAATTTGGCACATCAGAAAAATACAAAGGGGGCTCATGGAATCTTTAGCCAATGGAAAAAACGGTATTGATGCGAGACCAATGGAGTTCATTGAAGACACATTAGAAAATGCCCTTCTCGGGCCTCTGCTTGTACTGTAAGAGCCCCCACTTCCCTGGTTCCTCGGGTGGAGGTGCATAGTGCTGTTTATATTTGGAAATATCTGGGTGATCAAAATGATGCAAGAGTTTCATCTTGAGTTTGCTGGCTTTCAGGTAAAGTGGAAGGTCACAAGTCATCTAAAAGAAGCAGTGAGAAAATCTTTTATAAGTCCTTTCATCTTAGCACCCCAGGGTGTACCGATGCTAGCTTTCTATGGAGCAGAAAAAGAGAGACCATCCTCAAGCAAGTGAATAGTTAGATGGAATACCAGCAGCATCACATCTCTAGATGGAGGGCAGCTTCCTCTAAGGCATTACTGTGGATTGGGGCAGAGGAGTATTATTATTTATTAAAACCACATTCTTTTGTCACAAGATGGCGGATACCTAGAGAGCACTTTGAAAGGTTATCAACCTTCGTGAACTCCTGGGGGTCAATAGAAACCACGAGAAATTAAATAAGATCCAGTCAACAAACTACGGGGCATATTATCAAGAGCAAAATCTCAGTTTACACGGAGTCGCGTTCACGCTTTAGCGCGAGTTTCCTTGAGTCAGGTGCCTTTTTAACCATACATCGCTAATGACATGCAAAGTAGGCGTTCCCAACCAAATCCGCATCGATTACGTCAAAAACACAACATCGCCCTATTATCGAGGCGGATCAGGCGATCACAAAAGCCATGCTAACCGCGTTTTGAGCCAAATTTTAACCCCTGAAGAAAACCTGACTTAGCCATTCTGCCAATGGAAGGTGGATTGTCAGGCTGAGTCCACAGGGCGTATCAACAAGGATTTCGCCATTGGTGAGTTTATATCGCGAAATTCAAGCATTTTGCCGCTATTGCTGGATTTCAAATTGGCAATGTGCAAAGCGTTGTTAATACAGTGCTGTCATGGCAATAAAAATCCAGCGGTAGCAAAAAACGCACTAAGCGCGTGTAGCAATAATTATTGCTACGTGTTGATAATATGCACCTCAATTTCTTGGGTTTCATAAAAGATGCGTTCTGCTCCGTTTAAACTGTCAAGCCACATGAGGCCCTCCACCACATGGGCTATCAAAAGGGCCTTTACGAATGAGAAGATATACTTGTGGGAGTTGAAAAAAAACAGAATAACAGGAGCCTCTGGATCTATATAAGGAAGATTTCTGGAATTAATTCTCAAGCAGGTAGCAATAGTGTGTCTGCCGAGCAATGGGCAAAATTCCTTACCAACCTTTATACTCATAGGGAGCCGAAATCAGATCTGGTTAGAAATTACCACTTGGTAAAAGTATCAATTGCAACAAGCATTGAGGGAGAATAAGGTTCAAACATGAAGATTCCTCACAAGCAAACCAAAACTGTCCACTAGGCAAAGGGTTCAGACCCTTATAAAAGGGACCATCAAGTCCCAGCAGCAAATTACAGGCTAATAGTACTTTTGGACATCGAATCAAAATATTATGCAAATGTAATCCTTGATGACATGAAATCTTGGGCAAAAGACAAAAAAAAATTTCACTGGTTCCAGACTGGCTTCAAGAATAACTGCAGCACTCGTTAGAACATCATGACATAAAGCCTACCAATTTACAAAACTTACAAAGCTAACCGGTCAAATACCAAATTGTATGCTTGTTTTACTGATATTTGTTTTAAAAAAGCATTCGGTTCTATTATTGGAGAACTGCTCTGGGCAAAACTTTTGAAATACAGAACCCCTGAGGCCAAGCTTGTCTCTGAGTCTACCGAGATTGCAGTGGTTTTTACTGACTATTACCAGGAGATATATCGCAAGACGAGTCCTGCCCGTTGAAAATTACACATCCAATTGGTGAGGACGTGTGATGAAGTCGCTCTCTGTGCCAGACCAGAAGGAGCTCAATAAGCCCTTAACCCTGGAAGAGATCTAGTTTGTCATTTACACCACCCCACCCCACCCCAGGTAAGATTCCACACCCTAACAACATTCCAGTGGAATTTTTTACAAATTTCTTGGCACTTGTGGCACCACATCACTGACACTTGCTGAGGTAATTGCAAGCTCTTTCTCACTACTGGATGATCACAGACGTGCAACTACATCTACTATCCTTAAACCAAGTAAGCCCACTGAGCTTTGCGCCTTCTAAAGGCCTATCAAGTACCAGGTTAGCCAAGGTCATAAAGGCGCTGGTCGACGAGGACCAGAACGTATTTGTGCCTTGGAGGAGCACTAAGCACTGTCTACATCCACTGCAGGTAGCATTGTCCAGAGTAGATGACCTGCAGGGTCCTTTATCATTGTTGTTAATAGATTACAAAAAAGCATTTGACACTGTACACTCGCCTTTTCTGTTATAAATATTACTTTGGATGAATTTCGGCTTGAGATTCCTAACCACCATAAGAGCCCTGTATGAGGCCCCGAAGGCACAGTTGAGGATCACTAGGTGCTCTCTATGTACTTCCCTATTGAACAGGATAGGCGTCTGGGATGCACCCTCTCGCCACTCACCTTTGCCCTGGTGATGGAGCTTCTGGTGGAGTGGATCTGGAGAGATGAGCAGCTTTTAGGCATACAATGGGCTAATGGTCAGGTGGACAGTGTGGCGCTTTTAGCTGATGACCTGGTTCTATAGCTTCAGGACTCACAGACCTTCCTACTTCCGATCACCGAGTTGTTAGAGAGATATAGTGAAGTGTTTGGCCTAACAGTCACTGGGGAACACATTATACATACAACTGATGGGCATGTAACCCCAGCTGCCCCGAGGTCCAGTAATAGATAGTAGACAGCCCTTTCCTATACCTAGGCATGCATATGGCGCCGGACCAACATGAGGTCTGGGAGTCCAACATTGCTGTAATCCTAAAGGATACCCGTACCGACTTGGAGGTGTGGGCCTCACTACTGCTTAATATAATGGGACCAGTCGTGCTTTATAAAATGATAGTGCTTCCCTGCTTTCTTTATGTCTTACAAAGTTGCCCTTTTGTCCTTACAAGATATCCAATCACTTGCCTCGAGAGTCCTCTGGGCAGATACACTCCCCAAGATATCCCATGCCAAATGCACTCTTTCTATGTATGAGGATGCCATAGATGGTACCAATTGTAGACTGTTTTTTTGGCTACAGGAGCAGCTCCTCCTGGAAGCTAGAGTTGGCTGCCCTAAAAAACAAGGGACTTGAGACCTCTTATATAGGGGAAGCCACTCTGCGTTGGTCCCACAGGTCAGAAGGCTACGACTTCTGTGCTGGTGAGCAGCCGGGACCCACATTATATGGCTTGGCAGGGCAGATTCCCCTTTGGGCTAGCACTGGGCTGGAGCAAGTGTTTTGACTGGTGGGCTTCCATGCGTGGGACCTGTTTGGGATTTCTAGACTGAGAGTTATAGGAATATGACAACATTATGTCCTTCAAACATTTAGTTAAAGAATTTATCGTTACATAATTTCCACTTCTTATGGTACCACCAGATCCGCCATGCACTAGACACATACAAGAAAGACTTGGAGGAGGTACCGGATTATAAGCCACTTGAGGCCATAGTGGTGCTTGCTCAATCAATCAATCAATCAAAGACATTTCTAGAGCGCACTACATACCTGTAGGGTCTCAAGGCGCTGGGGGTAGGGGGGGTGCCGCTACTGCTCGAACAGCCAGGTCTTCAGCTTCTTCCTGAAGGAGAGGTGGTCTTGGGTCAGGCGCAGGTCGGTCGGGAGGGAGTTCCAGGTCTTGGCGGCCAGGTAGGAGAAGGACCTTCCTCCTGTAGTCGCTCTTCGGATGCGGGGGACCGTGGCGAGGGCGTGGTTGGCTGAACGGAGTTGGCGTTTGGGAGCGTAGAAGTTGATTCGGCTGTTGAGGTAGCTCGGGCCTTGGTCGTGTAGGGCTTTGTGTGCGTGGGTGAGGAGGCGGAAGGTGATTCTTTTGTTGACGGGGAGCCAGTGTAGGTCTCTCAGATGTCCGGAGATGTGGCTGGTTCGTGGGATGTCGAGGATGAGTCTGGCTGAGGCGTTCTGGATCCGCTGGAGTCTCTTCTGGAGCTTGGCGGTGGTACCGGCGTAGAGGGCGTTGCCGTAGTCCAGTCGGCTAGTGACGAGGGCCTGGGTGACGGTCTTCCTGGTCTCGGTGGGGATCCACCAGAAGATCTTCCGTAGCATGCGTAGGATGTTGAAGCACGCCGAGGAGACGTTGTTGACTTGTCTGGTCATGGAGAGGGAGGAGTCCAGGATGAAGCCCAGGTTGCGTGCATGGTCTGTCGGTTTGGGTGCGGTGCCCAGGGCGGGAGGCCACCAGGAGTCGTCCCAGGCGGAGGGTGAAGAGCCCAGGATGAGGACCTCCGTCTTGTCTGAGTTCAGTTTCAGGCGGCTGGTCGTCATCCACTCGGCTACCTCTTTCATCCCTTCGTGCAGGTTGGCTCTTGCGGCGGCGGGGTCGTTGGTCAGGGAGAGGATCAGCTGGGTGTCGTCGGCGTAGGAGATTATGCTGAGGTTGTGTTGGCGTGCGATGGCCGCGAGGGGGCTCATGTAGACGTTGAAGAGGGTGGGGCTCAGCGAGGATCCTTGGGGGACGCCGCAGATGACTTCGGTGGCCTCTGACTTGTACGGTGGTAGGCGGACTCTCTGTGTTCTTCCGTCGAGGAAGGAGATGATCCATTCCAGAGCCTTGTCCTGGATTCCGACGTTGCTGAGGCGCTGTACTAGGGTGCGGTGGCAGACAGTGTCGAATGCCGCGGAGAGGTCTAGGAGGATGAGGGCTGCTGTTTCTCCGTTGTCCATCAGGGCTCGGATGTCATCGGTGGCGGCGATGAGGGCGGTCTCGGTGCTGTGGTTGGCTCGGAAGCCAGACTGTGAGGGGTCGAGGGATCCATTCGTCTCGAGGAAGGCGGCCAGCTGCTTGTTGACGGTCTTCTCGATGACTTTGGCTGGAAACGGGAGGAGCGAGATGGGGCGGTAGTTCTTGAGTTCGGTGGGGTCCGCTGTGGGTTTCTTGAGTAGAGCGCTGAGTTCGGCGTGCTTCCAGCTCTCGGGGAAGGTGGCGGTGTCGAAGGATGTGTTGATGATGTCTCGCAGGTGGGGTGCGATGACAGCGTCGGCCTTGTTGAAGACGTGGTGAGGGCAGGGGTCGGTCGGCGATCCGGAGTGGATGGAGTTCATCGTGCGGATGGTGTCTTCGGTGCTGATCGGGGTCCAGGCGTGGAGGGTGGTGGTGGGGGGTGGGTGTTCGGTCGTGGTGTGCGTTGGTTGATTGTTGAAGCTGTTGTGTATGTCCGCGATCTTGTTGTGGAAGTATGAGGCGAGGGAGTTGCAGAGGTCTTGCGATGGGGTGATGTCGTTGTTTCCTGCGCTGGGGTTGGATAGCTCTTTCACGATGTTGAAGAGTTCCTTGCAGTTGTGTGCGTTGTTGTCCAGCCGGTCCTTGAATGCAGTTTTCTTGGCGGCGCGGATCAGCTGGTGGTGCTTCCGGGTGGCAAGCTTGAAGGAGGTCCTGTTGTCCGGTGTAGGTTCCCTTCTCCAGACTTTCTCAAGGGCTCGACAGTTCTTCTTGGAGCTCTTGAGTTCGTCGGTGAACCATGGGGCTTTCTTGCTGCCGGGTCTGCTGGGCGGGATCCTCAGCGGGGCGAGCTCGTCCGCGCAGTTGCTGATCCACTTCGTGAGGTTGTCGGCGGCCTGGCTGGGGTTCGCTGAGCTGGCAGGAGGGTGCTGGCTCAGGGAGGTGGCGAGCTGGTCGGCTGTGATCTTGTTCCAGCTTCTGCGGGCAGCCTGTTGCTGGTGGTGGTGGGTCGTCGTTCTTTTGAAGGTGAAGTGGACGCAGCTGTGGTCCGTCCATTGAAGCTCTGTGGCGTGGCTGAAGTCGATGTCTGTGCAGGAAGAGAAGACTGCGTCGAGTGTGTGTCCGGCGAGGTGGGTGGGGGTGGACACCAGCTGCTTGAGTCCAAGATTGGCGAGGTTGTCGAGCAGGGTGCTGGTGTTGCGGTCGTTGTTGTTCTCCAGGTGGAAGTTGAGGTCCCCCAGGAGGACGTAGTCAGCGGAGGGGAGGGCGTGCGGGCTGACGAAGTCGGCGATGTCCTCGCTGAATTGGGTGCGTGGTCCCGGAGGTCGGTAGATCAGGGTGCCTCTGAGGGTTGTCTTCGGGTCGGTGTGGATCTGGAAATGCAGGTGTTCGGCAGTGGTCAGGGTGTTGTCGGTGCTGGTCGTGAGACGGATGGTGTTCCTGTGGATGATGGCGATGCCTCCTCCCATCTGGTTGGCGGTGCAATCCCTCCGGGTGATCTTGTAGCCCTCTGGGATGGCGATGGCGATGTCGGGAGCTGAAGAGGCGTTCATCCAAGTCTCCGTGAGGAAGGCAACGTCCGGGGCTGTGGCGTCTAGGAGGTTCCAGAGTTCGATGGCGTGTCTGTGGACGGAGCGGGTGTTGAGCAGTATGCACTTGAGGTGGGTGCTGCTGGTGTTCGACTTGGCGGGTGCTGGTGCGAGGCAGGTCCGGATGCAGGTGAACTTGCAGGCGTGGCAGCTGAAGGGTCCGTGGGTGCGTCGTGGTGTGGCTCGGTAGCATCCTGGGGATCAGCCGGTGTTGAGTGCGATGAGGGTGGCGGCGGTGTACGTCAGGCGGGTCGGTCGGGGTACTCGTGGGCCAGGGATTCCTGGCGCTGGGCGCGATCTTTATCTAGGCCAACTAGGCCATAAGGGATAATCTAAGCTTGAAAGGGCTCTCATCCTCAATAACCCTGACCCACTTAGAGGAGTGAGGGCTGCGAGTGATATGTTGTATTATAGAATTTTATATAGCGCTCGTATACCCGACAGTGTCTTGGTGCTGTAGTGCGTGATGGTGGTCAGTGAGACAGGCTAGATATACTATGGCGTCTGGATTAAAAGAGCCACGTTTTCAATGTTTGTCTAAAAAGTAAAACGGTCTGAGAGTTTTTTTAGTTCAAAAGAAAGGGAGTTCCATAATTTAGCAGTTGGAGTTACAAAGCCTCTACCACCCCAACGGGCAAGTCCGAATTTTGGGACCTCAATATTTTTCAAATCTGATGAACGTAGGGGTCTAGGAGGTATGATGCACCAAAAAGCCTATCTCAGGGCAACTGGTCTGGCGTCACCTTAAAGGTGGTGCACAAGGCCTTGAATGCAATCCTTTTCCTCACAGGTAACTAGTGCAGTTGGTTTAGTACCATGGTAGCTGAATGAGATATGGGGAGGCTGAAATGAGACGGGCTGTGGCATTTTGTAGGGTCTGAAGTTTAGATACCATTTTTTGTTGTAGGCCGATATATAGTCCATTACAGTAGTCAAGTTTGGATAAAATTAGTTGACATGATCTGTTTCTGAACATTGGAAGGAATGTAATGTAATATAATCGGTGAGAGTGTTGTGGGCGAGATAAAGGATGATGAATGACACGAGGCCAAAATGGGTGCCCGATCGCTTACTAGCCCCCTCCAATTTATGGATAATTCCATTCAATTATTTTCACCAGATTTACTACAGCCCTTACAGGCTGCACAAAATGGGAAGATCTGAAATTACGGAATGCAAACAATGTGATGATTCAGAAGGGACATTTTGATACATATTCGAGAAACGTCCAGTCATTGTGTATTATTGAAGACAATACATGATACCCCAGCTAATGGGCTAATTTCTGATCCCAGAGACCATTGGCAGGCATTGGGTTTCTAGTGTCCAAGTGGGACAATGCTAGCGACTGGAAATCTGCTGCGTTACCACCCTTGTCGTTACGGTTCCCATGCATGCACTACAGTTGTACAGCAGAGGAAGATTTACAAATCGAGAGGGTGTGTAAGCAAACACCAGAAAGTATGGGGTCCTTGGACTTAGAGAGGAAATAAAGACATATGATATTCTTCTTTTTGAATGCTACATAGTAAGTCTCATTGATGGTAATGCGGTTGCTACTGTTTGTATTTATGGGGCAATACCCTATTGTTGTAATTGGTGCCAATGTTTTACATTAAGATCTGCCTGGTATAACTTGAAAACAATAAACAGATGTGTTAAAAAAAACTGTCACAATGGGGACTAGCAAGCAAAACATTGAATGCGATCATAAACTTGAACTCGTCAATCTGGGTTCAAACCAAATTAGGGCAAAGCTCCAGCATCACAAATCAAATCCATTCAACAAAGGTCTAAAGCAAAGCTGTGTTCTTGCCCCACTACATTTTAACTTCGATGTTGCTGATATCGAGGAGACCCAAATAAAATCAGAGGTTGAGGTTGTGTCTCCTCAAGCTAAATGTCATTGAACAGTCTGCATCCAATTTGCTGACGAGACAGTTCTCCAATATTATTCCAGAACTGGCCTAAAACATACCCCCAAAAAGTTATATATGTACTGCGAGAACAACCAGCAAGAGATTAATTATGAAAAACACAAAATCATGTTTTTAATCCACAAAACAATAAAGGAGCGCCTTGGTATTACTAGGTAAGCCATCTTTCAACTAGTATCACTTTAGAACTGTGAAGAACTCTCCTTCTCTACTGAAATTGCTGACTTGCAATCCTTTAATGGGGTACTTATCAATCACCCTCCTGACTCTAGACATTCCTTCATGCAGGCCTTGAGCACTATGCTGGAATCAGGTACACTTCCCAATGATTTTACTTTACTAATAGACTTCAATTATGGTTTTGAAAACCCCACAGATAAAGACACAGAAGCTTTACTTCATTTGACGTCCAGCTCTGGCTAAAGAACATTAACATCCTGCCAATAACATGGTCTGACCGCCAGGCAATAAAGTTTGACTTAAATCTACGTCCACAATCTCAAACAGGGAAAATCCCATGTAATGCACAAAAAACTCACCCCTGGCACAAGATACTACCGGATTAATTTAATCAAGTTGTGATGCAGTCTCAGCCTTTGTTGACAGACAATTACTCAGCACGGATCTGTGCTGCAGTGAACACGTTGGCCCTAGCCAATTTATCCCGTCCCAAGAGACAAAAAACATCCGTACCATGGTTTAATGAAAATCTCAGAATCCACAAACAAATGTACAGAAGGCAGGAATGTAAGTGATGAAAAGACTGCCTTCAGTCTGAGAAAGCAATTAACAAGCAGTATATGACTGAGTATAAAACACTGCTTGAAAGAGAAAAATTATCCTACTTTACTAAAAGAGTTGATGCTGCAAAAACCTCGGTGAAAGAACGTGATCTAACTGGTAACAAGTTAACCGTCACCCCCAGCAGCTATCCAGCAGTCATTAGCCAATCTTTCTGTAACGATTTAGCCAGCTTCTTTCAAAACAATGTAGAAGAGGTATACAAAAGATTCTCTTTCACTAAAACCTCTACCTTAGAGGAAACAGCTTCATGAATCTGGTTCCTTCGTAAAATTCACGAACCCCACAATTGGGCAGGTTACCCTGCTCATTAAAACTATGAAGCTGTGGTCCCCATTGGATCTGTGTCCTCCATCGGTGGCCAAATTAGCACCTGACACCATTGCCGCCACTTTAATTGGTATTTTCAACCATATGTTTGATTCTGGGTACTTTCCAATGCAATGGAAGATAGTGTCAATACTCCCACTGATAAAGAAGCCTACTTTCATTCTCACTGATCCAAATAGCTACCACCCTAGATATCACCTTCCTTTTCCAAACATGATTGTAATAAAAAGATCACAAATCACAATTGGCATCCTTCATACATAATTCAAATCTTCTGGACCCCACTCAGTATGGATTCAGAAAAGGCAACAGCACTGAGACGGCCTTAATCATAGCTATGGAAGAGATTAGAGAAGCCCTTGATCAAGGGGTGGGTGGGGGGAGCACAGCATATATACTGCTAGATCTATCAGCAGCTTTAGATACTAACAAACATGAGCTACTATTTTGCTGCCTCCAGAAAATCGCAATAGTAGGACCTACTCTTGCCCTCCTTAAATACTTTCTTCTCAGTCAGAAACAATCGGTGGCACTTAATTCACTTAACGGGTGCGCGGAGGGGCGGCATAGGTTGATGGTCGATTTCTGACATCAGAAACTAATACGTTTCGAGCTTTGTGACCTCTCCCCTCAATCCCCGTGCAGCCAGTATCAACCATTGAGGAGTTTTTTGCCTTTTTATTGTAACCACCTCTGGGTTACAATTATCTTTACCCATTTAGCGATTTGCTAATGTGGGTCCTGAAAGGGTTGCAGGTATGGCAGGGTGTTAGTGTACCCTGACCACCCAACTCCTTTTAATCATTTTTGGTCCTGAAGAAAAACCGGTAACTCCCACCTTGGTTTGAAACATGTAGACCTAACACATACCACAGATACATTTGGTCCTAATTAAGCCTTTATTGTATCAACATACACTGTTTTTAACATTGTCCAGTAGTCTTAGAATAAATAATCTTTGAATAAGTCATACCAGGACAATTTTTAACTCACTGACTTTTTTTCTTTTTCTTCACATTCATCACTCACATACCCGCTCCACTGTATCTCAGGTGTCGCAGCACACCTTGATGGCACTCGGCTGTCAAGGTGGCCCCGATGATGAAGCATGTCACCGACCAGGTCGGTGAGTGAGGGGTTCCTTAAAAACAAAGAAGGACTTCTTCTTTCTTTACATTAGTGTCTCATCCCACCGATATTGGTTTTCTAGCCTTGTCTTTGGTGGTACTCCTTATTTTTGTTATATAGTTACTTAATTCACTTCTGCACTTTTTTCTTTTCCTTCTGGGGTTCCCCAAGGTTCTTCGTTAAGCCCTATGTTGTTTAACGTCTGTGTCACAACCTTGGCCTATTTCATCAGATCCTAGAATGAGCATAACATGGGCACCTGATTCCAAGACTGTATGCAGGCAGTCAGCAACTGCAAGGCCAAGAACTGCCTGAAGTTAAACTCTTGGAAAATAGAGGTCATCCTGTTTGGTAACCAAATTTCCCTCTGGTCCCATATGTGGTGGCCTCAGGAACTCGGTACCCTTCCAACCCCGGTAAGGAAGGTTCGCAACCTGGCAGTAATCATTGATGACAAAATTACCTTTGATGCTCGGGTAAATGTGGTTACATTCCCTTATTTTTATATTCTTTGAACCCTACAGAAGATTCTCCCCTACATTACCTTTAGAAAACAGTAGTTACATCTATGGTTCTTTCTAAAATTGACTCCTGTAAAGGCCTCTACAAAAACATGTAACAGCAACATATGAAACAATTGCAAACCCTGCAAAAACAGCTGCTCAACTGCTTCTAGGAATTCTTAAGTTTAAGTCGGCTTCCATTACACTCAAACAGCTGCACTTGCTACCTGATAGAGAATTACTTTTAAGGTCCTCTGCATCACTTTCGAAGCACTATACAGAATTGGACCAGAATACTTGAAAAAATGTAAACAGTATCTACCACCTAGGGTGCTGCGTTCCTTCGCACGCAAATATGCTACGGTCTCAAAATTCAGACTTACCTCCTGGGGTGGAAAAGGTTTTGTAACTTGTGCATCCAAAACCTGGAACTCTTTACCCCCTCCACATCAAATCCATGAATAACTTTTTCCCTTTTAGGAAAGCTCTCACAACATGGCATCCCAGTGAGTATCAGGTATTAAGTGCAGTTGAGCTAGCGCCAAGTCACCTGCGTGTATAAGTGCACTCTACAGATAAATTTAACATAACAGATGGTCAGCACTGTCTCTGAGCGAGACACTAAACGTAAATGCCAACCAGGGTTGTAGCTCCCACTTGCAGGCATGATCAACCGCATGGATACTACTACAACGAACCACTAAAGCTACCACCCCTGTTATTAAACAGAGATGGCTGTGAGGTCGGGCGAAAGTAGCTCCTTGAAAAAAGATAAGCACAGGATCAGATAGTGAGTGGTTTTGTGTAAATATAATCGCCACAAAGGTTGCCAAAATTTCCCAAGGAAATAAAAAACATTTTCTTTTCATGGAATTAATGTCTATACCAAGCTTCACAATTGTTAGATGACATTTGACAGGTAACCAGAGGAATAAGTTTATTATCACTTGACTTAAAAGCAGAGGATTGAATGGATTACAGAATTTATACCCCGAGCAGGTTCTAGGATTTGTGGTGCCCGAACAGAATAGGAACATGCGAGACCTCCCTAATTTACATAATATATAATATCACAGAAAGTGACATCACAGGAAGTGAATCAATTGCCCATTCATTTTCTGGCATTGTTGAAACATCTTTGCAAGAAGCTACTTATCTTGTGTGGATATCTGTAAAATGGCTACAAATAAAAATAATAACCCTAATAAAATAAGTAAAATTATTTTAAAGCTCTATTATGTGGAAATACAATTCATTATTCAAATTGGATGGAAATACTAGACCAACGTCTCTCTAAAACTGATATTTTTTCTTCGATGCACTCATTATTTCCAGATTAGTGCATGCTTACATTTAAATTGTCCCAGAGCTATAAAATGGGTCTTCAGGTGACTCGCCAATCCTCCCGTTACGACAGATAAGTTGGGCAATAAGGCATGTGGTTATCAGCACTCATGGGGAAATCAACACAAAGGGATACATGCTGGTTTGGGTGAGGGACCTGCAAGTGCTGCAGCAAACAACAGAAAGAATAGATTGCAGAAGATAAGAGGATGAGACGGTGGGCATGGATAAAATACGCTGTTGGAATGGGCAATATATTGGCAGGGGAGGAGCACAAGAGGATGTGCCTCACACACATATTGAGCCCTTAAACACAGCAATTACTCTCAAACTCCATTTTTATGAGATGCATACAGCTGAAGTAACTTAAAGATATAAATAAGAGATGGCCAAAAAGGGACAACAACTTGTATCCAGGACAAAACTGGCAAAAGCCGCACTGGGAGGCAGCCATTAAACAGACAAGTAGTAAATTGAAGAAAAAAAACAAGAGGGACTTATCATAGCAAATTCAGTGCAGTTTTCCCCTATAGGGAAATGATATCTAGCAACATGGAATATGTAGGTTGGGGGAGGTAGTGCTTGACTTTATAAATAAAGATATAATCCAAGAGATTGGCAGTTTAAAATGGTAAATCGCATGTCATTAATACCTGAGAAGACACTTGCCAAATTGCGAATCTTTCAGACCCATGTCACTCGACTCATTTAGGCAAGGAAGTAATAATAACCAAATTGGACCTGCCCTCAGGTAAATCGACTGGATCTTGATGAAGAGATAATTGAATGTAGGACCCTTGCAAGACCATTCCATCATCCACAAGTGTATCCATAGTAATACAAACATCATCCCACCAGCTGTAGATGGTCATATGGCTGTTGGTCAACTGTCAATTCTCTGCCTTGCATAACCAAAACTTCCCTTCCCTGGTCTTTGCAGCTCATAAGTCCTGCAGGGTGGCCTACTTTCTGTTGTCACTTTGCAGGACACTTTACACACTCAGAGACAACAGGAAGACTTTCTAGGGATTGTGAGACTACTAGTAAGAGAACACACTTTAGTTTTTTAATTACATAACCACCGTCTCTAAATCAAACCCTATTGAAAGATATACCTAGACTTGCTGGATAACGTGCTTATCAGGTATGAATAATGGGGCATATTGCATTTAGGTTCCAATACATTTACCATCCCCTGGAGTAAGCCTTGCCTAATCAATATTGCCACCTTTGGAGAGACAAGTTTCCAAAATTCATAGCTCTTATTGAAATAAAATGAAACTTCTGCAACAGTAATTGTAAAAACCTGTTTCAACCACAGATGCTGCCAGTTAAACATCACCCCTGACCCAAGGTAAAGGTCTCACAATATAGTTCTGCTTTTTTCCTATTACATAAAACTATTGGGACAGCTTAAAAACAAGCCAAATATAGATAGCGAGTGCAGTATAATAGCGTGTTGAGAAGACCTCTAACAAGATGGGTAATTCATTGGAGTGGACAAACACAACCAATAGATGGACCAATAGAGTGGTATGTTTTGACCACTGTACTAGGAGGCTTTACATATAATCCTGGCATTACCACTTTACCCAAATATCACCAGAAATAAAGAATGTATTACAAATGTGAAAACGAATAACCAGATGATGACATTTCCTTTGGAAGTACATTTTACCTCCAAGGATGTCATCCAAACCCTGATTCTGACATCTAAGTTTCGACTATGCCCTGGGTGAAGCAAGGGTTCCCAGATCTGATTGAAAAACTCCATCCGGTCATTCATCCTATAAATGATTTTTTTCACACAGCTATTTTGGACATATCCAACAACCACAGTACCTTATCTTGGGCCACCATCTTCCTCCAAAACATCAGGATGCATAACTTCACAGTTGCCAATTCTGTCACAACCCACCTTTTCCTGTGTTAGATGGAACCACACTCTCCAACCTGTTATAAGGTAGAGCCCGCCTAATAGAGGGGACTAGAGTGATGTGGTCTGGTTCCATAAGCGCAGTCCACACCTCATTCCAAATGTCCTCCAGCCTAGGGCAGTGCCCCAATATGTGGACCATTTTGCAGCCAGCTCCTCCACATCTCTGGCAGGGAGTGTGCAGCAACAGGACCGTCTTGCGTAGTTTAGTAGGGGACCAATTATAGAGGAGTTTGAACTATGAAAATCTGCCATGAGATGACATCAGTGCAGACCAAGCCTCTGAGGAATATTCTTGCCTCACCATGTGCTACCAGTGCCGTTTAGAGTCTGCTAGAGTCAGCTGACCTGAGAGTACAGATAGTCTATGAGGAGTCCATAGATACCCTGAAATATCCTTACCTGGAAAATAAAGTGACAGTGAATTGCCGTCTGTGGCAGAAGACTTAATGTATGTAGCAGCACCCCTGTTCAAATACACTTTTACCTCTGCTTCAGACTACTACTTTTTTTTTTTTACTGATTTTGTCTACTTACATCCACCTCTCCCCTCTATACTTTACTTTTCACATCACCTCTTGCCGAGCCTATTATCTTTTCTTGCTGGTTCGGCTCCTCTTACATCCACCTCACCCTACATGCTCATCTCTTAACATCTAATTTCTCCCCAAGTCTCTCACATTCTCCATGGTTCGGCCACTCTTACATTCATCTTCCACCCATGCTCTACTGTTTACCTCTCATCATTCCACCCAACCTCTCACCTTCTCTTGCTGCTACTACCTTTCTTACATCCACATCTCCATTCCCTGCCCTACTCTTCACCCCTCTTTCTCACTGACTCTGCTCCTCCTACACTACCTCTCCCCTTCAAGCTGTAATCTCATCTTTTACCCAACCTCTAATTGTATCTTTGGATTCTGTTCCTCTTATCTACATCGCTCACCTTTCCCTGAGCTTTGTTGCATTCTCTTTCTGATTCTGGCCCTCTTATATCTACCTCTCTCCTACCCTCACTCCACTTCACCACATCTCTCCCCTCCCTCTTACTTTTCTCACTGATTCTGCATTCACCTCTCCCCATTACTTCTCTTCTCTGTTAAGGTCTCCATTTGCTCTTCATCTTTTACATTTATATCTCCCATCCACATACTGCCCAACACCTCTCATCTCTCTCTCTCCAGCCACATAACTTTTATTGCGGCTCTGTCCCTTTGCATGCACCTCTCCCCTTTAAACCTCATCAGCCTCTTACCTTGTCTCAATGTTTCTACCTTTCTTACGTCCACCTCTCCTTCCATGCTCTGCACTTCACTAAATCTCTCCTACTGTCTCACATTTCTATATGACCCTGCCTCTATTAAATCCACCTTTCATCTCCTTGCTATACACTTCTTCTCTGATCTCTCGCTAGCCTCTAACCTTCTCTCACTGGTTCTACTTGTTTTACATCTACCTCTCTCCTGCTTCTCTCCCCCAGCCTCTCTCCTGCTCTTCAAGGTCCTGGCCACTTATATCCACTCCTCACCATTCCCTCAACTCGCTACTTAAGTTCTACTGATAGTTTACTTCTCCTATTCAAGCACTGTCTTCACCTTTCATCTTTCCCTCCAGCCTCAACTTTTTTCACTAGCTCTTCCCCCTTTATATCCGACTTTCCCACCCTGCTCTACTCTTCATGTTTCATCTCTCTTTTACCTCCTACCCTCTTTTCACTGGTTCTTGCTCCAACATCCACACCTCCCCTACATGCTCTTCTCTTCAACTTTCAGCTCTCCCTCACCTCTCCCCTCCGTTCACTGGTTCTGCCCCTCTAATATCAACCTCTCCCCTACATGTGCAGCTATTCACCACAGTCCCCCAGCCTCAAATGCCCTGCAGCCTTGGCAGAACTGCCGTCCATTAACATTTCAGGAGGTCTCCCATTCAGCCCAGGGTAAAAGAACATCTGTGAGATATGAGAGATTAAGGCATCCTTGATAACATTCTGTTTAGGCATTATTTTTGTCATGTGCTTATCTAGGTTCCTGATCGATACTGTGACCTTATGCCCCTATTCGGCTATAAATCCATTTATTCCCTATATTGGCATAACCGTTCAAGTGCGATTTTCTGTAAAGTCATCTCTGGCCTCACACGAGCAGAGCCACAGAGCCACATTCCAGCATGACTCTCTGCTACTTCCTTTGCGACCAATTAGTGCAATGACAGAGCAGCAGTCACTATCTGATATTCCTAGATAACACTCCGAGTTCTTCAACAAGATAAAAACTTAGCAAACCTGGAAATCCCCACTTGCTATGTTTTGATTAGTAATGGAACTCTAATGAGCAACTGATAACTATCACTTCCTAGTGACATCTTTAATTGACGTCTTATGTCCAGCAAACTTGCGTCAAACCCGGCACCTGTCAGGTATAAATATTACCAACGTTGCCTTAAGCAATGAGCGAACATGTTGCTGATGCCAGCTGCCTGCATGACCCCGTGTTGGTAAAAACTAGCACTCTGTCGCTGCAGCCTGCTATCCTGTGGTGGTGAAGCTACTGATTACCATTATCGCCGCTACAGCGCGACCTATGGTGCAGTACGCTTGAGGAGCCGTGCAGCCGTCCTCTGCGAAGACATCCAGCCCAGCTGCCCGCGGACGCTGTCACCCCTCCTTCCTCGACGCGCTGAGAGAAGCCGCTGCCTTTCTCGTGCAGAGAAATCCAGTCCCGGCGCTTCCAGTTTACCCTCGCGGGTGACTGGGATATCGAGAGAGACCCCTGAAGGAGATACCAATCCTCCATCATTCTATTCAGAGGTATGGTGTTGACTAAACCCTTAGACGAGAATTCTTGAAACAAACCTTGGCAAAACCAACTTAACTTAAGCTACTTACTTACTCCCCCTTCTCACGTGTTAGGCCTAGGTCAGGCACACTGGGGTAGGCTTAGTTAGAAGCACCAGTTGAGTATGTTAGCCTAATGTATATATGACTGTATATATGTTTTATTACTTTTAAACCATTGTATGGCTAAGAAACCATATCAATGCTTTTACAGTTCTATTTCGCTATTCTTATCTTACTGTACGTACTTTTCATAATAACAGTTATTGCAATTGTGGCAATACATTTCTCTTGTATGAGAAGAAAGACTGTTCAATAAATGTTAACCCTTTATTGATAAACGCCCGTCTCTCTATTCTCTACATACTGTGAAAGTAAACTGCACTAGACTGACTGAGTGAAATCTATGTCTATTGTTTCACACGACCCTAGAGATCGACTCTTGATCTGAGGAGCAAAGTTGTCATGTTGCACGGTTGTTGGAAAGCTGAATCCCTTCTTGTCTGTGCCAAGGAAGCTGATCACTTCCTATGCAGAGAAGAAAGTTTCCAGTGACCTCTGAGCTAGTTGGTAACACAACCCAATTAAGTTTAGCATAGTCAGTGGAGGCCTGGAATATAAGCAGTTCCACGTCGATACTACTGTTTATGTTATTCCAATGCGCAGGGCCTAGTGGGAAACTAGGAACTACACTACATGGCGCCCTAACGTTTGGTAAGGCGATAAACTAACGTAAGACTTGTAGAGTAACTCAGTCGTGCATATTTCACACCCCTTTCGCCCTTAAATACTCCAATAGACGTCTGGAGTGGGTGAAAGGTTAAAATCCGCCCGACCTTAGTAGGAAGAGATTCCTATGTAAAGCTCTGGTTTATTCAACGTTGAAGGATACAGTGTTCCAAAATATTGTGCATCTAATCTTTGTCTCCTTGGAGACCCACTCTGCAAAACCTGCATTTTTAAAATGACAGACAGTGAAGAAGAAAGGGAAGCAGCTAGGCTGGCTTCCATGCTAATAGAGGAAGACTCGAGTCTCCTACAGGCAGACCCGGATGCTATTATCATCCCGGTCCAGTTAAGAAGATCTATAACTTTAAAACTTATAGAAAACGGACTGCCACCTCAAGGTGGTACAGTAATTTTCGTGATAGAGGCTCACGAGTATCGGCAGACAGAGGTATTCTATTCATGGATAAACTTTCCAGCGGTAAACGCTATAACACAAGAGTTTCACTATTACAAAATAGAGGAACCTCCGGGAGAGTACGCTCCTTTCGAGGAGATTGAAATCCCACTTAAATTTCAAGAGCACCTGCTCTGGTTTAATGGCACCCTAAAACACAATGATCACATAACCAGGCTCGGTCCACTAGGTAGACCAGGAGCCACGTGGCCGGTTCTAGCCAGCTACACACCACATCCTGACATTGCAAAAATGTCTAAAGAAGAGCTGTTAGCACAGCTAAACACATTAATAAAAATACATAGGCAATTAGTCCAATATGTAATACGGACTGCAACAGTCCAGCCAGCTGTTAATTCACACCAGCTGACCCCTCATCAGGGGAACACAAATAAAATTACACCACAGAACATACAGTCATGTCTTGGTAAAACACCCGTAAAACGGGAACAAATTCCTTTCTGGTTAGCCCAGAAAATCACTCAAATAGAGGCAGTATTTCCTGATACTACCCCTATTGAGAAACACAGAATCTTGACCATCTGCCTTCCTATGGGAATCGCACCACACGTGGAGGACTGCGACACTTGGGGTACAGTCTTTGCTTCCATTTACACAAAAACACACGGTGTTCCGTCTATGGCGGTAATACCAGACGTGCTAAAACAGATTCAAAATGAATTCGGTCCAGAACCAGCTTTAAATCTAGGTATGAAATTACTGAAAGACTTCAAGCAGGTCACGGCTATATTATTAGCCAACGTAAAAGGAGAAGCAGCATCTGTGGCGATTCGCCAGAAGTTGAGGGAAACAGATATAAAAGATCCTGTTGAGCTTGCAAAAATCATAGAAAAATGCTATGAAGAATTAGGTAGAGACAGCTTGGGTGGAAAACCAGTTAAGCCCCAACTGCTCGAAAATCCTGAAAAATTATTTATTAAAAATAATTTAAACACTCCTAAAAAGAGCTGGGATGGAAATAAACAATCCACTCCCAAGGAAAAAGTTTTCCAGTCCAGAGGAAGGTCTCCTCGACGGAGGGAGAGAACTCCGACTCGAGAACGCCAGTCTCCCCAACGGGAGCCCTCTGAGAAAGGATATAACCTTAGAAATAGGGATAATATAAAAAAACCTGATAGATATCAAAGTATTGATACACGTCCCTCTCGATCTCTTCCACAGAATTCGGAAAGAAGAGGACGGTCAGACCCAGGAGAGCACACCAAGTCCAAAGACAAGGAATCTGCTCAAAATAAGAAATCTCAATTTCAGAAAAAGAAGGTAGCCAGTATTAGAGTAATCAACCATGCCGAGAATACTGAGGACACAGTTGAAAAACGGGGAGTGGGCATTGACAATGTTGGACAGTGCAGCAGAGATCAGTATAGCGCGCAAGATCTTGATGAGTCATCTGGAGACAGTGGACACGAATGAATACATTCAGGTTGAAACTGCCGACGCCAGACTTAGCGAGCCCCATAAAATATACGAAATAACATTGCGTATAGAGGGTGATAAGACTAGGAAAATTAAGGGTCTATTTTGGGATAAGCTCTCAAAAGGCTATGATATTCTGTTAGCTGAAAAAGATTGGCCCCCGGAGTTTGTCAGGGAGTGCCCTCGTGGCGAAGAAGTGATTATGCCTGCCTTCTCGAATCACATACCGATTCACAAAAAATACACATATGCAAGGAAATGGGCTGTAGCCCAGGCACCTGCATTGTATAAAAATCATGTAGGATGGGATGAGGATTCTACGCCTCACAAAATCCAACTAAAAAGTGAACCAACTGCCCAACGGCAGTATCCCATAAAGCAAGAAGCTAAAAAACAGGTCAGGGAGATCTTAGATCAACTTGAGTACCAGGGGGTGATTGAAACATGCACCTCTCAAATGAACAATCCTTTGTTTCCTGTCTCCAAGCCAGACAATTCATATCGTCTAGTTTTGGACTACAGACATCTTAATACATGTTGCAAAACCTTTGCAGTACAAAACTCGCATAGTGCAGCCCTAATGAATAACATAGTTAGGAAAAAATATAAAACGACATTAGACATTTCTAATGGTTTCTTTTGTCAAAACATTGCACCAGAAAGCAGATATCTGACCGCTTTCTCCGCATTTGGGTCACAGAAAAAATTCTGTTGACTCCCACAGGGGTTCAAGAACAGCCCAGGACTATTCTCAGCTAGGGTAACAGAATTACTACAAATCTATGATGATGAAGCATTATCTTACGTAGATGATATTTATCTCACAGACGACGACTTGGATACTCACTTGAAAAGAGTGAACACCATTATACTTGGGTTCGCAGCAGAGGGTTACAAATTCAACTTTAAAAAGTCCCGAATTGCCCATCTGACAGTACTGTTTTTAGGGTACGAATTATCAAGTGAAGGGAAAAGCCTAGCGGACAACTTCTTAGAGAAGTGCGCTGTACTCCAAGCTCCAAAAACGCTGAAGAATTTACAATCAATACTAGGTTTTCTGAATTTCGGAAGAACTTACATCCTAAATTACGCAGAGAGGGTTAAACCTCTCTACGAACTAATAAAACCTGATTTAAAACAAATCAATTGGACTCAAAAACACACAGAAATTTTGAGATCACTGCAAACAGACATGTTAGCAAAAACAAAATTAGATACACGTGACAACACGATCGATCTTGTAATCCGAGTCATCCCAGGAAGATGCGGATTCACGTACCTGACCTCTAATGAGGGAGAAAAGGTACCAATTTCAATTAAATCTCACTTGTACACACAAGCAGAAAAAACATTCAGTCACACAGAAAGAACTGTGAACGCAGTGCAAATCGCATTAGCAAATGAACGAGAACTAGCACACGGCAAACGGATTAATATCCTTACAGCGGAATCCGCCTTCGAGGCGCTATTCAGCCCAGTAAACCTGCCTACAGTGTCACTGGATCCGAAATGGATACAGTGCATAGATTCTCTAGGAGCGGAAGATGTGAAATACTATTTCGCCCCGCAATACGAAGAACTGAATGATTTAGAATATGAAGAAGAATATCCTCTGCCAATCGAAATTTTGCCTCTCCCACAATACGCCTGTATAATCTATACAGATAGCTTTGTACAGCATTTTAATGTAGAGAGTAAATCCTACAATGCAGCATGTGCGATCATTAAAGGTCGTTGGCTGTGCGGTAAATTCAGACCGAAAGTAACAAAAACTGAATCTGTAAGAAACTGTTCGGTTCAGAGAACTGAAATCAGATCTTTAAAGATGGCGCTCGAAAATGCAGAACGCGAATTCCCCACACTTATCGTGTGCGATTCTCATTTTTGCGTCAACTCTTACAACAATAAACTGCAGAGTTGGATCGAAAACGACTACAAAGATGACACAGGTGCCACAATAAAGCATAAGTTGCTTTGGGAACAGGTAGCTCTTTTACACAAAGAACTACAAATAACTCACGTGATTCACGCACAGAGTCTTCAACGTGATGGCGTTCACGTTGCAGGGAATTCATTGGCTAAAACAGCCACCGCGGAAGCAACTAAACCGGCTTCCGTAGCCACAGAAAAGCGTACAGATAAGTATATAGACGGGGAAACCATGCTAGCAGTAAAAACGACCGTAAAAGGCGACTGTGCAGCACTACCCGTAAACTATCCACTCAATTATGCATACATAATCGATGCAAACTCCGTTCCTTTTGCTCGAATCCCTGGAGTGGGGGATAGAGTAATTCCAAACAGGAGCAGGAGGGGCTTCCTCCTACTGGAAGCACACATGGGGTTGGGTCTGAAACACCAAACAATCAAAGCCTCTCTGAAAGAATTGCAATCAGAGTACTGGTGGCCAGGAATGAGTATAGATATTCAATGTTTTGCTCAAAATTGTGAAGACTGCAACAGAGATCGCAGTAATGAACAGGCCAGTGTAGTTTCAGGATCCCTACTAGACAGCATAAGGCGGTCTATCTGCGCAATCAAAGAAGAGAAGCGCGTCCCAGTGTACAACGTTTAAGACGAAATGCACTTAAAAAATGAGGCCCCAGCGCTCGGCTGACGCTAGAACGGTTATAAAAGATTTGCGAGTCTTTATCGGCACATACGCAATTACCGAGTTCCATTCTGACCAGGGTCCTGCTTTCAGCTCTCGAGCCTATAAGAAGGCCATGGCCAGCATGGGAATTGGGTTGCGGTATTCTTGTCCGTCGCACAAGTGTGATAGAAAGAAAAAACCGGGACATAAAGCAATCTATAACAGCGAAGGTATTAGGTTCAGGCGCTGGGTGGGTCAAACATTTAATAAGTGTCCAGACTAGTCTTAACAACATGCCAAGAAATTCTCTAAAAGGTTTCAGCCCATACGAACTATTGTTCGGAATAAGAATGAACGTTCAGGACCTCGATAGTCAGATGTCAGTGGTACAAGCAGAAACAAAGCAGTTTGAAGTAAAAGACCGTTTGGCTGTTTTACAGGAACTGAATGAAACAAGAAAATCATTAAGCAACATAAAGTTAAAGCAACAGCCAAATACCACTGACGAGGCACCACCCGCAACAGCCCCAGCAAGGCCTGTCTGGATTCCAAAGATTGGGGATCTAGTCAGAGAAAAGATCGCGGTTAAGAAGGAATTTGGGCCTTCTTACAGAAAAGCAGTACCTGTCTTAGCAGTCACCGGAACAAGATCAGTTGTGCTACCGCCCCTTGCTGGTAAAAAGGAGAACAGAGTCGTGTCTATCGACCTGGTAAAACCACAAGCATGTGGCCTATAATCAACAGTAGGCCCAGTGGACTCCCAAGAAACAACAGAATACCCAAACTTGCAACAATCCAAGAGGTTCAAACTGAAAGACTAATCACATTCGATCAGCCTGCAGTGCACAATGAAGGACTATGCAATAATGCCATGGAACTCGTGCCTCTTGAAAGACAGATTGAAACAGTTCGTCAAGAAACAACACCAGTCTACAATGATGTGGCATCAGAAAGTGCTACCGAGAGACAGATTGAAAAAACAATCCCATCAATTGACAGAACTGCCTCTGGTTATTTCATCAACTTCGACAACTTCTCTGAAGATTTAAATGACCCCGAAGTGATGCCAGAAACAAAAAAGTCTTTTAAAGAAAAAGCAACGGAACTCTTTCATCAATTGAAGGAAATCTACCTCATTTCCCCTTGGCTAGAGTTCTGGTTCGGTCTAGGTGTATTTTTCCTCCTGCTTTGGCTCATCATGGTACTGTGTTTGGGAAAATTCATTGAAGGAAAATATATTACAATGGACACAGCAAGTCAGAACATCAACCTAGTCCTGAAACCACACAGATCATCCCACGTGAAGAAAAGAGAACTGTCAACAGTAAATGTCACAGCAATTCCAATATCTGGTGGGGTAGTATGGGAGAAAACAGACTATGAGATCTATGGTCCGGTCGAAATCCTGAAGTATCCTCATCAACTAAAGGTTTCCTTAAGTGACTTTGTGACACCAAGTACATTCTCTGATGATTGGGACTTTAACAGTATTAATGACATGATGTCTGATTTAGTAATGTCAGCTAGATTCACAGATCATGATTATTTACAAGGTTCATCTAGTTATGAGCAGTTATTCTGTTACACCCACTATGGGGATCATTACTTGCATAAATCTGCACAGCCTAGAAATGTTTTTATGTATAATCAATGGGAACATTGTTCTACACCACCTAAAAGCAGTTCTAAAGCATTTTTTGAGAAATTCAAATATTTTTCAGGGTTTAACACCAGTGATGCAGAAACGTTTTATTATAAACTGTTAGATAAAACAGGCATGAAAACAATGCTGACAAATTCTAAATTGATATATTCAGAAGCATTTTATGACAAAATGATGACATTTGGTTTTGATTATTGGAAAAATAATATTGAAACGAAATCAATTTGGGGTACAAAAGATTGGCAGGTGCAAGGCATAGAAGCACTATTTAGAACCTGCATGATACCAGAACAAATGTTATTTTTAAATGACACTGTACACCAAACATCTTGTCTTGGCCTAGCCAAGAACAAAGAAATGAAAACACCGTCTATACCAAAGCCAATACCTGAAAATGCAACAGCTGATAATGAGTTAGACGTGTCACACATTTTACATTTCAACAGAACAAATCCTGATTGGAAAAAGTGGTTAATCTGGCCTACAGACACAAATAGCTGTCAAGATAGATTCCTGAATAAAACACAGGGTTTAAAAATGACCAGATTAGACTCAAGATACTCCCAGAGACAACATCCAGGGATTATAACCACATACAGTGTAGGGAAACTCTGCCTTGAATGGCTAACTACATCCACACTGGCTGAAATTAAGCAACACTTGTCTTTATTAAAAGATGGTGCTGATTTGCGCGATTTCATTCTTGGACCACGCAAACAGCGTCAAAAGCGTTTCATAGCGACCAGCATCTATGCTGCTTACAACGAGGCTTGGAAAGTAAAGCAAATTGAAACTGCTGAAAAAATACGAGAAATTGATCGTATTAATTTGGAAAAATCACTTTCTGTGGTAGACAATGGGTTAATGACTCTGTCTTCCAGAATATATTCTTTGGACAATATTGTATCCTCTGCCTTTGATGTGATAGACAGAGATTTGCTAATGTTACAACATGGCCAGTCTCAATTACGCTCTATTATAGAACTAGGCTGGACGCTGCAAAATCTTCGTTCAGGCTATGTGCCTTGGCGTCTGATAAACACAACGTCATTATTTTCCATTTTTAACCTTACTGATAAACAGATCAGTTTGGCACAGAAAGGAGCAGACTATACAATCTTGAGCATCGAGAAACTCGAGAGATTACCATTGACAATGTCAGAGAGTCCTGTCATTGAATGGATAATACACGGAATTATCACTATTCCGATAACAACTTTCCGCTTTAAAAAATGCCTTGAATACATACCTGCTGGCCAGTATGAACAATTGGGTAAGGGATATGTTAAATCCGAATGGAAATTACCATACACTCATTCTTGCTATAGTGACAGCGACAAAAATGTATTTCTTAGTGGTGACAACTGTAAACACTCACTAAGCGGTATACTTTTGTGTCAGGGTATTAATTTACACGGAGCATGTGATGGCAATTCAAACAACCTTTCATGCCACCAGCTAGTCACACCTGCAACTCGCGAACGGGAGTTACATTCTAAGAACGGATCACAGGTGCTGTGGCCTCGCGCCCGGACTAAGTTATCTAGTAGAAGTAACGTCCATGGTCAAATGTTGTATGCAAGCATTGTTCCCGAGCGGGCCTCCAGACACAGTGACTCCCCTCTGGCCTCGTCTGAATCTCTATTCTATACGAATTGATACATTAAGCAAAATGAAATCTGTGCTTTTACAGACAACAGTGCCTATAACGTCATCTAAAGAGACGTATGATCTTCTAGTCGCAAGGACGGCTACTGAGGTCCATGACCTTTTATCAACAAATTGCCCCGTGCATTTCATACAAATGCTCGACCAACTCTTTAACATGTCTAGTGCTACAAGCATCCCAGGCATATTTAAGACAGTCTTTACGGGACTGCTAACACCCTTCCAGGCAATTTTGGGAATCTTTCCTAATTTTGTGCACTCCATCTTTGGTGGTATTCCACTATTTTTTGGACTCATCGCAGGGATTCTATTTTTGACCCTTCTGCTACGTTATGGCAAACCTCGGCTCAGACATAGCTCCCATGGGAATGGAAGAAACAATCCTAGCAATGCGCTACAGGGACAGGATAACTAACGTCCTCGGATTGGCCAGGCTGAGAGATCTAAACATGACCTGGTTCCTTTCATTCAGACCGATATGGCAAAATTGCATTTTACCTGTGCTACGGTGTATGCTTTGCGGCGAGGAATGCGTGTTGGACATCTGTCTTTCACTTCCATCAGCAGTACCAATGGACGTCGATACTTTGCTAAGTCCAATAACGGCTCACGCATTGTGTTGTCCCCAGCGGCTACCAATCCTGATGACGGCATTCGTGGAGACTCCTGTACTACAGCCAAGTGGTAACAGTGGAGCGAGTGACAAAAGCAACATCATCCAGGTACAACGTTCTGTGAGCATTGCTGATCCTGCATTCGATGACAGCAATCATTCTCACACCTGCCAAGTTTCAGCGCTATCTAATTTGGTTGAACTATCACCTGATTTTGTAGACCAATTCTTTGAGAGCCTGTCTGATACGATGTTCTCACCCACAGAGAAACAATAACTTTTGAGAAGCTTTCCGACACACAGCGTTCCCATGAACTCTGAATTCGGCCTTCAGTTTTGATCAACAAAAACTGCCAGGAGCTTTGGTAAACTGATTTTTTTTTTTTGAATTTGGACAATTTTTTAAAAAAAAGTATTGACCCTCTCTTTTTGGCACGAACAATTCTTTGCTTAACGTAAAAACTATTCTTAGAGAACAGAAGCTTCACACTTCTATTTCTAAAAACACATCTAGAGACATAACAACATAACACCAGCCTCTAGCACACATATTATTACAATGCATTTTTATGTGATGATTTATCTCGCATTTCTTCTGTCAGAGATACTTCATGTGTAATTCTTTATGCATAATAGTTCATTGATTTCATATGCAATAATTTTTGAATGATTACTATGCTTTAAAACTACGTACAGTACCTAAATTCCATGTATTACAAGTACGCCTATTTCAAATGCATTTATGTATTTTGGGGTGGGCTATGTTACACCATGTTACACATGCATCTAATTGCTTAGTTTTAGTAATTTTGATGGACATGAATTCGTGGAGTGGGTGTCATGTGCTTATCTAGGTTCCTGATCGATACTGTGACCTTATGCCCCTATTCGGCTATAAATCCATTTATTCCCTATATTGGCATAACCGTTCAAGTGCGATTTTCTGTAAAGTCATCTCTGGCCTCACACGAGCAGAGCCACAGAGCCACATTCCAGCATGACTCTCTGCTACTTCCTTTGCGACCAATTAGTGCAATGACAGAGCAGCAGTCACTATCTGATATTCCTAGATAACACTCCGAGTTCTTCAACAAGATAAAAACTTAGCAAACCTGGAAATCCCCACTTGCTATGTTTTGATTAGTAATGGAACTCTAATGAGCAACTGATAACTATCACTTCCTAGTGACATCTTTAATTGACGTCTTATGTCCAGCAAACTTGCGTCAAACCCGGCACCTGTCAGGTATAAATATTACCAACGTTGCCTTAAGCAATGAGCGAACATGTTGCTGATGCCAGCTGCCTGCATGACCCCGTGTTGGTAAAAACTAGCACTCTGTCGCTGCAGCCTGCTATCCTGTGGTGGTGAAGCTACTGATTACCATTATCGCCGCTACAGCGCGACCTATGGTGCAGTACGCTTGAGGAGCCGTGCAGCCGTCCTCTGCGAAGACATCAAGCCCAGCTGCCCGCGGACGCTGTCACCCCTCCTTCCTCGACGCGCTGAGAGAAGCCGCTGCCTTTCTCGTGCAGAGAAATCCAGTCCCGGCGCTTCCAGTTTACCCTCGCGGGTGACTGGGATATCGAGAGAGACCCCTGAAGGAGATACCAATCCTCCATCATTCTATTCAGAGGTATGGTGTTGACTAAACCCTTAGACGAGAATTCTTGAAACAAACCTTGGCAAAACCAACTTAACTTAAGCTACTTACTTACTCCCCCTTCTCACGTGTTAGGCCTAGGTCAGGCACACTGGGGTAGGCTTAGTTAGAAGCACCAGTTGAGTATGTTAGCCTAATGTATATATGACTGTATATATGTTTTATTACTTTTAAACCATTGTATGGCTAAGAAACCATATCAATGCTTTTACAGTTCTATTTCGCTATTCTTATCTTACTGTACGTACTTTTCATAATAACAGTTATTGCAATTGTGGCAATACATTTCTCTTGTATGAGAAGAAAGACTGTTCAATAAATGTTAACCCTTTATTGATAAACGCCCGTCTCTCTATTCTCTACATACTGTGAAAGTAAACTGCACTAGACTGACTGAGTGAAATCTATGTCTATTGTTTCACACGACCCTAGAGATCGACTCTTGATCTGAGGAGCAAAGTTGTCATGTTGCACGGTTGTTGGAAAGCTGAATCCCTTCTTGTCTGTGCCAAGGAAGCTGATCACTTCCTATGCAGAGAAGAAAGTTTCCAGTGACCTCTGAGCTAGTTGGTAACACAACCCAATTAAGTTTAGCATAGTCAGTGGAGGCCTGGAATATAAGCAGTTCCACGTCGATACTACTGTTTATGTTATTCCAATGCGCAGGGCCTAGTGGGAAACTAGGAACTACACTACATTTTGTGTTACACCACTGCTTGCATATTCATTTACATCAATCTCTTTATTTCCACTCTCGCCAAGCCTCTTACATTTCTGTGTGGATACTGTCTTTTGTTATATTCCTTTCTGTTGCATAATATTCTTTTTACTTCATCCCTCTACTAGACTCTTCTCTCACCAATTCTGCCCTTACACACACATCTATGCTTTCCCCATCTCCCTTTCCTCCTGCATTTTGCTCTTTTTTGCTGTACTACTCCTTATGTTCACCTTTCCTCTCTCTCCAGTACTCTTCACCTATCATCTTCCCCACCTCCGTTTATTTGTCTTACCCCTTTATATTCACCCCTCCCTCAATACTTTTACTAAAAGTAAAAGGGAACACCAGACTTCATTAGGTATCCCCGGGAACACAGGAAGCAGGGATATTATATGTGAACATGCATGATGCTGAGACTTAGTGCAATCTTTTTGAATGTGAGAACGAGGAATGGCTTGATGGGTTAAAGGTGATGGATGTGTCCTTGAGGGTCTGTTGTTCTTCTTTTGAGTGGATGGATGTGGGCCCTGTCCCTCATCTTCCCACCCCTTCAACTTCATCTCTACTTGCTCTGTTACTGCCCCAATCATGTATTAGTTCTTTGTGTCATGTAAATTTCAGAAATGTAAGACACTGCTCGCTTATGCTCAGCTACAGCGAATGCTTATGTTTAGCTCTGTGTAACTTTTGACTGCACTTGCTCATATGAAAAAACAATAAAAGGGAATTGTAAAAAAATGGCCTCTCCCTCCATTCTGTGCTCTTCTCCATTTAACTTCATATCGGGTAAGCAGTGCTGTTGGACTTGACCCTTTTTGCAGGGTTATACCCTAACTTTTTGCTTTTTTCTCCTATTTTTTCCTGACCCGTTGTTATTGGTTTTAGGACTCTGGACACTTTACCACTGCTGATCAGTGCTAACGTGCATATGCTCCCTGTGTAAATTGTTGTTACAATTGGTTCTCCCTGCTTGGTATACTTGATTTAATGGTAAGTCCCTAGTAAAGTGCACTGAAGTGTTCCAGGGCCTGTAAATCAAATGCTACTAGAGGGCCTGCAGCACTAATTGTGCAACCCAGATGAGTAGCCCTGAAAAGGTATCTCAGACCTGCCACTGCAGTGTCTGTGCGCAGTTGGTAACTGCCATTTCAACTTGAGAAGTGCACCCACTTGCCAGGCCCTAACCTTCCCTGTTCTTACACGTAAGGTACCCCTATTGTAGGGCCCAGGCTACCCCCCGGGGCAGGATGCAGTGGATGTGAAAGTTAGGACATGCACTGGTGTGTGTGACATGTCCTGATAGTGAAATACTGCCACTTTCGTTATTCACTTTCTTTTGAAAGGCTATTTTGCCCCATAGGATAGAATGGGAAATGCTTTGTAACGCTTGCAAGTATAACTTCCCATTGGGACAAGAGGGGAGAAATAAAGTTTAGGCTCTCTGAACTCAGAATTTAATAACACATCTTTTAGTAAAGGTAGTTTTTAAATTGTTTGTTTGACAAAGCCACTTTTAGCAAGTAGGCATGTTCTTGTTTAACCATTCTTTGTGCCTCTGCCTGTTTGTGAATTAACTATCTGGTTTAGGAGTGATAGAGGCTGGGGATGTGCATTCACTGTAGACAGCCAATAGGGGGTTGTGGTGTGCCTGGCCCTTCCTGGATGACTTACGGCTGAGCTGAATGGGACTTGGCTGCATTTAGAGTAGTGGGAGGAGATTCCCTTGCACAATGCTGTCTCCACCCCCTGTGGTCATACTGCACCAATGAGGACAGAACGTTTTTGGACTGTGCTCAGAGACCCTTGCACAGAGAAAACAAAGACATTTTGGGGTATAAGTATGAGACCTAAAACCCCAGAACTTTAGACTACTTCTGGAATCAAGAGGAACCTTTGCCAAGGAGAAGAGCTGGAGAAACTGGAGGAGGAGTACTGCCGCTTTGCTGTGTGCTGTCGGGTTGGCCTGCAGTAGCTGTTTCTGCCAAGGAAAGGACAAGGACTTTGCTGTGTGCTGAGTCCCCCGGCTTGAGGAAAATCTCCAAGGGCTTGAGTTGAGCTAGGGAAGAGGTGTGGCGCTGAGGCTAGGGCGACTGACTCCGGAATCTGGGGATCACGGTTCGATCCCCGGCACCGTCGGCAGATTAGACCAGCACCATGTGACTCTGGGCAATAGCTTGCTTAATCTTCCTGACGGCCCCCAGCGCCTAGAGACCCTTACGGGTGATTGTGCGCTTTACAAATGTGGATTTAACAAATATTGATTTAACTCCTGTTTTGAAGTCTCAGGGACACAAATAGTTCACCCCCAGCTCTCCTGAACTTCCCTGCTGGGAGTTCTGACCTGCAAAGAGGTGCTTGTGACTGTGCTGGGCGTCTGGAGGTTGTTCCTACTGTTGGGAGCTGGAAAAGCAATGCAACTACAAGAAAATGAATGCTCTTCTTGCAGCTGTTTTTCCAACGCTGCACCGCTGTCAAAGCAGTGTCTCCAATGCATAGCCACGCCGCTGCCAAAACTGATGTAGCGCTTATCGCCGTTGCAAGAACCAATGCAAAAAGGGATCGGGGCTGAAGAAACCGACGCAGTGCCGCTCGACGCCGCCACATCGATCATCGACACATACCAGATTTCCACGCATCGTGCCTGTGCGGCAAGTTTTCCTGACGCATCACCCGCGGAGCAGAACCGTGATGCATCACTTTCCCCTACAAACCGTATTCGACGCATCACTTCTCCTGCGTGCAGCAGTACTGCTGCATCGCCTCCCCATGATCTCAGGAACTGACGCATCTCTTTGTTTTTCAACTCTTCCCATCTCTGCGGCTGCTTGGCCTTGTGAATTTTGTTGCAACTACAGGTACTTTGAGAGAAATGTATATACAACAAGAGAGAAAGGGAAAGGCGGCTACTCTCCTACCCCTTATTTAAATGACTGTTATCAACAAAAGAGCGCCCTGAAAAAACAACAACAACCGTGAAGAACCCTATTCTTCAATGCAAACAAGGTGAATAAACTATCCTAAAAGTGAATGGTCAATTAAGAAGGAAAAGGGGAAAATTAATTATTTTCTAAAAGAACCCTCACTCACCCTAGAGGTGACATGCTTCATCATTGGGTTTGTTCACAGGGGGGGCTGACTATCCCCTCCTGTGTGCTACCACGCCTGCGAGTGCAGCGGAGCAGGTATGTGTAAAAGTGGTGATCAGTGCAAAAAGTGTGTGATTAAAAGATCACAACCGTGCCTCAACAGACTTTATTCGGGGCCAGTTGTTCACATTAAAATTGGTGTAATCACTGGATGTTTTAATTTTTGTCCAGGGATACCAATAGGTGACTGGTCAACATGTTTCTGCTGTAAAAGCTAAAGTCAGCTCAGCTTTCTTCAGGACCAAATTAAAATAAAAAACAATCCTACGGGGGTCCAAGCACGCTAAGGCCTGCCCACACCGTTAGGAAATGAAAAATGAGGTTAAATACCAATTTGTACTCTCCTCAGGATAACTCACGGTTTACCCATCCATTCAACTCCTGTTATTCATCAGGCGTTGTATCTGTAAATAAAATGACATTTCAAATCTTATTACGTATATCCTTCAAAACTTGTGTGACCATTACTCAACATGTATAAACTTACTCACTCTAATTCAGAGTTTGAACATTAGTTCTCCCCTCAGTTAGTCACCCGGGAATTTATGTTGGTGGTGTACACCTTGTTACACAACACCAAAAGGTTCAAGTCTATATTCCCTACATTTATTGATAAGAAATATATTCTTTTGTACCAAACATAAGTTTTTCTTAAAAAAACTATTTAGTAAGTGCTTCATACCAACAGTAAATTTCGAAATCAGACAAGGGTTTTTTTTAAAAAAAAAAAACCATCAGTAGTTACTTTCTAGTGCAGAGAAGATTTCAGCATTAAATAGGAGGTTTCAGCAAAAATAGGAGATGTGGCAAACTTAGTGTTAGTTTGTATGAACCGCTACATGGGCTCAAAGGGATAGGCAGATCTTCACTCGCTGTCAATATCTGTATAACCCAAAAGAGAACTATTTAGTTCGGCATAGATTTCATTCTTTATGTAGAAAGCCAAACGTGTACAAATATAAAGCGTTATCGCTTCCTGGAGTGACCCATTCAATTATAAAGGTTATTCACTGCAGACCGCGAGACACGCCGCCTCTAGACCTACTCGGTTGCTCCCAATGGCCCGGAACGCGATGTGTCCGCGTTTCTCTTCTGTTTATTTCGTTTCCGTGTCGCGCGCGTGTGACATCACGCGTAGCGCGACGTAATCTACCCACGTGATCGGTATTGGTTGCCGTGATGATGTTTACCAAAATATATTTACAGACCTTCACTATTCAATTCGTTGGTTGTTTATTTCTTTAATCTTTGCATAATTTAGCTCGGATTTGATGTAATCCACCATAAGCCTGATGTTCGTTACGCGGAAATGGTATAGATCGAACTTGGCAACCCATTTCCGCCTGATTAAAACTAGACCGCTCACCCTCAGGCAGTTGGTGATTAGAATGCCAGGGTTAGTATGTACACTTAGATGCAACAATCATACAGCATGTGTAGTGGGCACGAAGCCCCTAAGTTTCACAACCCATTTCCGCCTGATTAAAATTTAAACCACTATCCTTCGGGCAGTTAGTGATTTGAATGCAAGGGTTAATTTGTACACTCAGCTGGGATTCAACAATCATGCAGCATGTGCAGTGGGCACGAAGCTCCTAAGCATCATAACACTGAATATTTCATTGAAGGCAACACATATGCATGAATCCATGTATTAGGTGTAAATAGTGACCCTGGATACCTCTCTTGGGGTGAGAGACAAAGGAGTACCTCCCATGACTGGTGCCAAAATTATTTCAAATGTTACAATGTGAACACTGTGAATACATCACCGTAAAATATTGCCCCATGGAATTTCATCATTCAGTCCTACGCGGTGGGTAGCCAATCGGTGTATCCACCTCTGTTCCTGTTCGAACAGCCTTTGTTCATTGGCCCCTGCCAGATGTTCTATAATGGTCCAATGGAAACTGTCCTGCGAATGTTTGTGCTCTAGAAAGTGTGATGTCATTTTGGTGTTGTTTTTCCCACACCGTATGCTGCTTCTATGTTCACACATTCGCAGTTTCACCATCCTCTTCGTCATTCCCACATATTTCAGATCCTTGTGAGCAGCATACGGTGTGGGAAAAACAACACCAAAATGACATCACACTTTCTAGAGCACAAACATTCGCAGGACAGTTTCCATTGGACCATTATAGAACATCTGGCAGGGGCCAATGAACAAAGGCTGTTCGAACAGGAACAGAGGTGGATACACCGATTGGCTACCCACCGTGTAGGACTGAATGATGAAATTCCATGGGGCAATATTTTACAGTGATGTATTCACAGTGTTCACATTGTAACATTTGAAATAATTTTGGCACCAGTCATGGGAGGTACTCCTTTGTCTCTCACCCCAAGAGAAGTATCCAGGGTCACTATTTACACCTAATACATGGATTCATGCATATGTGTTGCCTTCAATGAAATATTCAGTGTTATGATGCTTAGGAGCTTCGTGCCCACTGCACATGATGCATGATTGTTGAATCCCAGCTGAGTGTACAAATTAACCCTCGCATTCAAATCACTAACTGCCCGAAGGATAGTGGTTTAAATTTTAATCATGCGGAAATGGGTTGTGAAACTTAGGGGCTTTGTGCCCACTACACATGCTGTATGATTGTTGCATCTAGGTGTACATACTAACCCTGGCATTCTAATCACCAACTGCCTGAGGGTTAGCGGTCTAGTTTTAATCAGGCGGAAATGGGTTGCCAAGTTCGATCTATACCATTTCCGCGTAACGAACATCAGGCTTATGGTGGATTACATCAAATCCGAGCTAAATTATGCAAAGATTAAAGAAATAAACAACCAACGAATTGAATAGTGAAGGTCTGTAAATATATTTTGGTAAACATCATCACGGCAACCAATACCGATCACGTGGGTAGATTACGTCGCGCTACGCGTGACGTCACACGCGCGCGACACGGAAACGAAATAAACAGAAGAGAAACGCGGACACATCGCGTTCCGGGCCATTGGGAGCAACCGAGTAGGTCTAGAGGCGGCGTGTCTCGCGGTCTGCAGTGAGTAACCTTTATAATTGAATGGGTCACTCCAGGAAGCGATAACGCTTTATATTTGTACACGTTTGGCTTTCTACATAAAGAATGAAATCTATGCCGAACTAAATAGTTCTCTTTTGGGTTATACAGATATTGAGAGCGAGTGAAGATCTGCCTATCCCTTTGAGCCCATGTAGCGGTTCATACAAACTAACACTGTAAGTTTGCCACATCTCCTATTTTTGCTGAAACCTCCTATTTAATGCTGAAATCTTCTCTGCACTAGAAAGTAACTACTGATGGTTTGTTTTTTTAAAAAAAAACCCTTGTCTGATTTCGAAATTTACTGTTGGTATGAAGCACTTACTAAATAGTTTTTTTAAGAAAAACTTATGTTTGGTACAAAAGAATATATTTCTTATCAATAAATGTAGGGAATATAGACTTGAACCTTTTGGTGTTGTGTAACAAGGTATACACCACCAACATAAATTCCCGGGTGACTAACTGAGGGGAGAACTAATGTTCAAACTCTGAATTAGAGTGAGTAAGTTTATACATGTTGAGTAATGGTCACACAAGTTTTGAAGGATATACGTAATAAGATTTGAAATGTCATTTTATTTACAGATACAACGCCTGATGAATAACAGGAGTTGAATGGATGGGTAAGCCGCGAGTTATCCTGAGGAGAGTACAAATTGGTATTTAACCTCATTTTTCATTTCCTAACGGTGTGGGCAGGCCTTAGCGTGCTTGGAGCCCCGTAGGATTGTTTTTTATTTTAATTTGGTCCTGAAGAAAGCTGAGCTGACTTTAGCTTTTACAGCAGAAACATGTTGACCAGTCACCTATTGGTATCCCTGGACAAAAATTAAAACATCCAGTGATTACACCAATTTTAATGTGAACAACTGGCCCCGAATAAAGTCTGTTGAGGCACGGTTGTGATCTTTTAATCACACACTTTTTGCACTGATCACCACTTTTACACATACCTGCTCCGCTGCACTCGCAGGCGTGGTAGCACACAGGAGGGGATAGTCATCCCCCCTGTGAACAAACCCAATGATGAAGCATGTCACCTCTAGGGTGAGTGAGGGTTTTTTTAGAAAATAATTAATTTTCCCCTTTTCCTTCTTAATTGACCATTCACTTTTAGGATAGTTTATTCACTTTGAGAGAAATCACACATCCATAGTTTTCTATGGACTAAGTTGTTTGAAACCTTTTTAAAGTCATATTCTTATTATATGCATGTTGGATTTTGTCGTTTTGGTCTTGTTGAGTTTAGATAAAGATACTTTATTTTTCTAAACTTCTGTGGTGTCCATTGGTGGTGTTATCATTGTATTCTTGTGTGTTTGGAGTACAAATACTTTACACATTGCCTTTGGGATAAGTCTGTCTGCTCGTTCTAAGCTACCAGGGGGTGAGCAGGGGCTATCTAAAGCAAGAGTCCCTATATGGACAAAGGTACCTACCTCTGCCAACTAGAGACCCCCATTTCTAACAAGTGCCTATTATGATGCATGGTCATTTTTTTTTGGAGAGCCCTAGGATATCCTGATTTCCATTCATGCAGGGCAGGGCTCACTTCACATCTAAGGCAAGTTAAAGTGTGGTGGTAATCGCTGTTCTCATGCAGATGCATAAATTCGGCTGAGGGAGGAATGCCAGTAGCCAGTGAGATAGATAATGTCATTAAAAGTGTGACTCAAATACTTTCATCACAACTGGAAGCTGTCAGGGGTTAGTGCAATCATTTAGCCCTTTCAGACCATAGCTAAGGACCCCAAGTGAGCGAGGGTCCACTTACTTGAGCTTTGCAGCGCTGCACCATGGCTGCAAGACCCAAGGGATGGTGCTTCCCACCTGTAACTCTTAACACTGATATCTTTATAAAGGCAGTGTTCTGGTGCAGGGCCCTCTACTTTTTACTAGGCACTAAGCCCTCGGCAGCTGCCCATGCCTAGTGGCCCTATTTATACCAACATCACGACCCTTTCCAAGAACTCTGTGATCAGCTCCTACACTTCTTTTGACAACGCATACAATTAGGACTCCTTCTTCCTTGCCCCCTGCAATGGCAGTTTGTAGATGCCTGAGGAGTAAAAGGAGGTAGGGTCAAATACAACTGAACAATTACAATGTAACCCATTTGCCCACACATTGAAACTCTGAGTCAGAAGATAGGATTAAGTATGGATTTATTACAAATTCAAAACTGAGCTGATATAAATCAGTCTCAGAATCATAGGGCCTGATTACGATGCCATTCCCCCCAACCATCGCGGCCGAAATCTGATTCCGACCACTGAGGCCAGGAAAGTTCCCCATGACGTATTACGATGCCACCGTTGCTACTGCAGAGGTCTCACCTACTGCAAATATGTCACTGCAAGTGGGTGCATAATCACAGGAAACGTGATATGAACACACATGCATGACATATGTGGGGATATGCCATGTGCATCATGTACACCATTGCTGGAGTGTGGCGATCTGTGTAGTCCAGTCAATAGGGATGCATGCCACCAACGGACTTACCTGCATTCCAGCACCCACAGGGTCATAGTCTTCAGGGATGCAGCTGCCGCGGTTTAGGGGGGACCTTGAAAAAGGGATCCGTGCTGGAGACTGTTGGAGAGAAGCTGATTTGGGCTTGTATGCACACCCCAAATCCATAGTTTCTGACGACTCAAGGCAGGGGTCAGACCGCCACGATCGAGTTGTCGGAAACCCACATTGTAATCTGTAAGCAGGTCGGAGAACCCTGTACTGCCTTATGAATGCTGTTTTTCTCCAACCACCATCTCAGTGGTCGGAGAAGGGCTGTTGGAGTTGGAGGTCTTTCAGCGGTCGGTCAGAGTACTGTGGTTCTGTGAAAACGGGCCTCGTTACGTAAGGTCATGGTTCCGTCACGATTTTGGTGATGTCGGACCGTATTTAGCGAATGCGGCTAATGTGGAGCGAATTCGTCACGTTAGCTAGCGAGTTCACTATGTATTTGGAGAATTTGTCTCGAACATGGGTTCCATTTTGTTTTAGAGCCTCCATTTTATATTTCCGTCACGCAGGCCGACGAGTATGGTCGAACGAATGAAGCGGCCTGGCCTTCATGTGTTGGTGTACATTAACAGGGTCTCTCTTGACTCCAAGGTGAATTGCAAGGATCTGATTCCTTCACCTGAAGCTGACCCTGCCGAGTCAATTTCCCTGGTTTGATCGTTGTCTGAGATTGCCAATCATTGTTCAGGACATCGTTAACTTTTAGTCTCCTTACACATGCCTTATCTTGCTCACTATCACACATTGTTTCCTTTTCTATGTTAGTCTCCTTACACATGCCTTATCTTGCTCACTATCACACATTGTTTCCTTTTCTATGTTCTTTACTACATGCATTGTGCTTTTCACATTTGGGTTTGTTCTGCTTGTGGAGATTGGATTTTGGACATTCCCAATGATTAACTTTGGGTTGGGATGTTGCAAACTGAGCTTTTCGTCATGTGATACTTTGTTTGAGAATGTATTTCATTGGTTAAGTTTTGGCGCAGTGGGTGTGTATGCTCGTAAATGTGAATATTGTGTATAAAAGGAGATGTCTTGCTCTACGAATTTGAGCAGTCTCCTGAAATACCTCCATGCTGTGTTTCTAGGATGACTGTTACTGGCTGCAGCTAATAAATTTGGTCTCTGACGCCACCCAGAAGTATTCCATGTCTCTGTAAACCAAGACAGGTGAATCCGAAGACTTTGGGCGTGCCCCTGGCACCGCTGGGTTCTAAAAACCCGGTTCTTCAGTTGGAGCCCAACGTTGGGCGACTTCAGCAGTACCGGTCCAAGCCCGAGGATCGTGAGGAGCTTCGTGAGGAAATTCTGGAAGAGGGCCCCCACTTCATCGACCCCGGCATGTCGAATGTGGACTGAAGGTTTTTTCTGCGAGGCTTCCCCTTTCCGACGGCTACGAAGGACTGCTGCCCTGACTGTCGCCCTGTCTTGGACCCTTTTGTGATGATTTGTAGAGCGAGACGATAGACGGTCTTCTGGTGGTGTGACAAGACATTTTGGTTAAGTATAAGTGGGTCGCTCCCACGACTTGGTTTTGTTTCTTGGGTTCTTTGATTTGGTTTTTGCAAATACCAAAGCAGAGGGGCTCGTACATTTGCGAGTATATCGTGTTAGATAACCCCTTGAAGTTTGAAGCTAGATTAGTGAGCGAAGATACCTGGTCTTAGCAAACTTAGGAATTTGTTTTGTTGTAGATGCAATAGGGATTCCGGATTGGAGGACTCGTGTCCGATACCTCCGGTTGGAACTCCGACTTATGAGCTCTATTCGAAGCATGGAGTGGGTCCCATTACGTATAATAAAGTATAGGTCCGCTATACACGTAAAGATGGTGTCTTAAAATGGCCACAACATGGTAGTTTCGAATCAGATATTTTAGATAATTTAGAAGTTGCGCTATTTAGGAAGAAAGCTCGGCCAGCGATGTTTGACTCTTTCCACCTCTGGCGTAAGGAAGCCAAACAGAGAGAAATTAAGCAAGCTAAAAGAGATAGGAAAGAGAAGAATATGTCGATAATGCAAGTTGCTAGGCAGTTTAAAGAAGATGAAGAAGATTGTGCGATTGAGGTGTCAGATAGACAACGTTGCATGGCCATTGATAAGTGTTATCCGGCTTTGCCACCTCTCGTCCCGAATGTAACTAAGGACCCTCAAAAGGATCCTTTGATGTTGCATTTGTTGAGTTCACCACCCCCTTATGTGCAGAGTGCTACGGCACCTCCGCAACCCCCAGTTGTGCAACCCCCAGTTGTGCAACCTCCTGCTGTTGTTCAGCCACCCGTTCTTCCACAGTTGGTTCTCCCGCCTCTGGCGCAGCCTTCTCTAGGGCCGCCAACTTTGCCTTCTACTCCTTTGCCTTCTACTCCTTTGCCTTTAACTTCTTTTTCTACTGATCCTATGTCTTTGGCGTCTCAGAATACTTTGTCTCCTGTCCTCATGTCGACTTATTTTCCTTCTACTCGAAAACGAATGGCTGAGACTGTTACTAGCCTTTTGTCTCCTCTGTTTGGGTCGTTTAATATGACCCCAGTTTCGGTGAGGAAACAAACGCGTAGCCAGCTCCCGAGTTCCGAAGAGCGGGCAGTGTTAGATCTCCTTGCTCGTAGATGGGTTTTGAATGCTTCCAGGTATGATTTGCAAGCGGTTATGGATGTTTTCCTACAGTGGGAAGCGCCAAAACAAAGGTATGTTTTTGATGTTATGTGTACTTTTCTTCGTGAAGAGTGGGACGATGGTAACTTGGGTCCGATTCCATTGGAGTTACTTAATGTTCAGTCCGAATTTGCTAAAGGGACGATAGTGGGTCCCGACGTTGAAGAAGCGGTAGAGACGCCTCTTGCGTTCAGGTGTAGACTGCCTTCTCAGTCGTTGTTTGAGCCTGATCCTTCGGTTTGGAGAAAAGTGAAGCATTATCCGATGAGAGAGGTTCCTCCGGTATGGAGAGAGGAAGTTGTGGCTAATGCTAATCAGGGTATTCTGGGAGTACCGGCTCATTTTCAGCGTGTTTGGGTACATGTTCCTTGGAAGAGAGCTGAAGTCTTGGCTCTTAAGCAGACTCTACCTGACCCCCGTAAGAATCCTGCAGGTTATTATAAAGAGTTGTCCCAGACAGTTGATGCGTGTGTGATGAATTTAGCTGATATAGATATGCTGTTGGGGAATGTAGTCTCTCAACCTTTGTGGGCGAAGATCCGTCACGAGGATCATGCAGTAGATTTAGGAGATACATGGGTTAATATTACAGCTGCAGATGGTCGTCAAGGTGGAGGGGCTAAACCTGAGCCTTTAGTTACAGAACTCCCTGGTAGGATTATTGCTCTAATAAAGACTTTGATGCCTCCTATGCGAGTGAATTGGGATACGTTAGCAGCATGTAAGCAGAAGAAAGACGAAAGTATGTCTGATTTCTTCACTAGGTTTGAAGAGACATTCATCGGTCACAGTGATTAAGATATGAGTACAGAAGGTGGCCAAAGGTGGTTTGTGGATAAGTTTGTCTATAATTTGCTTCCCGAGCTCTGTAAGAAATTGAAGGACTCTGAGAGTTCATGGGCAGTTTCTTCTTCGGCCCAGATATTGGCTACTGCACAGAATTACGAGAATAGATATAAAGATCAGAAAGATAAAGCAGAGAAGAAGACTAAAGAATTGAAGACGAAGGTTCTTTTGCAACAGGCGTATCCGCCTCGCTTTAATCAGCGTGAGTTTCAGCAACCCCCATAGTTTCAGAGAGTGTTGCAGAAGCCCGAGTCTTTTGCGCAGCGAATTCCGGTAGGCCCTAATCAGTGCGCTTATTGTAAGGAGGAGGGCCACTTCAAGCATAGTTGCCCGATTTTACTACAACGTGAGAGTGGTGTGTCTGGTGTGAGAGGTCGAGGTGTCCAGCAAGTCCCTAGGGGTAGAGGACGTGGGGTGTTCCCCCAGAGTGGACGTTCCTTTCCCCCACAGAATTCTATGAATTGTTTTGATCAACAGAATGTTGCGTCTGGTCAGTCGGCTCAATATTATGCTGATGATTACTATGCTGAGAGTGAGAATGCTGACTTTAATGATAGCTAGGACAGCCATAGACAAAGAGAGGGAGTAGCGTCAGTTCCAGTAGACCAGATGGACCTTATGTTGAAGTGATTGCATCAGGTGTGTCAGAGCCTTTTCTGTTGGATACTGGTGTGGCGAAGAGTTCTATCATGCACTCTAAACTCCCTGGCGCACCTTTGTCTGGCTTGACAAATGTTTTGGTAGGTTTTTCTGGCGCCCCAGTTCGTAACCCAGGTTCTTGTCCTTTGTCTCTTTCTGTTGGGCCTTGTGAATTGGAAGTAAGCATGGGCGGAAAATCCGTTACGCTCGCGGATTTTGCGGATTTTTGGGAAATTCGCAATCCGCGAGATTTGCGAATTTCCCGCAAAATCCGCAAATTCGCACGCAGCGGATTTTTTTTGGGGCGCGCGGCGTTGGTGATACAATTTTTGCGGCGCGCGGCGTTTATCATCGTTTGCCGAGTTGTTTTTCTCGAAAGTTTGCGAGTGCTGCGCCATTTTGGATCTTGCTGTGTGATCCCGCGGGAATTGGCGAGCGCGATTACGTCATCGCGGCTTGCCAGCGATAGTTTTTCAACGCGAGTACGGCGAGATCACGTCTCACGGTACTTCGCAATTGCGAGATTTGAGATGCGGCGAGCAGCAAGAATCTCGCACAAGCGAAAATATAAAATTTGCAATTCTGCACAAGAAATCCACCAGCAAGCAGCATAAACCTTCTTGAAATGATGATTTTTATCTGAAGAACTCCTTAGGTTGACATTTGCCTGCACTTTTTTAGCGAGGAGTCCATTTTGGGGAGGGGGGGAGAGGGGTGGGAGGAAGGAAGTGCCCCACAGTCTTCAACTTCCTGTTCCTGTTCAGCAGGCTCCTCCCAGTGCTTTGTCCATCTCCTGGTCACTTTTCATTTGGATCTGGAGCTGGAAGGATTACTTTTTGTGGATGCTGCTGGATCTTTGGATTTGAGGCCTTTTTGACTTTCTTTGGATCACTGTTGGATTAGAAATTTTACAAGTAAGTTTGTTTGGGGCATTACAGTTGCTGCAACTAAAATTTTGGAATTTTCGATTTTTGGGCTGTTTTGGGGCCTTTTGCCCAGGGGTACTCAGTGGTGGGTGGACTGAGTCTTTCTGTGGGTTGTCTTGAACTTAAACATCATGGAGGCCATGGATGGATTGGGATTGTGCTGATTTTTCAGTGATTTTCGTTTTTTGGGGCTGTACTTGTGGCCTTTTCACCAGGGGTATTTGAGTCTAGCATGGGCCTAGTCTTTCTGTGGGGTGTCTTGAACTTAAACATCATGGAGGCCATGGATGGAATGGGATTGTGCTGATTTTTCAGTGATTTTCGTTTTTTGGGGCTGTACTTGTGGCCTTTTCACCAGGGGTATTTGAGTCTAGCATGGGCCTAGTCTTTCTGTGGGCTGTCTTGAACTTAAACATCATGGAGGGCATGGATGGGATGGGATTGTGCTGATTTTGCAGTGTTTTTCGATTTTTGGGGGTGTTTATGGGGAGGGACAGGCCATGTGGCTGGTGGCCATTTTGAGTGCTGCTACAGGCACTGGCCATGTGCTGGCAGGCAAGTGGCCATTTTGAATGCAGGCTTTGTTGTTAGGCCTGCAACCATTTTGCCTACTTTTCAACCTTTATTTATGCCCAGGGGTAGTGAGTCTTGCATGGGCCTAGTCTTTCTGTGGGTTGTCTTGAATTTAAACATCATGGAGGGCATGGATGGATTGGGATTGTGCTGATTTTTCAGTGATTTTCGTTTTTTGGGGCTGTACTTGTGGCCTTTTCACCAGGGGTATTTGAGTCTAGCATGGGCCTAGTCTTTCTGTAGGTTGTCTTGAATTTAAACATCATGGAGGGCATGGATGGATTGGGATTGTGCTGATTTTTCAGTGATTTTCGTTTTTTGGGGCTGTACTTGTGGCCTTTTCACCAGGGGTATTTGAGTCTAGCATGGGCCTAGTCTTTCTGTGGGGTGTCTTGAACTTAAACATCATGGAGGCCATGGATGGAATGGGATTGTGCTGATTTTTCAGTGATTTTCGTTTTTTGGGGCTGTACTTGTGGCCTTTTCACCAAGGGTATTTGAGTCTAGCATGGGCCTAGTCTTTCTGTGGGCTGTCTTGAACTTAAACATCATGGAGGGCATGGATGGAATGGGATTGTGCTGATTTTGCAGTGTTTTTCGATTTTTGGGGGTGTTTATGGGGAGGGACAGGCCATGTGGCTGGTGGCCATTTTGAGTGCTGCTACAGGCACTGGCCATGTGCTGGCAGGCAAGTGGCCATTTTGAATGCAGGCTTTGTTGTTAGGCCTGCAACCATTTTGCCTACTTTTCAACCTTTATTTATGCCCAGGGGTAGTGAGTCTTGCATGGGCCTAGTCTTTCTGTGGGTTGTCTTGAATTTAAACATCATGGAGGGCATGGATGGATTGGGATTGTGCTGATTTTTCAGTGATTTTCGTTTTTTGGGGCTGTACTTGTGGCCTTTTCACCAGGGGTATTTGAGTCTAGCATGGGCCTAGTCTTTCTGTAGGTTGTCTTGAATTTAAACATCATGGAGGGCATGGATGGATTGGGATTGTGCTGATTTTTCAGTGATTTTCGTTTTTTGGGGCTGTACTTGTGGCCTTTTCACCAGGGGTATTTGAGTCTAGCATGGGCCTAGTCTTTCTGTGGGCTGTCTTGAACATAAACATCATGGAGGGCATGGATGGAATGGGATTGTGCTGATTTTGCAGTGTTTTTCGATTTTTGGGGGTGTTCATGGGGAGGGACAGGCCATGTGGCTGGTGGCCATTTTGAGTGCAGCTACAGGCACTGGCCATGTGCTGGCAGGCAAGTGGCCATTTTGAATGCAGGCTTTGTTGTTAGGCCTGCAACCATTTTGCCTACTTTTCAACCTTTATTTATGCCCAGGGGTAGTGAGTCTTGCATGGGCCTAGTCTTTCTGTGGGTTGTCTTGAATTTAAACATCATGGAGGGCATGGATGGATTGGGATTGTGCTGATTTTTCAGTGATTTTCGTTTTTTGGGGCTGTACTTGTGGCCTTTTCACCAGGGGTATTTGAGTCTAGCATGGGCCTAGTCTTTCTGTAGGTTGTCTTGAATTTAAACATCATGGAGGGCATGGATGGATTGGGATTGTGCTGATTTTTCAGTGATTTTCGTTTTTTGGGGCTGTACTTGTGGCCTTTTCACCAGGGGTATTTGAGTCTAGCATGGGCCTAGTCTTTCTGTGGGGTGTCTTGAACTTAAACATCATGGAGGCCATGGATGGAATGGGATTGTGCTGATTTTTCAGTGATTTTCGTTTTTTGGGGCTGTACTTGTGGCCTTTTCACCAAGGGTATTTGAGTCTAGCATGGGCCTAGTCTTTCTGTGGGCTGTCTTGAACTTAAACATCATGGAGGGCATGGATGGAATGGGATTGTGCTGATTTTGCAGTGTTTTTCGATTTTTGGGGGTGTTTATGGGGAGGGACAGGCCATGTGGCTGGTGGCCATTTTGAGTGCTGCTACAGGCACTGGCCATGTGCTGGCAGGCAAGTGGCCATTTTGAATGCAGGCTTTGTTGTTAGGCCTGCAACCATTTTGCCTACTTTTCAACCTTTTATGCCCAGGGGTAGTGAGTCTTGCATGGGCCTAGTCTTTCTGTGGGTTGTCTTGAATTTAAACATCATGGAGGGCATGGATGGATTGGGATTGTGCTGATTTTTCAGTGATTTTCGTTTTTTGGGGCTGTACTTGTGGCCTTTTCACCAGGGGTATTTGAGTCTAGCATGGGCCTAGTCTTTCTGTGGGCTGTCTTGAACATAAACATCATGGAGGGCATGGATGGAATGGGATTGTGCTGATTTTGCAGTGTTTTTCGATTTTTGGGGGTGTTCATGGGGAGGGACAGGCCATGTGGCTGGTGGCCATTTTGAGTGCAGCTACAGGCACTGGCCATGTGCTGGCAGGCAAGTGGCCATTTTGAATGCAGGCTTTGTTGTTAGGCCTGCAACCATTTTGCCTACTTTTCAACCTTTATTTATGCCCAGGGGTAGTGAGTCTTGCATGGGCCTAGTCTTTCTGTGGGTTGTCTTGAATTTAAACATCATGGAGGGCATGGATGGATTGGGATTGTGCTGATTTTTCAGTGATTTTCGTTTTTTGGGGCTGTACTTGTGGCCTTTTCACCAGGGGTATTTGAGTCTAGCATGGGCCTAGTCTTTCTGTAGGTTGTCTTGAATTTAAACATCATGGAGGGCATGGATGGATTGGGATTGTGCTGATTTTTCAGTGATTTTCGTTTTTTGGGGCTGTACTTGTGGCCTTTTCACCAAGGGTATTTGAGTCTAGCATGGGCCTAGTCTTTCTGTGGGCTGTCTTGAACTTAAACATCATGGAGGGCATGGATGGAATGGGATTGTGCTGATTTTGCAGTGTTTTTCGATTTTTGGGGGTGTTCATGGGGAGGGACAGGCCATGTGGCTGGTGGCCATTTTGAGTGCAGCTACAGGCACTGGCCATGTGCTGGCAGGCAAGTGGCCATTTTGAATGCAGGCTTTGTTGTTAGGCCTGCAACCATTTTGCCTACTTTTCAACCTTTATTTATGCCCAGGGATAGTGAGTCTTGCATGGGCCTAGTCTTTCTGTGGGTTGTCTTGAATTTAAACATCATGGAGGGCATGGATGGATTGGGATTGTGCTGATTTTTCAGTGATTTTCGTTTTTTGGGGCTGTACTTGTGGCCTTTTCACCAGGGGTATTTGAGTCTAGCATGGGCCTAGTCTTTCTGTAGGTTGTCTTGAATTTAAACATCATGGAGGGCATGGATGGATTGGGATTGTGCTGATTTTTCAGTGATTTTCGTTTTTTGGGGCTGTACTTGTGGCCTTTTCACCAGGGGTATTTGAGTCTAGCATGGGCCTAGTCTTTCTGTGGGCTGTCTTGAACTTAAACATCATGGAGGGCATGGATGGAATGGGATTGTGCTGATTTTGCAGTGTTTTTCGATTTTTGGGGGTGTTCGTGGGGAGGGACAGGCCATGTGGCTGGTGGCCATTTTGAGTGCAGCTACAGGCACTGGCCATGTGCTGGCAGGCAAGTGGCCATTTTGAATGCAGGCTTTGTTGTTAGGCCTGCAACCATTTTGCCTACTTTTCAACCTTTATTTATGCCCAGGGGTAGTGAGTCTTGCATGGGCCTAGTCTTTCTGTGGGTTGTCTTGTATTTAAACATCATGGAGGGCATGGATGGATTGGGATTGTGCTGATTTTTCAGTGATTTTCGTTTTTTGGGGCTGTACTTGTGGCCTTTTCACCAGGGGTATTTGAGTCTAGCATGGGCCTAGTCTTTCTGTAGGTTGTCTTGAATTTAAACATCATGGAGGGCATGGATGGATTGGGATTGTGCTGATTTTTCAGTGATTTTCGTTTTTTGGGGCTGTACTTGTGGCCTTTTCACCAGGGGTATTTGAGTCTAGCATGGGCCTAGTCTTTCTGTGGGCTGTCTTGAACTTAAACATCATGGAGGGCATGGATGGAATGGGATTGTGCTGATTTTGCAGTGTTTTTCGATTTTTGGGGGTGTTCATGGGGAGGGACAGGCCATGTGGCTGGTGGCCATTTTGAGTGCAGCTACAGGCACTGGCCATGTGCTGGCAGGCAAGTGGCCATTTTGAATGCAGGCTTTGTTGTTAGGCCTGCAACCATTTTGCCTACTTTTCAACCTTTATTTATGCCCAGGGTTAGTGAGTCTTGCATGGGCCTAGTCTTTCTGTGGGTTGTCTTGAATTTAAACATCATGGAGGGCATGGATGGATTGGGATTGTGCTGATTTTTCAGTGATTTTCATTTTTTGGGGCTGTACTTGTGGCCTTTTCACCAGGGGTATTTGAGTCTAGCATGGGCCTAGTCTTTCTGTGGGCTGTCTTGAACTTAAACATCATGGAGGGCATGGATGGAATGGGATTGTGCTGCTTTTTCTGTTTTTTTCCCGATTTTTTTTGTGGTGTATAACTGAACTGATGTTCCTCTGTCTTCCATTGTTTTTAGGTGCACAAGACTCAAGAGAACCACCAGTGCCAGGAAGAAGTCCTGCAGCGGTGTGTGTGTGCAGCATAACGTCACGCGACGTCACGTCTGGCCTCAGACAACTCTACAATTCGTGCAACTGCGGCCTGCTGTCTGACCTGCTCTGAAGAAGATGGCCCCAAAAAAAGTTCTCCGTAGCTCCTCTAGCAAGAAAGTTGCTAGTAAGGAGCAGAAGAAGCAAGTTACCAAGGAGGCTGGTGTGCCACCCGCCACGTTTTTTGGGAGCAAAAAAAAAAGTACGCCAGCAGCAGCAGGATCTGCTGGGGACCAAGCTGGGAGCAGCACCCCTGCTCCATTGGGTTCAGTGCCTCCACCACCACGCCAACTTAAGTCAAAGCCCTTGAGTGCTTCAGAGGCAGTCATTGTACTTCTCCAATCACCATCGACCAGTGATGTTGGCTCATCGCAAGAAAGTAGCAGCAATGTCCCTGAATCAACACAGGTTGTTGTAACTCATCTGACAAGTGTTGAACAACCACAGCCGCAACAACAACACCATGTGCAAGTACACGCCCAAGTACATGTGGAAGTAAAGGCAGCAAAAGGAGATGCGCAAGCAGAGGTGCGTGGAGGGTCACAAGTGCCCACAATAGTTGTTCGTCCAGAAGTAGGGGCACATCAGGAAATCGACAATGAAGCCGAGGTATCATTGGAAGCCACTCCTCCTGATGATCATTCATTGTCTTCCACATCCCTAGCAAGGAAAAGATCAAGGGGGGTGTCTACATCTTCTTCAAGCCCACCTCCTTCTGATGATACGGATCCAGCTTGGAAACCACCACTGCGGTCTGAGAGTGAGGCACACCATGATCTGACAAAGGTACCTAAGCGTAAAAGGAAGGTCGTCGAAAAACTCATACCTATGGAGTGTGATGAGGCTCAACAAGAAGTGACAGATACTGCTGGTGATGAAGCCTCTCACGATGACGACGAGCCAGTCATCACAAAGGTCACTGCAGCCCCACCGGGCATGCAGCAAAGAGACATTTTGACCCTATCCCAAGAAGCTGCTGAGCGTGATGATGATGTCGACGAGGAGGCAATGGAAATGGAAACACAACAATCATTAGATTTGGAGTTAAGTAGTACTCCAACACCTACCGCTTCCATAGTTCTAACTCGCAAGAAGGGACCTACATCCACCTCGACCTCAATTCGTGGTGGTGAAAGTGCAAAACGTACTGAAGTTCGGCAATCCACATCCTCCACTTCATCTGGCATTAGCAGCAGGACCACCACCACCAGTATCGCCGCCTCCTCCGGCCCCCAAAGACATTTCAAGTCTGCAGTTTGGGACTTCTTTAGTGTTTGCCCAAAAAATGAAACCGTAGCCATTTGTAGCATGTGTAAGCTTCGAGTTAGTCGTGGTAAGTTGGGTTCCAACTATGGTACCGGAGGCCAGAGAGGTCATCTTGAAAGAAAGCACGCTGTCAAATGGTTTGCGCACCTACAGGCGATCAAGGAAGCCCGAATTGCACGTAATGCTGTTTCATCTGATGATGACGAGGAGGAAGAAGACGATTCAAACACTTCACTTACACCCAGTACCCCTGTCAGCAGCACACCCCATGTGAGGCACACTAAGAGTGTGGGAGAGAGTGAGACATCAATGCGGAAAAGTTCATCAGCGAGCGTAACTGGGTCGAAGATATCATCATCATCCCGTAAATCCTTGGTCCAGGGCAACATTAAAAAGATGTTGTTTACAGAAGCGCAATATGAACGCAACCACCCACTGACGCGTCGTGTAACACTAAGCTGGCTAAAATGCTAGCTCTGGACCTTCTCCCTTTTTCTTTTGTAGAAGGGGTTGGTTTTCTAGAATTAGTGGCAGCGCTCTGCCCTAAATGAAAGGTTCCTAGCCGGTTCTATTTTGCCCGAGTTGCGGTTCCAGCACTACATGAAGATGTTCTGAAGGTGATTGGGGCAGCTTTGCAGAAGAGTGCTGTTCACACTATACATATGACAACAGACATGTGGACCAGTGGCGCAGGCGCTGATTACATGTGCATCACTGCACACTGGGTCTCTTTTTCAGGGGCTAAAGCAAAGCTAAACACAGGTGTTGACACGGACATTGTTTTTAAAGCTGCTCGGAAACATGCAACACTAGCCATGTTTGGTTTGGAGAAACGTCACACAGCAGAAAACATTTTGGATGTCTTTAACACAAAGGTCCTTAACTGGCTGTCCCCACTAAAACGCCAGGTTGGTTATGTTTCCACGGACAATGGCGCCAATATAGTTAAGGCCATGAGGGACGGTAACTATTTCAGAGTGCCGTGTTTGGCGCACTGTATAAACCTGGTTGTCCAAAAATTCTTGGGTAATAAAGGCAGTGCAGCGTACTGTGTATTGGACACCTGCCGAAAAATGTGCAAGCATTTCAGCCATTCTTTTAAGGCCCGGAAGCAGCTGAGGAGCCTGCTATATCACCGTCAAATGCCAGTGAAAGCACTCATCCAGGAGGTGGTAACACGTTGGAACTCAACCTTCTACATGCTTGAGCGTCTGTATGAGCAGTATACGGAACTCGATCAATATTTCCTTACAGAGGGTACAGAGGAGCTGAGGATGGGTGCGGCGCAATGGAACATAGTTCAAAGCCTGACACGCATGCTTCGTCCTTTTGAGTTCTTCACGCGTGCAGTCAGCAAGGAGGACTCTAATTTGGGAAAAGCTATCCCATTGTTGTACATGCTGGAGGACCAACTGAAGGAGGTGTGTTCTGTGTTTGAAAAAGATGAAAAAAACCAAGACTCTTTGCTTCTGGCTGAGAAATTATTAGAGCTCCTACAAGGTGATGAACGTCTTAAAAAGATCCACTCAGAAGAGCATTACATTTGTGCTACTATTCTGGATCCACGCTACAAAAAGGCGCTGGCAGGCCAAGCATTCTTTCCTTTTAATGATGAACATGTTCCAAAGTACAAACATTGGCTAGCCTTGTCAGCCAAGAGGTTTGAAAGAGAACGGCTGAAAATTGAAGGAAATGGCAGTACATCAGCAGGCCATCCCCAGTCAAAACAATCCACTTCTGCACCTGTGGCTGTGGCACAAGTGACCTCTCAGCCGTTAAAGACACCGGCAACCGGATCATCTGCACGAGACACAACAGAAACATTGGAGGCTGAAGAGGATTGGCTAGCTCTGCGTGGGTTTGGTTCTCAAAAGGTCAGAGGCACAGCAAGAGCTAAGCAAAGTGGAGGAACCTTGGATGAGGACCTTGAGTCGATGGTGAAGGACTATCTGAATGACTCAACAGAGGTCTATGTTAATTCTGACCCATTGGCGTATTGGCATGGGAAAAAAGAATTGTGGCCACAGCTCACCAACCTGGCTTTAAACTACTTGTCTTGCCCACTCGCAAGCGTGTCTTCTGAACGGGTTTTCAGTGCTGCTGGTGGCATTGTAACTCCCAAACGGAGCCGCCTCTCGCCCAAAAATGTGGAGAGGTTAACAATGATCAAGATGAATCAGCACCTCATACCACCAGATTTCAGAGTACGAGAAAGCGTGCCGGATGAAGAGGAGGTGGCCAGCAACATAGATGAGGGAATTTCTACTCTGTCAGGTGACACTGAGCTCACCCTGCCTGAATTCGCAGAGTATGATGACGAAGCCTTATTCTTATTCCTGGACCGTGATACGGAGCCCTGAAAATGAGACAACGAATCAATAACTTTCTTTTTCGTCCTTATTCACTTTTATTCCTGTGTGTCTGTCTTTCTTTGTTGTGCACAGTTAATACATTTCAAACTTTAATCAGATAATCCCAAAATCAAGCCCATCAGCAGAACTGTCTTCACTGGTTTGCTAATTGATTTGAAGTTGCCGCAGTCTGCATTCCTCAGGTTCACAAGTTCAGAAGAACATGCTCCTCTATCCTCCTCCTCCAGACTCCTATTTCCATCAAACCAGAGGGCTGGTTTACGCCCAATGAAGAAAGACTCAGCACTTGTGGGGGTGTTGTTGTACCTCTTTGCAGGTGAGTTGACGGCTCTGGGACCATTGTTGGGAAGCTCTAATACCGGATAAAAGTGGTTTGGACCAAATCCCAGGCGGAAATTTTTTTGTGTTTTTGATGACTTGCTTGCCTTTTAGGTGCTCTTAGGGGGGGTTCCGTCTGTTTGTGGGTGAGTTTCGTGGTCTGGGAGCACTGCTGGGACACTCTAATCTTGATTGCATTTGCTTTTCAGGAAATCCGTGGTGGCAACCCCGACTTATGGCCTAGCCACGCAGCGCGTTTGGACCGAAGGCCGAGAAATATTGCAAGTATGAGATTTTGCTTTTGGCCTGTTTGGGGGTGTTATGCTTCTTGGCGGGTGGGTTGGCGGGTCTTGGGGCATTCCTGGGAAGGTCTAATACCGGGTAGAAGTGGTTGGGACAAAATCCAGGCCGATTTTTTTTTTGCTATTTCTGACATTTTGCTCAATGTAGCGTTTTCGGGGGCCTGTTTGTGGGGCTTCCTGGTGTTTGTGGGTGGGTTTCGGGGTCAGGGAGCACTGCTGGCTATGGATACTTTACTTTGCAAGAGGTTTGAAGCAAATCCATGGTGGCAGAGGGGAGTTAGGGCCTAGCTGCAGAGCGCGCGCGGAGTGTTTTGGGAAATTGGAAAGAAAATGACTAAGTCCCCATTTTTGTACTTTTGCTTTTTGGCTGTTTGGGGGTCTTTTACTAGTTTTCTCCTGGGTTGACGGCTCTGGGGCCATTCCTGGGAAGGTCAAATACCGGGTAGAAGGGGTTGGGACAAAATCCAGGCCGATTTTTTTTGTTGCTATTTCTGACATTTTGCTCAATGTAGCGTTTTCGGGGGCCTGTTTGGGGGGCTTCCTGGTGTTTGTGGGTGGGTTTCGGGGTCTGGGCGCACTGCTGGCTATATATACTTTACTTTGCAAGAGGTTTGAAGCAAATCCATGGTGGCAGAGGGGAGTTAGGGCCTAGCTGCAGAGCGACCGCGGAGTGATTTGGGAAATTTGTGAAAAACTGACAAAGTCCCCATTTTTGTACTTTTGCTCTTTGGCTGTTTGGGGGTCTTCTACTCGTTTTCTCCTGGGTTGACGGCTCTGGGGCCATTGCTGGGAAGCTCTAATACCGGATAAAAGTGGTTTGGACCAAATCCCAGGCGGAATTTTTTGTGTGTTTTTGATGACTTGCTTGCCTTTGAGGTGCTCTTAGGGGGGGTTCCGTCTGTTTGTGGGTGAGTTTCGTGGTCTGGGAGCACTGCTGGGACACTCTAATCTTGATTGCATTTGCTTTTCAGGAAATCCGTCGAGGCAACCCCGACTTATGGCCTAGCTACGCAGCGCGTTTGGACCGAAGGCCGAGAAATATTGCAAGTATGAGATTTTTCTTTTGGCCTGTTTGGGGGTGTTATGCTTCTTGGCGGGTGGGTTGGCGGGTCTTGGGGCATTCCTGGGAAGGTCTAATACCGGGTAGAAGTGGTTGGGACAAAATCCAGGCCGATTTTTTTTTGGCTATTTCTGACATTTTGCTCAATGTAGCGTTTTCGGGGGCCTGTTTGGGGGGCTTCCTGGTGTTTGTGGGTGGGTTTCGGGGTCTGGGCGCACTGCTGGGACACTCTAATCTTGATTGCATTTGCTTTTCAGGAAATCCGTCGTGGCAACCCCGACTTATGGCCTAGCTACGCAGCGCGTTTGGACCGAAGGCCGAGAAATATTGCAAGTATGAGATTTTGCTTTTGGCCTGTTTGGGGGTGTTATGCTTCTTGGCGGGTGGGTTGGCGGGTCTTGGGGCATTCCTGGGAAGGTCTAATACCGGGTAGAAGTGGTTGGGACAAAATCCTCGCGGAAAAGCCTTTTGGCACTTTTTGTAACTTAGGGTTCGTTAGGGTTAGCCCTAGCAGCAGGATTGCATGTGTTTCGGGGTGTTCTAGATTTTTGCAACTGAGTTCTGGGGTCTTAGAGCACTCGTGAGAATGTGTAATTTTGGTTGCAAGTCATTTCAAGAAAATCCATGGTGGGAAAGGGGGGATTTGGCATAGTTAAAGAAAGCCTTTGCCACTATTCTTAACTTAGGGTTCGTTAGGGTTAGCAGTATTTCTATTGCATGTGTTTGAGTGGGGGGGATTTCGAGTCTTGGAGCGATGCTGGCTATGGATACTTTTGCTTGGTTGCTTGAAAGTGGTTTGAATGCAATCCACGGTGGGTAAGGGGTAATTAGGAAGGGGGTACTTCGGCCTACTTTTACTTTCAAAGTAAGTTTTGTCACCAGTTTTCTGCTAGGCCTCGTTTTTTGAGATTTGATTGGGGTCTTCTACATTTTTGCGACTGGCTTTAGTAAGGGTCTGGGTGGGAGCACTGCTAGGAAGATCTAATTTTGTTCTAAAACACCGTTTACAGTACACCTAGCTTGAGGGGAAAGATCCGCTACATTAATTTGCCCCTACTTATTTATCCTTCAAAAGGTGACTCAGACAGAGTACGCACTTTCGAAAATATTGTACTGTCTACTAGGAAAATCAAATTGTGACTTTTTGCACTCCACAGCCTACATACCTTATATTTATTTATCAGTGGTGTTGTAATATTATATCACTTCCTGTTTTTCGTTGAATAATTACAGGCCGGGTTTCATTCTCTGCAATGGGGAAAAAAGGATGGAGTCAGGCTTCACATTAGCGAGCCACAATTCAGCATCAGGCAGGCAGTGGACAGGGTGTCTTCTGGTGACCAACATCGATGGACGAAGCGTCGGCTGCAATGGAGGAGTGCCGCTAATAAGAGGATTTTTTTTCCGCAGGCAACTTACTTACCACTTCCAACAGGACAACTACAACAACATAGATACAGTATCCCTTGCCTTTTTCTCTGACTGTGACTGCATTTCTTGGATCTCTCTCTGCTTCTAAATTGATCCCTTAACACATCACTTAGTCCACTCCACTATCACATCTGCACCACACATAGTCATTTGTAAGTTCTCCTACGTAATTCGCAAGTCGCAGCACGCCCCAGCCCGTAGAGGACTGGGATGGCCCCAATGATAAAGCATGTCACCAAGGGGCAACCCTGGTGAGTGAGGGGACACCTAGAAAAAAAGCAATTTCTCCTTTTCTATCTACTATACCTTCCAGACCAACCCCATTGAGTGTTGTTGTGAATGGATTTATAGTGACCAGCAAGGCTCTCTGGTATCTGGCTACAGAGACCTTATGTTGAATATCGTTATGAATAATTCCACACAGGCCCTGTACTGTCGCATTCTTTCTTCCACAGTTGTCGAAAGTACTACTTACTTTTCACTGACATGCATTGCAGTAGTGCATGCACTTTCAAAGATTGATGGATAGGTTTGTACCCAAAGATTTGTTTATGTTCACAATTGTTTGTCCATGCTGTGCTATTTTTTCTTGTCTCCCAAAACCTTTCCCAAAAACCCCCGTACCCATCCATTTTTCAAACCCTAACCCTCTTCCCCCGGGCTGTGTGGTTTTGATTGATGTGTGACTAAATTACAGCAATAAATCCACACACTTGCTGGGGAGGATAAGGTGATAGCAACAGGCTGGTGAAGAAATCTGAGGATATATTCTTACTCTGCTTGACAAAGACCCATGGCTAATGTCAAAGAACTTCAACCGAATTAGTAGTTATACTTTACCATTTGTTAGGCTACAATGTGGCACTGTTCTAGTGTACTTCTGTCACCTGCTATATTCTCAGTTGTACCGTTGAATTGCTCAGGAGGACAAACCAGATTTAATTTTCTTTTTTTTCATAGGCATGCAACTGCCACTGTGTCACACCACTAGTACCACCGCTATGAGGAAATTTTATCCGACCAAGATTGCCAACCTTATTCGCTGTTTCCCGTGGAGCCAGCCCTGGGTCTAGCCCTACTTTCAAACACAAATTACAGGTAAGATAAGCGTTTGGTGGTTTGGGGGTATAATGGAGTATTAGTAGGAGAGACGAGAGACTGACGGTAGTACTACTAAAGACCTAGGACTCTTGGATTCACTTCACTTACTCTGTGAGAGGCACTTAGTGTTGAAAACATTTGGGCATTTACACTTAAAGGAAGAAAATGGAACTAAACTTTCAGGAAAACAAAGTCACTGTTAAACCCCCACCCACCAGGCAAGCAGTAAGAAAAGGGTATGCTCAGATAAAGTTTGAAAAAGTATATTTATATCCCTAACAAAATAATCTCCCGCAAGACCCTCCCTAACCCCAGTTCTTCAAAAGTCCCCAAAAACCCAACTCCCAATTCCCACCCCCCAAAAGTCTCTAAAAAAGGGGCAAGGGACACTATGGGTGGATGCGGTCTACTTTTTGGGCCAGGGCATCATGCTCCTGGCGGAGCAAGGCGTGCTCTACGCGGAGCCCCTCCAACTCGTTTGAAAAGTGGTGGAGCTCCTGCTGGAGGCGGGACACCATCAGGGTACTGCGGCGCAGGCGTGCCTTCAATGCCTTGCAGGTGCAACGGCTGTGAGAGGAAGCTGTTGTCCTTGCTACTCGGCGGTGGCGTTTGGCTTTGGCAGCCCGGCTCAGTCTGGGTGGACCACTGTGCTGGGTGGCAGCCCGTGGGGGCACGGAGGCCGATGCAGACGACGTAGTTGTGGTGGTCGACTGCACACTTTCTTCGTCCTCCAGGGCCACCAGCCGCCGATATTCGGCCACAGTGGCATCGATCCTCCGTTGCCGGGCCGCTCTAGCCAGCTCCTTCCTCCTTGTTCGTTTGGAAGGAGAACCTATATGAAGAAAGAAAGACATAGTCTGTAACCAATGCTCTTTAAGATTAACTCAATCATTCAGCAGAAATTTGTGTTGCACTACAACTAGCAACTTGCAAGCGCATTACATAACTATTGAGGCCAGTATCTATCTAACCTCACACTTCTTCATCCTTGCTCTAACATTAGTGGGAGTTTAAGGAACAAATTCTACGAGCACTATGGACTTCCATTGGAGTCGACTATGAAAGTACACCAGTCTTATTCTTCTTCTTGTCTCTTGTTTAGGAAAATTGGTACGTTATCTTCTGCAAGCCGGCATAATGCCAGCGCAGTAAACTTGCACCCGAGAAAAAGAGACGCACGCCATGAGGAGTGACCTAGACTTGCGTTGCGTTACTGTACCCGTCCAGTACCTGCAGGTGGTGAAGCTCTTACTTTTCTATTACGGGTGGCACTGAGAATACTCTGTTACAACTCAAGGGCTACTGCTTAATTAATTTAACTTTCACCCTACAGTGGAAATGAGTACTAGAAATGGAAAATTGAAGAAGATAAATAATCGGATTATCTATCACTTCACATGGGATGTTTTTGCTTATATATGGGATGACTTTAGGTGCTTTGCTTTTTATTGAGTGACCAGTGATACATCCACACATGAATGACTGAGTACTACTAAACTTATTAAGAGAGGTAGGGAGTGGCCACCCTAATAACCGGATCTATGCTGTGCTTGCAATACAAACTACTGCTACTATTGATGGTAGTATTTGGACAAAATTAAAACTTCTTTTCCTTGCCTTTCCTACACTGGAACGGACGTGCGGGTGCAGTGTTACATGCTCTTCAAAGTTACACTTAGTTCATCCACTGACCGTCTACTCTCTCTAGATCATGGGTACTCACAAACTTTCTCTCAGGGGCTAAATTTACAGTGTAGTTTGTGGCCGAGGGCTGCACTGGTGGGGGCGGAGTCAGAGGGGGCGGGGCTAAAGCAAAACGAAAACTTGTGACCATGAGGTTGCACACAGGTCCCTGCAGCAGATGCCTTCATCGACCGAGCCACCAGACCCAGCATTTACATACATCTCTCTCACTCATGCTCTCCCTCCTGCCCTCCCTCTCCATCTCTCTCTCCCTCCTGCCCTCCCTCTCCCTCCCCCTCTGTCATCTCACTGTGTGTGTGTCTGTCTGTGTCAGCCTTCAGCCCGGGCTGAGACAGCTTCCTCAACGCGCACACACAGACAGCCACACCAAAGTACTTAACAGGTCTTTAAAAGACCATTAACATATTATTGAGGCTTTGTTTGTTGTAGTGCCCCTGCATCTCCACCCTGACAATCACTGCTTGCCCGGCCCCACAGAGCAGAGGCTTTGTTCTATTTCACCTCTTTGTGGCCCTGCATCTCCACTCTGCTCTGTGGGGGCCGGGGGAGCAGTGATTGTCTGCAAGGTCTGCACACCGCCAAGGAAGGCTTGCCGGGCCGCCACCGGCCCGCGGGCCGTACTATGAGTACCCCTGCTCTAGATACACATATGCTATCTAAGAGTCAGATAGTAGCATGATCCAGGTATATGGACACATACAGTTTCTGTGTCACCCACCCAGGCTGTTGTCCTTCCACCAATCATTGCTTCATCATTCACCCAGCCATGCATCTCATATTCTTTCCTTCCCAGCCACGTCTTCAATCTCAATAAGTAAGGAATATATAAGAGCTTACCTCTGCCCGCCACCACCACCGTCTGAACTCTCACAGCCGGCACTGGAACCGCCGCATCCTCCCCTGAGGAATTGCCCTCTGCCTCCGTGTCGAGCACCACCACCACCTCCGCGTTGGCCCCGCCACCAGATGTTCCACCTACAAAGTACATTTAAGAATGTTAGAATAAACCACTCACTAGTATTTGGTCAAGGATTGAAGACATGTGAAAACAATGTAATGCAGCACTTTTTGGCACAACTGATGAAGGCTGGCTTTTTAACACGCACCATTTTTTTCCACACAGACAGAAGATGGACTTCTAACAACAAGATCAAGTTGAAACAAGGTGAGAGCTCGGCTCGACCACAAGAAATGTCTTCAATTAATCGTCAGCACTAACCACTTTTACATTCTCAGTTAAACGTTTCGTTTTTTTATTATGACTTCATTTTAATAAATGTTTACTTTTAATAAAGCTTTTAAACTTAGAGAGACTCTGTGTTTTTTGGTCCAGAGTGACTAGAGTGACTGAGCGAAAGGTTTTGCAATTTTTGCAAGCATGAGTCCGTGCCTCTGACACTTCTTGACTCTGACTCCGTACTCTTCAGCTACGTTGGATAATAATCATCATTGGGGATCAATGATCGATGAATTCGGGAGGTAAATGACTGTGCCACACTATGTAGTAGTCAGTCAGTAAGGACATTGGGGGTTCAAAGTCTGTTATCACAGAGGTATGTGGAAACTCTAACAGCGCCTATTATAATTCATAAGCAATGCACTATTTATTGTCCATAGTTCTGTTTCTGCCGAAGAATTGTCCGCGCCACTGTAGTGGTATGGATTGTTCTCCTATCCAAACCAAAAGGTAGTATCTTATTATTTCTTGGTGGTCATTCACATTTTATAGTTGGGAATTTTCAAAGCAGATAGAACACTTCAAAAGACATTATGGACAATCCCAGAGGACTGCACTAAGTTGATAGAGCTATTGCTGACTAGAATGGGAGTTTCGCCAACCGTGCAATCTTAGTTAGCTACACAGACAGACTAATAAGAATAATCCAGTAATACCACAGGGAGTCATAGTAGAGGCAGGATAAGAATTTAGATACAGTCTACAAGAAGATCAAAGACGATTTTGAAAAAAATCAAATGAGGAACGCTAGGAAAAATAGGTGCTAGTCTAAAATGAAAACTTACTGGGGCCAGCAAAGGAGCCCTCGCCTGCCCGATCCTGGCCCTGTTGAACAGCATCCGCCGCCTGCTGCTCCTGTGTCCTCCCCTCGCCCCTGGGGGGAGCTGACGTACAACATGAAAGAAAGAACAGAAAACATGGATGATTGTTTCTTGTCAATGTCAACCAAATCAAACATTTCAAAAGAACAATAACAAAATATTTCCGCGAAATTATATTGATTAGGGTTCGTTTTCATTTATTTGCGGACCTGTGACTTCAAAAGTCACGTAACTCACTAAACAAAGTACTGAAAGGTTCACCTAGGACTGGCAGGCAGCAGTCCGCAGGCAAGACGCAAAGTGACAGACAAACTCCATTGTGATTTCAGTCAGATCAGTGACAACACTAACAGTTGCCTGCTACATTACCAGTCATTTAAATAGTCAAACTATCAATCCACCGCCACTATTTTTCTTATTGTCAGGGGTACAAAGGAAGGGGCAGATTTAAGCCCCTTGCGGCTCTTTTGCTCCGTTCTTGCGTGACTTTTGTGACGCAGCAGCTAAACAAAAAAGGGCGCCATGGTGCGGCGTATAATATTATAACAACGTGACGCATTTGGGAGATGCATCCCGTTATAAAGCCCTGCGCTATCAGGGGGCGTTCCGGCGCAAGGGAGGGCATTCCTGCGCTGGAACACATCCTAAAAGTGGCTGAGGGAAATCTACAAAATTTCAATCAGTCACCTTTAGGACAATGATGCGTCACACAAACCCTGCACCTGCTTGAAGCAGACGTACGGCTTGACCCAGCATTGGGGAGATAGGGTACCCCAGAGCATTGCTGGAGCTGCGCCATCGTTGCGACGCAACTCCAGCAGTAAAGCTTCGGTGACGTTTTGGGCCCATGGTGCGCCGCATTGCAAATACGGCGCACCATGTTTGGTGGTGGTAGCGGGCCGCACAATTAATGGCGCATCCCTGCTACTTTGCAGGGATGCGACGGTAATTGCAATTCTGCCCCTTAGGGGCATACTTACTTACGCGTTCTGGCGCATCTCCAGAGATGCGCCAGATCAAATGCGTCACGCAAAACTACCCTTGCGACACGGCAGATGCGCCTCATTTACAATGCGGCGCGCCCTGGCGCAAGGGTAGGCACTTGCGTGACGCATCTCGTCACGTAAGAGCGGCGCATCGCTGGAGTCACGTCGCCAACGCAATGCAACTCCAGTAATGCTCAGGGCCACCCAATACTTAACATGCTGTGTCAGTCCTTTCGCCTGCTTCAAGCAGGCATAAGGAATTGAATTGACGTAGCAGCGTCGCAGAAGTGCCTGCGTTAAATCTTGTAGATTTCACGCAGGCAATTTTGCGAGGCGCACAGCCGCCGGACCGCCCACCCTGCGTACTAGGAACGCACCCATCGTGGTGCAGGCCCATGGCTTTATAACGTGACGCATCTCCCTAGATGCGTCATGCTGTAAATGACTCGCAGGGATGCGGCACGTTTACGCCGCTGTTGCGTCACGCAAGGCAACGTAAACGTGGCGCAAGGGGCTTGTAAATGTAATCTGCCCCCTAGTGTCTAGCATTACGCAGTTCTGTAAAGTAGACTCATACATAATAGTTACTCAGGCCAATGAGACCACAAAATAGAAAACAAATAAGCATAGTAGCAACGCCACTGAGAAGGAGAGCAGTGCACCTGAAATGCACAGAAGATTTTGAAATATAATTTAACTACAATGTAATCGTCATCAGCGGCATTATTGGCTTGCTCCATGTAAAAAACAAATATTTGCAATACAACAACACAGAGCAGGAGAAAACATCATAGTAGTGAGTGATGAAATGGCTACTACTACTCACCAAGCCCGGGGATCTCCAAGCCGAGCTGGTCCAGCAGGTCGCGCTCCCGGTCCAGGAGGTCCGTCCAGCGATGGGTGACCTGGCTGTAGGTGCGCTGGACCCCGTAGAGGTGGGATATGGCCCAGCACACCTTCTCCCACCGCTTCCGGCGCTCCCGCATGTTGTAGCCGCCGGCCGCGATCCTGCCGCCTCCCGCGATGGTCCTGGGCAGGCGGCGCTGGACGAAGTAGACCAGCGCACCCACTTCCTCCGGGCTGAAGATCTCCCGTCGCATCACCTGCTTCCCCCTCAATCGACCGCATGGTGTCCTGGCACGGGGTCCAGGACTCCTCCTCCCCGCCGCCGCTGCCGCCCTCAAGTGCCTGGGCAGCTTCACGGCGCCTGGCTTCACCATGGTCTGGGCAGGTAAGGTAGGAAGTAGAAAATTAGGAAGGAATAGGATAGGGAAGAAGAAAAGAAAAGAGTTTAAAAAAGTAGTTTAAAAGTAAAGAAAAATAGCAGAAAAGACAAAAATATACAGCTAGGAAAAGAGAGGGATAGATAAGAAGCAAAATCGTAAAAAAAAAAACTGAAAACAAGCAAAGGATGGCAAAGATAGCAAGAGGATTAAACACCATGCCCAGACACAGGAAATGAATGAAAAACAAGATGGCCGGCGCCCGTTCACGAGCGCGAAAGTAAGTTCGCGCAAGATTTTCCTCGCGATCTCGTGCGAACCTCTACTCGCAATGCGCTTACTGCGCGAGATTATACATAGCGGGCGGAAACGGAAATACGTCACGCAAACAAAATGGCTGCGCCCGTACTCGACCTTGGGGTAAATTCGCGTGTTGCGCTGCAAGCGGCTCGCGAATACTGCAAAAAAACTCGCAAAACAACAAGCCGCAAAAAAATAAAAAGCTCATTCGCACGAAATGGCGGCTTCCGCGGTCGGTTTCGCACGACGCCGCGCCCCGCGAATAGCGCGAAAGAACAGAAAAACGATTTTTGCAAAAGCAAAAGCAATGAGCAGGTGCAAAAGGTCAACCTCATGATTTGTAACGATTCCCTGTAGTGCTTCCTGAGGGGGCCCTCCAGAATTCGGTTGCCTGCTTGCAACTATTGTGTGACCCTGCTCTGACCTTAACTGTATGCCACAAAGGTCCTGATTTACAGCTAAAGGAGCAGACAAGCAGGTGCCAGGCTGGAACTTCAAATTCTTTCAGTGACACATTAATTAGCCCCTAATTCATTATTGTCAGTTGGGGCAGGGCAGGTGTTAATAAACTAACCCCAAATTAATTCATGTCAGTTCAAGCAGGGCAGGTGGGCTTGCTTTTCCCCCCCATCTTCTACAGTGATGATGAACCAGAGGGTGGCATTGATGTAACAGAGGGTGGCATGGGTCAAAGAGAGGGTGCCAGTGGTGAAACAGAGGGTGCTGGGAGGCTGTGATGATGAACCAGACGTAGAAACAACATAGTCGCGACCGTTGCGAGCCGACAAGTAAGTTCGCAATTGCGAACTAGTACCAAATCCTCGCGAACTGGCAGAAACACTTGCGAACACAAAAAAAAAAAAAAATCCGCAAATTCGCGAGAATTCGCGGATTTTGCGGATTGTGAATTCGCAAATCCGCAAAATTCGCGAACGCGAGATTCGCAAAATTCGCCCATGCTTAATTGGAAGCACCTCTGATTCTAACGACAGGTTGTGGTGAGAATCTGTTGGGTTTGGACTTGTTGAAGAGATTGAATGAGACATTGTATTGTTCTCCTTCGGGAGTACATCTTACGTTGGGTAAGAGAGTGATTTCTCCAATGTATTTGTCTAAGGATCGGCTTCCACTGGAATTGCGTTCTCTCCCTGATACGCTTTGGGCTACGGGTCCAAATGATGTTGGCCTTTTGCAGATTCCACCATACGTTGTTACCCTCAAGGCGAATGCTAAGTTGCCTTGTATTCCACAATATCGAATCTCTAGTGATGGTGAGAGAGCTCTTTTAGCAATTATCTATGATTTGGTTGAGAAAGATGTGATTGAAGAAACAAGAGGTAATGTGTGTAACAGTCCTGTTTTGCCTGTCCTTAAACGTACTGACTCTTCTCAGCCACCTGTGTATCGGTTTGTGATCGACCTTCGTGAAGTGAACAAGATTGTGGTTCCGCAGTTTCCTGTTGTCTCGGACATTACTGCTTTTTTGACTATGATTCCAGCTTCGGCTGCCTGGTTTTCTGTGATAGACCTGAAGAATGCTTTCCTTAGTATTCCTATTGCTGAAGAGAGTAGAGATATTTTTGGCTTCTCTTTAGGAGGCGAAGCTTCCTATTTAAGCGTGCTCCTCAAGGTTATTTTGAGAGTCTGTCAATCTATAGTCAAGCTTTAAAGACTCAGCTTGATTAATTTGTTCTGCCTTCAAGTGCGACTCTTATCCAATACGTGGATGATTTGTTGGTTACTGCTGACGATGAAGAGCTTTGTAAAGAAGCTACTCTTTCTTTGTTACGGCTTTTGTCTGACCTTCATCATAAAGTGTCGCTTTGGAAGTTGCAATATTGTCGCCAAGAAGTGACCTACTTAGGTCATCTCTTGTCGAAGGAGGGAAGAAGATTGAATCCCAGAGAGAATACAAGCGATTGCGCAAATGACTGTACCATCCACACAGAGAGAAGTGCGTGCTTTCTTGGTTATCACCTCGTATTGTAGACAGTGGATTCCGAATTTTTCTCTACTGGTGAAACCTCTGTTGGCACTGACTCTTAAGGATACACTGAATCCTCTTCCTTGGTCTGACGAATGTCAGAGGAGTTTTTCTGAATTGCGTGATGCGTTGTGTTTGGCTCCGGTGTTGGGTACCCCTGACTACAGTAAGCCTTTTACGCTGTACGTGCACGAGAGAGAAGGATGTGCGTTGTCAGTGTTGGCACAACAGTTTGGAGACAAGCAACGCCCATGTGCATATTTCTCGGCTACGTTAGATCCAGTAGCTAAGGCATTGCCTAGTTGTTTGAGAGCTACAGCGGCAGCGGCTGTTTCTATCCGACAGTCTGCTGGTCTGGTATTGCATAATACGTTGATTGTGATGGTCCCACATGCAGTGGATACTTTATTGAATAAGACGAAGACTCAGCATTTGACTAGTGCACGTTTGTCAGGTTATGAGTTGACTCTTTTGGCGAGTCATGTGCATATAAAACAATGCAACAAGTTGAATCCAGCTACGTTGTTGCCGATTTCTGTAGAGACAGATGTTCAGGAACAGCATGATTGCTTTCTCAGGACAGAGGAAGAAATGAAGGGTAGAATTGATCTGAAAGATACTCCTCTTTAGAATTCTGATGGTACCTTATGTCAAATGTCAAAAACTCTTGTATAGCGCACTTATCACCAAAAGAAGTCTCAAGGCGTACCTTATGGGTAGACGGTTCATGCTTCAAGCTTTCGAATGGCGATACGACTGCAGCGTATGCGGTTACGACTTTGCACACGATTGTTGAAGCTGCACGTATTCCACAGAATTCAGCTCAAGCAGCAGAGTTGATTGCACTGACGAGAGCATGTGTGTTGTCGAAAGGAAAGAGTGACTGTGTATACAGATAGCCAATATGTGTTTGGTGTTGCTCATAGTTTTGGACGTTTGTGGAGAGAAAGGGGATTTCTTACTTCCCATGGTACGAAGATTCAGCATGGACAGTTGGTGAATGAGCTTCTTGAGTCACTTACTTTGCCGACACAAGTTGCGATTGTGAAATGCAGTGCACATAAGAAGGTTACGGATGATGTTGGTCGTGGTAATGCGTTTGCGGATGAAGTAGCGAGAGAAATGGCTAAAGATGTGACGAGTCGGATGTATGTTGCAGGCCCTGCGAGATGGGTTCCGGAAAGAGGAATGTGTGAGGATACAATAGAAAGTGTGAAATTGATTCAGGCTGAAGCTACTGAGAAAGCATCGAGTGTGTGGAGAGAGACTACGGGAATGTTGGATTCGACTGGTTGTTGGATTGAGTTGTCAGAACACCAGCGATGGTTGTTGCCTGATGCGTATGTGCTTCCAGTGGTTACGATGGCACATGGATTGGCTCACATCAGTGTGAAAGGGATATGTAAGTTGTTGGCTCCAGTATGGCAGAATGCTGGAATTCCAAAATGTGCTGAGAATCTGGTGAAAAATTGTATGGTTTGTTTGATGCACAATCCTGGTAAGGGACCTCCAACTCCAGCAGGTCATTTTTTTCCTCCGACGTATCCGTTTGAGGTTCTACAGTTGGACTTTATTCATATAGAGAGATGCAACAACCTAAAGTATGTCCTAGTGGTTGTTTGTGCCTTTTCAAGATGGATAGAGGCTTACCCTCTAAAGGATAATACTGCCTTATCTACAGCTAAGGTCTTATTGAAGGAGTTTTTCCCTAGGTTTGGTTTGCCGAGAATGGTATGGAGCGACAACGGAAGTGAATTTGTGGGTCAGATTATGAAGAAAGTGTGTGAAGGTTTGGGAATAAGGCAGAAGTTTCATGCTGCGAATCACCCCCAGTCAGCTGGTTTGGTTGAATGCTATAATGACACCCTTAAGTTGAAGTTGGCAAAGATACAAGGGAGCTCTGGCCTAGCATGGCCCGATGCTTTGCCGTTGGCACTTTTGTCAACGAGGACGACAGTGCATTCTTGTATGGGAATTAGTCCGTATGAAGTTTTGTTTGGTCGCCCGGCAAATGTTTGGGGTGTGCCGCGGCCAAAGAAGTACAGCGACATCGAGTACCCTATGTTGGTTGACTATTTACATGATTTGACTGCTAAATTGCGTGTTCTTCACCAACAGGTGTACGATACTTTACCTTCAGCTTCTGTGGATGCAGGACATTCCATCCAACCTGGCGACTGGCTATTGGTCCGGAATTTTCAAAGGACGAAGAATCTCGAGCCCAGGTGGATTGGCCCTTTTCAAACTCTTCTAACGACTCGAACAGCCGTCAAAGTTTCCGGGAAGAAAAATTGGGTGCATGCCACCCACACCAAAAAGCTTCCACTTCCCTTGCCGTATGACCGATATATTGCTAATGGTATTCCTGATTTAGAAATCGAGAGAGTTGTGGAGTCCCCTTTAGTGATGCGCATTTGAAATGGACTCAGTCTGAACGTGAGGATGATGAAGTTTTGCAAGAAGCTGTGCCTCCATCGATGAGACTCGACACTACGAATCCAGAGACATTATTCCAGGATCAGACTGTGCCTGGCAAAGAGCGCTATAATCTGCGAAGCAGAAAAGACTAATAAAGATTGTGAGTTTTTGATATTTTTGAATGAACTATACTCTATCAGACAAGAGACTTTTTTGTCTTTTTCTTTTTTGAACCACCATACGGGTTCAGCTGTAGGTTTGCGGTATAAAGACTCAAGGTTGTGAGAAGTGTGGACGCAAGGTCAGCGGTTCTGGTTTGTTCTAGGGCGTTCCCTAGACTTACAGACGCACACTTGAGTGAAGAGAAACAACTGCCGCGAACAGCACGGTTAGAGGATGGAGTCTTTTGTAATGGATAGAGTTGTTGAGAAAATGAATTTTAAAATGGGATTGTGTACATTGGTTCGTAGCAAATGTTTTATTATACTGTGTTCTTTTGTGTTTTTGAGTATCACATTGGCTTGTGTGGGTTGGATTGTATATGCTACATCACTGCTTTCTGCACCCACTACTCAATCTATGCTTTCTTCTACTACTGTTTCTTTGCACACATTTTATACATTGCCTGAACATGAACAGACACGAAGATCGGAGTTCGTAAACAACTCATTTATACAGCAGTTGCATCAGCATCAGTTGGTAGTCAATACCACAAACTGCTGGGTATGTGGCCTTATGCCTCATACGACAGATAGAGGTATGCCATATCTGGCTTCGCCTTTTTCCTTCAATGGGTCTGTATGGGCTTTTCAGACAATGCTCATCTATGCGAATGAGGTATACCCTATGCGTGCCATGAGAGACAACCCGAGCAATAGTGCTTTGATAAGAGGAATAGTAGGTATAATCAGAGATATCGATGCATACAATGCTATCCCTAAGGATGAAGCACAGGCATATATTGGTTGGAATGTCACTGGGTATAGCACTAGTTTGACAGAGAAGGAGAGACGGAAGAGGTCTCCCCCGATTTGGATGGTACCCCATCGAGACCACTTTTGTTTGTGTGGTAATGGTCGAAATCTGAGAGCTCAGTTAGGTGAGAGTGTATGTGCTCAAACCTACGTTTTTGCATCCCAGACTTCTCCTCCGTTTGTGCCAGCTAAAGGTACATATTTTGTATGCTATGACAGAGCCTATACATGGTTGCCACCTGATTTTTCAGGCACATGTCATGTGGCGTTTTTGCTTCCCCCTACGTATACGGCTTCTATGGATTACCACAGGACAAGATATGTTAGAGGTGTTTTTGATCGGGAAGATACCGCAGCACAGGAAGTAGGAGATTTCTTCAAGGGTCTCCTACCATTTTGGGGTCTTATGGCCAATAGCAGACACATAAGACAGCTTACGAGAGTGGTTGAGGCCACTATAAATGAAACTGACGGTGCTCTTAGCAATATATATAAAACAGAGATTCCCTTGAACAAGGTCATGTACATAAGCACCATAAGTGGAAAAAAGCAATAACTATAACAAGTAAATCTAGAGTAAAAAACTGACAACATTTATTGTATACAGTAAAATTAAAAAAGCAGAAAACATAGTAAGCTGCTTGACATAGGTTAAAATAATTATAATAATAAAATAACAATCCCACATTCAATATTGACCAGCAATATTGCTAAGAACAGACAGAAAAATAGTAAGACATACAATTTGTGCAATACAAGGTGTGTGTTCTGATATTCTTTTTAAGGCACTGGTGTTATGCACTTTAAGATTGTACTGTGTCAACAACAGTGTCTGAGCCTCGAATCACACTGTACTAGGGCGTCGACGCGTTTCGGTGGTTTGTTGACATTCTATCCACCTTTATCAAGACAAAGAATCAGTTTCTGTCGTAGTGTACATATGTTCCTAAAAATGGATACACAGTGGAATTAATATCATGGCAATCGACTCGTTATTAAAGTAATCCTATTTACATTCTAACAAAGACTACTGTTATTCACATTGATTGGCAAATATTCACTATACGTCTCTAGATACAGAATTTCATGACATCATAGGAGACTGAACATTTTTAATACATTATGCCATTCAAATCTAACATAGGTTCTAGCAAAGAATCTATCATTTATATTGGTTTACAAACATTCTGTGTTAGCCTCTAGGGGTAACCTGCCAACATCGTGGAAGACCGGACATGTCTAGTTTTTATTCCATTTGCATCTAAAGCCAGCTTTTACAGAATACATAGGGGCAGTTGTATATTATTTGGATTACCTGCCCACTATCATGTCCTGTTATGGTAATAGGGGTGTATGGCCCTAATCACCTTTCGCGAACAGGGTTATTTCTGGTATCTATTTCATAGTGCTGTTTGTTCCCTGACTCTTTACCTAGCCAGTCTAATGGTTAAAACTTGTTATCCTTCCCGCCTTAGATAAGTGGGCTTGTATTCCAGATACTGAGTCTAACTACTTGCATTCAAAGGTGTCAATGACCCATTAGTTGGTGTAGGTTTAACATTGATGCAGAGGGATAACTTTCATAAAGAAGAAAAACGTAAACATGTAATTTTACCTCTTAGGTGCGAAGGACCAATCTATAGTGATAGTGCAGACGTCCTCTGTAATGACGTTATTACTCAAACCGCGGAGGTTCATGAACAATTTTCAAGCTTGGTCTATATTAATGTTCCTAGTGGGGAGATACACATAGCAGTGAGCAAGGGGGGGCAAATTACCTTGTACCTGTGTTAAGGCTAACGTATCCTACACTAATGTTTGAGTTATACATGTCAGGTTTAAATTGACCTTATCCGTAAATTGTTAAAAATTTACAGCAGACTGAGCCGAGTTTGGTATGACATATGATTCCTTCTGTCCCTTCTGTAGTGGCTTCTATTTGTGCCTTGCTGATAAGTCTACCTGCAAATTACAACCATGAGATGATTTTATTGCTAGAAATTCACTGTAATACATGCTATTATTCCTAACTTTTGCCTAGTGGATACTATATTGCCGTACCTTTTAAATTGGGTGGCAGTATAGTGCCGAACTTTCTTGGTACACAGCGCTTTACTTTCAATCGCGTTGTGTGGGACCAGAGGCGGCTAAGTCATGCCCCAGAGATGTGAGTATTCGTTCCCTGACAGGGGCGAGACAAGAAACAGATAGAAAAATGAGGCGTTTAGTAGGCGTCCTAAAAGATAGTAGAGCGAAAGTTTAGGTATTCCGAATTAGCGTCTTGCTGGAACGCTTACCTCTACGTCTACTGTCGGCTGCACGCTTCTCTGGTCGTAATCATTCAATGCAAACCAGGAAGTGGGACGCCGGGTTTAAAACATCTAAACTCGCTGTTCATTGGTTAAATTATTAACCAATGGGAGCTCTAGGTAACAAGTCTTGGAATTAGCATAGCAGAGCTCGAAATTCCTCATTCTCATTGGATGGGAGCACTGATGGTTGTAAAACATCTAAACTCGCTGTTCATTGGTTCAATTATTAACCAATGGGAGCTCTAGGTAACAAGTCTTGGAATTAGCATAGCAAAGCTCGAAATTCCTCATTCTCATTGGATGGGAGCACTGATGGTTGTGGGTTGCGGCGGGGACGCATTTTCCATATCGTTGCGTGAATTATCCCTCTTTTATGTTTTATTTAATGCTTCTCCCACAATTATTAGCCTCCTGGTATGTTATTTAGGGTAAAATGAAGGCCCAGTGCTATCTAAACTACATTATTGTCTTTAACGGACACCCTCTGTACTGGTGGATGGTCCTGGTGCTTTTTATTTTATTTTTCAAAGAAAGGAAGGATACAGGGTCCCTGCTTCCTATTGGTCATAAGCCTAGGATAGTTGTGTGGAACTGTGGAAATCGCGTTCCATTTCGTGAAATGAGGTGCTAATAGTTTTTTCTTGTGTTATATTATGTTTTGGTTATGAACTTTAAGGTCGCCTAAAAGCGAGCACTATTTACTTGCCTGTATTATTTGCGAAATTAGAGTCACCTATGGATGGACACACTTTATTTGCCTCATGTGAGATAGTGTAAAGGAACTACCTTAACTCTATCTCGTCATGACTACGTATTTACATAAAACGGTCAGACACTATTTGTGCCCGCATTTTATCCCGGCCGGAGTAGTCAAGTTGGTTCCCTAATGTATTTAAGCCCCTCTTAATTTGTAGAATAAAAAAGGGTACATTTGGGCTCAAAGATCGAAGCGAAAAGATCGATTGTCCCAAGTTCATCAGGTTGGATCATAGATTTTTATGAGGCATATTTATGTATGGTGTATTAAACTATTCCGGAAAGCGGGGAGGAAGGGGATTTCTATATTCTATGTTTTTAGAATAGATCGGACTCAAGCAGACAGATAAACCCAACTATAAGGGTCATGAGCGTGCTGGTCTGATATTGGAACTGTTTGAGATATTGGTTGGACCGGACCAGTTGCAGAGTAGTTGGTCTTTTCAGAGGGAGTTCTAAATGCATTTGGTCCAGTCCTCCCTGGTGTTTAATCCTTTATCAATGGTATTAAGGTGGCAGAAATACCATTGTTCTCTCATTTTTCTTAATTTATCGATGTCTCCTCCTCGCCTGGTGGTTCTGATTTTCTCCAGAATGAACCATCGCACGTCCTCATAGGAATGGTTGTACTGTCTGTAATGTTCCGTGAGGGGGCGTTACATTTGTTTGTGCGAATGGCTGATTTGTGCTCAAGAACTCTAACTCTGAGTTCTCTGCTGGTTTCGCCCACATGTCCAAGGTTACATGGGCAAATCAGCAGATAAACAACATTTTGGCTTCTGCAATTGTTGAACGTTCTTGAGGTCAGAGATTTTCCATTGTACTCAACAGAGGTTCCTTCGATGCAATGAGGGCAGATAGAAAAGGTTCCACACTTGTGGTTACCTGTAGCCAGTCCACCAGTTAGGGTTTGTTGGGATTCTCCAGGTAATTTATAGGTGTGTACTAGGCAATTACGAAGAGTTTTGTTTCTTCGGAAGGAGAACAGGGGTTTGTTAAGTTGGTTATCGCTATTAAAATTGAGAATGCGCCAATTTCTATTAATGATATTCTTCATCTGATTGCTAGCCTGAGAGAATTGAGTCACAAAGACTATCCTATCGAGATCATTTTTGGTTCTGGTTTTATTCTGATCAAGAAGGCTGTCCCGGTCATAAAAGCGTGCTCGCTTGAAAGAATGTTTAATTAATTTATGGGGATAGCCTCTTTCTTTCAGTTTTCTTTTAGTATTCTCCGAGTGTTTATATAAATCTGGAAGATTTTTATAAACACTCAAAAACTAAAAGAAAACTGAAAGAAAGAGGCTATCCCCATAAATTAATTAAACATTCTTTCAAGCGAGCATGCTTTTATGACCGGGACAGCCTTCTTGATCAGAATAAAACCAGAACCAAAAATGATCTCGATAGGATAGTCTTTGTGACTCAATTCTCTCAGGCTAGCAATCAGATGAAGAATATCATTAATAGAAATTGGCGCATTCTCAATTTTAATAGCGATAACCAACTTAACAAACCCCTGTTCTCCTTCCGAAGAAACAAAACTCTTCGTAATTGCCTAGTACACACCTATAAATTACCTGGAGAATCCCAACAAACCCTAACTGGTGGACTGGCTACAGGTAACCACAAGTGTGGAACCTGTTCTATCTGCCCTCATTGCATCGTAGGAACCTCCCTTGAGTACAATGGAAAATCTCTGACCTCAAGAACGTTCAACAATTGCAGAAGCCAAAATGTTGTTTATCTGCTGATTTGCCCATATAACCTTGGATATGTGGGCGAAACCAGCAGAGAACTCAGAGTTAGAGTTCTTGAGCACAAATCAGCCATTCGCACGAACAAATGTAATGCCCCCCTCACGGAACATTACAGACAGTACAACCATTCCTATGAGGACGTGCGATGGTTCATTCTGGAGAAAATCAGAACCACCAGGCGAGGAGGAGACATCGATAAATTAAGAAAAATGAGAGAACAATGGTATTTCTGCCACCTTAATACCATTGATAAAGGATTAAACACCAGGGAGGACTGGACCAAATGCATTTAGAACTCCCTCTGAAAAGACCAACTACTCTGCAACTGGTCCGGTCCAACCAATATCTCAAACAGTTCCGATATCAGACCAGCACGCTCATGACGATTATAGTTGGGTTTATCTGTCTGCTTGAGTCCGATCTATTCTAAAAACATAGAATATAGAAATCCCCTTCCTCCCCGCTTTCCGGAATAGTTTAATACACCATACATAAATATGCCTCATAAAACTCTATGATCCAACCTGATGAACTTGGGACAATCGATCTTTTCGCTTCGATCTTTGAGCCCAAATGTACCCTTTTTTATTCTACAAATTAAGAGGGGCTTAAATACATTAGGGAACCAACTTGACTACTCCGGCCGGGATAAAATGAGGGCACAAATAGTGTCTGACCGTTTTATGTAAATACGTAGTCACGACGAGATAGAGTTAAGGTAGTTCCTTTACACTATCTCACATGAGGCAAATAAAGTGTGCCAAACCATAGGCGACTCTAATTTCGCAAATAATACAGGCAAGTAAATAGTGCTCGCTTTTAGGCGACCTTAAAGTTCATAACCAAAACATAATATAACACAAGAAAAAACTATTAGCACCTCATTTCACGAAATGGAACGCGATTTCCACAGTTCCACACAACTATCCTAGGCTTATGACCAATAGGAAGCAGGGACCCTGTATCCTTCCTTTCTTTGAAAAATAAAATAAAAAGCACCAGGACCATCCACCAGTACAGAGGGTGTCCGTTAAAGACAATTATGTAGTTTAGATAGCACTGGGCCTTCATTTTACCCTAAATAACATACCAGGAGGCTAATAATTGTGGGAGAAGCATTAAATAAAACATAAAAAGGGATAATTCACGCAACGATATGGAAAATGCGTCCCCGCCGCAACCCACAACAATCTGTGCTCCCATCCAATGAGAATGAGGAATTTCGAGCTTTGCTATGCTAATTCCAAGACTTGTTACCTAGAGCTCCCATTGGTTAATAATTGAACCAATGAACAGGGGGTTTAGATGTTTTACAACCATCAGTGCTCCCATCCAATGAGAATGAGGAATTTCGAGCTCTGCTATGCTAATTCCAAGACTTGTTACCTAGAGCTCCCATTGGTTAATAATTGAACCAATGAACAGCGAGTTTAGATGTTTTAAACCCGGCGTCCCACTTCCTGGTTTGCATTGAATGATTACGACCAGAGAAGCGTGCAGCCGACAGTAGACGTAGAGGTAAGCGTTCCAGCAAGACGCTAATTCGGAATACCTAAACTTTCGCTCTACTATCTTTTAGGACGCCTACTAAACGCCTCATTTTTCTATCTGTTTCTTGTCTCGCCCCTGTCAGGGAACGAATACTCACGTCTCTGGGGCATAACTTAGGCGCCTCTGGTCCCACACAACGCGATTGAAAGTAAAGCGCCGTGTACCAAGAAAGTTCGGCACTATACTGCCACCCAATTTAACAGGTACGGCAATATAGTATCCACTAGGCAAAAGCTAGGAATAATAGCATGTATTACAGTGAATTTATAGCAATAAAATCATCTCATGGTTGTAATTTGCAGGTAGACTTATCAGCAAGGCACAAATAGAAGCCACTACAGAAGGGACAGAAGGAATCATATGTCATACTAAACTCAGCTCAGTCTGCTGTAAATTTTTAACAATTTACGGATAAGGTAAATTTAAACCTGACATGTATAACTCAAACATTAGTGTAGAATACGTTAGCCTTAACACAGGTACAAGGTAATTTGCCCCCCCTTGCTCACTGCTATGTGTATCTCCCCACTAGGAACATTAATATAGACCAAGCTTGAAAATTGTTCATGAACATCCGCGGTTTGAGTAATAATGTCATTACAGAGGACGTCTGCACTATCACTATAGATTGGTCCTTCGCACCTAAGAGGTAAAATTACATGTTTACGTTTTTCTTCTTTATGAAAGTTATCCCTCTGCATCAATGTTAAACCTACACCAACTAATGGGTCATTGACACCTTTGAATGCAAGTAAATAGACTCAGTATCTGGGATACAAGCCCACTTATCTAAGGCGGGAAGGATAACAAGTTTTAACCATTAGACTGGCTAGGTAAAGAGTCAGGGAACAAACAGCACTATGAAATAGATACCAGAAATAACCCTGTTCGCGAAGGGTGATAAGGGCCATACACCCCTATTACCATAACAGGACATGATAGTGGGCAGGTAATCCAAATAATATACAACTGCCCCTATGTATTCTGTAAAAGCTGGCTTTAGATGCAAATGGAATTAAAAATAGACATGTCCGGTCTTCCACGATGTTGGCAGGTCACCCCTAGAGGCTAACACAGAATGTTTGTAAACCAATATAAATGATAGATTCTTTGCTAGAACCTGTGTTAGATTTGAATGGCATAATGTATTAAAAATGTTCAGTCTCCTCTGATGTCATGAAATTCTGTATCTAGAGACGTATAGTGAATATTTGCCAATCAATGTGAATAACAGTAGTCTTTGTTAGAATGTAAATAGGATTACTTTAATAACGAGTCGATTGCCATGATTTTAATTCCACTGTGTATCCATTTTAGGAACATATGTACACTACGACAGAAACTGATTCTTTGTCTTGCTAAAGGTGGATAGAATTTCAACAAACCACCGAAACGCGTCGACGCCCTAGTACAGTGTGATTCGAGGCTCAGACACTGTTGTTGACACAGTACAATCTTAAAGTGCATAACACCAGTGCCTTAAAAAGAATATCAGAACACACACCTTGTATTGCACAAATTGTATGTCTTACTATTTTTCCGTCTGTTCTTAGCAATATTGCTGGTCAATATTGAATGTGGGATTGTTATTGTATTATTATAATTATTTTAACCTATGTCAAGCAGCTTACTATGTTTTCTGCTTTTTTAATTTTACTGTATACAATAAATGTTGTCATTTTTTTACTCTAGATTTACTTGTTATAGTTATTGCTTTTTTCCACTTATGGTGCTTATGTACATGACCTTGTTCAAGGGAATCTCTGTTTTATATTGGTTGGTGAACCCCATTTCCCTTGACTTCAGTTAAGGGGTACCTCTCCTTTTTCACTTGCTCTTAGCAATATTACAGTGGAGCTACAGGCTGACCGTGTTATGACATTACAGAATCGTGTTGCCCTGGATGTTATACTTGCAGATAGAGGAGGGGTATGCAAACTGATCCAATCTAGTTGTTGTGTTTACATACCAGATAATGCCCAACAGTGTACCAAGCCATTTCCAGATTGCATAAGGTTTTGAGGTCTATTCATGTAGACGAAGGAAACTGGTCGTTGATTGGATGGTTTTTGGAATTGTTGTCTAAATGGGGATGGAAAGTTCTGATTTTCCTTGGTATGACTCTAGCTATTTTCTTCTCTTGTTGTCTTTGTATCCAGTGTGCTCCCACCGTTTGTGGTCTTTGTGCTACTACGTGTGTGCAGAGACTCGTCTCGAGAGAAGTAGAGAGTAATAGGATGATGCTCCAGCAACACCTTGATGGTCTGATGATGATAGACCTAGATTCAGATTAACGTGAGTTTAGGTGATAGCCTACGTAATGGCAAAAGGAGGGTCTGTGGTTCTGTGAAAACGGGCCTCGTTACGGGAGGTCATGGTTACGTCGCGATTTTGGTGATGTCGGACCGTATTTAGCGAATGCGGCTAATGTGGAGTGAATTTGTCACGTTAGCTAGCGAGTTCACTATGTATTTGGAGATTTTGTCTCGAACATGGGTTCCATTTTGTTTTGGAGCCTCCATTTTGTATTGCCATCACGCAGGCCAACGAGTATGGTCGAACGAATGAAGCGGCCTGGCCTTCATGTGTTGGTGTACATTAACAGGGTCTCTCTTGACTCCGAGGTGAATTGCAAGGATCTGATTCCTTCACCTGAAGCTGACCCTGCCGAGTCAATATCACTGGTTTGATCATTGTCTGAGATTGCCAATCATTGTTCAGGACATCGTTAACTTTTAGTCTCCTTACACATGCCTTATCTTGCTCACTATCAGACATTGTTTCCTTTTCAATGTTCTTTACTACATGCATTGTGCTTTTCAATTATGGGTTTGTTCTGCTTGTGGAGATTGGATTTGGGACATTCCCAATGATTAACTTTGGGTTGGGATGTTGCAAACTGAGCTTTTCGTCTTGTGATACTTTGTTTGAGAATGTATTTCATTGGTTAACTTTTGGCGCAGTGGGTGTGTATGCTCGTAAAATGTGAATATTGTGTATAAAAGGAGATGTCTTGCTCTACGAATTTGAGCAGTCTCCTGAAATACCTCCATGCTGTGTTTCTAGGATCACTGTTACTGGCTGCAGCTAATAAATGTGGTCTCTGACGCCACCCAGAAGTATTCCGTGTCTCTGTAAACCAAGACAGGTGAATCCGAAGACTTTGGACGTGCCCCTGGCGCCGCTGGGTTCTAAAAACCCGGTTCTTCAGTACAGGATGCATGCATCATAATCGGTGGTTGGAGCGACTGCTTCGGACAAGATTTCAGCCTGTCTCCGACAAGACCATGGAAGCCGGACCGATCGACATCATAATCAGGCCCATAGTATAAAATTGCAGAATCACTAATGGAGATCCAAAAAGTCTGACAACATTTATCCTCAATAACAGAAAGCAAATGAGGAATTCCATAGCTGCAACACATAGAATGAGAAACAAAGTCTGATGAGTAGATTGAAAGTTTCGATCCTCCTGCCTATACATGAGGTTGTCTAAGAAAATATAATAAGCCCTATTCTAAACTAGGTATCAAGAATCCCTATTTAAATTATGAAAGCAGAGAAAGGTTACAGCATAGTAGAATCTCTGTAGAAGTTCTCTAAAGGGAAAGAATATTGTATGGCATGAAGGCACACAACAGAGATGTTGCAAAGAGGTCTGTACCTCTCACAGTCTAAAAGGAATCTGAATAAAGCAAAAGCATGATCCTCAAGTATACCTACAACAGAAACTTTGAGAACATTCAAGACTTCTTTCCTTGGTCCATACATCAGAACGTCCTGTATTCCTCCCGTTTCCCTATGCCGCATAGACAGTAGTCCTCCCTTCGCTCGTTAAGGCGTTAAAACCAAAAGTGCTCCTCCCAAATCCTACTATCTCTTTCACACAATGCGCCTTTCTCTATTCATAAGATCTGATGATGAGAGAAACATTGCATCCAAAACAAAACGTTGACACTGAAGGTTAAACATTAAGAAATCCATTTGCTTATGGCCTTTGGTCATCTTAAAGTGGCAAGCATTTCAGTACACGTCTAAATGCACGTTTACAGATACATATATGGTTATAATAAAAATGTAGAGCACTATTCAAATGGATATCTTTTCAGATATAAAATAAATGTTGAGTATTATTCAAATGAGTACACAAATAAATAAGAATTGACAATGTTATTTAAACCACACAAATGCAGATATATACAGAACAGCAATCAATACAATCAATGTTACCGTAATGAAAACGTTAATATGCACCCTTGTATAAATGTCCAGATTACACAGTAAATACACTTTTTGTATCTGTTCATGTGCACTACATTACATTAATAATATTAGGTCACTCGAAAATATGAAGCCCAACGTAAACATATATGTGGCCTAGTCAAACATGCAAGGGTGGAGCCAAAATTATACTGCTCCACTTTGAACCAAAGATAATGACGACTGGGATCGCATAACAGCGCCTCCTGGCTTTAGCCTGTAGTCTTGCAAGACGCAGTCTATTTACAGGCTTTTCAAGTCATGGAGGCTTGAACCACCCAGAAGAGGGGGAAGGGGGTTGGGGGTGGCGAAAAAGGCAGGGAAGAGACTTGGGCGGAGATCAGGGTTGGATTGGGAACCAAAACCGGCCCTGACAAAGTGCTCGGCCGGCCCCCCCACCCCCACCCCCGGGGGTCGGTGGTGCGGCTGAGCTCTTTGCCAGGACCGCTGCAAAAACGGCCCTGTAACAAAAACGGACCCCAGGGGCCCAAAACCGGCCCCCACCCGTGCGGGGCACCGGGGGATTGCCCGGTGCCCGCTACGGCCAATCCGGCCCTGGCCGAGATAGGGCCACATCCAACCCTACATTAGGTGCCCAGAGTCAATTTACCTCGCAGTGTGTACATGTAACAACCAGCTAAATAAAAATGTACTTTATACTTAAATATTATACCATCTGTGCAAATGTACGTGTTTTGCTGGTGCGTCTATGAAAGGCATTGCTCACATTCGTTGAACAGACTGGTTTAGGTCTTAATCTACGGGTTTTTTCTTTTTCGCCATAAAACCAATGTATCTAATCTAACAATACACCAGATGTTCTCTCTGCATGGCTCCAATTTCTATATGTGTCTTTAATGTAAACATGCTGAATAAACCTTCCCTGGTTCCGTGCACTGCAGTGTAGGATAATGAGCCGTGTACAGTAAGCACCAGGAGGCAGGAGAGAGGGAGGGGACAGAGCACTGCAGAGGAAAATGTTGCTGCAGCAGCAGCATCCACCGGTGACGTTAGTCTGTCAGGCAGACGCTGTGCGCTTTTGTGACTCACCACCATAATTATCCTGGGCTCGGGTGCTATTTTTGTTTGTTGCTCCCAGTACATAATCACAGTTTCATTTTTCAGAGTTAAGGTTGCGAATGCTCAATTCACCAGTCTGGAATATATAATAACCCACAGAAGGCAGTGCACTGATGCACAGAAAAGAAAGACCGAAAAAGATAGGCTACTAGCAAAGATTTTTAGACCGAGTTTGTATCAACGTCTCCTCTTTTGTTACCTAGCTGCTGTGGTGACTAAAGTCAGGAGAGAGCGCATAGATTAATATTACCTGTTTCACTTGTAAGAAATGCACTGGGCATTTGCACATGCAGATCGACACGCTATAGAGCGATTGGCCTTTTACGACAATAGATAAGAAGCCTCTTAAATCCTTAAAAATAAATAATTAGCATTTCTAATGCAGTGAAAACAGAGTGCGTCGCAGACGCTTTAACATTTTAACTGGCAAAGTAGTTATTTGCATATTTGAAAGCCTCAAGCCTTTCCTGCATTATAGCCGTATTCCTTTTGCTAAAACAATTTGCAAATAATGGGTGCTTGGACTTCTCCATGACACGTCAGAGAATATGGGAGCGGGCGGGCATTTTTTTTCTTCAATAAATCTTCTTTGGGTTTCCAGGGTAACATTTTCATTTTTATCTGGAAGGAAAGTCTGCCATCTGGTGGAATATTAGAGTACAACACTGGTTAAGCGATTGGCCTTTTCTCTGTTGTAATGTATAACATGGTGGTACAAGGTAACCTGACCCTGGTGGGTGAGGGTTATACTACATAAACCTTTTTGCTTTTTCCAAAGAGAAGATTATTCCAAACGATCGAGTAGGGCTCCTGTTTTTTTATGTACTTTTATGAGTAAGGAGGATAAGCCCTCCTCTAATACCTATTATCTCCCCCCCGTTTCATAAATGCAGTGTTAGTAGGGCAACCATTCTATTATGTTTTAAACCCTGCACTACTTTCCTCATAAGGACAAAAAAGTGCTTCTTATGAAGCCGTTGTTTGTTCAAGTACTTCTGTCAAATTTTCATGTTTATCAGAAGTGTGCCCCCTTCCTTTTTCCCTAATATGTGCTCCCATGGTAAGAATACACGTAACCCTATGGGGTATATTTACAATGGAATGGCAGAGCGTAGCGTTAAGCACAAAATGCTAACGCCATGCTCTGACATTCCGAAAACGCAGGGATGAGTCTTATTCACAAAGATATAGCACATCCCTGCGTTTTTCCTAGCGCTAAATTAAGCTGCCTAGCGCCAAAGCAGGCACCCTTGCACCATAGTGCAAGGGTGCCTGAAGTTGAAGGAATGATTGTTTATGTGCATGAAGGTGTGCCTTCCTGCACATAATCCAGAATGGCGATTTGAAACTTCTATGTGTGCTGCATTGCGCAGCACACATAGAGGTTGCAATTCATGACTTTTTAATGATTGTGTGCAGGAAGGGACTTGGCAACATGTTATATGGTTTAATGGTGCCCTTCCTCACCCTATGACAGCAGTCCGTTGAGGCCCCTTATCGATAGATGGGGCCATGTTGCCCGTTTTGGCTGAGTATACCCCAAACCTAAATGATCTTACTGCTACAGTCACAGCTACGCGTATTGCATACTTTGTTAATACTTGTACATAGAGCTGTTATTCAGTTCATGTTGCTCAATTTCCAGGTGGGACCACCAGGCATTGCTGAGCAACCACCGGGACCTGGTGGTGTAATCATCAGTCCCGTCATGATCCATTCAGTGATGGGCAAGTGCCTGCAAAATAAGTGTGATCTTCCTTATTGGCTTGCTAAAAAATTTGGGTAACTGCAAGCTGTTTTTCCAAATATGACACCTGTAGGGGGGGGGGCGTGGCTAGCCGGGCTGCGAAATGGCCGTGCTTTAGGCGAGCTCCGCCGGCCGAGGGCAAAATCCTGTCAAAGGGGAGCAGGTGATATCCCATCGTGGTGTAAGACCCCTGGTGCACCGAAAGCTTGGAGGTTTCTGAGCGGTGGAGGCGATTCGTCCCCCCCACGGCAGTGTCTGTGGCAGCCGGTGGGCCTCGCTGCTGCAAGCCGGAGACGGTGAGGCGATTATCGGCTTGCGGAGGGCTCGAGGCTGGGGACGTGCAGGCCCAACTACGGCGCGACCAGAGTCGGCGATGGCTGCATCTGGAGCGCTGAGCGGGTCACAGTGATCACACGCTGCTTGCCGACCTTGATGCGAGTGCTGCGCTGGGAGCTGGAGAGCCGCTGACGCATAAGGTACGGTGGATTGCTCTTGAGGCCCTGAGAGTGTCGCCATTTTGAAGGCCTAGATCCCGACATCTTGCTGTGGAGGTCCGGGCGGGAGATAGCGGGTTACAGATGCCAATGCCCACTATAAAATGCGGACTTAATGTAAACCTGCTGTGAACACGCCTGGTAGGTATACACTCAAAATATCGAGTTTTTAATATTGAATTGCATTAATATCGAATTAAAAATATAGAATGGACACAATATCGAATGGACAGAATATAGACTTAAAAAATATCGAATAGAATAGCAGTAATATCGAATTTAAAATATAGAATGGACAAAATATCGAATGGACAGAATATAGACACCAAAAATATAGAATGGACAGAATATAGACAACAAAAATATCGAATTTGAGGTAAGTAAGTTAATATTAATTTTTTAATAATATCCAATTTTTTAAAGTGTTTTTTTTTTTTTTTTAAATTTGTTTTTATTGTTGCATCATAATACCTGGGTACATAGAGAATCATCTGCTGGCGTGGCTTCAACATTCAGCCACGGTCAGCTGTGCGCGCAACTTTTCTGTGTACAAACTTGTGGAATTTGACATTTCTTCCATGAAACAGTACAGATCAGTCAGATATGTTCTCAGGCTGGGATCCTATAATCGTGCTCCGGGAGAAGGGAGGATACTAGAGGGTACATGAATGCCCGCCTTGATGGCGTAGGATCGGGGTCTGTACAGTTCTTATAACTGTATTACCAGTAACTGGGGAAACACAACTGTGGAGGGGAGCATATAGGCTTTAGCAGGTGCACGGTAGAAGAAAAGCAGGTGTCGGATGTCGGGAGACAAGGGGTTCCCTCAAAGTGCGCCCATATCAAGGCGGCGTAGTCAGAGAGCGGGGGCATTCCATGTTAGTGCTTAGTGGGATGGTCAGTGTGGGGTCAGGGTCTTGACCAGGAGCTATATGTTCACTCGGGAGAGGGAGGTGTGGTGGGGGCGTAGGTGGGTCTTCTGTGCGCAGGGACTGCCGGAAGCTGTGTAGGAGCATGGCCCATTCCATGGAGATGGGATGTTTACGCGCGCCCCTGGCTTCTTCCTCCCTGAGGGCATCCTCCTCCGCCGCCGCCCACTTACAAACTGCTCCCGTCCAGGCTGCTATGGGGGGACCCTCCGGGGATCGCCAATGCATAGCTATGCATCTGTTTGCCAGCAGCAGCGCCAAGGACACGAACCGCCTGTGTACAGGTTCTTGTTTATGGATGTGTAAGATGCCTAGTGCGCTGGATTCCCAGGAGGCTAGTGTTGTGAGGCCTATGAGATCTGCCAGTGTGTCGTGCACAGTTTTCCATAGGGAGTGGAGGTCGGGGCAGTCCCAGAACATGTGACGGAAATCTGCATCGGGGGATCGACACCTGGGGCATAGGAATTGTGTGGATGGGTAAAACCGTTGTAGGCGCGCCGGTGTGAGGTATGCCCTGTGTAGTATGTAGTATTGGATGTTTTTGAATCGGGCATTCCTGGAGACGCGTTTCGGGGCCTCGAGCGCCTTGGTCCACTCTGAGTCGTGTAGTGCGCGACCGATGTCCTCCTCCCATGTGGCCCGTAGGGCCGCCAGGGGGGTGTGCGAGAGTTCCTGGATTGATTTATACAACCAGGTGACCAAGTGGCGTCCCACTCCCATGTTTAGGATAGTGTGTATTACTGGGTGCGTGTCTGGTTCCCCTGCCCTGAGATTATGGTAGGGACGGAATCTCTCGAGTAGCTGTCGATGCCTGTGGAATTGACCTGGGGGAAGGTCATATTCTGCGGCCAGCTGAGTGATTGGTTTCAGCTGTCCTTCCTTGAAGAGCGACTCCATATCCATGACGGCGCAACGTGTCCACTCAGTCAACATTGGCGCCGAGAAATAGGAGTCCTGTCTGGGGCAGCCTGCCAGCGGTAGTAACAGGGAGTATGGGGTCCTACTAGGGGCCATCCGGTGGATCCGCATCATACATTGGCGCGCTATCATGACTTGGTGGGGGTATGTTCGTCTGGGTTTGGTGCCCGGGAGAAGGAGACGGATGAGCTCCGGGGTCGGGACTCTACCGGTCGGGGTGAAAGTCTCCTGGGTGTAGCGGTCCGCTGTCCAATACGATAGCCATTGAAGCTGTGCCGCCAGGAAGTAGGACTTGAAGGAAGGAGCTCCGAGTCCGCCTTGTGTTGTGGGAGTTGGAGGGTTTTCAAGGCCACTCTGTGTCGGTTCGCGCCCCAAATAAGGGTACCTAGGAGAGAGTTGAGGTCCCGAAAGAAAGATCTGGGCGGCACCACCGGCAGGTTCGTGAAGTGATAGAGAAGTCGGGGAGCATCACCATTTTTGCCAGGGCTATCCGTCCTATCGGGCCAGCGGGAGCTTGTTCCAGAAGGCTACAGTCGGGCGTAGGTTAGCGAGCACCTTCCGGTGGTTGCCATCGAAGATGTCCGCCGGAGAGTGGTACAGGCGGACACCGAGGTACCGAGGGGCTTCCGCGGACCACGAGAGTATATGGGTTCCCAGCCCGACGTCCAGGGGAGGTAAGCGCGGGTGGAAGGGGTAGACCGTGGACACCTGGAGTCCCGAGGCGTCCGCAAACTCTGTCAGCGCCACTTCTTTGGGAGTTAGATCCGCCTCTATGTCTCAGACATATATTAGGAGGTCATCTGCGTACAGAGAGACGCAATGCGTATCGTCCGCGAGCGGGATGCCCCAATGGATTCCCTCCTGACGCAGTCTGACCGCCAGCGGTTCGACGGCCAGGGCAAATAAAAGGGGTGATAGGGGGCACCCCTGTCTCGTGCCTCGGCGAACCTCGAATGCGGAGGAGATGTGTTTCCCAATCCGCACTCGCGTTGTTAGGTCGGTGTACAGGAGGCGAGTGTATGCCATCAGTGTCGGGCCAACGTTGAGACGACTCAGGATCGCGAATAGGTACGGCCAGGTGAGAGTGTCAAACGCCTTTTCCAAATCCATAATCAGGCAAGCGGCGCGTGGGAATCTGTCCCGAACCTGATCCTGAACATGGAAGACGCGGCGGATGTTCTGTGAGGTGTTCCTGCCCGGCACGAACCCACATTGGTCAGGGTGGACCAGTGGGCGTATGACCTGGGTGTACCTGTCAGCCAAGATCTTCCCGAGGACCTTGCAGTCCGCCGATAGGAGCGTGATAGGACGATCCCAGTTGGAGAGGGTCCCTGTGGGGTTTGGGGAAGGTCACAATCACGGATTCCCGCAGTGACTGGGGAAGCACTCCCAGATGGAGAGCTGCCGCGAACATCCGAGCCAGTCGGGGAGCCAACAGGGCAGAGAACGTCGAGTAGTACTCCAGTGGGAAGCCGTCGAGCCCCGGGGCTTTATTCCGGGACAGGGCGCGTAGCGCCTGAGTGACATCCGGGGGTGTTAGTTTAGTGTCAAGCGTGCGCTTGTCGGCGTCCGATATCGTGGGCAGCGTCAGTGAATCGAGGAAGCGATCCACGCATGATGGAGTGTAGCGGGTTGGGACCTCGTATACCTGTGCGTAGTGGTGTTGGAACGCCAGGAGGATCTCGGCCTGGGATCACACTAATATGCCTTCCGGATTGATAATATCCGTAATTGGCTTGGTCTCGGTGTCCTGCCTTGCCATCCAGGCAAGCATTGCCCCCGTTTTGTCCCGTTCTTTGTGTACTCTGGAGGCATAGGCCCGAAAATTATACTTCCGGAGATCGGCGCAGGCAGCTTGGTATACCGACTTCGCCTCGGCCGTGAGCGCGGCGTTCTCTTCCGAGTCATCGGTTCGTTTCGTAAGCGTAGCCAGGCGCCGTTCCGACGTGAGGAGTGTCTGTTCTAGTGTGCGGCGAACCCCTGCGATTTGTTGAATGCATTCCCCCCGTGCCACCACTTTGAATGCATCCCATTCCACTAACGTCGATGATGCCGAATCCGCGTTGTGTAGGAAGTATTCCTGTATGCTGGTTTTGTGCGTATCTCTGAAGACCTGGTCTGATAAGCAGTCCTTAGGGAGGCGCCAGGTGGGGACTGGCGGGTGTGGGGGGCGCCAGATCAGGCGTAAAATGTGAGCATCGTGATCCGAGAGGATCCGACCCAGGTAGTCCGAGGATGTTACCTTTGGGAGGATAGGTGCAGAGCATAAGAACCTGTCCAGACGGACCCGAAGGTTGTGTGGAATCGAGTGGAACGAGTAGACACGGGCCAGCAGGTGTAAGTGTCGCCACGCGTCAGTGAGTGCCCAGTGTGTGGTCCAGGCTCTGAAGAGTTCCGCCTGTCGGGGGGTTGGGGAGCCTGCGGGGGGGGGGGGGGTGATCTGTCCAAAGCGGGGTTCAGCGTGCAATTGTAATCACCTCCCAAAATCCATGGAATTGTAGTGAATTGGGCCAGGACTACTGTGAGGTGATCCCAGAATTTATCCTGTTCAGTGTTAGGGGCGTAAATGCTGCCCAGGAGGACCCCTTGCCCGTCTAAGATTCCTTCTAACAATGCGTATCTGCCCTCCCTGTCAACCACCCGTCTAAGTGTTCGAAAAGGGGGGCCTGGCCTAACCCACACTAAGGCGCCACGAGCGAATGCTGAGTAGGTCGTGGCGCAAAAGGTCCCTCGCCATTTGGCCTGTAATCGGCCCAGTTCGGCATCGTTGGTATGTGTCTCTTGTAACAGTGCTACGCAAGCTGACATGCGCTTAATGTAGGAGTAGACGGAGTAGCGTTTGCTAGGTGTGTGGAGGCCCCGTACATTCACCGTGAGGACGTTAACGTCCGACCGTGAAGTCGCCATTGCTGTGATTTCGTGCTTGTGAGTGGGGCACCTTTGTACCTCCCAAGGGCCGTGAGGTCCTGTGTTTCGTATGTGCTCCTGCGCGCCATGCTTCCGTATGTGTGGGGGAGGGTCTAACGGGGGCTACAACAGGTAGAACCAAAGGTGGGGAACAGTCCCAATGCCAGGGATATATCACCGGGGGTGGCATATCCAAACTAGTGTCCCACTAGGGGAGAAATATAAAAAAATTCTGTGGGGTGGCAGCGTGTGTTACTGCCGGGCTTATTCGCGGATCGGGCTGTTGTAGGAGAGGTGGCATTCGCGTGTGTGCATATACAGCCAACTAAGCCTCTTTGGCGCGCAAACTTCGCACAGCGCGATCAACAACCAAAAAGAAAGAGGATACAGCAATCGTCCAATTGTTCATCCTGAAGAGGTGCCAGGTTGGCCTGCTTGGGTGGTGTCCGTTGTATGCACCGCAAGGAGGGGAGATGAGATCGGACCAAATCCTGACATTGTGCCGTCGCTGTCCCGGTCCTTCTCAGGGGTGAACAGGTGTGGTTGGCTTTCCAGGTCCGAGGCTTGGGGAGAAGTGTGCAGTTCGGTCACCACCCGTAGGGCGTCCCGCCGCTCCTGCATAATTTGCGTGAGATCGGGTGAACCCGAGGGTGAGGATGCTTGACTCTTGGAGGTGTCTGTCCGGGTGAGATTTATGCCTCGTCTTCTGGATCGTCGTGAGTCGTTGTTTTGTCTCCGCTGGGGACCGGGCTTAGGGATCAACGGACAGTGGAATTCCGCCCAGTCCTGTGCTTCCTCCGCCGTGGTGAAGAAGATGGATTTCCCCTTATGAAGCACCTTAAGGCGGGCCGGGAACAGTAGGGAGTACTGGAGATTATTTTCGCGGAGACGCCTTTTAACCTCCAGATAGGTCGAGCGTTGCTGTTGTACCTCGCGGGCATAATCTGGGAACACCATGACCTGTTGGTCTTCCACTTGCAAGGGGCCTGCCACCCGGGCCGCGCGAAGCACCGCATCACGGTCTCGGAAATGTAGGAACTTAGCCAGCATAGGGCGTGGGGGTAGGCCCGGCTTGGGCCTCCGGGCGGGGACCCTGTGTGCTCTTTCGATTGAGAAGAACGCTGACCGCTCCGACTCGGGGGTAAACGATCTGGTCCATGATTCCATATAGGTCAGCGGGTCCGAGTTTTCAATCCCCTCCGGCAGTCCCAGGACGCGGATGTTGCAGCGTCTTGAGCGTCCCTCCAAATCGATTGTGCGCTCCTCGAGGGCCGCCACTCGGCGCATGACTTCCTTCATGTCTGCTTCTTGCGTTTTCACCGTGGGTTGAAGCGCTGCCACGTTTCGCTCTCCCTCCTTCACTCTATCCACCAGTTTGCGGTGATCGTCGCGGATTAGGCTGATGTCCGTCGTCGGGCGCCCAGACGTTCCTCCATAGAGAGCCGGGACATTTCGATAGCCGCCAGTACCTGATCCAGTTTCGCCGATAGCGTGGGATCCGCGTTTGGCGTGTTTGCCTGAGTCCATGTCCTTGTGTGCGGCATTTTCTCGATGGCCGTTTCAGGGACGGCAGTCATCTGCGTGCCCCTTGGTTTCCCCATTGGGCTGTGGGAGAGGGCGCCTCGGCGTCGTGGAGTCCTGAATCCACGGGTAGTTGGGGCGAGAGCCAATCCTGTGGGGGTCAAGTACTCTCTGGAGTGGGAAAAGTAATTTTAACCCTCTTGCTATCCAATGCTTTCCCTACTGTTGCACTCTCTGGAGTGGGAATAGTAATTTTAACCCTCCCGCTATCCAACGTATTCCCTACTGTTGCACTCTCTGGAGAGGGAATAGTAATTTTTACCCTCCTGCTATCCAATGCTTTCCCTACTGTTGCACTCACTGGAGTGGGAATAGTAAACTTTATGCCTACGCTATTCAACGCTTTCCCTACTGTTGCACTCTCTGGAGTGGGAATAGTAATTTTTACCCCTACGCTATCCAACGCTTTCCCTACTGTTGCACTCACTGGATTGGGAATAGTAATTTTTACTCCCACGCTATCCAACACTTTCCCTACTGTTGCACTCTGTGGAGTGGGAATGGTAATTTTTACCTCTACGCTATCCAACGCTTTCCCTACTGTTGCACTCATTGGAGGGGGAATAGTAATTTTTACCCTCCCGCTATCCAACACTTTCCCTACTGTTGCACTCTCTGGAGTGGGAACAGTAATTTTAACCCTCCCGCTATCCAACACTTTCCCTACTGTTGCACTTTCTGGAGTGGGAATAGTAATTTTTACCCCTACACCATCCAATGCTTTCCCTACTGTTGCACTCTCTGGAGTGGGAATAGTAATTTTAACCCTCCCGCTATCCAACGCTTTCTCTACTGTTGCACTCTCTGGAGTGGGAATAGTAATTTTTTACCCTATCACAATCCAACGGTTTCCCTACTGTTACACTCACTGGAGTGGGATTAGTAATTTTTACCCCTATTCTAGCCAACGTTTTCCCTACTGTTGTACTCTATGGAGTGGGAATAGTAATTTTTACCCCTACGCTATCCAAAGCTTTCTCTATTGTTCCGCTCTATTGAGTGGGAATAGTAATTTTTACCCTCCCGCTATCCAACGCTTTCTCTACTGTTGCACTCACTGGAGTGGTAATAGTAAATGTTACCCTCCTGCTATCCTATGGTAAAAATATTGTATATTTTTTATTAATATTATGTATATATATATATATATATATATATATATATATATATATATATATATATATATATATATATATATGTGTTAAAAAATGTAATTGTATGTTTAACTTACATTAATTATTTATAAATTTTAAGGGTATTTAAGTACTTTAAGTATTTTTTAAGTTAATTATATTTATTATTTCATTACTTTTACATTACTTTTAAGATATTTAAAAAATTCGATATTTTGACTAACTATTTTTTACATCGATATTTGTGATTCGATATTTTTGTACTTACCTGTTTGGAGATAGGAAGTGGATATTTTGGTATTCCATATTTTTTACTCGATATTTTCCTGCATCGATATTTATGTCATCGATATTATGTCAGTGACCCACGCCTGGCATACCTGAGGACACTGCAATATCTGGAGGCGAGCAGGGGCGGCCATCTACCGATTTGAGACCAGGCATACCAGTCTACCTAAGAGATAAGCAGGGAGAGCTAGGGATACGGTGTGCTACGACATCACCACTTGTGGCTACAGGGGATTGTGTGGCAGACCTGGAGGCTGGTGCTCTCTGTGCAGCGGGTCTACCGTATTGCTCTGGCCGACACTACAGGTGGGGGGCACGGCTTGGGTGTCCCGCACCATTTTTGGGAACTGTAGCAGAGGAAACGAACGCTGCAGCGAACTGAATAACGTACTGATCACTCTTATACAACCGAAGCATACCTATATGACTGTGTGGTGTGGAGGCGCTGCTAGGCGGGCGGTGCTGCTTTCGGAGAAGTAATACAGATCCTTCATTCCTACACGAACCTCAGGGGAGGTTGTCGCCTCTCCCCCTGAGTCTTGAGGCTCCCAGCTGGCTGGGGTCGTGCCCATCGGCAGCTGTTGAGCGGCATAAGGGGAGGGACACTCTCTCTGATCTGGTGGTCACCTGGTGCGCAGACGACATGGGCAAAAACGACACGAGGCAGGCCAAAATTAGCTTCGAGGCCAAGCACACTGGCACACCTCCAGGGCCGGACACTGACGCTCGGGGTGCCGCGGGCGGCGATGCGGACCCAGAGAGCCAGGAGGAAGCTCTGTGTTCGTTGATGCTGGAGATTCCCTCGAACCTGCGCACCATAGACGCAAAGCTGGATAACATGGCTTCTCAGCTCGAATCGGTCAAAACCCAGGTGTCCACGCACGAAACCAGATTGGATTGTCTGGAGAATAGACATACCAAATCTCACGAATTCCAAAAGCAGACGAGGGAACAACTCCTTCACATGGACAAGTTATTGTCAGTTATAAGAGATAAGAATGACGACTGAGAAGCGCCCTCGAGGAGGAGTAACCTTCGAGTCCTAGGAATTCCGGAAACAACGGCCATAGTCAAGATGGAATCTTACATCGCGGACCTACTACATGAACTATTCGACCCTCACCTGTCCCCGGTGTTCATCGACGAACGGGCTCACAGAGCACTAGGCCCAAAGCCACCGGTGGGCGGTACTCCGAGGCCAATCCTGGCAAAATTGTTGAACTACCAGGACAGAGACACCATACTTAAACTGGCGCGGGAAAAGGGTCAAATCAATCATAAGGGTAACTCTATTTCTTTCTATCCGGATTTTACTCCGAAGGTGCAAGCGGCGCGGAGAGAGTTTCACCCTGCTAAACGCTTATTGTTACAGGCCAAAATCCCATATTCGCTCCTGTACCCTGCAAAGCTTAAAGGGACCCATGATGGATCAGCGCACTTTTTTACCGATGCTAAATCTGCCCTTAAATATGCTAAACATATCTGCGGTCCGAAGTCAAAAACAATGCAGATGGGGCGTGAACTGAGATCTGACCACCTAAGTGATAATGATTGACCTACTGCCTCACCTGGTTACTGATAGAAATATAGCTCTTGCAGGTGTATGTTAATATAAGATGGGTTTTTGGATATGTACGTAAGGTTCAGAGCGACTGAAAGTTTAACTGTGAATCATTCTGTCTTCCAATGTCAGGATGTACAGATTTGTTGGTGCACCTTTGTCTAATTCAGCATTGTTAATTGCGCGACGTGCCTGCTCCATTATACCTTGAGATCTCATTCCCCTCGGCCACCCTATGCAAACAGGGGATTATGCCTGTGCTTCCTCGCCCTCATGGGGTGTTTCCCTGAGTTTGATTTGTTCCACTTTTTATGTGGCCATGGGAGGGATTCTACACAACCTGATTGGGGGGTTGGATTGGGTGGGGGGTGAGTTGGGACTGTTGGGTGTTTTGCAGTATACCAGTATCTGTGCTCTAAGAAGATCAATACGCTGCTTTGTTTGGAAATGATTGCCTGGGTGATGCATAGATATATACTCTTGTGGTTGCTCCAATGGGTATGAATGATGTGCCTCTTAATATTCTAACATGGAATGTGCGGGGACTTAATGATGGCAAGAAAGCTCGTCTAATGCATGCATATTTAGCGAGACACAGAATTTACATATGTTTCCTACAAGAAACACACCTAAACTCGCAACCATCGCAGATACTAAAACACAGTAGATGGGAGGGAATTCACTCGGCGATTTTCTCGAACTACGCAAGAGGGGTGGCAATACTTATACGTAGAGGGCTAGTCTAGACCATGAATATGATATATACTGACCCGGAAGGACGCTATATAATACTTCATGGGCTCCTAGGCGGGAACACGGTGACACTAGCTGCCATCTACGGACCAAACGTAGACTCACCAGAATTCTTCAGAGACGTCTGGGCTTGTATCTCCTCTATAGATTGTTCGACTGTCATATGGGGAGGCGACTTTAATGTTGTACTGAACGATGCCCTGGACCGCAAAGGGGCTGCACGACAATTACATCCACACGCCAGTGCTGCATTGCATGATATAATGGTTGAAGGAAACTTGCTTGATATTTGGAGAGTTAGAAACCCCCTAACTCATGAAGGCACTTGTATATTGAGCCAACATGCGGCCTGGTCCAGACTGGACTTTTGGTTGGTGTCATCTGATGTGGCCTCCTGGACTGCGGACATAGGTCACCTAGCTCGTTCATTATCAGATCATGCCCCGTGCCTACTCACGTTATCCCTCCAGACACACCCTCCCGAGCCTTTAGCTGGAGACTACCTCCTCACGCACTGTTGGATGAGGCCTTTAAGGAGGAAATTAGAACTGACATTAAAGACTATTTTGATTTAAACTCAGGTACGGTGGACACCGAAGCGACTCTATGGGACGAATTCAAGGTGGTGATACAGGGTAAATGCATAGCCCGACAAGCAGGAGTCCTAAAGGCCATAAGGGGCACACTGGCGGCGCTTGAGGTTCATATTAAAGACCTTGAGAATCGATTCTGCCTGGATCCCCAACCTGGGATGGCGGCGGAATTGAAAACGAAACTACTAGAATTCGCGGAGGAAGCCCAGAGAGAGATCAAATTCTTGGGCAAATATGCAGAGGCGAGGAGATATGGAGAGGGGGACTGGCCCGGTCGCACACTAGCGGGTATGATCCGTAAATCAAATTCAGCCACTTTTATACACACTATCACTACACCTGAGGGTCAGATCGTTACGGGGCAGGCCACAGTCCTGTGCACGTTCAGGGACTTCTACTCAGACCTATACACCACTACTCAGCAGATGGCCCAGAGCATTTTCAGGACTTTTTAGACTCCATTGCATTGGTATGGTTCAATGACGCACATCGCCGTTACATGGACCTGCCGGTCACGGTCTCAGATAATGCACAGGTGATTAGCGGGTTACCTTTAAACAAAGCTCCAGGACCGGATGGTCTAATAACAGCATTCTATAAAACTTATGCAGAGGACCTAGCCCCACGCTTACACGCTGTATATGCTGAGGCGTTGGAGACGGGTAGCTTACCACCTTCAATGCGCGAGGCACTGATAATGACATTGTTGAAACCGGATAAAGTAGACACAGCACTGGATTCATACAGGCCACTTTACCTAATAAATGTGGACGTCAACATTTATGCCAAGCTCATAGTAAACCGCCTCCATCCCCTACTCGCGATGGTGGCTCTCCCTGACCAATCGGGGTTTATTCCCGGCAGGGCCACATCACATAACCTGAGGACGCTCTTGTCGGTTCTGCATCCTACAGTGCAAGCCGCCGCCGTTTTCCTGGACGTCACTAAGGCGTTTGACTCCTTAGAATGGCCGTACCGGTTTCGAATACTGACCCGCATGGGCTTCAGCCCTTTGTTCATGACCCAAATTAAGCTGCTTTATACGGCACCACTAGCTAGAGTCAGAGTGAATGGCATGATTTCGGAACCGTTCAGTGTGACCTGTGGCACCAGACAAGGCTGTCCACTTTCGCCTCTACTCTTCGCTATTGCTATGGAGACCCTTGCAGCTAGGACACGCCAACACCATACGGCCAGGGGAATAGGCTTTAATACTAGAAGCATGTTAATCTCTATGTATGCGGATGATGTGACCTTATATGTTCTGAACCCGACAGAGAACTTGGATCCTTTACTTCGCGAGTTCATTACATTTGGCGGCTTATCCATTGTAACCATAAATTGGCGGAAATCTGTGATTTTCCCGCTAACGGACGGCACACCTGAGGTCGGGTCAGAGTTCCCATTGTGATGGGAAGCTGAAGAGGTAAAGTACCTGGGGATTTGGATTAGCCGCAATATGCAGGAAATCTGGAACCTAAACTTTGGCAGAGCTGTGGACTGGCTGGAGGGCAAGGTAGCGATTTGTTCCTAACTACCACTATCCATTGCAGGTAAAGTGGCGCTGTCTAAGATGGTGGTGTTACCCAAATTTTTATATTTATTCACAAATGTGCTGATCCTCCTAACTAAGCACTTCTTCCAACGTCTCCGCTCACAACTATTGTCGCTTGTATGGGCGGGAGGCCAGGCCAGGGTGTCATGGGACCACCTGACGCTGCCACTGAGACAAGGAGGCCTTGGTGCCCCAGATATGCAGCTATACGCTCTGTGTGCACAGGCCCAGTTCTTGCACTTTTGGTTTTATCCAACCTCATACCAACCACATGTGGCGGTGGAGCTGGACTCTGTGAGGCCTACGCCGCTTGCGGTGGCGGTTTACCAAAAATCCCCTCGGCCTACGCTATATGTAGACACAGCTGACACCCTGCGGTGGGCATGGCGGGAACAACAGCACAGTGCCCGACTCCCACTTTTTTATGCACCGGCTATCATTTTGAGAAGAAACCCTATGTTGGCTTGTTTGGAAGAAAGTGGCGGGGAGTTGATGATGGGAGAGACACAGCTACACACGTTTGCAGATTTATATCCGGACAGCGTGTTTAGAGCGCCAGTGGTGGCAGAAGAAGGACGTGAAATCTCCTTCGCTTATCATAAGTTAAAAGCTGCATGTCGCTCACTATGGGACGGGTTCCCCGACGCACCCCCCACTTTACAAGCATTGCAAAATATTCTTGCTAGAGCTTCGCCGCGCAAAATGGTAACTCGCCTATATACAACTATGCAAGACTAGGCCCCGGTGGTCATCCCAAGGTCAATGCTGATCTGGAATGAGGAGCTGGATCCCCAGTTGACAGACGAGCAATGGTCCTTCTGCTGCAAACAATTGCTGGAACTGTCCCCTAATTACAGACTGAGGCTAATACACTTTAAATTCCTCCACAGGTTTTATCGGTCTCCAATTAGCTTACACCGGATGCATTTCAGAAATGATGAGAGGTGCTGGAGATGTGGGTTTGAACTGGCGTCATTTTTGCATATGGCATGGCACTGTCCAAGATTGACTGAATTCTGGGGAAAGATATTTGAAGCTATAAACCAAATAACTGGACGAAATGATCCCCCATCGCCACACTTAGGCTTACTAGGACTAGTCTGTGAACCTGTGACCAGGGGAAGAAAGCTGCATACGTTGTTGCTACTGTATGCACGGAGACAAATTGCGATCCGTTGGGGTCGATCAAAAGTACCTACGTTTGATGCATGGCTAACCGACGTAACGTATGGGCACACTCAATTAGGTGTATACTGGGAATTGATGCCATTGGCATCCAGACCACGTGACATCTAGGAACCGTTTTTGATATGGGCAAGGAACAGGGCAGGCTCCCCCACTCCCACTGTCACAAATGACACTCACTTAGAGGATTAGGGGAGATGTTAGCTATACATGGTCCAGGGATGGCTGTGCCTGCTTCTTGCTGATGCATGTTTGTTTGATGAGAGGAACCTATTGTATGATCCGTCAGGCGCTGTCCGACCTGCACTCCTAGGCAGTAGTTCCCGTGGGGTACCCACATGACATTCAAAATTATGTTTGTTTTGCTGCTCCTCACCCATCACCCAATGGTAAAGACTATGTACAGATACGAATATGTATTGAATGCACTCATGTTACACTGTGTACGCGAACAGATGCTATAGAGAGTGATAACTGGTAGTATTTCTTTAGTTCATGATTGATTTTCTTTTTGTTTTATGATTATTTGCTTTTGGATGATTCTGACAACAATGATGTAACATTGTATTGCATATTGGTCTTATTGTTTTGCTAAAAATGTTAATAAAAAAAAAAAATATGACACCTGTGGAGAAGCACAGGATACTGACCATGAGTTTACCTAAAGGCCTTGTTCCCGAACTGGTTGATTGTAACACTTGGGGTAGAGTGTTTGCAGCGGTTTATTCAATGTGCTTTGGCACTCCCTCAATTACTGTTCTCCCTTCCGTGATTAAACAAGTTCACGATGAACATGGGGCCGAAGCGGCCCTGTAGTTGGCCATGAGACTAGTGGGGGTATTTGACATTGTTTACGATATGATCCTTGCTAATGTTAAGGGTGATGCAGTAAGCGTGCAAGTGGCTCAAAGCTTGGAGGTTGTGGCAGACACAGACAAACAGCGCGAATTGCCAAAGTTTATTGCTAAAGCTTATAAAACTTTAGGGCGCAATAGTCTGGGAATTAAGCCTTTTCCTCAAACACAAACTCAAGCTCAAGCTCAAATTCAACAAAAAGCCCAGACTGAAAAGAATGGGCGCCTTTTCTTTCCTAAAAAGAACTGGGGAAATAGAAAACAGGGGCAGCAATAACAGAAGCAAGGTTTGCGTGCTGGTTCACCAACACCTGAGTCTTCTGAGCTTACTAATGACTTGCTCGACCGCGTGAAAATGAAGGTTCTTGATAGATTTCGACCCTGATCAGTGCTCTCCTCGCTCTTTACAGGACACATCGGACTCCCAAGGCAGTGGTGGGGAGTGCCAGGATCGTGGCAAAGGTCCTACTACACAGCTTGGACAGGATCAACCTCGACAATTTGAAGTTAAAGCCATACAAGAGGAACTGCCTTGTTTTTGACCCCTGTATCAAAAGAAGAATGTTGCCGCTTAGACTGCGAAGTATGCCTCAGATGGTGAGAACGAGGCTTCTGGATTGGACATGGGCGGTGACTCTGCTCGACAGCGCAGCGGACGTTACCATAGTGCGGGAGGGACTGCATCTCTGTCTGGAGGCGAGAGCAACTGATACATTTATTACAGTGGAAACAGCAGATAAACGAGTTGCCCCCCAGGATACTCTATGAAATTGTCTTCCAAATTGAAGGTGATATACAGCGTACAATCGCCGCAGTTTTCTAGGAAAATCTCACCTCCTCATACAACATTTTATTTGCAGAGGCAGATCGGCCTCCACCATTTGTGCTACCCGCTTTTAGAAGGGAGGGTGTAATATTTCAGAGTTTTTCGCGTTACATGCCTGAGGAACATGCAAAGGCTTACTCATCTGAGTGGGCTTAGGCCCTTGCCCCAACGGTGTACTGTAATCAGGTGGGCTGGGATAGAGATTCTCCGGTACATTGATACCATTATGGTCTATGCCACAGCCACAATATTCAATCAGACGAGAGGCTACGTCTCCCGTTTGTGACATTCTAACTCAGTTGGGGTACTAAGGAGTGATTGGATCCTGTCTATCACCGATGAATAATCCTCTTTTTCCGGTATTAAAACCTGACGGTTCATATCGCATTGTATTAAATTATCGAAATCTGAATAGTCATTGGCATACATTTGCGGTACAGAACACACACAGCTCTGCGCTAGTGAACGGCCTAATTTGTAAAACATATAAAACTACTCTGGATATATCCAATGGTTTCTACAGTCATAACTTGGCTCCTGAGAGCCGTGAATTGACAGCGTTTACCACCATCGTAAACCAGAAAAATGTAAGCGCTTGCCTTTGGGGTATAAGAACAGCCCCGGGGCTTTTGCTGCACGTGTTGTGTCTTTATTCGACAAAATAGATCCAGATACGCTTTCGTACGTCGATGATATTTATCTGACAGACGACAAACTGATACTGCATCTTGTCCGAGTCGACCGCATCATTTTATCGTTTGTCGACTATGGATAGAAGTTCAATTTAGCAAAATCACACATCACTTGTTTTGGGATGCTCTTTTTTGTGCTACAAGCTCAATAAAGAAGGTAGGGGATAGCTCCCCACTTTCTGGAGAAATGTGCACAATTGCAACCTCTGTCTACGCGGAAGAAACTTTAGTCTTTGCTGGGATTTTAACTTTTTGGGAGGACTTACATCCCTAGTATGCTCAGCGTATCAAACCGCTATATGTGTTGATACAACCAACATATTCTTCTGCCGGCTGGCTTCCGGAACATACCACTATTCTACAATCTTTGCAGTCAGATCTGCTTGCGACTAACTACTTGTTGATGTGTGATAATACCACAAACCTGGCGATACGTATAGTACCTGGGACGGTGTGTTTCACTTACTCGACGTTTAATGAGGGAGACACAGATCACATTTGTACACAGCGACTGAAATGAAATTTGCAAGTGTTGACATTTTTTTGACGGCGGTCCAAATGGCGATTCTGAAAGATCGCTCGCTGGTGCAGGGAAACACATTCTTATGGTCATGCCTCTCCCTGCTTTAGAAGCAGTGACTACCCAACTCTAAGGCACTACATCCCCGTTGGATACAATGAGCTACTTCTTTGACATTGGCTGATGTCACGTTTATCTTTGATCCTGCTCTTCAGACACAGGAGTTTTTACAGTATGAACATGTTCATCCTCCTCCGTTGTCGTTGCTTCCTTTGGATGAGTACAAATGTATCATTTATAACTATGGCACGGCTCAACCGGCCATCGGTTCCATACATGCTTATTCAGCGGCTTGAGCTTGTGGCTGGTTCAATTGTAAATGGTGAATTTAAGTCTTCCATAGTGCATATACAGGCACTTGAGGACTACTGTACAGCGCAATTGGAGGATCTGTGTGCTCTTGTTGTAGCTCTCGTTTTGCTGATCCTAATGGTAATACTCTTATTGTATGCAAATCTTACCATTGTGTTCAGACTTTCATTGAAAACATAAATTTGTCGGTCTCAAAATGACTATCTAGACTCTAAAGGAAGCGCAATTAAGTATTAAACGGTTTGGGTTTGAGTGGCGGAACTTAATGGACGTCTGCCACTCTCACAGGTTATACATACTCTTGGCCATCAGAGTGTGGGAGTACATGCTGTTGGTAATTCTTTGGCTGACGAGGCAGCCAAATCTGCAATAGCCATATGTTTCGTTGCAGCAGTTGCAAGGTCCATGACTAACATAGATAGGGACATTTTGGCAGCGGTAGCTGCTCGAAGGATAGAACTGCTTATCCGCAGGGTGAGGTTCCGTGACAATTGTAAGTGGTGTTTTCGACTCGCACGAATATGGTCGAATCTGGTATCTACGAACCGCAAATGACGAGTTTAGTAAGTGTGCGCAGTTTCGCTGTGCTAACTTAAACCGTTCGTTTGTTACGTGGGTTTTTCATCTGTACCCACGGGTTCCATCTTAGATACGGCATCCATTTTGTCTCTTGCCCTCAAGTAGCCAGCGAACGGACGTTGTCCGCTTCGCGACCCTGGGGCTCCCAAGATATTTGCGGAAGACACATGTCCTTTGTAAGTGTCTTTATGATGAGGGGGATGATACTGTAAGGCAGATGGCCCCCGCTCGAGGCTCATCTCCCCGTGCCGGTTTATTGTCTCAGCCGTGCATCTCATTAGGCACGTCCCTTTGATGCCTGTAGCTCGTGTTTCCCGATACCTCCCCTTTTACACCCTTTTCCAATCTCCCCACTGTTTCCATCTTCCTCTGCACCTGTCCTTGTTCCTTTTTCGATCTGTTTTACTGCTGATTGGAATGTACTAATGGTGGGAAGATGGGTTTTTACAGTTGGGAACCGCCAAATGTTTCCGCACTTATGTTCCGGACCTTATGAGTATCAAAGTGACCAAAGCGACCCCTCTCGGGGATAATTGTGGGAACCGGGTTGTAAACCTTTGTGTGCTATGTAAACCTATGGGAGAATTCTGTATAAAAGGAGCGATCCACAGACCCAATTTGAAGCAGTCTCCCCGAACTACACTCGTTGTACTTCCTGTGACTTCTGTGTTTCCCTGCAGTAAATAAACCTTGAATCTTTGACGCTGAAGGAAGTGTCCCGTGTCTCTGTGATTCGTACGCCGGAGCAGGTTACCCACGAAGGTTTCAGGTGTTGTCCCCTGGCACCGCTGGGTCTTAAAGAACCCAGTCCTTCAGTTGGCGCCCAACGTGGGGCTGCATCAGTGGTACCGGTCCAAGCCCGACGATCGTGAGGAACTTCGTGTGAAATCTCCGAGGGAAGGTGCACTCCGCTTCATCAATCCTGTTGTCGAAACAAGTGGCCCGAAGACTTTTCCCGCGAAGATTCCCGCCTCCTGACGGCTGCGACGGACTGCTGCCCTGACTGTAGACCTGTTTTGGCGCCTGGCGTAGACCTTGGTAGAGCGAGACGACTGACGGGCCTTCCTGGTGACGCCATCGATCTTTGAGTTAAGTATTTGTGGGTCGCTCCCAGAGTTCTTGGTTGTGGTTGCTTAGTGGTTGCATGGTTCCATTGCATTTGTGGTTCTTGGTACTTTGTTGTGTTGTTTGACGACTGCAGCCGCCAAAAACCGAGGGTTTTCGCTTTTTGCTGGGACTTGGTAAATCCCGTAACCCTTGACGTTTGTGAAACTCGGCTAGTGTGCAAGATGCCTGGTCGTAGTACTTTGTTTAGTTGTTTCAGACGTTGTGGTGCGGATTCCCGACTGGAGGACTCGTGTCCGATACCTCCGGTTGGAACTCCGACTTATGAACTGTACAGCAAACATGGGCTAGGCCCGATTACTTTTAATGATTATTGGATTCGCTATACTAAGAAGGACGGTGTCCTTAGTTGGCCACCTCATGGTAGCTTTGAGACCCCGATCTTAGATAACCTAGAGGCTAAATTGTTTGAGAAAAAGTCAAGGCCGGCCATGTTTGATGCCTTTCGGTTGTGGCGTAAAGAAGCCCGACAGAAAGAAATCAGACAGACTAAACGAAATCAGAGAGATGGTGTTGCTACCATTGTAAAGAAAGCAGAGCAATTTCAGCGTGATAAGGAGGTTAAGGAAAAGGAAGTGTTTGATAGACTACAGCGTATGACTATAGATAAATGTTATCCTGCTTTGCCTACGGAGTCGGAAAAGAAGGAAGAAGCAGTTGAGGATCCTTTAATGTCCTATCTTATGAAGTCGCCACCTCCGTATGTACAGGGTACCGCAGCTCCTGTGGTTCCCCCTGTACCTATTCTTCCACCTATTCTTCCTCCGCCTGTTCCTCAACCTGCATCCGTTCTTCCGACTGTTCCTGCTCCTTTGCCTGTTGCTATCCCTACTGCTCCTCCGCTTCCACATACTCCTGCTCCCGCTACTGCTCCTGCTCTGTTAACTCCTGCTGTTGCTTCTGTCTCTACTCCTTCGCTTGTTAGTCCTGTGTCCTATACTTCTCCCTCTACTCGTAGTCGTACTTCTCCTCTTGCGGCTAGCTTCTTTCATTCTCTCGGACCTGTTCTTGGGTCCGCTGGTTCAGATGGTCCTCAGAGACGTAGTCAGCTTCCTGGTAACAGGGAACGCGCTTCGCTATATAATATGGCGATGGGTTGGATGACACATCCTCTTAGAAATCCACCACGTGTCGTACTCGATACGTTTTGTCAATTCAATATACCAACTCAAAGATTCGTGTTCGAAGAAATGTGTAAGGTTTTTCGTGATCAGATATCGGCCGATGCACCTGACGAGGTGCTGACCGCTTTGTCTGACCTACAGCTTCAGTTCTCGACTGGACTGATAGTGGATACCAATGTTCGACGTGCTGTTGAACGGTTGCTATCTTTCCGTCCCACTCCTATACCTCAAGCCCTTTTTGTTGAAGATGTTGAAAGACAGCCAGATGAGTCTGGTCAGTTTCCTATGCGAGAAGTTCCACCAGTGTGGATGCCAGGTAATCCTGCGGCAAACCCCCCGATCTTGCCGTTCTTTCAGAGGGTATGGATACATCTCCCATGGAAACGCTCTAAAGTGCTACAGGTGAAGCAATCATTGCCTGACCCTCGCAAAAATCCTGCTGGGTATTATAAAGAATTATCGCAGCTCGTAGATGCTACGGTAATGAATCTTGCTGATATTGACATGCTGTTTGGCAATGTTGTACCGCAACCGGTATGGGCTAAGATTCGTCAGGAAAATCACGCAAACGAATTAGGTGGTGATTGGGCTGCCATTTTAGCGGCGGATGGTCGACAAACTGGTGGTGCTAAACCCGAGCAGTTGATTGCTGCTCTTCCTCAAAGAATAATTACGTTAAGGAAAACTCTTATGCCAGCTATGAGAGTGAATTGGGACAAATTGTCAGCATGTAGACAGAAGAAGGACGAGAGTGTCTCCGACTTCTTTACGAGATTCGAGGAGGCATTCATTGATCATAGTGGTCAGGATATGAGCACTGAGGGTGGTCAACGGTTGTTCGTGGACAAATTTGTTTCGAACTTATTACCCGATTTGAGCAATAAATTGAAAAATTCTGAAAGTGCGTGGGCCGTTTCTACCTCGGCTCAAATATTGGCTACGGCACAATATTATGAGAATAGAGAGAAAGAGGAGAACGACCGTGCTGATAAAAAGACGAAAGAACTCAAAACTAAAGTGTTGTTACAGCAGGCCTATCCTCCGCGTTCGAATCAGAATATTAATGGGCAACAAAATAGATCGCAGCCACAATCGAATCGATCACAATCTCGAAATGACTCCTCTTCCCAAAGATCTTCGTTAGGGTACAACCAATGTGCCTATTGTAGACAGGAGGGTCATATCAAATTCAATTGTCCTGTTCTAAACGATCGTAATAGCGGTAATTCATCCAGAGGAGGTCGTGGTGGTTCACAGCAGACATCACGCGGTAGGGGTCGTGGTGCTCAGAATGACCGTTCAGATAACTCATCAAATTCCGATAATTGTTTTGATCAACGTGGATCATCGCAAGGACGATCTGCGCAGTACCATGTAGACGATTATTACGTCGATCAGGGAACTGACGACAGTAATTACTAGGACAGCCATAGACAAGGAGAGGGAGTGGTATCAGTTCCGGTTGATCAGAGAGGGCCTTACGTCGCAGTTGCTACATCGGGCGTCGTTGAGCCTTTTCTGTTGGACACTGGTGCAGCGAAAAGTTCCATAAAGCATTCAAAACTCCCTGGCGCACCTTTGTCTGGCTTAACAAATGTTTCCGTTGGATTCTCTGGCGCCCCCGTTAGCAATCCAGTTTTGCGCCCTTTGCCCCTTACAATTGGGCCTCGTGAGCTAGAAGCTCCTTTGATTTTGACCACGGGTTGTGGTGAAAATCTTTTGGGTCTGGATTTGCTTAAGCGTTTGTATGCAACTCTGTATTGCTCTCCTGCGGGTGTAAAGCTTACGTTGGGAGAGAGGGTTGTCTCTCCTATGTACTTGTCTCTCGATAAGCTTCCACCGGAATTGAGTTCTCTTCCTGCATCTTTGTGGGCAACGGGTCCCAATGACGTGGGCCTGCTTGACATCTCCCCTTATGTTGTTCAGTTGAAATCTAATGTGCGATTGCCACGTATTCCCCAGTATCGTATCTCTCTTGATGGTGAACGAGCATTGTTAGCGATCATCTATGATTTGATCGAGAAAGGCGTTATTGAGGAAACGCGGGGAAACGTGTGCAACAGCCCTGTACTGCCCATTCTTAAACGTACTGATCCTTCGAAACCACCTGTTTATCGTTTTGTTATCGATTTACGGGAGGTGAATAAAATTGTGATTCCTCAGTTCCCCATTGTGCCTGACATCACGGCACTACTGACTCTGATTCCCGCTTCTGCATCTTGGTTTTCGGTGATTGATTTGAAGAATGCGTTCTTCAGCATTCCCATTGCAGAAGAGAGCAGAGACCTTTTTTGAAGGGTCAACTGGATGCGTTTTCATTGCCGGCTGGTGCGGCCTTAATCCAATATGTCGACGACTTATTGGTAGCTGCAGATACTCAGGACATTTGCAAAATTGCTACGGTGTCGCTGCTGCAACATCTCTGTGAGTTAAATCACAAGGTGTCACCTTCTAAACTCCAATATTGTTGTCAAGAAGTAACCTATCTAGGTCACTTATTGTCAAAGGAGGGAAGGCGGTTGACCCCAGAGAGAATTGCAGCAATTGCGCGAATGGCTGTGCCAACAACCCAAAGAGATGTGCGTGCCTTTCTAGGTATCACGTCGTATTGCAGGCAATGGATTCCAAATTTTTCATTGCTAGCGAAACCATTGGTAGCTCTCACGTGCAAGGATGTTTCAACTCCTTTACCATGGACGGAAGAATGTCAGAGAAGTTTTTCTGAACTACGTGATTCATTGTGTTCGGCTCCTGTGTTAGGTACTCCTGACTACAGTTTACATTATATGTTCACGAGAGGGAAGGTTGTGCGTTAAGTGTTTTGACGCAACCTTTTGGTGGTAAGCAACGTCCATGTGCATATTTTTCCTCGACCTTGGACCCGGTAGCTAGAGCATTGCCGAGTTGTTTGAGAGCAACAGCGGCAGCTGCGGTGTCCATCCGACAATCAGCAGGATTGGTCATGGATAATATGCTTACGGTGATGGTTCCGCATGCAGTCGACACTCTTTTAAATCGTACGAAAACCCAGCACTTGACGAGTGCGAGATTGTCTGGGTACGAGCTGACGCTGCTGGCAAGTCATATTCAGATAAAACGTTGCAATGTTCTGAACCCGGCGACTTTGTTACCAATTAGCTCAGAGTCAGATGAAATAACAGAACACGACTGTTATTTGAGAACAGAGGAGGAAACAAAAGGTCGAGTGGACCTTAAAAACACTCCTTTGGAAGACCCAGATGGAACGCTGTATGTGGATGGTTGATGTTTTAAACTGCCAAATGGCAATGTGACTACTGCATATGCTGTTGTAACGTTGAATACTGTTGTTGAGACTGCACGATTAAATCAGAATTCTGCCCAAGCTGCAGAACTGATCGCTTTCACCAGAGCGTGTGTGTTAGCGAAAGGGAAACGTGTGAATGTGTTTACCGACAGCCAATACGCTTTTGGCGTCGCCCATAGCTTTGGACGGTTGTGGAGAGAGAGAGGTTTTCTGACATCGCATGGTACGAAGATTCAGCATGGTCAGCTTGTGAATGATCTTTTGGATGCACTTACGTTGCCTAAGCAGGTAGCGATCGTTAAATGTAGTGCGCATCGTAAGGTGACGGATGATGTTGGTCGTGGTAATGCGTTTGCGGATGAGACTGCTAAGGAGACTGCCCGGAACCTTAGCACTCGAATGTATGTGACGAGTTCGGTTAGGTGGCCTACAGAATCGAGTATGTGTGAGGACACTATCGAGAGTGTGAAAGCAATTCAGAATGAGGCCACCGAAACTGAAAAGACGAAGTGGAAAGAAAGTACGGGAAAGTTGGATGCGAATGGTTGTTGGATTGATTTGTCGGAACAGAAAAGATGGATGTTGCCGGATGCGTATGTGCTGGCTGTTGTGACAATGGCACATGGGTTAGCACATATTAGCGCGAAAGGTATCTGTAAGTTGCTGTCTCCTGTGTGGAAGAACGATGGTATCACGAAATGTGCTGAACGATTAGTTAAGAATTGTATGGTATGTATGTTGTACAATCCTGGTAAGGGAACCCCAACTCCTCCTGGTAGTTTTGCTCCCCCTTCATGTCCCTTTGAGGTGATCCAATTAGACTTCATCCATATGGAGCGATGCAATAACCTGAAATACGTTTTAGTTGTGGTTTGCGCGTTCTCCCGATGGATTGAAGCCTACCCTCTTAAGAACAACACTGCCTTGTCAACTGCGAAAATCCTACTGAAGGAATACTTTCCTCGGTATGGAATGCCTCGGATTGTATGGTCGGATAACGGAAGTGAGTTTGTCGGGAGTGTGATGAAGAGTGTGTGTAAGGGCCTTGGAATTAATCAAAAATTCCATAGCGCCAATCATCCCCAGTCAGCTGGTTTGGTTGAATGGTATAACGGCACCCTTAAACTAAAGCTAGCGAAGATTCAGGCTACGACTGGTCTCTCGTGGCCTGACGCTTTACCCTTAGCACTACTGTCAACAAGGGCAACCGTACACTCCCGAGTAGGGCTCAGTCCCTATGAAATAGTGTTCGGTCGTCCTGCAAATGTTTGGGGGGTCCCTAGACCGGGTGTGTTCTGTGATCTTGAGTATCCAATGTTGATCGATTATCTCCATGACTTGACTGCTAAACTGAGGTTAATTCACCAACAGGTTTATGAAGCATTGCCGACGCAGACGGAGGGTCCAGGCCACCAGCTCCAGCCCGGAGACTGGGTGGTGACGCGAAATTTCTCGCGCAAGAAGAATTTGGAGCCCAGATTCACTGGACCCTTCCAGGTCCTCCTTGCCACGAGAACTGCTGTTCGTCTAGAGGGTCGGAAAAACTGGGTGCATGCCACCCATACCAAAAAAGTCCCTATTCCGTTGCCGGCAGACTCGTGGGTGAGGAGAGGCATTGCATCAACTGAAACCGAAGGATTGCCGGCGTTTGTACCTTTCAGCGACGCACAACCTGTCGGAGAATCCTCAGTGCAGCAGAAAGACACTGTTGAACATTTGTCATAAAAAAACTCAAGACCAGAACATTCAACTGATCAACAGAACGCTGTCTCTTCAACGGATCCTTTGTTTGACGAGCAGACACGTCCTGGGAAAACCCGATACTTTTTGCGATCCAGCACTAAAGACTAATAAAAGATCCTGTTTTGTCCCTTGACAATTGCATTATCCCGTTTTCCACGATCAGTTTGAACACTCGTATCATTGTAATTATTCTTGTATATATACATTGAGTTTTGTTCCTCATATTTTTGCTTCCACAGCTGAGAGACACTTTGCATACACATAATTGTGAATAAAGGCCGTAGGGCCGCGCGTGTACTTCCTTCTGGTTAGTAGGTCTTGACGCTAGGTTAAAGACCGTCGGTTCCTGGGAACTCCTAGGGATTGGCTACTGCTACACAGAACGAAGTGCGTCAAGAAACGTTGCGGACGGTCGTAGGGGATGGCATTTTCGAAGCTGATGGACTTGGAAGAAGCTCAGGCGCAAAGGTTCAAGTTGCAACAACTTAGTCGTACCAAATGTTTTATGTTCCAAATATTCGTATTGCTTTTGACTGTTTCTGCATTATTGGCGGGTGGGGTGTATTATATGATGTCTTGTTTCTTATCTCCTGCCATCCCTACTCCTACCCCTAATCCTAAACCTACCACTGTTGCATCTCCCCATTCTTTTCACTTCTTACCCGAACACGAGCAGGCTAGACGCGCAGAATTCCGCAACAATTCCTTTATTCAGCTCCTTCACCAGCATCAGTTAGTGGTTAACACTACTAATTGTTGGGTGTGTGGGTTGATGCCACATACCACGGATAAGGGAATTCCATATCTGGTGTTACCGTATAGTTCCCAAGGGTCTGCTCGAGCATTTCAAACAATGTTTCGAAGCGCATTAGATTCTCACCCCAATCGAGAGCCACGTTCTCCCTACCTTGGCCCTGGCTCGTACTATAAGCCTTTGTCCATAGCGATAGAAGACTTAGATAGAGATATCTATGAGCCGTCGCTCATTCCAGTGGAAGCATAAAATCTCTGAATCCATACACGTGGATGTAGGGGATTGGACGCTACTTGGGTGGTTTTGGGGCCTGATGTCGACTTGGGGTTGGAAGATTCTGATGATCATCGGAGTCGTCGTGGCGTTCCTGTTCACGTGTTGCCTTTGTGTGCAGTGCGGTCCTGCCTTATGTGGCCTCTGCGCTACAACGTGTATGAGACAGCCGCCTGTTGCCAATGGAACTCGGTTGGACAGAGCTATGCTACAGCAACATCTAGATGGTCTGATGAATATCGAGTATGATTCCGACTAGTGCTTGCCTACATGAGGGCAAAAGGAGCGTCTGAGGTTCCGTGACAATTGTAAGTGGTGTTTTCGACTCGCACGAATATGGTCGAATCTGGTATCTACGAACCGCAAATGACGAGTTTAGTAAGTGTGAGCAGTTTCGCTGTGCTAACTTAAACCGTTCGTTTGTTACGTGGGTTTTTCATCTGTACCCACGGGTTCCATCTTAGATACGGCATCCATTTTGTCTCTTGCCCTCAAGTAGCCAGCGAACGGACGTTGTCCGCTTCGCGACCCTGGGGCTCCCAAGATATTTGCGGAAGACACATGTCCTTTGTAAGTGTCTTTATGATGAGGGGGATGATACTGTAAGGCAGATGGCCCCCGCTCGAGGCTCATCTCGCCGTGCCGGTTTATTGTCTCAGCCGTGCATCTCATTAGGCACGTCCCTTTGATGCCTGTAGCTCGTGTTTCCCGATACCTCCCCTTTTACACCCTTTTCCAATCTCCCCACTGTTTCCATCTTCCTCTGCACCTGTCCTTGTTCCTTTTTCGATCTGTTTTACTGCTGATTGGAATGTACTAATGGTGGGAAGATGGGTTTTTACAGTTGGGAACCGCCAAATGTTTCCGCACTTATGTTCCGGACCTTATGAGTATCAAAGTGACCAAAGCGACCCCTCTCGGGGATAATTGTGGGAACCGGGTTGTAAACCTTTGTGTGCTATGTAAACCTATGGGAGAATTCTGTATAAAAGGAGCGATCCACAGACCCAATTTGAAGCAGTCTCCCCGAACTACACTCGTTGTACTTCCTGTGACTTCTGTGTTTCCCTGCAGTAAATAAACCTTGAATCTTTGACGCCGAAGGAAGTGTCCCGTGTCTCTGTGATTCGTACGCCGGAGCAGGTTACCCACGAAGGTTTCAGGTGTTGTCCCCTGGCACCGCTGGGTCTTAAAGAACCCAGTCCTTCAAGGGCTTCCCTTTGAAGTATTCTCATCATTTATCTCCCGAACAAGTTCTGTATGCTAAAATTCCTTCAGTTGGGGATCAGCTGATTCCCAACATGGACCGCAGACTTGCATTGATCATTGCCGCACACAAAGGCATGGCTTCTGTGCATGCCAGAGTGTCTACGACTGTCTCCATTTTACAGCAACGTTATGGGTGGCATGGTTTATATAAACAAACCCCTAATTATGTACTTTCTTGTGAAATTTGTCAGCAAATCAAATCATCTACGGTCTCACGCCCACCACAAACACAGCTATGTATTTTTAATCAGCCATTTGACTGTGTATATCTTGATCACTGCGGTCCATTGTCTTCTGTTACTGCATATAAATACATTTTTATTGCATTTGATTTGTGCACTAGATTCCTTTGGGTTTGGTCCCAACGCAGTGCTGACGCTCGAAATATCATTTGAGATTTACGTGTCTTTGTCGGGACGTTTGCCTGTGGCACCTTCCATTCTGACCAAGGTCCTGCGTTTGTCTCTTAGGCGTACAAGGACGCGATAAAGTTGATGGGGGTGCTGGTACAGATTTCGTCTCCATACAGGCCTGAAGGCAGTTCCATAGTGGGGCGAGTGAACCGTGACTTAAAGCAATCTTTGACAGCTAGGGTTTAAGGTACTGGCTGGCCCATTTGTATGGAGTCCAACATGCACTCAATAATCTCCCTAGTAGATCTCTGGGTGGGGATACCATACGAAATGATCTTTGGCATTAAAATGTTTGTGCCAGACCTTGATGGTCTAGACGTTGTGGAACCTGTGACGTAAATAATTATTCTACTATGTTACAGGACCTACAAAAGACCCGTGACAGCAATGCAACTGAACATTTGCCCTCTTCCAATTATATGGCACTGCTGATTCTGGTCACCGTCTGGCTTCCTAAGATTGGAGTGTAGTGTCGTTCATATATTCCCAATAGGCTCTGCGCATTGGAATAATATATCCTATAGATTAGACGTAGGACTGAGGTCGACTAGGTCTCTATCAAATATACTAGACTTAATTGTGTGTGCCACTAGAAAAATATATTGGGGTTCTGCCCAAATCACCCTCCCATACCTGAGCAAGGGACATCAAAATATGTTAAAGTAAAGAAATTGGTACTGAGGGATCAATCCAACATTTAATTGCAAACAAGATGGCGCACAAGAAAAAATTAAATAATATCAACAATTACTATATATAAACACAAAGACTGTACAACCATGTAACAACCTAGCTAGCATTCATCTCTATATACAATACAACATACAATATATATACATCACATCTACAATATATACACTACATATACAAAACAATATATATATGTACCCTAAAGGAATATACAAAATTCTCACGTTATCCACTCCTAACTCAAAGTGATACACATCAAAGGAAGTCCTAGCAGCGCCAGAGGTATAACTCCTCTAAAAAATATATATTTATCAGGGCGCATGTAATCAAATATACATTAAATTGAGAATATATGGGGACTCCTTATCAAAAAGGTGTCGACGCAGTCGCGGTATCGTTTCAGCCAGTCGTCTCTTATGGCTTCATCAGGACAAGGGTACTTCAGACTAGGTTCAAAGGGGGCAATATCCAATCCCAGACAGCGGGACGGATTCCCCGTTCGGTACACACTCCACGTGTCCCTAAAACGACTAAAGGCGCCTACTAAGATGTCCAAGGGTTCGCTCGGTTTTCTTATTTACCAGAGGAAAATTTATCACAACTTTCTCCTTCCTCAAACCTCAGTCAGGGAAACATTAACTCCGTCTCTAATCACTCGCGCGCAGATAGCAGGGAAGGCTAATTATGTGTGCCAGCTAGTTCAGAGGTCACTAGAAACTTTCTCGAATTCACAAGAAGGGATTAGTCTCTGACAACTGCATAAACACGACAACTTTGTTTCCCCAAGATATAACGTATCTTCAGAGTCGTGGAAACAATAGATAGATATTTCACTCAGTCAATCGAGCATGCTTTGCTTCACTAGAGGTGCAGAGAAAGTAGAAAGATGGGCGTTTTCAATAAAAGTATTTATTGAACAGGCTTCTTTCTCAAGCATAGGAAATGAACTGCTACAATAGTAAAACTGTTTGTAAATTATAATGTGTACAGTATAAATAGTAGAACAAAATAATACTGTTAGAGCATAGAATGGTTCCTAAACCATGTATAAATACATACATAAATAACAGAGGTTAAAAGTACTCAACTGGTGCTTCTAAAATATGCCTACCCCGGAGTACCTAACCTAAGCGTAGTACGAGGGAGGAAGTAAGTGAGGTGTAGCCTAAAGGTAGTATTCTTTTGCCAAGAATCTGCTCAAGATTTCTCTAAGGGTCTAATCAGCTCCGTACCTTAGTTTAGGATCGAAAAGGTCAGGCTCAGGACTCGATTTCCCAACAACCCAGAAGGGTAGCTTGGAAACACTGGAGCTGGATTTCTCGGCAGGAGAAAAGACAGTATCTTTCTCAGAGCATTTGCTGGAGGGTCGGCTTCCTTCGGCACTTGAGGTAGCAGGGGGTGTCGGGCAAGTAGATAGTCAAACTGCTTCAAACCACGTGTGTTTGCTTGGGCGAGTGAGGGCATATTTATACCTTGAAGATGCCGACTTTGACGTACAGTTGGACATAATAACGTCATCAAAGAGTCTAGGTTCTTTGAAAACTCCATGAGTTCTTGGATAAATCAATATTCAAGCAAGGGGAAGTCCCCAGCTGCTGAAGCTGAGTTTTCCAAGAAATCGTTGTGGATTTTCGGAACTAGTGGAAGTATCCCTGCCGTATTTGGACTGCATGAGCTATGCCTAAATATGGTTATGATTTCTATGCCTATATAAGGATATGGTGATTTATACCTATATAAGGGCATGAATCTGGAAACGTACAATAGGGTCCTAAAATGATACATAACAGGAGATCTGGTATGAGAAAAGCCGGAGAACAAAAAATTATTTGGTCTGTCTTATCGTGCCCTGGTCCAAGTACTTTGGTTGAAGGGTACTCATACAGTGATTCTACCACCTTTGCCTGGTCGCAAAGACAACAGATACATTTCAGTAGACAATGTCAAACTACACCGTCTGGCCGATTCTGACCAATGTAACTCCTGCAGTTTCATGCAGTGCTATTTCTTTGAATCCAGTGCATTCAACCTCTTCGACTAATCCTGTATCGCTGAGGGTGAGATGGAAACTACTATTGACCTTTTGCCTGTTCTGCCTCCATCCTCTTCCAATGCAGAAGTCAAGTATACTTACCCTGCGGATAAGTCCCACAGGGAAGTTCCGAACAGTCCTTTACAACATCAAGCTGGTGCTGCCCTACCACCTTTAACGAACATTGGTGCAAGAGGTTATTTTGGGGACCGTACGAGCTTCTCTTATGACTCTTCCTCCTCGTATTCCAATACAAGTAGTTTCATCTCCTGGTTCAAAAAGACTTACCTGGACCTTCCCTGGATCTACATCTGGTTGGTCCTTATCCAGATTTTCCTCTTCATGTCGACTGGATTTGTGAGAGTATTTTTCTTGCTCATCAATGGTTATTATTTGCCAGAACGCTCTGCTGTAAAGTTGGTCGATGGAATTCTGGCCCCTCAATATACCATACGTGTTTCTCGTTTCTTTAGGAGATGTGGTAACACTGGACATACATTCCAAAGATTGGGATGTACAAGCAGTATATTCATTGTTTTCTGATTTAAAGTGTTATCCTTCTTCGATGCAGAAGATTTATATTTAAATTCTGCCAATTCTGCTGTTTTATTCTGTTATGAACACTATGGGCATCATTCCTTACACAAAACAAACTTGTTAAGACCTGTTATTAATTACAAGCAATGGGAACATTGTCCAACTCCCTTGAAGGGGAGTTCTAAAACCCTAAAGGATAAGTTAATCTATTTTAAAGATTATAACACATCCAATCTGAAATCCTATTTCTTTAAATTGTCGTCTCAATCCAAATTTATTCTAACCCACACTAAATTAATATATTCCACATCCTTTAGAACTGAATTGGCCATACATGGTTATGATCACTGGAGAGATACCATTGATTTGAAATCAATTTGGAGCTCTAAGGCTTGGCAGGTTCAAGGAACAGAAGCTTTGCATCGTGCCTGCCTAATCCTGCCTCAAATATTATTTTTAAATGATACAGTGCACCAAACTACTTGATTTGGCCTGGCAACTGCCAAAAATTTAAATATCCCATCCACTCAAAATGACACTTTCAATGTCTCTGATGTTGACCTGTCCGGATGGTTGTTGTGGCAAATGAATTCAAATGCATGCCAACTGTGTTTTTATAAATAATGCCTGGTTTCACACAGACTAGACTAGATCCTCGTTTTTCACATTCACATTCGGTCACCACATATTCGGTGGGTAAATCAATTTGGCTGATTTTATCTTAGGTCCTAGGATTCCTAGAACAAGGAGGTTTATCCATGCAGCTTACAATGAGGTATGGAAACTTTTGCAGATGAAGGAGCGATTCGTCTGCGCCAAGTTGACAAAGCAAATTTAGAAAGAAGTAATTGCAGTGGTCGACAATAGTATCAATACATTGTCTTCACGCATTTATACCTTGGATAATATTGTTTCATCTGGTATTGACATTGTTCAGAATGATGTATCTGTATTATATCATGGCAAAAATCAATTACAATCACTGATACAGTTTGCATTGGCGATACAGACTCTCAAAATGGGAAAAATTCCTTGGGATTATTTGAATGCTTCCGCTTTGTTTTTACCATTTAATCTAACTGATAAACAGAGATTTATGTCCATGAAAGAAGCTACATACAAGCTATTAGACATTGAACGATTACAACACTTGCCATTCGCTGTTGCAGAGACAGATTTAGCTGTATGGTTAATTCATGGAGTTATCGCTCTCCCATTCTCGTTGTTTTATTTTAAATCTTGCAAGAAACATTTCCCAATTGCCCGCTTTAATCCCCTGGGTAGTGCATTTCTCTATGAATTATGGTCCCTACCTTTCACTTACAGATGTCAACGGAGGATAATGAAGTTTTCCTAACAGGGGAGGCTTGCAATTCCACAGTAGGACATTCCCTAGTTTGTAAACACGTTAAGTTGCACGGCGCTTGTAATGTATCCACAACTAATCTTGCTTGTTTTTTGAAAGGAACTCCTGTCTCAGCAATAATTCCCGCTTTTACATTGCTTACAAACGGCAGTTATCTTATTTTGAATAACCACAACTGCTGTGGTTAACGGGCAGGATTTCCGTATAAAGTAACAGTTTCACAATGTGTTACTTGTTGTAGCAATGTGCTTTTTCCGCCCCCGCATGAGAAAGTAGATAGTTCCATTTGGCCTTCCATTCCTACTTTGAAAACAGATTTCAACAAATTAAGCAGAATCAAAGCGCTATTATTTCAACAAGAAGTGCCTCTCACTTTGGCTCGATAGACCTTCGAATTGCAGGTGGCTAGACCATCAAGCAAGATTCAGCCACTTCTGAACACAAACCTCCCACTTCACTTTGGGGAGCTTATACATCAAATATTTAATGCATCTCACACTAAAGGCCTTGCGACCTCTTTCAGTTGATATTTGGAGTAATACCAGCTTTTATTCATTCTATTTTTCCAGCCTCTTCGGAGGGTTCCATTATTACTGGAGCTAGCTGGTGGAATCCTAATTCCTCTACTCCTGCTACGCAAAGGCGGCTCATCTTGTGGTAATGCACAGACCAGGCTAATTGCAACTATACCATGACCGAATGCAGCAACTTTTTGGAGGCTTGACATTAGTTATGAACTAACTTTTTGCTTTGCCTACTTCACTTGCGTGCAACCTGTGTTCTACTGTCAGCAGTGCCCCTTCTATTGGGTTTTGGATTTATGCCTCTCCAATACGTCATGTTCGGACCCGGATTATGGCCAGCTGATGGGTCCCTTAGTGGCCCATGAGCAGGCCTGTTCTGGGGATCGCCATATGGTGCGGGCGGCTGCACTTGGAGTCTTGGCTGAGTGGAATATCTGTGCGACTGCGCAAAACCTCTTGCAACAGAGTCTCATTGAATATCACGCAAATTGCCTGGATATACTCTTGGAAACATCGGATTATGAGGAACACATCTATTCCTTCGGTCTACTTGATTGGAAGGCATCCCTTTTTTTTTTACTAACGATAGGGATGACCTTTTGGAATTAATTACATTCTTAAGTTCACGTACTTTACTGGATTTGCCACCTCCAGATTAATCACATTTTTACGTGCAACAATCATTTTTTTGTTTTTTTTTATTTTTCCAATGCAGTTTTTTCAAGAGATTTTGAACTCTTCCCAACTTTGAACTCCGTTTTTATCTTTTGTCTATGTACTATGATCTTACCAAGGGGAGGGTGTTATACGGCTGTTGGGGTCATTGTCGACATTGCTAAATTAGCATGAGCTTTGCTGCCATAATGCTGCTTTTGCGCATGTTACTACATGACTTTAATTTGCAAGACACTGTTTTTGACTTTCACATGAGAACTTTCTGCTTTTCGCGTTCTCTACTAGTTCCTGGAGTTTAGTCTGAACACGATGTGCAATGTCGATAAACAATGCCCCTTGTAATTACGTTCTGGTCTGTCCCTAGCATCTAGACAAAACATGCTAACACAGCTGCGCTGCTGGAAACTCGTGCTTTGATATTATGGGGAGGCATGTTGTTCTAAACAAACATTTGGAAAGGGACCTTTCGAGGGGGAAGAGCTATGCTCTTCCTATAATGTAAAACAGCCATCTAGGCACTAAGGTATGGGGTCTGCTGACAAACCCCAGGGATCTTCCTTTATATAATAAACTTCACCTTACCAAAGGGAGGGTAGTTAGGCCTTATAGTTTTTTTTCACTATCTGTATACGATGGCATTCCCTTTTATATTCTATGAGATTGTAAAAATGCTAACTGTTTTAGGTTTATGCATTTCGCTGCTGGTAGCGGCTCATATACTGCATTATAGAGCACAATAGTCAAAATAAACATTTTGAACTATAACAGTGACTCTGACAATACTTATTGTGGACAAGTACCAGTGAGTGAGCGAAAGGGTATGTCTTGCTACTGTGATTCTTGAGAGAGTCAGGAGTGTTGTGTTCTTGGTTGTCAAATCATTTGTAGCTTCATGATTATGTAGGAGAATGAATGAGACACTATAGCTAGTTGGTTATGGGATTTGGGTACTAAGGTGGTAGGATGGGTCAGGCCCTATACACAGAAGTACTGTTTTCCTGCGCATAGTTGGGTGTATGTGCAGAATCCCCGCAACATGGCGCTGCCAATGTTTGGTCTGGCACTTATCTGCGAGACCCCTGAGTAGTACTTGTGCTTGTCCACAAGTTACTCACTTCTGTTTCCGGAGACGATTGTGACGGTGTAGCCTCCTATATTGTGATATTTTATAGGGTTTAAAAGCTTGAATTTTAACAGGTGTTTCTCTTTCATTTTAACCCGTTATTGCGCTGACACACATAAGTTGTTATTCTCTACTATTGATAATGGCGGGTGCCATAACACCTCCTAACCGTGCACCAGTCACAGCTTATTTTCTGGTGTTGCGCTTATTTTTTGTTGTTGAAGCGGACGCAGCTCATCGCTTTAACGTACTTTATTTTTGGTTCACCTTTTGGGCAGTCGATGGAACAGATAATTTATTTCACGAATATACTGCCACTACCCTTCGGCAGAAATATTGACCGTATAAATCTCTTGAAGTTCTGCTAATGGCTTGGCAACGTGCATTATGGTTTAATGGCCCCCTTCTTCATGCTGTGACAGCCATCCGTTTAGACCCCTTATTGATAGATGGGGACACGTGGCCCGTTTTGGCTGGGTATACCCCGCACCAAAATTATCTTACTGCTACAGTCGCCGAGCTACGGGGATTGCATACTTCGTTAGTATGTGTACATAGAGCTGTTATTCAGTTCTTTTTTTTTTCTTTTTAACCTTTTTTATTGAAGGAAGAACAAAGCTACTAGAAAAGTATATAAATAGTTACAATATTAATCGAGTAGACAATTTTTGGACAAAGAACATTAGATACAGAGGTTTGACAAAAATTAAACTTTGACAAAAGTAATAAAGAAAAAAAATAAAAAAAATAAAAAAAAATACAGTCTTATAGATAATAAACCCATATTTGAGCTGACCTCTTTTTCTTTCTAGTTCATATAGATCATGATTCAAAAAAGTTTAACCAAATTTTTTCCTTCTTTTGTAGAGCCTTGAGGCCCCTGTGTCTTGCTAGCGCCAGTTCCATAGTGTTAATTTCTTTCATCAAAAGCCACCAATCAAAAACATTTGGTATATCTTTAGATATCCATAATCTAGCGATGACTAACCTGGCGCATGCAAAGATAATAGTGATTAGTTCTTTATAGGGACAATTCATTTCCTGGATATCTAGTAAAATCAGTTGTGCTGACAGTGGTGGTGTTGCAATTTGTTTATTAATTAAGATGTCTGTCAGTCCTTTCCAAAATATCAAGAGCGCTGGGCATGAATACAGCATATGCTCTATGCCTGCAGCTTCTTGATCGCACTTCGGGCATTTGGTTTTCTTATTTACTTGATTACCCTGTACCCAGCTAGCTATTCTCTGTGGTGTATAATACAGTTGTGTAATAGTTCTATAGGTCTGTAGTCTCAAGCTAGTAGACTGGACAATCAAATGTATATGATGTAAAGAATATGAAATCTGTGAGGGATTGATATTCATACCCAATCGAGAGGACCATCTGGTAGCTATTTTTGTGTAGTCTTCATTTTTACCCTGTGTTAGATATCCATACCCTAAACTTATTATTGATTTTACTTTATTTGAGTATAAACATATAAGTATATCTGATTCTATCACTTTCGTAATTTTCATTGTAGAGAACAAGTGGTCCCTTATCTGGATGTATTTAAAGTACATATGATCCCTTAAATTGTAAAGGATTTTAAGTGCTTCAAAATCCATAAAACCGTTTTCACAATATAAGTCTCCTAATGTATAAATGCCGTATGTCTTCCAAAGGGTACCTGCTCCATCAGAAAAGATATCAGGAAGTCCTGGATTGTCCCATAAACTAAGCTCTGCATTGTAAAATGAGATTTCCCCAATAGTCATTATTTGATCCCAAATATTTTTTATGTGCCTAGCTGATTTAAATTTCACTCGCTTAAAGTAGTTCGGATCATGCAAGCGATGCAAAAATTGGTTACTATCCAATCCCAACATAAGCCGGTGAAAGAATAGCGAACTGTCATTTTTTAACAAACTTCGAATACGACAAAAAAAGGTAGCTAAAAAATAAAGTCTAAAATCCGGAAATGTCAGCCCACCCTTTTCTATTGACAATGTTAGTAATTTCAGCGCCCTACGCGCTTTTTTGTAAGCCCATATGAAGCTGCTACATATACCCTCAAGTTTTTTAAAGAAGGTTTTATTAGGTTGCAATGGGATAGATCTAAACAGGTATAACACCTTCGGCAAAATTTTCATTTTCACTAAATTGATGCGTCCTAATAAGCTAATCGGAATCTTATGCCATTTTTTGAGTGACTTTTCAATTTCTTTTAAGAGAGTATCATAATTTAGCGCAATGATTTTATCAATATTGGATGCTAATCTTATGCCTAAGTAAATCGCGCTTTGACATAAGCCTGGGATCGATTCCAAGGGTTTATAATTAGCTATTACTTGCGTTTTACCTACATTGAGCTTATACCCTGAAACATTACCGTAGTTCTCAGCTTCTTTTATTATTTCAGGTGAAGCTTTTACTAAATCTGTGGTGAATACCGCTATATCATCTGCAAAAGCAGTGATCTTCAAGCTCTCTCCCCCATGTGAGAAAGGGTGAATATTTCCTTGCATAGTTAGTGCGTTTAAAAATGGCTCCAGAGAAAGGGCGAAAAGCAAAGGGGACAGAGGGCACCCTTGTCTGGTTCCCCTCCCTATAGTAAAGATCCTTGAGTCTTTCCCACCATAGCTAATTTTGGCCTGCGGGCTGTCATACAGTGAACAAACCCACTGTAGGTATTTACCATGAATGCCTACCTTCTTTAGTGTTTCCCACAAATACTCCCACCCCACTCGATCGAATGCTTTTTCAGCGTCTAACATAACCATTCCGAGTGGGGTGATGGTAGTTGAGGCAACATCGAAGGCTGTAATCGCTGTATTTACATGGGTCGTTGTATCTCTCCCTGTCACAAAACCGTGTTGTTGTGAGTTGACCAGGATCGGCATATTAGGTGCTAGGCGATTTGCTAGTATCTTAGAAAAGATTTTAGCGTCTGCGTTGAGCAGGGAGATCGGCCGATAAGAGCCACAGTCTTCTGGTGATTTATTTTTTTTAAGAAAAAATATTATTTTGGCTACTTTCCATGATGTGGGAACTTCCCCCAACCTCTCTATGGAATCAATGACATTTTCGAGCAAAGGTGTTAGTTCTTGTGCACAAATCTTATATACTTCCATGGGCAGACAGTCCTCCCCGGCTGCTTTTCCTGATGGTAGGGCTAAGATAGCTGTATTTATTTCAAGTTGTGTTATTTATTTTTGAGCTAAGTAGTTCATGTTGTGCAACTTCCAGATGGGACCACCTGGCGTTGCAGCGCAACTACCGGGGCCTGGTAGTGTAATCATCAGTCCCATCATGATTAATTCTGTGATGGGCAAGCACCTGCAAAATAAGGATGAAGTTCCTTATTGGCTTGCTAAAACAATTGGGCAACTGGAAGCTGTTTTTCCAAATAAAACACCTGTGGAGAAGCACAGAATACTGATCATGAGTTTACCTAAAGGCCTTGTTCCCGAACTGGCTGATTGGAACACTTGAGGTAGAGTGTTTGCAGTGGTTTAATCAATGTGCTTTGGCTCTCCCTCAATGATCGTTCTCCCTTCAGTGATTAAACGAGTTCAGGATAAACATGGGGCCGAAGCGGCCCTGGAGTTGGGGATGAGACTGGTGGGGGTGTTCAACATTGTTTGTGATATGATGCAGGGAATCCCCAGAGGTATAACAGAGGCTAAATTAGTTAATCACTAACAGCTTTCTTTGTGGTAGTGTGGTTGAGCAGTTAAGCTTATCAGGAGGGTGTCTTAAGCATTTACTGTATTCCCTCAGAGAAGAACGGATGACACACACTCAGAGACTGAATCCAGACAATCTATGTAAGTATAAAAAGGTATACATATGTTTTATTTCTAGAACTAAGCAGGATTTGGCACAGGTAAGTAATATATGCTTTCACATGCAAAACTTTACAAGAAAATGCAATTGCAGTTGTAATTGGAATTGTTACAGGTTTATATTTGCTTTCAAAATAGTTCAAAATACATTGAAATTACTTTAGATTTCTTACAGATTACTTTTTAGTTACATCAACTACTCGGGTGATGTCGCACTGTAGGTCCTACAATACGGAGGTAAGTAAGACAGTTTTACGTTTTAAAACACAGTTACTTTTGTTTAATAGAAAAACAGGTTGACACTTATAACATTTTCAGAGGAAAAAAACACAATATGGGTTCCTATAGAGAAAAAGAAAGTTATTGATTTGCAGGTAAGTAAACAACTCACAATGCTGGGTGTCTGGGGTTAGAACCAAGGTTACCCAAGACACAAGTTGGCTCTCAAAGTGTACCACCAGCGGCACCAGGGAGGCCAAGTGCAGAGTGTCAATGTTAGCCAATAGGGAACCGTGGTCAGGGGCTGCTTATGAGCAGGCCACTCGGGTGTGGGAGCAAAGCTCCTGGGGTTAGGATCAGCACTGCAGGGACCAACAATCAGCACAGGAGCTGCACCACCAGCGGCACGGAGGCGGCCAGACGCAGAGTGCCACGAAGATGTCAAGAGCCCTTTGGTTGGCAATGGAGATCTCTGGTTCGAAGAAAAGGCTGCAGGCTCGGGCAGGGAGGCTTTCTCAAGGTGATCACTGGCAGGAGAGGTAAGTTGGGTTCTTGGGGGATGCCTGGACACCGTTAGTTGGGCCACAAACAGCTGTGGGGTGTCAGGTGCAGGTTGCGGGGACACTTCAGGTTGAGTTTGCAGACGTCGGCTTAAAGCTTGAGGTAGGTTGGGGGATCACCAGATCACAGGTCAGGATCGCTGGGAAGACCTCCTCTGGGTGTTGGGTCATTCGAACTCGGGCCATGTCGACTCTTCACTTTTCTCTCCACCAAAACACGCAGCCTGCAATGGCAGTGTGTGGGTGCTAAGGTGCAGGGCCTCTAAGGGTGGTACACTAGGTGATGCAGCCCTTAGAGACCTTCCCTGGTCACAGTGCCTTCAATACCCATGGTAATTTTTACAAAGGGCCAGAGATGTGGCAGTTGTGGGTACAAAGGTACCCACAATTGCCACAGGGGGACTACCTCGCCCCCCTTCCACGGAGCCGCGGGGGGGACGATACATAGTGCAAATAGCACCTGGTCCCCATCGTTTTTAAGGCTCATGATGCCACTGCCTTCAATACAGCAAATTGTACTTAAGAAATTACCTTTACGCAAATCAGATTGAGACCATTGTGCCGTATCTGTAGCAATTGCTATCTGTCTACACTGAGCATCTAATCATTGTTGACATTGTCACACATTTCATGTGCGTAGGGTAGGGATCTTCTGTGTACCCATCCTGAAGAAGAAGCAGCCCGCTTCGAAACATGTTGACACACACAGGAGGTCTTGTACATTAGCACAACACACCTCCACCTCACACCTTTTAATAATACCTGCACCAAGGCATATTAAATTATTCTACTCCACAGATGCTAGGTATTTTTTAACAATTACTTATCTCTCACTCCTGACCCTACCAGTCACCCTCTCACACTACACATAGTGAAAAATTAGTGCTCCTGCGCATTCGCTGGTAGTAGCACGCCGCGTTCCGTAGAGGGTCGCGGAGACCCCAATGATGAAGCATGACACCAAAGGCCCTTTTGGTGTGTGAGGGGTATTTAAGAAACACGATGTGCTTCCCACCAATGTAGGAAACACACTTGACCCATGATCAAACATCATCCATCGCAATCTGTCATGGGTGGATCCTTTTGTTTATAAATAATTGTAATGGGAGGTCGAATCCACCCTAGTTGTTCGTGTAGGACACCAACTCTCCACTCCCTCCTTTGTTATTTAGTGTAAATGGCATAAACTACCCAAACCATCTCATCAATAAGCACGTACCAATGCCCACGCATTGAATAAGAACAGTGTGAGGATTGATGCTGATGTGCATGAGATTCCAACTATATTTGAAGTTGTTAAGATGTGTATATATGTGTGTAGAGCAGAATGCTGGTTAAAAGTAAGCCCCGGCTTTCACAAATGCTTTAAGTGCAAAGCCTGCAAAATTGCATGCAATGAAAGACCGGTAATTAATAACACCCCTCATGACCCGCCCTTGGAAGAGCAGGGCACACTGAATTGTAGAAGCGACTATGTTGTATACATCTTACGATGCACCTGCCCGAAACTATATGTGGGTAGCACCATTCATATAGTGCATATCCGAATACTACAGCACCTGAGGGCAGTGAAAAGCAGCGACAAGAACTATGTAATAGCTCGCCACATTAATGAATTTCATTGAGGTAACACAAATGACCAATCCTATTTTGTGGTACATGAGGTGCCCAAACTAAGAAGGGGTGGAGACCGTGAGGCCAGATTACGCCAATTGGAGTCGAGATATATAATGCCGTTTAACACAAAGATCCCATTTGGGTTGAATGCTGAAGAGGATTTACATGTCCATCTGATGTAGGGAGGGTATCCAGAAACAGAGCTTTTAAGCATTTACTTTTATAGCAGGGCAATTGTTATTGTATGGATGGAGATGGACGCAATTGAAGGTTTTAGTGATGTCAATTGCTCCTCTCGGTTTTTAACATCATGATTGTGTATAACTTCGCAATATAGAGGAGCATCTATTGATGTAATGAAGACATTTGGATGAATGTACTTGATGAAGTTAGACCGATTGATACACTTAGAGTCCCTAGGTAGAGTTTAAAAAGCTGCCCTTTCATTCTTAGAGGAGGAAAAAGGTTGTTTACACTTGCACTTTATTGTCCATGAAGAGGTTTTATACTTCAATTGTGATCAAGATTTTTCATGCACTTGTACTTTATAATTGCATATTTGCACTACCACTTGCACTTTCAATCTTTTAACAACTGGGCATCTGCACTTTTTCATTCTAGATGTAATGTAACCAAAAATTGAAAATTGGGAAACTACCTGTTTCAGCTATGATAAATGGCTAAAGACACAGACTAGCCAGATGACCAGCACTTAGACAGGACCTGTGTATATCTGATTAAGCATTAGATATTCATCATGTATATAATGTTTGGGAATAGATTTTTGTCTGCCATAACACATGAGAGATGAGCAAGCTCATGCAAAGTATATACAATGTAGGGATTGTTTTTTTTTATCATTTTATATATTTTGAATTAATTATGTATACATTTGTGAACTGAGGGAACTAGAAATAATGCAATGTACAAAAAGAAGTATTATTATTGAGTAATTGGCAGTAGACCTGAGCATTTGTTTGTGCTGATAGATTTTGTGAACGAATATTAATTCCAGTTTCTGCCAGGGTTTCTTTTGCACTAGCACTTTATTGCATCAATTTTGAGATAGTAAATGGTTCCTCAGTCCTTCTATTTATCGGATGTTGCTAAAGAAATAGGACCGTGTCACAGTGAAACAAGAGCCCCGAGTTTGGAATTTGTAAATAATTTGTGACAATGTTGTTTTAATTGTCAATATATTAGAAAATGACATTTTAATTCAATTAGGAATGATATGTTTAATTTCTAAGTGCAGACTATAGGGGATGCACTGCAATCCATGTTCACTTCCTTTTAGCAACTGAAAATTCGTTCTAAGTCTGTCTTCTATATCCATACTGAATTATGAATCATATGACTTTGTGACTCTGCTTTTTAATGGTGCAGGAAAGGGACGATTGTAGTGTGAGCAAGGCAGGAGGTGCCGAAACGCATAACTACGTATACTTGAATAAACCTAAGATCTAATCGTTGATCCTACCTCCGTGTTGGTGTCTGTTTCTTCAACAAGTGAATCGGAAGTGGAGTATATATGTATACATGCATTGAACATTCTAAAGGAATTGAGGGCATTAGACACTACCTGGGACGTAAATCCTGCGAATATTACAGCCACAATCGCATGCTTTGTGACTTAGTCAAATGGTGTTTGGATAACAACTACTTCTTGTTTGGCAAGGAAATATGGAAACAGATACGTGGGGTGGACATGGGATCCTGCTTCTCCCGCAGCTACGCGTGTTTACACGTAGAGCTGTGGGAGGAGCGGGATCTCGTGGTCATCCCAGGTTTTGAGTATGTTAAATACTGGATGCGCTTTACAGACGATATATTCTGTGTGTGGGAAGGCAACATTTCTAGCGCTAGTCAGTTTGTTGAGGCACTTAATGACAATAATTATATTATAACCTATTTTTTACATCCAACATAAGTAGATCAACAGCAGAATTTTTGGATGTTCAGATCACAATAGAGGGGACAGCGATAACTACATCATTATATCGCGCAAGCCCACTGTGGGCAATAGTATTTTGCACGCGAGTAGTGGGCACCCCAAGCATGTCATTGACAGCATACCCCTAGGCGAACTGCTACGCTTAAAGAGAATCTGTAGCACAGTGGAAAAATTTGAGAAAGGAGCTGCGCTAATGATGGATCGTCTAAGAGCCAGGGGTTATAGTGAAAGTTGCCTCTCTATGGCTATGGGGAAAACCAAGGAAAGGTCAAGGGATTCCCTTTTAACACCGAAGCCCATCAAGACAGGAGGTAGTGATGAAACCCCCAGATTAATTACAACTTTCAGCAAACAGCAACGCAACATTAAATCCATCTTAAATAGACACTGGCCCATCCTCAAAACTGACGGTGATTCAGTGGCCCCACTGTGAAGGGGTGGGGATAGGGATAAAATGTTGAGGAAACTGGAAACAAGGTATATTATTGAACTCGTAGCAAGCAGCCCAATGGTCTGAACGCAACCGAAGACCTTCACAATTTCCTATAATGCATTTTGGTGAATGCAGGCATACCTTTGAGTAAATTGTTACAGTCCTGGGTCAGTCCAAGAGACTATCAGCATTAACATAGACCCATTGAGCCAACATGTGCGGATAGTCAGCAGGCGCAACTGAATTCAATGCACATGCATATTTTGAATATTTACGCACATGCAGAGTTTTTCCTACTTCTCCTTTTTTAGTATTGTACCTAGTTTTATCAATTAGCTATATTTCTTCTTTCATGTTTTCCTTAATCCTTTTTCTATAATATGTCACATGTAAATACATATAAGCACAACATATTTTTTCAAGTATGTTTTTGGTTAGTAGGTCTTAAATATTTATGAAGTGCAAAATTTATTAAGTTTTACATTTTGAATAAATTTGTAGGACAGCAGCTCATGGGCACCCTAGATAGTTTTTTGCATCATATGAATCTATATTGTCACATGACTAAATGGCTTAGAAACAATACATTATTCATGAATTGATTTTTGAACAAATGCATCAAGTCTTTGTACAGGATTTTATCATGACATACTGTCAGGTTATAGTCACAAAATGTTATAATTGTGTAAGTATTTATGCGGCACCAGTCACTTTATGCATTAGTATTTCTGCATTTAAGCAGTAAGGATATTTGTTCCATACATTTTCAAGCATGAAATGTTATATATGCAAACTGTGGTTTTTGAATACTTTACAAATCATTTTGTAATTATTGTGGATTATGCGACTTGTCGTTTACCAAATCACTACAACATGCCCCATTTCTATGTCTATGAAAATTGTCATGTGATGCACTTTAGGAGGTGTGGCCCGCAGGAGGGGTCAGGGACAATTAGCATTAAAAAGAAAGCGGAAACGCAAAACTGGTGTGTGATCAAGAGTACGCAGTTACTCTAAACGCGTCGCTTTGAAAGGTGAATAAAGAATTTTTTGCCTGAGCCGTGGGGTCCGCCTCTTCTCTCGCCGCCTCTGTGGAGGTTTGAAGAAAGTGCCTGATATATATATATATATTCACTGCAAAACCATAGGTTTCAGGGACGTTATAGTTAGAAATTAGCATTTAAAAAAACCTTTGAAATTCACTGAAAAAAAACATAGGTTTCAGGGACTTTATAGTTAGTTGGACATTTCACTCGTACAAAACCAGGGAAATTTGGCCGATATAGTTAATAGAGCTAACTATAACTCGCGCCCCTGCAATGCACGTCACATATTTCATCACTCATGACATGGTCAGTGACATCACTGATGACATCTCAAATGACATCAATGATGACATCACTGATGACATCATCCAGTGACTTTGTGTTTCTATAAAGTTTTAGTATGTTTGAGATATATATATATATATATATATTCAATCGCGCTTGCTCCTGCTGCAACTTCCTGCCGGATTCACAAAGAAGACAAGGCAGACCCAATTTGGTGCTTTGATTTTATTTTTCAAACACCACCAAAGCCCTCACGACGCGTTTCGGCAGATCCCTGCCTTGATCACATGACCTATATATATATATATATATATATATATATATATGCCACGGTGTATTGAAGAATAAGTGGGTGTATAAGTGTCTGAATGGATGATATAGTAGGTGCGTGACTGATTGTAAAACCGACTGATTGACTATCTTACAGAATGCATGGGTTAGTGAGCAAACTGTGTAAATGTCTGTATCAGTCTGTCAGTTGGTGTATAAGCGGATGAATGGGTTGGTGAGTAGCTACATGACTGTCTACATGGGTTATTGATTGGTTGTCTGAGTATCTGTATGGGTGCCTGAGTGTCTGTATGAGTGGGTGGGTGACTCTGTGCATAGATGTGAGTGGGTGATTCAATGGGTGTAGGGGTAGGTGAGGGTGTGTATGGGTGTGTTGGTGAGTGAATGGATGTCTCAGTGGTATATGTATGAGTAACTACATATGTGAAAGGCAGTATATGTGACTGTTGAAGTATATAAATGACTATACGTGAGAGTGAGTGATTGTGAGAGTGGCTGTATGGATGAGTGTGTGCTTGTATCAGTGATTGTATAAAATAGTAAGTATGTGTTAGTATTTGTTTAAATAAGTGAGGTGATCTGTGTATAACTGTATAGGTGATTAAATGGGTGTGACTGATTCTTTGCATGACTGAGGAGGTGTGTGAGTAAGTGTATGGATGAGTGGCGGTGTGTGAGTATATGTATAGGTGTATAAGTGCATATGATAGCGCTGTATTGATAAGTGACTGCATGTATGAGTTACTGTATGGGTGAAGGAGTGGATGTGTGTGAGTAGACCTAGGAATCACTGAGCGGGTATGTACTACTGTCTATGGTTTCAATATTGGTAGTCTGTATTTTAGAGTGAGTGTATAAATGGTTTTATTATGGTGTGAGGAGGTGCATCAGATTATCACATGGATGATGTCATCATTGATGTCATTTGAGATGTAATCAGTGAGGTCATCAATGATGTCACTGACTATGTCATGAGTGGTTTAATATGTGAAGACATCAGCAGTGCATTGCGGGGCGTGAGTTATAGTTAGCTCTATAACTGCTTGGGGGATAAGGTCCGCTTATGTCCTGGACTCAAGAGGACCTCATCGCCCCACCACCATTGCGCCAATAGGCACGTTTGCAGAGTGGTGTAAAAAGGCGCGTGGCCTTGGACTACCTCTGCAACGCAGCTCTGTGGCGCAAACTGGAGGTACCTGGTGGGCTGGTTGGCCCCCAGTGACCCTCAGCGTTCAAGGGGACTTAATCCCCCAACTTAGAACGTGCCCAGGACGCGTTTGCAGAGTGGTGGAGAAAGGGGGCGTGGCCTCCGGTCTCTCGACAGCCCTTTTATTTTTCACTTTTTTTTAACAAGTTGGGGCTATGTGGCTGCCCTTCTTTTACATGTTTGGGGCTCTGGGGACCCCATCCCCCAAGGCCTGACCCCTTTCGACAATAGTTTTTTAAAAACAAAACGAGAAGGGGGCCGCAAGGCCCCCCTCCCGAGGTCAATTTCGGCCCCGGGGACCCCATCCCCCGGGACATGGCCAGACGTTTTTTAATTCTTTTTTAAAATTATTTAGAGGGGGCCGCGTGACCCCCCTCCTTGGGCGAAGTATGGCCCTTGGGACCCCATCACCCAGTACCGGACTTTCGTGTTTTGAAAAAAAAAAATACTTATTGGGGAGGGGGCTGCATGCCCCCCCCCCTCCCAGGCAACCTCTTGCCCCGGGGACCCCATTCCCAGGGGCCTGGCCTGTCCATTGGGGACTATGGGTGGAGCCCCGATGCCCCCACGGTACCGCCGGCTCCCTGCCTCTTGCGGGAGCCGGAATGCTTTTGAGCATGGGGAGCTGCAGCTCTCCTTGCTCAAAGGCAATCCTGCTTTGCTTCATTGAAGCGAGAGCAGGTGTCCCTGCTCTCGCTTCAATGAAGCAAAGCAGAGCTTGCTATGACAGGGAGGGAGTCGCACAGCTCTCGCCCATCCATAGCAAACAGCAATGTCCCGGGATGGGCACCTCTGGACATTGCAGAAGCCCGCCCTCGGGAGTGGTGGTCCCCAGGGCCATCAAGGACTCCAGGAGGGGGCCGCGGCGGCCCCCCTCTTCATGTTTGCAAAGCATGGAGGTGGTGGTCGCTGGGGGTCCGTAAAAGACCCCCGAATTTGAATAAAGAGTGCCCCGGGGAGATGGTGGTCCCAGGGGTGTGGGGCTCTAATTGAGCCCCGGGGAGGTAGCAGTCCCCGGGCTGAGGGACGGGGCGCCTTGTGGGTCGATTTAGATACCGTATATAGGTTTTCCGATTTATGCCCTTACATAGACACAATTCGCATTGCCCATATTTAGGCATAAAAATCCTACCCTTATTTAGGCATTATCCATGCTAACCAAATACAGGCAAGGCCACCTACATCGATCCATCCTCGTCACAATGAGTTCTAGGAAAACCAGACTCTTAAGCCTTTAGGACTTCCCCTTGCTTTAATTATTGATTTCTCCAAGAACTCATTAATCATGCATGAACATCTATTCCTTAGGGGTTCATTCAAGACGTTCCTCTGCCCGACTTTTCCGTCAATACTGGCATTACTAAACACCTTCAAGGTATAAATATACCTTCAATTGCCATGTCAAACCACGGTTCGGCTGCATACTTGCATGACACAGCTCGCCACGGCAAGTTCGGAAGGAAGTAGAGTCTCCGCCTGATGCACTGATCAGACGCGGTCACCCTCCTCGCAGAGAATCCAGCTCCAGTGTTTCTGACTCCCCTTGCGAGGTGTTAGCGATCGAGACCCGGAAAGAGATTCCAACCTCTCTCATTATAAGGTATGGAGCGGACTAGAACCTAGAGGGACTTTTGGCAAATCTTGGCAACATCAATCAAAACTATAGCCCAACTAGACTATAGACAAACAGCACCTACCTCTTACCTCGTACTACACTTAGTTTAGGTGCACTGGGGGTAGAACTAGCTAGAAGCACCAGATGAGTATTCACATTTTAGCCTGTGTTATTTATGCATGTATTTTTATGAATGTATGTCATACCTACAAACCATGCTATTGCAGTATTATTTTATCCTACTGCTAACGCTGTACGTATTATACTTCACAATCTGTCTTACAATTGTAGCAGTTCATATCTCTTGCACGGGAAATAGAACTGTTAAATAAACCCTTTTTATTAAACGCCCATCTATCTATTTCTGTGTAACCCGGTAGAAACGAAGCATGCACGGTTGACTAAGTGAAACTGTTATCAATTGTTTCCACGATGAGACTTGTCAGATTCTAAGGGAAACAAAGTTGTCATGTTCATGCGGTTGTCAGAAACGAATCCCATTCTTGTTTATTCGAGAAGTTTCTAGTCACCTCTGAGTTAGCTGGCACACACAAGCAATTAAGTTTAATGTACTCGATAGAGACATACTGACCTTAGTCCTATGTCAAAACTATAGTGTATTTTATTCCAATGCACAGAGTCTATCAGGGATATAGGAACTACACTACACCGCATCCAATTAAAAAAGCCTTGGGAAGGTGGCGGTCCCGGGGCAGCGTGGAGGAGTGGGACCCCCCATACATTAATTTTTTAAGAAGCCCCGGGAAGGTGGCGGACCGCAGGGCTGCGGGAGGGGGGGACGCGTGCCCCCGCACATAATTAGCAGAGCCCCGGGGAGGTGGCGGTCCCCTGGGCTGCGGGGGTCCCCGCTATTAATTTTAGCATTGCCCCCTGGCCCACCCGGGGCCTCATTAAAATGAAGCACAGGAACCCGCGCTTAATTAAAAAAAATGTCAGTAGGATTTGCGACCCCAACGCGAATTCTGCCGTTTTTTTTTATAAATACTTTTTTTGGCCCTGGTGACATCCTGAGCAGGCCTAGGGGGTCAGGGTGTTTCTACCCTGCCCCCTTTTCTTGTTTTTAACCTCTTTTTCACTGTTTTCTTGTGTCTCGGTTCTACCGAGTCACAAGATGGCTGCCAACACATTCTGGTTTAGAGTGTTGGCAGCCAATCAGCGTAAAGCTCGTGCCCAGGAAGGTTCGCAAACCCTCCTCAGTGCTCAGATATCGATATTTTTCTGTTTTAAATTTCTCAGGAACTACTGAACGGATGTACACTATTTTTTAAAAAAAAGAGGTCGCTTTCTGAACCAATGGACTAAATTTTTACCAAATTTGGTGTTATTCCGTTCAGCATTTCAGGCTATGGAAATTAACATGGGGAAAACGCCTTTTGGGACCACCCTTTTTTCTCAGCCCCCACTTCACGAATCACCACCAAACTTTCAAGACGGGAGCGGACAGGAGAGGGCCAACATTTTGGAAAATTTCGCGAAGATTCGTCAACTGGCGCCAAAGATATTGGCAAAACAAAATAACACTTTTCCTATGGAAAGTAGGTCCTAACTATAACTACCTACTGGCGACCGCCAGTAGGTAATATATATCTATATATATATATTCCAGCAATCCTGTTTGCACCAGACCCAAGCCTCTTGAGGACGGCTGGCCGTGGTGGGGTGGTGAGCCCCTATATCACCAACACACGCGTCATATCCTCTTACAGGAACAACACACCACGACCCAAAGGTACACATCCATTTATACCCGTCCATTACACCGCATACCATTACTACGCAAGCCTTACAACGCATGCGCTGTAATAACATTAATAACACGTAGCCATTTCTACGCATGTTATTACATTGCATGCGCTGTAACAACGTAAGCGTTGTAATGCAAACCACATCGTTGTGAGGAAACTGAGGTGTTTCCTCACAACGACTTGCAACGATCAACGCCCCTCTAACGACGCAGGAAGGAGAACAGAGGACACAAGGAGAGAGAGGTAAGAGGGGCTGTTTTTAAGGGTTTAGGGTAGGGGGAGGGTCGTGCAGGGGGTAGTCTTTTAGGATAAAGGGTAGTGTGAGGAGTAGTGTTTTGGGGTTTAGAGTAGTGTCAGGGTGTCGTGCAGGGTAGTGTTGTAGTGTAGGGACAGGACTGGGGGTCGTGGGAGGGTTGTGCAGGGGGTAGTGTTTTAGGGTTTAGTGTAGTGTTGTGGTGTTTGTGTAGTGTAGGGTAGTGTTTTCGGGCTTAGGGTAGTGTAGGGGTGTTGTGCAGGGTAGTGTTGTAGTGTAGGGAGCTGACTGGGGGAAGGGTGAGGGTCGTGCAGGGGTAGTGTTTTAGGGTTTAGTGTAGTGTTGTGGTATTTGTCAAGTGTAGGGTAGTGTTTTAGGGTTTAGGGTAGTGTTGGGGGGTCGTGCAGCGGAGTGTTTTGTTATAGGGACAGGACTGGGGGTTGGGGGAGGGTTTTGCAGGGGGTAGCATTTTAGGGTTTAGTGTAGTGTTGTGGTGTTTGTGTAGTGTAGTGTTTTAGAATTTAGGATAGTGCTGGGGTGACGTGCAGGGTAGTGTTGTAGTGTAGGGAGCGACCTAGGGGCTGGGGGAGGGTTGTGCAGGGGGTAGTGGTTTAGGGTTTAGGGTAGTGTTGTGGTGTTATTGTAGTGTCGGGTAGTGTTTAAGGGTAGTGTCTGGGTGTCGTGCAGGGTAGTGTTTGGGTGTGGGACAGGACTGGGGGTCAGGGGAGGGTTGTGCAGGGGGTAGTGTTTTAGGTTTTAGGGTAGTGTTGTGGTGTTGTGTAGTCTAGGGTAGTGGTTTAGGGTTTAGGGTAGGTAGTGTTGGGGGTCGTGAAGGGTAGTGTTTGGGAGTAGGGACAGGACTGGGGGTAGGGGCAGGGTCGTGCAGGCGGCAGTGATTTAGGGTTTAGGGTAGTGTAGTGGTGTTTGAGTAGTGGAGGGTGGTGTAGTGTTTGGGTAGTGTTTCTGAGTTTGTAATATGTAGGGTAGTGTATTTGTATTTAGTATTTAGTGTAGTGTTGGGGTAAATGTCTGTACTTATTACTAGACAAGTTTTTAGTTTGCATACATTAACACTTGCAATGTAAAGGTATGCAAACTAAAAACTTGCGTAGTAATGGTATTTGCTAAGCAAAATGCTGCAAAGTAATGGTATGCAAAATAACGGGTCATATTGCGGCCCAAATGCTTTCAAGCAAATTAATTCCGGGCAATGCAACTCTACGCCTTTCAGAGCGCGAAGCTCCTTTTTCACGAGTAACAATGTTGCAACGTGAGGCATATACATTATATATATAAATATATATAAATTCAAGTCAAGATACTTTAGTCGATTATGAGTATAATCATAAAAGTGCAAGTGCAAACAATACATAATTCACAAAACAATGTAAGACTACATCTCAGAGAAGAGTATCAGGGAGTGGATAAGCACCTAGTGCAATTACAATACAGTACATAATGGCAAATGCGTTTGAGACAAATCTAAAGAAGCATAAGGCCTCTATATCTCAAGTCAGATTCTATAAAGGACACTCCAGCATGGCAAACTTCTTCCATATTTAAAAGTTGTAAAAAACAGAGACCGGGTCTACATTACCTAAAATGATGCTGCCTCAGCAATGGAAATAAAAAGCGCTTCGAATAAATACGAATAAAAACCACTGGAAAAGACAAAGTGCAATAAGGATTTGGTTGAGTGCCTGTTGCAAGGGCAAATACAGATAGAGGGAGGCCCTGTCATATTGGCTCATACGAAAGCACAATTGAGAGCATACATCCTCCAATCTAAAAAGTGTCAGCAAGGCTCTATCTCAGTGCCTTGCTACTCTAGTCAAATAATACTCAAAGCCAGGTGATTTTTGTGACACCTTTTAGGCAAGAAAGCTGATTTCACCATGAAACTGTGTAATTTACTTATCCGAGTAGGATGAGGAAAGAGCTAAATGAGCCTATAATTTTCTAAAGCTCCTTCGACATACGAGAGTCAAGGTATTTTGAGACCTTTATCACATAGGTAGGCAGTTGCTAATAATAGAACAATTAAGACTAGCTTAGGGATTCTGCCATATCAAGAGCCACAGTGAAAGGGGATCAAAAAGATTGGCGAGGAACTGACCACATTGCTAAACACCTCTATCACCACTGCAACTTTTCCCGATGCCTGGAAACACGCCAAAGTCAGACCACTATTCAAAAAACCCTCGCCCATCCCAGCAAACTCAAAAACTACCAGCCTATCTCTTAGTTTCCTTTCCAGCCAAGGTACTGGGAAAGACTATTAATAGGCAGCTCACAACACACCTGGAGCAGAACCAGGCACTTGCCATCTCCCAATCCGGTTTCTGCAGCAATCATGGAACCAAGACCGCCCTGATCACAGCCAGCGATTACATCCAAACCCTCCTAGTCTGGGGAGAAGCAGCAGCCCTGATCCTCCTCCACCTTTCTGCTGTCTTGAACACAGCTTCCCACCACACACTGATCGAAAGACTCCATGACAGTGGCATCCAAGGGATGCCCTCAGATGGCTCACCTCCTTCTTCAACAGAAGGACACAGAGGGCCTAAGTCCTTTTGCCTCTGAACCCAATTATAACATCTGCATTGTCCCCTAGGGCTCATCCCTCAGCCCTACTCTCTTGAAAACATACCCCCCGGCCAACATCGTCACATCTCACGATCTCAACATATTATCCTATGCAGACAACACCCAACTCATCATCTCCCTCACCGATGACCCTATCACCACCAGGACCAACTTCCACAAATGCATGAGAAGCTTCGCCAACTAGATGCAGAACAACTGCCTGGAGCTGAACACGGACAAGGTCTTCGGCAACAACAGCAAACCCTGCAACAACTCCTGGTGGCCGTCTGACCTGGGACCCGCACCTATAGCCGCTGACCATGCCAGAGACTTAGGAATCCTCATTGATAACAACCTCACCACAAATTCACAGATCAATGCTGTCGCCTCCACCTGCTTCCTCACTCTGCGCATACTATGAAAGATCTTCAAGTGGATGCCCCTGAACACGAGATGCATCATGACACGGGCTCTCATCACCAGCCAACTGGATTATGCAACATTCTCCAAGTAGGAATCACCAAACACCTCCTACGGAGGCTTCAAACCATGCATAAAGCCATAGCTAGACTTGTCCTCGAACTCCCCAGATGAACCCACATCACGCCACACCTCAGGCAACTCCACTGGCTCCCGGTAAAGAAAATATGCCAATTCAAATGATGAACCACACACAGAAGCCTCTACAAAACCAAGGACCCAGCTACATTAATCATCGCCTGAACTTACACCTACTGTCGAGAAGAATACGCTCTGCCCCCCTATCACTTGCCCATATGTCCTGTATCCACCGAAGCAGAAATGGAGGAGGCTTCTTCCCCTACAACACAGCAAAGACGAAGGACAGCCTCCCGATGCAGCTCCGGACCATCACTTCTCTTCCGAAATTCCGAAGAGCTCTCAAGATCTGGCTCTTCAGATGAACATCCAGGAACTGCAAGGGAACTGCAAAGGCCTGGATACCCTATGAGTAGCCCTCCAAACAGGTCTCAGACCTGCCACTGCAGTGTCTTTGAGTTCAGTTTTAAAATGCCATGTCAATCTGGCAAGTGCGCCCACTTGCCAGGCCCAAAACTTCCCTTTTACTACATGTAAAGTACACTTTAGGTAGGCCCAAGGTCGCCCCAAGGACAGGGTGCAGTGTATTTAAAAGTTAGGACACGTGCTGGTGTGTTTTACATGCACTGATAGTGAAATACTGCTAATTTTGTTTTTCACTATTGCAAAGGTTATCATTGAAGCTGCCTTGTAACCTCTTAAAAGTGGAACTTCCAACTGGGTAGAGATTGAGATTTGGAGTTTGGGGGGGGGTTACCGAGCAAAGGGGGGCGTAGGATGCGGCCGAAGGAGAGTTTCTCTCCTTGGGAGTGTCTCTCCCAACAACCAGACCAGCAAGAGCCCTGGGAAACGATGCATGAAGGCTTGGACACTGCAGCTCGAGAACACCATGAACATCGCCGTGAGGGGGTACGGTGCATCCAGGACTCCACTGCCCAGCAGCCCGTGGGGCAGTGACACCTCTCTCCGCGCCTTTATCCACGCCCGGAGACACGATAAAGTCTGTGGCAGGCCCCGCAGCGCGGGACTCGCACGGGCGTGCCCGGGCCAAGGGCGAGCCCGTCTGCTTCTGTTGGCGGCTGGGCTGGGCCACATCTCTTGGTTTTGCCATTGCTAAGCAAAAGTAAGGAGTGAGGAAGGGGGTTGGACTGGTGGGGAGACAACCCTTATTCCTATTGAATCTTGCTTTGTATACATTGAGAACTTACACTTTAGATTGCGATGGGTAGAAAGAAACCCATGCCCAAGCATAAGTATACTGATGCCACACTAGACGGCTTCCTGCAGAAGGCCGTGGGGGCCCAGAATAAGGAAATCGAATTGGCCTAAAGCAGACTCTCGCTGAGCTCATGAGCACCACTCCCAGCCATGAATGCGCATCCTGCCCAGGCCGACCCCCTGATAACTGCAAAGGCCTCTAATCAATTAATACCTGTATCCCCCAATACAGTACAAGAAGAACTATCAACTGTACTCTCACCTACCATCATTATTTTGAACCAGGGTTCTACGGTTGGAGAGCTAAAGGCAGGGGAGTTGTAACTCCAACAACCGCAGAGGACCAAAACGTGGTGGGGGGAAAAAGGAAGCGTATTGACCTGACTGTAACCAGGACTGATCAATGGACCTTGGGTCATATGCCGAGAATCAAGAGAACAAAGCAAAACCCCCCTACTTCAGGGGGAAAACCCGGAGGGGGAGCAAGGACTGCAAAGACAAAGACGTTGCCTGATTTGTACATGATGTCAGCCCGATTTGGTAAAATAGTGTCAGATTCCCTGGAGCCCATTTTATATCGGCTGGCCCGAATAGAGGAGCAGCTGGATCATTTGTTGTTGTCTCAGGGGAATATAGTGAGGCAATGTGGTCTCATTTAAACATGTTCTCTCTGTAATGGCCCGTTAGAGAGGGGTGAAAATGCCTACCTTGGAGCTCCCAAGAGAGGGAGGATAGCCTCAGAAGGTCCTATAGTTAGAGGTATAGAGGACAACATTCCAGATTTATACCAGGATAGGGATAAGCGCATAGAGCCTAAAATAGTGCCACAAACCCAGGCAAGTGGAGAAGAGAGGAGGGTAATTAGTAAACATAGGGAACAAAAGGTACCCAATCCCCTGAGCGCTGAAAGCGATTATAGAGGGAGCATAGGGAGCAAGAAAAGGTTTATATATTAAATCTCCCCCCGGAGTGTACCCCCTACACATTAGTCCTGACAGGGGTAACTCATGCACCACCCGGTCACCGTGAAAGCTGCCAGAGCCTTATCAATAAATCCGCCCACTGGTGCGCCAGCAAAATTCTGTCTCAGGTAAACTGGCACAACCACATCATAATGGCAAGGTAGGTAAGCTGGTTAGGGAAAACACAAAAACATAGAAGAGATTGTGTGGTCCTGAATTTTAATGAAGAAAGATGGGTGGACTGTGCCCTATGTCATCTTAGAGACTCTGCTTTGGAGCCCATACAGTCCAGCCCACTAGGCTTTTTGTACCCTCCCTATCAAGGGGGAACTACCCCTCGCCTGTGCCCTCTGAATAGAAACCCGTCCTTCAGCCCCCTGCATGTTTCCATCGCAATCGCTTTGAGGCATTGTCAGGTTTATTAGAAATTGATTGACAACCCTTGGTCCCACATAGCTCAAGCAGGATGCTAAGGACAGGGAGTAAAATCAAGGACATCCTTCTCCCAGGGGTTAGAATAGAAGGAAATAGATTGGGAACAAATCATTTGGACCACCATACACTTAAAATACCTGATACTTTTTCCACCATCGAGGAGCTGGAGTCTGTGGACAAAACATCTAGCCGCTCAACATCACATAACTTAGGGATGCAGGGTCACGGCTTGAACTCCTTGATTGTCAGTCATAGGGAGGACTTATGCATAAGGCCACATAAAACTCGCCCTTTTAGAATCCTCTCCTGGAACATCGCAGGCATTCGCTCAAAACTAGAAGATGAAATGTGGCTAAAGTATATAAATGGTTTTGATATTATCTGTACTCAAGAAACATGGTCCAGGGAGAACATCGAACTAGATGGCTTCTGTTCCCTTAAAGTCCATGCCATCGCCTCTCCAGCGGGGAGAGCTAAAGGAGGATTAGCGACATTGATTTCCCTTAAATACGGGTCAATCAAAGCGAAGTCCATCATTGGCTCACCCTGGTATCAACTGACTCAGATTTTTTATTTGTTTCAAGTCAAGACCCTTTTAATTAATTGGTACTACAATGTTTTTGACACAAATAGATGTGATATTATTTTAAATCTCAAAGAGGAAATTGATAAGATCGCGGGAAAGTGGCAGCCCCTGTGTATCTATTGAGTGGGGGATTTTAATTGCTCTATATGTCGCCATAGCACAGATAGATGTGGGTTTACGGACACTGAGGGTCATCCCCGATGCATTTTATACACACACCACAGTGTGAAGCTTTATATGACATTATTATTGTGAATGATTTACTTTTTGTTGACACCCTAGTAAGTAACACATTAACTAAATATCCTACCTTTATGGGCAGAGGGAGTGAAAGTGTCATTGACTTTATGCCAATATCCAGAACGTCTGTCTTCCTGGTGGACAGTTTTGAAGTGGAGCCCAACAATGCCAGCGACCATAATCCCCTTATTGCCTCCTTAAATGTATGTGCCCAGGAGGAGAAATGTGATGGTCGTCTCCTCCAGTACAACCGAAATCAAGGGGTGAGAATGAAATGGAATAGGAATAATCCCCCTCAATTTAAGGAGAGCATTGCCAAAGCAAACTTAAGGTCCATATTGAAATGCTTGGACCATAACTCCCCCCGCCCCCGGAAATGGTTATACAGGGATTTGAGGGAATTTGCAGGGACGTTTTCCGAAATCTGACCAACCCAACAGTATCAAGGGAATCTAGGGGGACAGAATGGTTCAGTGCAAGGCAGGCTTACATGAGCTTAATTGCTCAGCGGAAGCAAGAACTGAGAAAGCAGGCCTGGGAAGATTTAGAGAGAGCGAGCACAATCAAAGACTCTAGGAGTTTCTGGGAGGTAATAAACCGGGGAATGGATTCACTAATACCAGGGAAAGTGTGGGAATCACACTATACAAACTTGTTTAACCCAAAGGGTATCAATAGTCAAGAAATAAGACTTGACATCCAATTAAATCCAGTAACTGCACACCTCATGAGCTCTTCTCTATCAGTGAGTGAGGCTGAGGAGGCAATCATGAAAGGCATACAACTTAAAGCCACAGGGCCTGATGGGGTACCCCTCGATTTCTTTAAAAGCAATATCCAACTTTGGGCACCCCTCCTGACAAATGTTTTTAGAGCAGCAATAACTGGCCCCATTCCAACTTCATGGAAAGAGGCCATAGTGGTACCCGTGTACAAAAAGCGAAATAAGGAAGACCCGGCCTGTTATAGGCCCATTTCCTTAATTGACGCTACGGTGAAGGTGATGGGAAGGGTCATCTTGGCGCATCTTGAGACTTGAGCAGATTCATCGGGGCTAATATCACAAACTCAATATGGATTTAGAAGAGGTATGGGGACAAATAGACAGTGTCTCAATTCGGCCCCGATTATGGGCAAGTACATGAAGGCAAGGAGGGGGTTAATCCACCTTCATGGACATGTCCAGTGCCTTCAATACGGTCAACAGGGGAAAATTGTGGTCCATGATGGGAGAAATGGGCTTTGAGGAACCCCTCATTATCCTACTGCGTAGGCTGCACACATTCACTACGGTAGCCATACGATTTGGTTCAGGGGGAGAGAGGACCGGACCCATTGTTTCCACGGACGGAGTTTGACAAGGGTGCATATTGGCACCCTTTCTCTTCCTCGTGTATACAAACGACCTAGAATCAGCCCTCAGAGAACAGAAATTAGACTTCCCGAAAATTGGTATCAATCCTGTCCCGTTTTTGTCATATGCGCACTACGCGGTTCTTATGGCCTTAACAGCAAATGGCTTACAAAAGTCCCTGAATAGCTTTACTGATTTTATGTTAGCCTTGGACCTAAAAGTACATTTTACCAAATCCTATATTATGGTCTGTGGTCCAAGCCATACTAAATCAAGGAAATTTACTGTAAAGGGCAAGCTAATTGATAAGGTCTCCAATTTTAATTACCTGGGGAATGTTTTTAATAATAAATTGAACTGGGACCCCCTTATTACATCTAGGGTGCTGAATACTAACCGTGCTGTGGAAGGCCTTTTCCGCTTCGCATGCAAGTTAGGCCATAAACCTGTAGCTGAAATAATTACTTCATACTAAGCGAAATGCTTGTCTATTGATACCTACGGGGCTGGAGTTTGGGGAGTTCACAAAAGAACTCAACTGCAAATACTAGAAGACAAGTTTTAAAAAATATTGTTGATGCTCCCAAAAAGCGCCTCCACAGCATTCTGCCATTCTGAGGTAGGGATGGGTTTTATTATAGGACTGATCAACAGTGCCCCATTGATTCTTTGGGCCAAAGTCTGGCAGTCAGAAGATTTAAAACTCACAAGGGCGATTATCAAGGATTGCATGTCCCTGGACAATGTCAAGGCTATCCCCTGGCTTTGCTATGTGAAAGGAAAATTTAACGAAATAGGGAACTATTATGATAATCCTTCTAGCATCGACCCGAATATGAAACTGATCGTAAAAAACGCATTTTGTTGAGCTTGACAATCGCGAACAGCATCCAGGGCTGCACCCCCATATAGATCTGCATCTTTCACAACAACAACAATTTTACTTGTCCTTTACAACAAACTTGCAGTATACATTTTTATTGACTAGGTTTCGACTTAGCACATTGCACTTTTTAGTGGCCTTTCCCAAACAGGCCGGTTGGTGCAAAAACCTTACATCTTGCCCCTGTGATAGTTCAGCACGCCAAAGCACGCTGCACTTTATTCTTTTCTGTGAACTTTATGAAGAGCCAGGGTCACGGTTCCTTATCCCATTTTTAAGAAATGTTCACCCTTGCAATTACCAGGAGGGTTTCAACCTCATATGACCGTGTCCTCTGAAGTTATTCACACTGCAGTATTGAATTTTATCAGGAATGCACTTTTTATGTTTGAAAAGCTTTATTGAAGAAAGAAACATTGATAAGCAAAAACATCAGCAGAAACAGTGAAGATACTAAAATATAGCATGGCATATTAACAGTGCTAATGTCTATATTTAGGAAACAAAAGCATTTTATAGGGATTTTAGAGAAGCGAAGAGATGGGAAGGGAGAGGAAGGAAGAAACTATAATATTATAAAATATTAATATTACTATGAGAAATAATAATGGCAGATAAGTAAATGGTACACCTTATTAATATAAAATATACAATAAGCAAACAATGACATAATATATAAAACCTGTAAATGATAACAAATGTACAAAAAGGAGAGAGTAAACATTTTCAAGGAGGTTTAAAATGTTCTGATGTAACATGAGAAGATTTCTGTAAAGTCAATCGATCCAGGTATGTGGTGAGAGGTAACTAATAAAGATCCATGTTACTTATTGGTTTACAAGAAGAAGCAAAGGCGACATCAGGCCTGTGAAAATGACAACGTTTTCCACCAACCCTGTATGGAAACGCTTGTAAGAGATTTCCAATTGGAAGAAATGTGTTGGAATGAGAGAGCAGTCATGAGATCAAAAAGACCACGTGAGTGCACAGGAAGATCTGAAGTATCTGGGAGACTACCTAGAAAAAGAAGAACAGGGGAGTGGGGAACAGAAAGCATGAAAATGCAAGAAAGATAAGACCAAACTTTTCTCCAAAAAGCAAAAACAGCAGAACAGAAAAAGAACAGATGTAGAAGATCAGCATTTAGAGAACCACAAGTCCAGCATTTAGAATCAGAAGAGGGAAGGAAACGGGACAAAGAAAGAGGAGACATATAAAGACGATGCTATAGAAAAAATAAAGATTGAGTAAGAGAAGCAGAACAGGAGATTTTTAAAGATCTGGACCAAAGTTTATCCCAAAGAGCAACAGACCAAGTACCCTTCAAATTTGCTTCCCAAGCAAGTTCCAATTTAGTTTTTGCGCGATCCATGTTAGGAGAAGAGAAACATTTATAAATAAGAGATGCTTTAGGGAGAGTAGCGAGGATGGTAAGAAGCGGAGATTGAGTTGGGGGTGAAATTAAAGATGGAAGAGAATAATAACGATCGTGAATTAATGCCATGAGAGTAGTACATTTCTGTAAAAAAGAACGTGGACAATGGAACAAAAGTTGAAATTGAGGAAAAGAGCAATGTAATAAACCATCAAAAAAATGGTTAACTCATATGACACCCTTTGATCTCCATGATGACCAAAAGATGGGCCTACTATTTAAAAGAATAAGTGAATTATACCAAATGGGGGTGTTTAAAAATGCTTCACGCGTTATAGTAGTAGGGAGAACCAAGAGTTTTAAAAGGGAAGAAGTATATTTAAATAAAGGAAATGAAGTAAAAATAGATTTGGTAGAGAAGCGTAACAATTCGCCAAATGAAAAGGGTGATAATAAAGATTGTTCAATAAGGAGCCAGAGAGGAGCAAAGGGGGAAGGTTCTGATAAAAGCCATCGTGATGCTTGGCGTAAGGAAACAGATTTGTGATAAAGACGGAAATCTGGAAAATTAACTCCTCCATTAGATTTGGGTTTTCGGAGGCTTACAAGAGAAATTCTAGGCTTTTTACTCTTCCAAAGAAATTTCGAAAGGGAGGAATCAATACGCTTGAAATAAAGAGCAGGAAAATGAACAGGTAACGTGGAGAAAATATCAATTATAATAGGGACGAACATCATTTTAATTGAGTCCAATCGACCCCACCAGGAAAGAAAAAGAGGGTTCCAGGAGGAGAACAATTGATCAATGCTGGATAAAACTGCGGACATATTTAATTTAATTAAAGAAGAAATGGAATTAGAGAACCAAATACCAAGATATTTAATCTTTGAACTGTTCCAAGCAAAGCCAGTAGAGGAAAAAAGATGAGGGAGACATGTCTTGGTTAAAGGAAGAATTTCAGTCTTGTCGGAATTAATCTTATATCCGGAGACTAAGGAAAAAGAATCACATTCGGCTAATAATGGGGGAACAGACACTTCTGGATTGGAAATAAACAAGAGAATATCATCTGCATATGCAGAAAGTTTCAATTGATTGTTACCCTAGGGAAAGCCTGAAATGGAGCCATTGTTGCGGATGGAGGACAGAAACGGTTCAAGGGCTAGGACAAAGAGAAGAGGGGGATAAGGGACAGCCTTGACGGACTCCCCGCTGAAGATAAAAAGAAGGGGAGAGTTGGCCGTTTACAAGTACTGAGGCTTTGGGTGCAGAATATAACAAAGATACGAGAGATATGAATTTGGGACTAAATCCATGCCAATGTAATGAGGCAAACAAAAAGAACCAGTCAACCCTGTCAAAAGCTTTTTTGGCGTCAACAGAAATGGCGGCTAGAGGGATTGAAAGAGAAGGGGCTTTATTCAGAACATTAAGAAAAAGGCGAGCGTTCTCAGAAGTGAGTCTGCCTTTGATAAATCCGCATTGCTCCTTAGCAATGAGATGAGGCATAAAAGTATCTAAGAGTAGGGCAATTAATTTAGCAAATAATTTGTAGTCAACATTAACTTAAGAAATCGGATAATAATTTTTGCAAAATTTGGGATCGCGACCAACTTTTGGAATAATACAAATGGTGGCAACATGAAAAGTGCCATCAGCCTTACCGAATGCAAAAAATTATTGAAAAAGTGATAAAAGTTTGGGTAATAAAAGATCCGAAAATTTTAAAGACAATTCAACAGGAAAACCATCAGGACCGGGTGTTTTGCCTTTAGTAAGGGATGTTAGAGCCGTGGATAGTTCATGTAGTGAGATGTCAAGTTCAAGACCTGGAAAGTTGAGATGAGAATTAGAGGGTTTAGGAAGTTTCTCCAAATAGTTCTGAATAAGAGAGAGAGTAGGAGGAGATTCTGGAGTAAAGAGTTGTGGATAAAACATTTGGAATTGGTCAAGTATTTCTTTATCTGTATGTAGGAGAGTATTGTCAGAAGAGTAAATAGATTCTATAAGAGTACGTTCTTTACGGGATTTAAGATAATTAGCTAAACTTTTTCCTGACTTATTACGACCACCATAATAACGAGCACTACTACGAAGAAGAATTGAAGATGCATTATCAGTGGTAATTTTATTAAAGTCTAATTTTGCTCGCAAGAGATCCGGTGACATACATTTGTTTGAAGAGGTATAACATTTATGTTCCAAGGATTTTATATGTACTAGGGAGGTTTTACGTTTCTGTAGATATTGCCTTTTTTTTTAGAAACAAAATCAATAATAATTCCCCTAGCAGTGGCCTTACAGGAATCCCAAAGAATATGAGGAGGGTTACTAGGTTCAGAGTTCAATAGAAAGAAGTCATTAGAAACGGAGCGAAAAGAAGAAGTAAAATTAGGGTCGGAGAGAAGTGTGCTATTAAAACGCCATCGAGGTGACTTGGGATGCGGCAGAAGTAAGTCAATATCCATTACAAAGGGTGCATGGTCCGAGATAACTATGGGTTCAATAGAGGAAAATAATAGGTTTTGAGATAAGGGCTGAGAAAGAAAAATATAGTCAAGTCGAGAGAAAGGAGTATGAGAAGGAGAGAAAAAAGAATAATCTAAAGTGTCCGGATGTAATAATCTCAGAGGGTCAGTAAAATGTGATTGCAAAATGGTGTCAAGAAATTGTTTATGTGTTTTGTGAGGAATGAAGCGAACAGTGGATTTACGATCAAGAAATGGATCAACAATCTGGTTACAGTCTCCACCTAAAATAAATAATTCATCTTTATGTTGGATACACTTATTTGTAAATCGGAGGCCAGAAAGAGCAGTCAGGTTGAGTGGGGCCATAAACATTAAAGACAGTTAAAGGAATATAATCAATAAGCAATTTAGTTAATATCCATCTACCGTCAGTATCATTTTTCCTGTGATAAAACTTTACATTTCAATTTTTTATGACACAGAATGGCAACTCCGTTCTTTTTATTATTGGAAGGAGAAAATAAGACTGTACCAACCCAATTCCTTTTTAATTTAAGGGATTCAATTTCAGTAAGGTGGGTTTCTTGCAAAAGGACTATATCAGGGCTATAAGAGGCTAAATGGGAAAGTACTCTGCCGTTTAATGGGATTAATAAAACCTTTTACGTTCGAGGAGACAACTCTGAATTTACAAATAGCATAAAATCAATGAGAACAAAAAGTGCGAAAATGTGTACATACAGCCAAACAAAAAATAAAAATAAAATAGGAATGAGTAGAAAAAATAATAATAGGACAGACAACATCAAAGGGAGGGCAAGGATGAAAGATGGGAAAGGGAAGGAAATCAGCGTAAATGTGAATAGAACCAAAGAGAAGAAGAAGGATTAATATAAAGAAGAGAATAAAACAGATAACATCAAAAGGAAGGGTAGGGATGAAAACAGGGAAAGAGAAGGGAGTCTGCAGAAGTGGGGAAATGAAATAGCAGAAGAGACAGTACATATCCAAAAGGATGACTGAGATTAACATACCTGAGGGGGACATACAAGAGGGAGATTGGGCAATAGCGACACCCAACAAGACGGATCGCTCAAAGGGTGGGAATCCAAACCGAACCAGGACATAAGAATCGAAGGAAAGGAGCCACATTGAATGAGGGAACAAACATCACGAACCTGTGAGGGGATATATAAAAGAAAAAATGAATGACACTAGGGAAACAACATCAAGGATGCATATTATAGTATATATAACAAGCGAAACTTTATAGTGACATGTTCAAAATGTATCTAAAGGTAAAAGGAAATGTAGAAACATCATCATGAACGTTTCATAAGAACTGCAGAGACCAAACATCAAAAATAAATGTTAAGACAGTTAACCACTAGGAGTAGTAGAAGTATCCATGCTACTACTGGATTGAATGTGAATAAAATTCTTAAGTTCTCCAGGGTCGGGAAAAGTCCATGTTCGATTTTGATGAGTGACCTTGAAAATGCATGGGTGAAACAAGCCATATCTACCTCCAAGAGAACGCAAAGGCGCATGAAGATTGAGAAACTTCTTTCTTCTGGATGCAGTAGCATTGGAAACATCTTGAGAAAGGAACACTCTGGCCCAGCCAAGAAACTTGATGTTTGGACCTAGCTGCAGAAAGAACTGAGAGGAGATCTGTGAATTTCAAAAAAGAATGATGACTCCTCGTGGTTTTGGTGAAGGAGATGAACGAGGACCAAGTCTATGAGCTCTTTGAATGGGGAGAGAAGTAGTGGGTGGCATGTCCAGTAGTTTTGGGAGGAAGGAGGTGAAAAATGTGACAGGATCATCACCTTCCAAGGACTAAGACAAACCATAAATACGGAGATTATTCCTCCTATTCCTATTTTCCAAATCTTCAGTATGTTGCTGGAGGGCAAGGATCGACTTTTCTAGAGAAGAGATGCTTTGAGCATGGGTGGGTATCTCCGAGACCTGTTGTTCTACAGATGTAATTCTACTGTCCATAGAGGACCATTTTTCTGTCAGAAGTCGCATTTCATTGTTAGTGTCTTCAACAAATGGACGCAAAGCACGAATCTCCTCCAAAATGAATTCCATAGAGATAGGAAATAACGATTTGTCTGGAGATGGAGGATCCTGTTTCAAGCGTTTGGACGAAGCAATAGGAAGAGAAGACTTGGATGATGTGGACTGCGTTGAGGAGGAACGATTGGGCGTAACACCAACCATTTGAATCGCAGTGGTGGAGATGGGAGAAGCTGAAGAAGTCGGAATCTAAGCGCTTTTATAAGGAACAAAAATAATTTTTGGTGTGCGCAATTTGCCCATAGAGCACTATTGTCAGTTGAGGTATAAATAGGAGAGCTGATGGCAAAGGAAAAGAAATTAAGGAGAGCGTAACAAGAGTCCAAAAACACCTCCAATGAGATTAATTATTCAGGAAAAAAACTGTGTGGTATTTCTAATGTGTCATGAGTAGTAGCATACAAAAATAGGAACAGAACATTACCAGTTAGAAAGTATTCAGGAGCCAGCATTCAATGGTACAAATAGGCATCAAAAGACGAGTGTAAAGAGCATCCTAAGCAACATGGAATTGCGTTAAACAGGAACAAATAGGCATCAGAAAACCATATATCCAAGTCGTATTACAAATAAACATGCATGGCAAATCATCAAAAAGGTGGAGAATAAAGCAGGAGCGATGAGATATCTTCAAATTTGTAGTAGGCGGTTTGAGAGAAAAGACAAAAATACAGATGTCAGGGGAAAATTCTAAATTCAAAACAAAGCGCTTGAAGGGACAGACAATTCAAGGAAAAGTGCGCTTGGACAAAATGGCAGGCATAAATAAGTCACAGATGCGTTGGCGCCAACAATTAATAAAGCGCAATGCTGTAAGTGAGAACAGGCAGCCTACTTGATGTTGAATGGGTTTCAAGGCATGCCTATAACAAACTTCATAGAAAATAGTTGTGGCGTTGAGCAGCAGACAAGCAGGTTGTGTGAAATGCCATTTCTCTATGCCAAACCAAGGGGGTATGAAGCGGGCAAAACACAAAAATGCTGAGAAGCTCACAAAAATGTCCCACGTTATGTGGCAGGGGTTATAAAGGAAGAGAAAAAAACTAATTTTCATGGCCACAAAGTGGACATTTTTGCAGAGCGAGTCATTATTGTGTTGCGTGCTTATCTAGGTTCCTGATCGATACTGTGACCTTATGCCCCTATACGGCTATAAATCCATTTATTCCCTATATTGGCATAACCGTTCAAGTGCGATTTTCTGAAAAGTCATCTCTGGCCTCACACGAACAGAGCCACATTCCAGCATGACTCTCTGCTACTTCCTTTGCGACCAATTAGTGCAATGACAGTGCAGCAGTCACTATCTGATATTCCTAGATAACACTCCGAGTTCTTCAACAAGATAAAAACTCAGCAAACCTGGAAATCCCCGCTTGCTATGTTTTGATTAGTAATAGAACTCTAATGAGCAACTGATAACTGTCACTTCCTAGTGACATCTTTAATTGACGTCTTATGTCCAGCAAACTTGCGTCAAACCCGGCACCTGTCAGGTATAAATATTACCAACGTTGCCTTAAGCAATGTGAGATACGAGCTGCGAGTTCGTTGCCTGTTGCTGATGCCAGCTGCCTGCATGACCCTGTGTTGGTAAAAACTAGCACTCTGCCGCTGCAGCCTGCTATCCTGTGGTGGTGAAGCTGCTGATTACCATTATCGCCGCTACAGCGCGAACTATGGTACAGTACGCTTGAGGAGCCGAGCAGCCGTCCTCTGCGAAGACATCCAGCCGATTCCAGCTGCCCGCGGACGCTGTCACCCCTCCTTCCTCGACGCGCTGAAGAGAGCCGCTGCCTTTATCGTGCAGAGAAATCCAGTCCCGGCGCTTCCGGTTTACCCTCGCGGGTGACTGGGATATCGAGAGAGACCCCTGAAGGAGATACCAATCCTCCATCATTCTATTCAGAGGTATGGTGTTGACTAAACCCTTAGACGAGAAATCTTGAAACAAACCTTGGCAAAACCAACTTAACTTAAGCTACTTACTTACTCCCCCTTTCACGTGTTAGGCTTAGGTCAGGCACACTGGGGTAGGCTTAGTTAGAAGCACCAGTTGAGTATGTTAGCCTAATGTATATATGACTGTATATATGTTTTATTACTTTTAAACCATTGTATGGCTAAGAAACCATACCAATGCTTTTACAGTTCTATTTCGCAATACTTATCTTACTGTACGTACTTTTTATCATAACAATTATTGCAATTGTGGCAATACATTTCTCTTGTACGAGAAGAAAGACTGCTCAATAAATGTTAACCCTTTATTGATAAACGCCCGTCTCTCTATTCTCTACATCTGTGAAAGTAAACTGCACCAGACTGACTGAGTGAAATCTATGTCTATTGTTTCACACGACCCTAGAGATTGACTCTTGATCTGAGGAGCAAAGTTGTCATGTTGCACGGTTGTTGGAAAGCTGAATCCCTTCTTGTCTGTGCCAAGGAAGCTGATCACTTCCTATGCAGAGAAGAAAGTTTCCAGTGACCTCTGAGCTAGTTGGTAACACAACCCAATTAAGTTTAGCATAGTCAGTGGAGGCCTGGAATATCCGCAGTTCCACGTCGATACTACTGTTTATGTTATTCCAATGCGCAGGGCCTAGTGGGAAACTAGGAACTACACTACATGGCGCCCAACGTTTGGTAAGGCGATAAACTAACGCAAGACTTGTAGAGTAACTCAGTCGTGCATATTTCACACCCCTTTCTCCCGTAAAATACTCCAATAGACGTCTGGAGTGGGTGAAAGGTTAAAATCCGCCCGACCTTAGTAGGAAGAGATTCCTATGTAAAGCTCTGGTTTATTCAACGTTGAAGGATACAGTGTTCCAAAATATTGTGCACCTAATCTTTGTCTCCTTGGAGACCTACTCTGCAAAAACTGCATTTATACAATGTCAGTAGAAAACAACGGCACCGCTGGGGCCGCAGCAGATGCGACTCAGCGAGGTCCCGAATACACAGACCCGGGTGCTATTATCATCCCGGTCCAGTTAAGAAGATCTATAACTTTAAAACTTATAGAACACGGACTGACACCTCAAGGTGGTACAGTAATTTTCGTGATAGAGGCTCACGAGTATCGGCAGACAGAGGTATTCTATACATGGATAAACTTTCCAGCGGTAAACGCTATAACACAGGAGTTTCACTATTACAAAATAGAGGAACCTCCGGGAGAGTACGCTCCTTTCGAGGAGATTGAAATCCCACTTAAATTTCAAGAGCACCTGCTCTGGTTTAATGGCGCCCTAAAACACAATGATCACATAACCAGGCTCGGTCCACTAGGTAGACCAGGAGCCACGTGGCCGGTTCTAGCCAGCTACACACCACATCCGGACATTGCAAAAATGTCAAAAGAAGATCTCTTAGTTAACATAGGAGAATTAACTAAAGCTTATAGAGAGTTAGTAAAATTATTTATTAAAAATAATTTAAACACTCCTAAAAAGAGCTGGGATGGAAATAAACAATCCACTCCCAAGGAAAAAGTTTTCCAGTCCAGAGGAAGGTCTCCTCGATGGAGGGAAAGAACTCCGACTCGAGAACGCCAGTCTCCCCAGAGGGAGCCCTCTGAGAAAAGATATAACCTTAGAAATAGGGATAATCTGAAAAAACCTGATAGATATCAAAATATTGATACACGTCCCTCTCGATCTTTTCCACAGAATTCGGAAAGAAGAGGACGGTCAGACCCAGGAGAGCACACCAAGTCCAAAGACAAGGAACCTGCTCAGAGTAAAAAATCTCAATTTCAGAAAAAGAAGGTAGCCAGTATTAGAGTAATCAACCATGCCGAGAATACTGAGGACACAGTTGAAAAACGGGGAGTGGGCATTGACAATGTTGGACAGTGCAGCAGAAATCAGTATAGCGCGCAAGATCTTGATGAGTCATCTGGAGACAGTGGACACGAATGAATACATTCAAGTTGAAACTGCCGACGCCAGACTTAGCGAGCCCCATAAAATATACGAAATAACATTGCGTATAGAGGGTGATAAGACTAGGAAAATTAAGGGTCTATTTTGGGATAAGCTCTCAAAAGGCTATGATATTCTGTTAGCTGAAAAAGATTGGCCCCCGGAGTTTGTCAGGGAGTGCCCTCGTGGCAAAGAAGTGATTATGCCTGCCTTCTCGAATCACATACCGATTCACAAAAAATATACATATGCAAGGAAATGGGCAGTGGCCCAGGCACCTGCATTATATAAAAATCATGTAGGATGGGATGAGGATTCTACGCCTCACAAAATCCAATTAAAAAGCGAACCAACTGCCCAACGGCAGTATCCCATAAAGCAAGAAGCTAAAAAACAGGTCAGGGAGATCTTAGATCAACTTGAGTACCAGGGGGTGATTGAAACATGCACCTCTCAAATGAACAATCCTTTGTTTCCTGTCTCCAAGCCAGACAATTCATATCGTCTAGTTTTGGACTACAGACATCTTAATACATGTTGCAAAACCTTTGCAGTACAAAACTCGCATAGTGCAGTAATTGAAAGAGTGTAAAGACTCGTGAAGAGAATCGTGAAGAGAAGCGCGCTCCGAGAAAATGGCGGGCACAACAGGCAGGCAGACGCGACGGCTCTGGAGTCAGCGAGTCGGTCTTCCGCGAGTGAAAACCAGCAGCTCATCCGACGGCGGTCATGTTCCGATGCAAGTTGAGCGATCGGAATGTGCCGCATAGGTGCAGAATTACGGCCGCGGCGGAGGGGTTAAGGAAACCCGAAACGGCCACGGACCACTTTGCATGCAGGGTGATAATAGAATGAACCGGTGAAGTGTGTCTTCTGTGGTCACCACAAAGAAATCTCAACCAGTGCAGGAACTGCTGCCCATAGCACCGGTGCACTAGTCAAACCTGGGTGGCTCCACAAGATTTGGGATAAGGGGCTACTTAAGAAGGCTCATTGATGCTGCTTGCCCTCTATTTTCCTACACGGCTGCAGTGGGATTGGGATTTTTAGCAATGCAATAAAAGCTAAATTATAAACTGAGCCCTCCTGCCTCAGTGGAGGATATCTGGGTCAATATGTAATCCTACTCATTTGGTTTTAAATTAAGAATGCACATTTCTCAAAATTAATATTTAGATTAATTTTTTGCTATGGATTAGTACCATTTACCAAGAGCGAGAGAGGGAGGAGAAAGATGGGAAATCGTCACCTCGGGAGAAAGCAGCAGCCTGCAAAAGTTACATAAAGGGGCATGAGTGTCTGCTACTGGACTAAGGATGCATGAGGGAGATTCAAGACTATGAAGCATTTATATGCAGGCACTGACAATAATAGTACCAGCTGTAGGTTTCTGAGCAGAGCTTTGGGCACCAGCACTCATTCTTACACAAATAAAGCTCTTACTGGCTGGTGAAGGAGCTGGTGGACATGTTCTAGATTGGCTCTAGAACCTCGGGCAAATGGTACTTTTTCTCAGCATGAAAGCATAGGGGAGCATTAGTAATATCAATCAATCCAACTGTAGGCCTCCAGGGCCATTAGGAATCACACATTACCAAAACGTTAGTTAATTTATTACAAAGCCAAAAACAACTGGACATACAGACACTTCAAGACGAGGGTTTAGAAATACATTGGAACCAATACAAAGCCAAATCTACGAATGAAGGTAAGGCGATGCAAGACAATTCATCAATTCATGAATCAGGATACGAAAGAGCAGCCTACACTAACACTAAAGTGCCATCCCAAGTTAAGCGTATTTTGGGGCACGGTCGGTTAAGGTGTCAGCGAGTGGAGTCTTCCTTAGAAGTATCTACAGATCAGTTGGGTCAAGTAGCATGAAACTACTGAGACAGAGCTTGTTCTAAGATGCTCTCTCTCCGAAGGCAGAGAAGAAGTGGGGCTCTTTCCCTAGTTACCATACATCATTATTACAGGTGACTTCCCAAGATCCTCTTCAGTTCACACCATCCGGCCAGACCACATTCTCATAGGTACTTTTCCACTAGACAGCACTTCTTCCGGGCGGTAGCGGGATGACCTTGATTCTCAGACTTTCTCCGGTGAGAAAGTAGAACAGTTCTCTATATCGATATCATCTTTCAATGTATCTCTTTCTCTCCTTGCCTAACTTCTAAAACAAAGACATTATTCTAACTAGCAATGATGCTTTTTTCCACCTGCAACATAAGTGTGAGAAAGAACAAGTCTTAGCATGCACATGAAATTCAATTATTATTTCTAATGTGAGAGCTTCCAGGGAGAATGCATTTCAGCTCTACATAATTCAGCTAACATGAAATTAAATCGAATTTAGGGCACATACAGTTACATTCTCTTTTACATGTGAAACAACATGGCTAATAAACGTATCTTGAGAGTGACATTAGTGTCACTTGAACAATACAAGTGTCTTCCTTAATGTTTCAGTTAGTTACGGTTACTTGTCGCACTACTTTCTCCATTTTACGTTGAAGTATCCTAAAATACCCAATCAAACAACACTAGGGACGGACCCAACAAGGGAATCCAAAACACTGCAGCACAGTGCCAAGAGGGGTGAAAAAAGAAACAATATGCTTTAAAAAGAATCCAGTTGTACTATGATGCCTTTGGTCAAGGGGGTGAGTTAAAAGTGCAGATTAAAAAAGCCTCCGTCGAGGTAGAACAATTTTAATCCTGAGGACCTAGGACAAGGTTAAAATAGTAAAATAGTGGATACTGTAGAGACTAGATTGGTCTTTTATATCCCCAAACAGTGGTCTACATGTTTCAGCCTAAACAAATGATTCAAACAAGCTTACTTCAGGACCAAATGGTGCAGCGCGACAGAGTGGCCACGTGAAATATCAGCACACACACTAAGGTCTCAAGTAATCCCGGGGGGAAAAGAAACATTATGCTGATAACAGTGGTTGTTTTCAGCAGAAAAAATATGAGCACCAGTAGGCCCCTCAGTAATGGGCCATCACTAAAATATTTTGTCGTTTACATCCTGGCGGGGAGAGGTGTCAAGGGTGAAGGGACTCCAAATATTCTACAAAACCCCCTCCCCCATTTCTAATATTCACACTTTGAATACTTTCACATGTTATTAAGGCCTGCTTGACCAGAATAGTAGGTTTGTCAATCATGTATTTAACTGTATTTTTAAAATTGGTGCAGAACTTAACTGCAATGTTTAAATACATCTAAACATATTTAAACATTCCCAGTTTAATAGAATAATTGTGAAAAATTATGAGGGGGGCTTAAATTATTTTTTTACTTCATGGGGGAGCACTGCATTAAAACGTTTGAAGACCACTGCACTAAGGTGTGCTGTGAGTGTGGGGGTGTTGCTGTACTTACGATTCCCACCGACAGGTGTACGATCTGTAACAATAAAGCAGAACATAAAAACATTCAAATACAAGCACAAAATGTAGTTAATGGTGACCGAGGTGCATCTACCTCAATCGTTTGATACCCAAATTCTCACAGCCAAGTATAGAGGTTGTCCAGTGGGTCAGTCAACTCGATTCCCAAAAAGATCGACTCAATAATGAGCATACGTACACAATTTGAGTGCCGGCTAATTGATAACACAGTGAGTCGCATGCAATGGATCTGCCTCACCGTGAAGGCAAAAGGGAGAGCCTCCGAACCCACCAAAAGCAGGGGAGCTCTGACTCATGCACAGGCAAAAAGCACACACTTAGTGCAAACAAACAAAGTAAATCGCATGCAAATACAGCCTTATAGTGAAGGCAAAAGAAAGAGCCTTCCCATCCATCACTTGCGGGGTGGGCTCTATCGGTCCCCAAAAACTAATTTGTGTCAAAAGGATTCTGAATAACCCATACAACTAAGGAACCGTTACATCTAAGGTCTTACTAAAGCTAGGCAATTATGCTGTTTTTTGCGATCCCGGCAGGGGGCGGACAACTGTAGTCACACACTACGGAAAGGAAGATGGTAAATTAAAACAGTGTCTGCATGTTAACAATGGCACCGGAGCCCGGACCCGTAACAAGAAAAACGGCAGCTTCCTTCGTCAAGGCAGTCCGTCCACCTACAGTACCTACCCTGGTCCAGCACGGGATCCCGGCGGTGCTGGGGCACAGTGGTGTCCCGATTAATAAGGCACCTGACCCGGAAGACAACGAAGGTGGCGATGAGTGTGTAACATCCGACGCCATGCAGCGTGGCGGCGTTGGACGTATGGCTATGGCCAGAGACTAGACCATGACAGGCCCTCGGGGAGCGGTGTGTGTTTGGAAAGATTGCACAATGTGTTATGTAGTCACATGGCTGCTGCCATAGTACGTGAACGGTAAGGCATACCCCTGGGGGCCGTGGAGTAGAAAAACAGATTATATAAATCCGTAAAGAATCTAAGTAGACGGGGGCACAGGATGCATACTAATGTTAATGCAGAGTTGTCACCTATGTATTTGCCATTTGCAAAAGATTCACAGAATCGAGAGTGGTGATGTTATCCACCTCCCCGGACGTTATCAGTTGAACTGATTAGGTGAGGGCAGGCGGTCTTCAATGAAGTCCAAAAGACAACGGGAGCAGAGACTTTCAAGAACACCTGTGGATAGGAATTTGCAGCACTAGAGACCCTACAAAACAACAACATTGTCACCAAACAAGCTGACAAAGGGGGTTGAGTAGTTCTCCAAAACAAGGAGGACTACGAAGCTGAGTGCAGACGCTTACTAGATGATCACAAGAACTACCGACATCTAGAAAATTATCCCACTGAGATTTTAAAAGAGAAAATCAAAATCCTAGTTAAGTATGCTGAAACCAGGGGAGATATCAGTAAACGTTAAGCCGAGTTCTTGAAACAGGGGATGCGAGGATTCTTTACTTTTATGCATTCCCAAAAATACATAAAAACCTGAATCCCCCCATGGTCGCCCGATAGTTTCGGACATTGGCTCTCTCTTAGAGCCACTCTTTAGCCTCTGTGATTTCTTCCTTAAACCGTTATTCCAAGCTACTCCCACCTATTTGAAGAACACAAAAGATCTGCTGAGACAACTGGACTCACTCTCTTTCAACTCTGAAACGTCCTTGCTGGTCAGCCTCGACATTGAGAGCCTATATACTAGCCTCCCCAAGGATGGCACAATAAGGGGTCTGAGAACAGCCTTGATGGTCACAACATGGGATTACAAAATCCCAAGGTCCTTTGTACTGCACTGCATGGAATTGGCATTAAAAGACAACTTTTTTCGAGTTCGAGGGTGACCTCTTCCTACAGCACCTCTAGGGGCAGCACCTCTGCCCAGAGTGTGGCGGGTCTGTATGTTTTCGAATTTGAGAAAAAATATATCCTCAATTTAGACATGCCGTTCAAAGAGAATATCAAATTTTACAAATGCTGCATTGACGCCGTCCTCTTGATCTGGGAAGGAATGGTAGAGACCTTCACCTCATTCCTACCTGGATCAATGACCGTGATCAGAATCTCAAATTCACACACAATGTGGACAAGAAGAAGATCTCTTTTTTGGACGTGGAAATTACAGCCGAAAAAGGCAAACTCAGTACAAAAACATACTTCAAACCCACAATAAAAAACTCCCTCCTATGGTTTGACAGTTTCCACCCGAGGCTGTTAAGAGAGAATTTGCTGTTTGGCCAATACCTTTGACTGCGGAGGAACTGCAGCAATATTGAGGATTATAAAGATCAAGCATCATCTCTCACGTCCAAAATAAAGGAAAATGTGTACACAGAGAAAATCCTCAGGAACGCCCAAAAACAGGCCCATAATCAAAACAGGGTTGGCCTGCTGGAGGAGGCACCAAGACCAGCCACTATAATACCCCTTACCTGTGTTACCACCTACAGCACCATTTCCAACTAGGTGTCCAGAATCATCCAAAAACATTGGAGGATTCTTGGAACAGGCACACTGGACTGAAAGAAACCTTTGTTCTCCTACAAAAAAAGCACAAAGTGTGAAAGACAGCCTAGTATCCACATGACCAAGGATACAAGAAGAACAGACTCACACAGTCCTTAATGCATGGGGATTGCCTAATGTCACAGGTCATTTCCCAAGCGGGAACTGTAATGTTTGTCATTTGACCAAAACAGAAAAGACACTCGATCTGGAGCCCGGGAAGGCATGGCACCTAGTAAAACTCACCAACTGTAACTTATGCAATATGGTCTATCTAATCACTTGCCCATGCGGACCGTGCAAAGTCGGCATGAGAATCCGTAAATCAAAGTGCGATATGTGAGCATTGAAGTAACATCAGATGCAGGCGCAACACCACTAAAATGACTGATCATTTCCTGTCCACCGGGTCTTTGACCAATGACCTTCAGTGGGTGGTTATTGAGCAGCTGGACAATGGCCTTACCAACTTACAGAGCCACCTATTCGAGAAGGAACAACAATGGGTCTACCGCCTGTCACCCCACAAGAACGGCCTGAATGATAACATCCAGTGGAATGTACTCAATAATGGTTAACTACATGTTCTCCGAGGATGCATTCAATTCTAATTAAGCATGACAGCATCCAGAGGAATGCCCACAATATTGGCTAACTACCTGTTTGCTGAGGGGATATTTATAGATGACTCTACCTGAGTCACCTTATTTATTGTGGGTCCTGCCATCCCTTTCTTCTTCTTCTTTTTTATCTGCAGTGATAACATCACCACTTGTCAGGTTGTCAGCAGCACAAGAATATATGTAACGCCACTAACCTTTCTCTTGTGACCAGCAGCATACAATGGTAGTTGATAATCCCCCCAATTCCCTTGAATGCAACCCCCAGCAGAGAAAAGTAATCCTGCGTGAGATTGTGCCCCCGGGAAAAAGGGAAAGAGATAAAATAACAAGCTTGCTGCAAGCGCTCTTGTCTCTTCAGAGTCTGGTCTAGGAGACTGTACGGATGTGACACAGAAGCTCAGCAGCTATGATACTACAATAGATCACCAGTAGTAAATGAAACCAGGAATAGGAAGAATGAACTTCTCTAATCCAAATGTGGTGAACTAAAAATATGGTACTTAAAGCAAAATAAATAGTTCTACAATCACACCGCCTAGAGCTACTATTTCGCAAGCTCTATTTGTATAAATCCACGGTGTATACTCCTGCAATTTTATGCTCTGCGAAGTAAGTGTCAAGAAAAATAACAAGTTCCAACTACAATACGTAGCAACACACTGCACGCCTGTGCTGAAAGGGAAATTTCAGTTAAAAAATAAAGGCAAAATAACTTGGAATAAATAGCACAACCATCCGGTAATGTTGCAGGACTTTAGTCTGCCCTCGTAATCTGAAAACAGGAAGATCAGGGCGGCCAACAGTACTAACGTCAAAGAACAGCCAAATGTCGCTGTGGTGAAGAAACGCGCTCCGGCGCGTCTTCAGCAATTAGCAGGGTAAAGAAAGAAATGAAACACCAAGTCGTGGTAACGAAGAAAGCGCTCCGGCGTTACTTTCGTGAGTACCGCGGCTCAGATAAACAGGAAACAATAAAGGGTACAGGAAGGAAGCGCACCGGCTTTCCTTCCAAAATACCTGTACCACTGATGAACTGTTCCAGGAAAATCCATAGATCAGGTAATACGAGCAGGTGAAAAACGGTCCTCGGGAAAGGCAGGAAACGCTGAAAATGCTTCACGCTGGAATCCGGCAGGGAGCACCATCCGCCATCCTGACTGTCTACCACAATGATTGTCAAGCACCTTCCTCATGCGGAGGAGGTGCTTATATACAGCCTGCCCTTCCCCTCCCTTTGACTCGCCCCACTGCCTGCTGGGAACTGTAGTTCATAGGGCCTTTTCTTAATCTAAGGCCGGGAGCTAGCTTATAAATGTTGCGGTGAATAGCCTGTTTGACTGTCCTCAGTTAGGTGATCGCTACACCACTCCTGATTTCGTGAATCTTTCGCAAATGGCAAATACATAGGTGGCAACTCCACATTTACATTAGGATGCATCATGCGCCCCGTCTCCTTAGATTCTTCACATATTTATATAATCCGTTTTTCTACTCCATGTCCCCCAGGGGTATGCCTTACATTTCGCGTACTATGGCAGCAGCCAGGTGACTAAGCAGCACGTTGTACAATCTTTACAAACACACACCACCCCGTGGGCCTTTCACGGTCTAGTCTCTGACAATAGCCACGCATTCAACGTCACCACGCTGCATGACGTCGGACGTTACGCACGCCATGCCGCCTTCGGCGTCTTCCGGGTCTGGTGCCTTACTAATCGGCACACGACCGTGCCCCAGCACTGTTGGAATCCCGGGCTGGACCAGAGTAGGTACTATAGGCTGATGGACTGCCATGAGGAAGTAAGCTATTGTTTTTCTTGTTACGGGTGGGGGCTCCCGTGCCATTGCTAACATGCAGACCCTGTTTTAATCTTCCATCTTTCTTTCCGTAGTATGTGACTACAGGTGTCCGCCCCCTGCCGGGATCGTAAAAACACTGTATAATTGCCTACCTTTAGTAAGACCTTACTTTTTTTGTATGGGTTATTCGGGATCTTTTTGACACAAATTAGTCTTTTGGGACCGATAGAGCCCACCCCCTGCAAGTGATGTATGTGGAGGCTCTTTCATTTGCCTTCACTATAAGGCTGTATTTGCATGCCATTTACTTTGTTTGCTTGCACTAAGTGTGCGTTTTCTACCTGTGCATGCGCTTTTGGTGGGTTTGGAGGCTCTCCCTTTTGCCTTCACTGTGAGGCAGATCCTTAACAATGAACCACTGGCTAACCACTGCACTTGGCTGTGAAAATGTGGGTATCATGCACTAAACGATTGAGGTAGATGCACCTCAGTCACCATGAACTACATTTTGTGCCCGTATTTGACTGTTTTTATGTTCTGCTTTATTGCTACGGATCGTACACCTGTCGGTGGGAACCGTAAGTATGCCAATACCCCCGCACTCACAGCACACATTAGTGTGTGTGTGCTGATATTTCACGTGGCCGCTCAATTTGGCCGCACTGCATCGTTTGGTCCTGAGGAAAGCCTGTTTGAATCCTTTGTTTAGGATGAAACATGTAGACGACTGTTTTTGGATATAAAAGACCAATCTAGTCTTTACAGTTTCCACCTTTTTACACTTTTAACCTTGTCCTAGGACCTCAGGAATAAAATTGTTCTACCTCGATGGAGGATCCTAAAGGCTTTTTTTTTCTGCACTTTGAACCCCCTTCACCAAAACCGCCTGCTCCACTGTAATCAGGTGTCATAGCACATCTGGGTTGCACTCAGCAGCCCAGGTGGGAACCCAATGATGAAGCATGCCACCAACTAGCATTGTGGGTAAGGGTTCTTTTTAAAAAAAATATTCCGTTTCTTTTCCCACCCCTCTCAGCACTGTGCAGCAGTGTTTTGGATTCCCTTGATCGGTCCGTCCCTTGTGTTGTTTGATTAGTTATTTGGGGATAAGGACGTACCCCTTCTTTTCCTAGATCTGCCTTTGTTTTCTCCTGTATCCTTAAATACATCATGATTCACATTATTACAATTCACAATCTAATTTCTCATGTTAATACAACAAAGAAATATATGTGGATGCGGACTACATGTTATTAATAATGCACCCCTACAAATGAAAAATAGATTTTGCCCTACATCAGTTCCCCCCTTCTGGTGACCTGTGTCATCACAAACATCACAATTCCCTGTTGGGTAGACAGATCTAAACAGATGTCATAACTAGTCTCCTCTGCCTGAATTCCTCCAAACGCTTAAGATTCTTAGAATGACTGTCCTGCAGTCTTTCCATTCTCCTTTCTCTCACTCTACTGGAATCCTCCAGTTGTCTCGACTTAACCATTTGTATGCCCTCATTATGCCCAACAAGATAACACATTAGTTATAATGGGGTAACCCAGTAACCTCAGAATCTGGGTATTGAAGCTAAACAAAAACAGTGGCTCTGTGGGGAATCACAAATACTTAGTTTCACTGTATTTAATACATATCATGAATCATGTTTAAAACATCAAATGAAAGGCACAAAGAAACACACATATGTGAATATATGTAACAACCATGTACCACTACATACAGCCAATCTCTAAAGTATGAGTTTATGTATGTTGCAAACAAACGTATAGCACTCCATGTATCTTAAAGCTACAGATATGAGTAATATGAGCAAGAATATAATAGCCTCTGTAATTAGAATACACCCTGTTTTTAATACATGTACACTTATGTTACCATTATGCACCACTGTATATAGCATTTCACTATATAATTCATGTAAGGACTTATAAGTATTTAGAATTATGCATCAGTATAATACACCACCACACCGCCTCAAGTACGGTGTTCCAGAATTACTTCTACTTACTATCTACATGTACATTATACCTCCAAGTATTCCCGCTAGCTGAGACGACGACATGACCTTTGTTGATTTTCTAATATATAAAAGAGTAACCACAAGCTCCATTCCTGTAGCACCCTTGACAGATTCAAGTATACACATCCATTGCTCTGAGCCCATTGCATAGAGCCACTACCACGTTTTACCACAAACTCCAGCCACTTCACTTTGACGATACGTGTTATATGACACGTACACAGCACCGCCGTGCACGTCATATATGGGCCGATCACAGGCCCTCGCTGTCATTCGGGGCTGAGCAGAGACGGACGCAGACGTCTTTTCTTGAATTCCCAAGTAAGTTTCTCTGGCTCCTTTTTAAGAATCACAAAGGACACAGCGTGGCACCCGGTGTCCTCCTTTTCTGTGTGGAATCCCAGCGCTCGCAGTATGAGTTTTTTAACAGCATGATCGCTGAGGAATGCTTTCCATCCACTTGTGATTGAACACGCCACATTCTCCTTTAATAGCATGACCTCCGGGCACATCTTTACACTTTGAGTCTCCGTTTTTGTACGCAATCGCTAGTTTAACTAATCTTCTAAATTGCACAATCACTGGGAACTGCATATACCCTTAACTAGCATATACTTCGGATACATCTTTCTGCACACCTCACTCGCCCGGTTTCTTTAACCAGTAGGATCTTCTGTCTGGGATAATTGAGACAGAGTGCTGCAGCGTTTTAAAGAATGCTGGCCCCTCGGGTTTTAATTGTTTGGGAACGTTTTATAACCAATGACACCTCCCTTACATAGTGACCGGTTGTAGATCCGGTTTTACAATTCACCACCCAATTCACTACCTAGCCTGCATGTTATGGCGACATCACCTTATTAAACATACATTGTCTCAGCAGGTAGCAATTACATTAGGCTTACTAGTGGCACCCTTTACTTTTACAGTCTCTGGTGTTCGCTACGGCGGCGCCCCTTAAATTCTTCCACCGGCTGGTGAAGACGATCCCCATAAATCAGGCGAGGTATGTTTAACAGTAGTATCCAAAAAAGTGGCAGTTGCACACCATTGTTTGTTCGTTTTTATTTGTTTCTCAATGTAATCCTGTTTGCGAGCAGACTGGGTAAAACGTGCCTTGCCTCCTTGCACGTGCAAGAATTCAAACAACAGCTTCAAAAAGTCAATTACACCTTTTTCGTTTTCACCGTGTTTATTCCATATTTTTCCAACTCCTCCAAATTAACTTTCTTAGTCACGATAACACTGTCCAAAGACCCATTTGCTTCACATGAGGCAGTTGTGCCAATCCAGGCCTCTTACCACATAACGTAGGGATCTTAATTCATGTATACAGCTTAAAATCTCATTTCTAATGCATTTCAGGCTATTGTAACGCCCTTCGTCAGGGGTAGCTGTTTAAATATGAAAATAACATATAAGCCCAGTCTTCTGTGTTACAACTATATAATGATTTTTACATAAATACATTAATACATTCAACCGTGATACCATCTATGTGTCAAACATAACATTACCCAATTCTACAAACAAAAAACCTTCCAACGCTTTCGTGATGTTCACACTATCACAAGAGTTTACTGCAAGCGGAGACCTTCCCTCGATGCTCAACCTGCCATTCTACACGCATTGCAATATAAACGCTTGGCTTTCCTGATGTTTTCTACATTCGCCTTTACATAAACCATGTGCCAAATTTAACTCAAACCCCTTCCTCAAACTGAACTTCAGTTATAAATTAACAGCGTGACCTTTCAATAATGTGTCTTTTGTAAAAAAGATTACCTGCTTGTGGTTCGAATGTTGTTTTAACCATTCAGTGCTCTTCATTTTGAATGTCTGTTATTTAATCCAGACTTCACCTAAGAGCACGATTTAAACGCATCCTCAATGCTGATTCTATGTCAGGACCGGAGGCTTCAGATTATGCTATATCTTCCTTCGCTTTATTAACATAAAGAAACCACAGCAGCTCAGGAAAAGATATAATAAGAACACAAGATGCTTTAAACATAAAGCATTGACGTAATGTTCAACAAAAAATCAACAACAACTCCCAAGAGTCTCTTTGCTTATAATCATAGTCCACAGTCCTTTGTCTCTGTCCATCGTCCCTATATAACCGGACTTCCCATCATCTTCCTCCTCTTTCTTCGCTGCTCCCGCAGCCAGATAAGTGCTTTTCTATTTTGTCTTCTTTTATTGTGATTGACTGTCTTGCGGTCTTTGGGGACTCCTTGCATGGTTTATTCCCTTTCAGAGTCCCTGGTTGCGGGAACGTTCTGTCGTTCCTACGCGACTTTATTCCCACTTGTGTGCGGTGTGTACATAGACCGCAAGGGGGCGGCCTGTAGCCTCGCCGACCCTCCGGCGCGCCTCCGCAGTACGAGGAGCCGCGCCGTGGGGTCTGCTTGCGCGGGGGCCGACCCTCGCGTACCCCTCTGACACCTGGTGATCCGGGTCTGTACTTTCACAATTTTGACGCCCTCTGGGGTCTGTATAGCGGTTTTGACCGCGTGAATCGCCTTCGGGCGAGATCTGTGCACCTCTTTAACAGTGTGTGGCCTGGCGCGCTTGAGGGGTACGTAGACCCGGTCCCGGCGAGGAGGGTCTGCGCGCTTGGGGGTTGGTGCAGCCCACCTGCCACGTCAGCTGGCCCAAAACGTGATCGCAGCCGCTGGGCCTGCCCACATTCGAGAACTTTCTCGGTTGCCGCCCTCTTGAGTGCCCCGCATTTGCCCCTTGGTTCTGAGATGGAAGGGGAGTACGAGGAGGAGGCCTGCCCCTATCTGCAGGATGACGAGTTTTACCAAGCGGTGGACAACTCCATCTATCGTTGTGTGACGGAGGTGGTAGGGCCCATGGAGGACCGCCTTTCGGCCCGCATCGTGGAGGAGTGTGCGAAGCTGGCAGCGGCGCAGGTGCCGCCATCCCCCGAACTCCCGGGGACGTCCGGCGGGCTGCCGCCCGCTCCGAAGAGACCCCGAGGTGATGGGCCTTCATCGGAGGCCCAAGGCGTGGATAAGGGCGCTTTCGAGCGTCTTCGTGACGCCTTCCTGGCCAAGGCGACGGCGGTGCCTCCGACGCCCTTGGTGGAACCTGGCACTTCGGGCGGCCTGTCGACGGCGCCCGCCTCCCCGATCTACGACTCTCCGGACACGGATGACGACGGGGAGTCGACCCGTTCTTGGCTCCCGGTGCCTTCAGGGAAGGAGATGCCCCGAGATGAGTCGGGCATGCTGGACCCGGACGAGATCGTCCACCCCCGATCCGCGGCCTGGGCCCCGGGGGAGACGGTGGCGAAGTTTGTCGCGGGCAGGTTGCGCAAGCTTCTGGAGAAGGAGGCGAGGGGTTGCCTGCGCGGGGAATGCCCTCGGCCTACTTTGGAGGGGAAAGTGGCCATGACACCAGAATTGGACCCCAAGATGGCCACCTTCCTGGCGAAATTCATGAAGGACCCCAGGAAGGGGATCGACCGGTCCTGGCGGGCCTGCCAGGACAAGCTGTTGGATGCGGTCGGGCCCGCCACGAAGATCCTCGATATGGCGGAGGAGGCTCGAGCGAATGGCACCGCCATTTCACCGGAGGTGCTCTCCAACTGGGCCCAGAGGGTGATCGTATTCTTGGGCAACGCCAACTGTGCTCTGTCCACGGAGCGGCGGCGGTCGCTCCTTATCAAGCTGGACCCGAAGCTGGGGGACCTGGCCTCGTCGGAGGCAGGTGCCGTGGCCCAGGGTGGCCTCTTCGGTGAGCCTTTTATCCGCGAGCTTGGAAAGTTCGTGAACACGTTCACGTCGCTGGACAAGGCCCAGTCCAGCATCAAGAGGGTGTTCCACCAGCGTTTTTCTGGAGGGGCCGGTCGCGGCAGGGGCCGCGCGATCGGCCGTGGTCAGCAGACCAACAACCGTGGACAAGGCTCCGGAAGAGGTCAGTACCAGACCTCGGCCAACTACACCAATTTCTACCCCACGAGGGGACAGCGCTATGGTGGCAGAGGATTCAAGAAGAACTCCGGACAGGGAAATGCCCCCGGTGAGTGTACTTTGCTTGGATCAAGTTCCGATTGGGGGGCGGCTGGCAAGCTTTTACGGGGAGTGGGAATTGCTCACTGCCGATGCTTGGGTTTTGCAAACTGTGAGAGGTTTCCATATAGAGTTTCACGACCAACCAACTCAGGTGAGGCCCCCGCGCCCGATGGTTTTCTCAGAATCCGACGCGCGGTTGATAGACGGGGAGGTCTCAGACTTGCTGCGCAAGGGAGCCATCCGTCTATCAACGCGCCACCCACATGGGTTCCTCAGCAACGTCTTCCTGGTAGACAAGACGGATGGGGGCAAGAGGCCTGTGATCAATCTCAAGGAATTCAATGGGTGGTTGGTCTACCGTCACTTCAAGATGGAGGGGATCCACCTCCTTCGGGACGTGCTCCTCCCTCGGGATTGGATGGTGCGACTGGATCTCAAGGATGCCTACTTGGTCGTTCCCATCCACCCTCCTCATGGTCGTTTCCTACAATTCCTGTGGGACGGCAAGGTGTTCGAATTCACCGCCCTGCCGTTCGGTCTTTCTTCGGCCCCGTGGTGCTTCACGAAGGTCCTTCACCCGGTGGTGGAGTTTCTCAGAAGCCAGGGGGTCCGTATGATAGTATACCTAGACGACATCCTCCTCATGGGACAGTGCCCAGAGGTGCTGACAGGACAGCTGCGTCAAGCTGTCGGCCTGCTTCAGAGACTGGTGTTCGTTGTCAACGGCTCCAAGTCGGTCTTGGTTCCCACTCAGCAGATCACCTTTTTAGGTTTCGTGGTGGACTCGGTACAGGCGGTCTTGAGCCTACCGGGTCGGAAGGTCGCAAAGATACGACACCTGCTTCGGCAGACGATCGCGAGGGATCGTACGTCACTGCGCCATGTCGCCAAGGTGGTGGGTCTTCTATCGTCCTCCATCCAGGCGATTTTCCCAGGCCCGCTGCACTACAGGGCTCTTCAGCGCCTGAAGGCGCAGCATTTGCGCCGTGGGATGTGTTACGACCAGTGGGTTCCCCTCACGGACGAAGTGAAGGAGGAGATGTCATGGTGGCTGTCTCACATGGAGGCATGGAATGGGCGAGCGATCTTCGGGTCGGCTCCGGACTTGATCATAGAGTCCGACGCAAGCAGGTCGGGCTGGGGCGCCCGGTGCGGGGATTTTTCCACCGGCGGCGCCTGGTCGTCAGCAGAACAACAATTGCATATCAATTGTTTGGAGCTCCTTGCGGGCTCCTTCGCGGTTCGCTGTTGGACCAAGGATTCGGTCAAGGCTTGTGTCCTGCTACGGATGGACAATATTTCGGCGGTCCGATATGTGAACCACCTGGGAGGTCCTCGGTCCCGCGCTTTGGCGGATCTAGCGAAGGACTTCTGGGATTATTGCCTGTCTCGTCACATTGCGGTGACGGCAGAGTATCTGCCAGGCCAGTCCAATCAGGTAGCGGATTGGCACTCTCGACATCTCAGGGATGCCAGCCAGTGGAAACTGGATCCGGGAGTCTTCCGGTGGCTACTTTCCCTTTGGGGCCCCTTCTCGGTGGACCTCTTCGCGTCCCGTCTCGACCACCAGCTGCCGCGGTTCTACAGCTGGAGGCCGGACCCTCTGGCGGAGGCCACGGACGCGTTCTTACAGGATTGGAGTCGGGAACAACCGTTTGCGTTTCCCCCGTTCTCCATGATCATGCGAACGGCGGCTCAAATACGCCGCCAGGGTGCGGACCTGGTGTTGGTTACACCGCTGTGGAGGTCTCAAGTATGGTTTCCGGTTCTTCTGGAACTTTCCTGGGATTTTCCAATCCTACTCCCCCTGTTTCCTCTGCTCCTGACGAGCCCGGATCAGGAACCTCACCCTCTCGTCGTGCAGAACACTCTCCGCCTCGTGGCGTGGAGGCTCTCAGGAGACGCTGGACGCTCCCGGGCCTTTCGGGGTCAGCTGAGCTCTTGCTCTCCAAAGCATGGGCCGATAGTACGACGAAGCGTTACAGATCCGCTTGGCTTAAGTGGATGCGTTGGTGTTTACGAAGGGATCTGGATCCCGTGGTCGCAGGCCTCGTTCCCGTGCCCGTGCTGAATTTCCTAGCGCATTTGGCCGACAAGGGTCTAGCGTATAGGACGATCAATGCTATTCGATCGGCGATTTCTGCTGGCCATGATAACATCGATGGCCATCCGGTAGGGGAACATCCTTTTGTGTGCCGGCTTCTGCGAGCTGTTCGCCTCGCGCTGCCGCCAGAGCCCAGGTACTCCGTCCTTTGGGACGTCAATTTGGTTCTGAATTTGTTCCTGTCGTGGCCGGCCAATTCCTATCTGTCTCTTAAAGAGCTGTCGGCGAAGTTAGCCATGTTGTTATGTCTGGTCTCTTGTAGGCGCGTCTCGGACGTGCGCGCGCTGGATGTTTCTGCACGCATTTTTTCCCCGGATGGGGTTACCTTTACGGTGGGCCGACGCACTAAGACGTCGTCGCGTTCCATTTCTTATCCAGCCTTTACTGACACTCCTAAGTTGTGTGTCGTGCAATGCCTCAAAGCTTATGAGGACCTGACCTTGGATCTGCGCCCTCCGGGCGAGCGTCAGTTGTTGATTGCCCTGCGGAAGCCACACAAAGCTGTCTCTTCCCCCACTATTGCTCGGTGGGTGCGTTGGGTCATGCAGGAAGCGGGCATCAATACTTCTCTCTTTGGAGCACACTCCGCCAGGGGAGCCATGGCCTCTAAGGCATTCTCGGTGGGTGCTCGTCTGGAGGACCTTATGCGAGCTGCGGACTGGTCCTCGGATTCCACCTTCAAGAGGTTTTATTTTAAGCCGGTGGTGGATTTGGCTCAGTTGGTGGTAAGTAAGCTTTAAACTAGCATAATCTGAAGCCTCCGGTCCTGACATAGAATCGAAATTTGCCTAGCTTACGTAACGGTAAGTTTCAATTCTATTAAGGACACGGAGGCGAGGATTATCCCACCCGGACTACGGTGGTGTCTCTACCCACCCGTATGGCAGTAAGTAAAGCGTTTTCCTTTACGTTGTCAGTACTGTGTTGTTCTCTGCATGCTCCTCGCCTTGTTGTCGCATTTCCTGGGCCACCTCGCTGATGCTGTTCCTTTTTTGGCAGGCAACGACGGTGCTAAACAGGACCAATGAGGCTTAAGCGTGATCTGCGCGAAGAAAGAGGAGGAAGATGATGGGAAGTCCGGTTATATAGGGACGATGGACAGAGACAAAGGACTGTGGACTATGATTATAAGCAAAGAGACTCTTGGGAGTTGTTGTTGATTTTTTGTTGAACATTACGTCAATGCTTTATGTTTAAAGCATCTTGTGTTCTTATTATATCTTTTCCTGAGCTGCTGTGGTTTCTTTATGTTAATAAAGCGAAGGAAGATATAGCATAATCCTCGCCTCCGTGTCCTTAATAGAATTGAAACTTACCGTTACGTAAGCTAGGCAAATTTCGATTCCACCTATAGCGGTGTCTCAATCTGATTGAATTGCTTTAAAAAGAGCACTACGAGATCTGATTTGCCCTAAAAAACAAGCCAGGTTCCTCCCTCATAACCTCAATTACTACATCTCCCACAAGTCTTTGCGCCGAAGCCAACCTTATCGAAAACCAGATGCTACCAACCAAATATTAGAACCCCAAAACATATCACCAACCCCTCCATACTTTTGTTTTCAAAATATGTTAAACCATTGTGTACCACTCCCAATCTTAAAATGCGGTTGTTTGTACCAATGCAACAAAAAAAAAACATTATACATCTTTTCGGCACCTTTTTACAACTGTGCATGTAATATCCATGTTAAACTTGGTGTTAAAATGCAAGATTCCTCACAGAACCACTGTTTTTATTCAACAAGATAACACAGACAACAGCAATCACTATTGGTTTCAAGATATACCCAAGAACTCCTCTTCCAGGATCAGCAAACCAACTTCTAACTTTTCCAAATCCTTTCCCAACCTTGTCCCAAATTCCCGCTGTTGCCAGATCATGTATCTCCTGATGTTACTTATATACTTCTTGAAGTCCTTACTGTTTCTCTGGTATTTAAGTGCAACACTGTTGGACCTTAAGCATTTTACAGACTTCGCCTTCTTTTACTAGCAACACATCTAACGCAAGACGGTTTTGCGAAACCATCTCTCCATCTACAAGCAATAGTGACTGATCTGTATTAACTGACAATTTATTCATGATAGGTGACAACCTTCTAATCTTGATGTCATTCAGAACCACTCCCAAGCTATATATAATTGCTCCAAATATATCCCCTACAATTTACTCTGCACTCATTCTACGTTTCTGTCTATAGACTGACTTCCCTTCCAAGTTCTTCAAATCCTCTACGTGGTATATCTTTGGAAACACAACCGCCACAAAACAGGTTCCATACCATTTGTTCGGAAGCCGAACATACGCATTTCTCCCACACACAAAATACACACTTGGCACCACTTAACAGCTTCTTTGAAGAATTTCTTTGAAGAAGCATCAATCAAAAATGTGTGTTCGCATGCACTCTGTCCCAGAAAAACAGTGCCATAGCATGCCTGAACTTGTTGAATGGAAAGCTTCCCTCGTGGTTCCCAATCTAGAGATATTGGACCATAACTTCCCTTAGCCTTGTGAGCTAATTCTTCCTTGGTCCATTCAATGTGTCTAATGTGACTATGGGTACAAAATACTTTCCCATTCCCTCTTCTTCCTTATAATAATCGTATTTGTTCAGGCGCCTGTACTGGAACTTCTGAAAGCACCAAATCATAATTGGAGCACTAGTACCGTAGAGACCCTTTCCATAAAACATGCTAAGAAGCAGAATGCAACTAATTTCATAGGTCAAGAGCAAGTGATGATACCTTATGCCCTCCTCAACCAAAGCAGAAAATTGCATGCTCACATAACAATCCCTCACATCCATAGTGTCCATGCACTCATACAATAACTTTGCATAAGAATTCAATTTATAGTCACCTTTAGACAAATCTACATGTATTAAGCGACTAGTTTGTTCTATTAAGCCTCTATCGGATCCTAGTGTACTCTCTTTTGTGCTGGTAGTGGTAGGTATGGATGTTCCATGTACCCCCACCCCTTTAACCTCAGCTTGTGTGAACTTATAATGGACTAGATAATGACTACAGCTATTACTATATTTATTCCTATGATGAGTGTACCTATTATACATTTGTGCCTACGGTTCGAATTTCCAGACTCCATTTTTAAACTGGCTAGAATTTGCAACTGTAAGAGGATCAACACAATGTCTCTTTCTCAACCTCTTGTTTCTGTACAACAAAGTCTTTCAGCAGTTTCTTGGGATTGTGGAAAATTCTTTCGTACAATATTCACACAGCTTGGAAGATTTCCGTAGCACTCTTTCTTCTTCTAAGAGAAAAGTCCCTATTTTTATCGGGCGTACATTATCTTCTTTCAAGCAAGAGTTTTTATTTACAGTTCAATGTTTAATTTACATCCCTGAGCCAATTTCATTGATGACTCGCTGTAACAGTTCAAGTCGGAATGCTGCAATTTCTGGAAAATACACAAGATGATGGACGGAATGTTGCACAATGGCAAAACATTCACCCCCAGATCTCTTATTGGGGTGAATGTATAACATTGTTCTGCATTCTGTCCATCAACTGTTGTTTTTGCATTTGTCACCCCGAGTGGGACGGGTATGCTCAGACGTGAGTCCTGTGCTCTCCACACCACTGGAGTCAAGCTATCCTGGCTGATGACGGCTGATAGCCAAAAACCGGTCCTAGGATGCTTGATTCCTGTCAAGGGAAGACATGGCTTGGCAGTTCCGGCTGGACTGTTCACATTAGGCACAGGGTCAAGGCTGATTTGCATATAGTCGTGTCTGAACTGGGGTGGTGTGGAGTGCAAAAAAAAACGATGGATTTAGGCCCAGATCTCTGAACTGGGGTGAATGTATGACATTGTTCTGCATTCTATCCATCAACTGTTGTTTTTGCAATGTCTGGAGGCAGTGGCTGATTTCTAAAACGAGGGAATTCGTTATTTTCCAAAATCAAACTACGTAAGCCACTCAGCCTTGGTGGATATGGCACAGCCAATGACAAAACAGCATTAGCTTCTATTCCAGGAACTTTCAGCTCGATCTCGATTATCAGTATCGACGTATCAGACCTCACCCTCCCTGGCATTTGTAGATAGGTAAGTCTGCACAGGAGATGCATATTTCTGACACGGCACTCTTGCCCTCCTCAATCTCATCACACTTCCCAGAGATTGTTCTGGCTCACTTTGGTTGGATTCAGATGATTCAGCTGTTGGAGCAAGATCTTTTTCAGAGGCAAGTCTAAAGTTTTGCCTCCTCTGTCTCACTGGCCACGATTCATGTGTGACCTCTTTCCTCCTCGACAGCACATGACCTATTTTCATACCAGTCTCTTCTACTGAGTCAGACTCTACACCACTTGCAACGTTAAAATCTCCTTCAAAGTCTATACCAGGGCTTTGTGTAGCTTGACCCCCTCAGCTCGACTTGGTGGGTATCCAGACACTTGGCTTGCCCTCTCTGGTGATTTCGCAACCACGGCTGGAGGTACCTCTGGGAGAGGACCTGTTTCTTCCGAGGGCCCTGAAACTCGACGGGTGCGTGAAGCGTGTATCCAGTTTGGCAGACCTCCACACTTTACAGCAGTGTCTGTAACTAAGATCACCTGGTAAGGACCATGCCACCGTGAGTCAAGACAGTTCTTTCTTACATGCTTCCGGACCAGGACCCAATCTCCTAGGCCTAGGTTGTGACAGGGGTCTTTCGAGGTCGGTGCCGTCACAGCTTCAATCTGGTGAGGCACAGAACGAACCACATACGCCAATTCTTTGCAGCAGTCAAGGACAAAATCATCTATGATGTTAATCAATGCTATAGACAGCACTGCAGGTAAGCACATCGCTCTCCCTGTGATAATCCCACCCAGAGATAGCCCAGTCCTCCTATCAGGAATGCTGTGCAAACTCATTAAAACCATAGGCAACACATCAGGGCATTTCAAAGATGTCGAAGCACACACTTTTGCTATTCTCATCTTTAGCATCCCATTAATCTGTTCCACAATTCCTGATGCCTCCGGCATGTAGCTACAATGCAGTCTCTGATCCACTTTTAGGTTGTACACAGCAGCTTCATGATTTCACTGAGGAAGTGTGTTCCTCTAGCCGACTCCAATGTAGTAGGAAATCCGAAGCACGGGATGAGCTCCCTCAACAACTTTGCTACTGTGAGACTATCACACCTTCTAGTCGGATAAGCTTCCACCCATCGTGAAAAGGTCACACAACAACCAAGATGTATCTCAATCCGTTACGCACAGGCATTTCAACGAAGGCCAATTGTATTCGATTAAAAGGACCCCCTATCTCCCAATGTGACTCAAGGCAACCACAGTTTTCTTACAAGCATTCATTTGTTGACACGTGACACACTGATGACACACTGGGTGAGCGATCAATCACTCTGAATCTCGGGTTGAACTAAGTCTGCCTAAAGAATATCACCATTGCATCTCTCCCTGTGTGGGCTGCCCCATGGATCTGCCTCGCCATAGGACTCAAAAAGCAGTCCGGTAGCACAGCTCTACCATCAGTTTAAATGCAAATATTACCTCCTCCATTTTCACATCCTGCTTTAATCCAACTAGCTTGTTCCTGATCTGTCGCTTTCCCTTGTAGATGACTGACCTCATCCCACGTGTCTGCAATAACTAGCATTGTGCGGATACCTGTCGATTTCACCCTGATGAAGTCTTAGGCTGATACCTACAGACGAAACATGTGTTGGCTCAACCTGTGGCTACCTGTAATATTTAAGGATTGAAGTAAAACTTTATCAAAAAGGGGAATAAACATCAAGAAGAATCACTTGGGAAGACTATTTTTTGGATTGACTGTGATACTAACGCAACGACTGTGGCTCAGGAATTCAAATTTGTTTTGTGCTATATGAGTGTGGACGTTGTTTGCACCCATTTATGAGGGGCAGTCGTTGTTCAAATTCTTTGGAGCACTATCGTAAATGCTACAGATAAAAGTGTTTTGTTTTACTTGCAGTCATATCACCGTGCGCAGCCTAAATACCCCTACTGATCATCCTTTTTTCAACTTCATGCTTTAGTTATGTATTTATTAAAAGTGATAGTTTTTAAACATGGTTTGAGAAACATTCCTGCCCTGATGAAAATCTGTTAATGAACTAAGTGGCAAGTCAGGGGTCATGTGTATCCTATATGTAGCTATATTTGTATTATATATGGAAACATTTTAGTCTATTAAATCAAACAAAAGCGTTGTTTGTACAGCAGACATGCTGAACCTGCACATCTAAAGGTGCTCTCATGTTTGATAATGAAGAAAATGGCGGCTCTATAAATTAAATTATTAGCCCATGATCGCATCATTTGAAACTAGTTTATGGGTCAAGAGCATTACAAATAGGTCTAGTAGATTATTTAAGTAACTAGACCTGCAGGTCTAGTAACATTTTTATTATTTTTCTAGGCCTGAGACAGCAAATGCTGCTCTAAGATTACACTCATTGTCCCTTGTGAGGAGGGAGTCACCAAGGTATCCCCATGGGCAGACTCTTCCCATTGTCCACCGAAGGATCGAGGGTGTCGGGTCGACACCAGGAGTCCCGATCCTGATTTTGAATCTCCATGCCGTCTTTCCGTGTCTCTGCAGAGAGCCGGCAGTCAAGACCCAGAAGGGGTTAGGATCAACGCAGGAAGTAACTTTGACCCTCCAATGAAAGGTGGAGAACGTGAAGAGGAGGGCGGGCAGTTCTGGAGAACGGAGTCGGACGAGAGGACGCCAGAAGGAGAAGCGGAGAACTCTCAGCGTGACCGGACCAGCGTGAAGGAGCCCCGGAAAGAAGACGGCACGGAAGAGGAGCCGGACTAGCCGTGTGTGAGGACTGGTGGAGTCCCCCTGAGGAGGCTGGAGAGAGGCCGTGACTCTGGAGAGTTACGGCAGGGCCGGTGAGTGGGGTGTTACGGGAGTCGAAGGTTGAAATAAGGAGAGGTGGTAACAGGAGGGGCACGGGAAGGTGAAAAGCTCATAGCATGGAAAACCTGCTTTATAGTTCTTGGCCATAATTCATATCCTGACTTTAATGCACCTTATGCGTATCTACTTTGTATCTAAAACTTGCCTGAACAACCGCCCTACCGCCTGATATATGGTTTCTGATTGGGTTTTGAATACTCGGTTACTCATTCAAATAGGATGTGTTGATCGATGTCCTTTAGTTTCCGACATCCTATGTTCTTTAATACCATTCCCCTTTATTAATTCACTTGACCAGAGAAAGACCCAGAAACAAACACTGTGTGGTGTGGTGACGGTTTATAACCCTTAAGTCACGTAGAAACTAGTGTTCTGACTGCCCCTTTCTTTTTGCCTCTTTTATGAGCCTTCGGGGAAATCCTGTGAACTCCGATGAGGAGGAGCCTGGAACAACAGCCCTAACAGCCCTACTTCAAGAGGAAGAAACGCCGGAAGAAGAATACAGTGACTCACTGACCGTTGTTTCCCCTGAACCTAAACCAATCATTAATAAACAACCTGTTTGCACCTATCTTCAGTCTCCACGCCTGTTTATTCGACCTGCGCTCCCACAAATGGTGTCAGAAGTGGGATCGAAAGGCGAAATGGAGGCCGCACTTGCCAAAATGGCGGAAAATCAAGAACACCTGGGGAAGGTGATGGAGGATTTCCTGACCGTGGTGGAGGAAGACCGGGGGAAAATACAGCAAGTCCTAGCAGGACAAGGACAAACCCATGAGGCAGCAATGGGTAAACCGACAGAGGTCTTAGGACAGCAGAGGTCCTACGACCCTACCCTCAGTGGTGTTACAAAGATATGTAAGCGGAGAAGATCCAGATTTCTTCTTCAACAATTTCGAGAGAATGGCGACTGCAGCGTCATGGCCTATGGACAATTGGGGACAGTACTTAGGACCCCTCTTATCGGGCGATTTACAAGTTGCCTATCAAGCGGCAACGGTGCAAGGAGGTATCACCTATGCAGATATAAAGAAATGCATCATGGAACGGCTAGGGATTGATGATGAATCCTATCGACGGAAATTTCGCCAAATGAAAGCAGGACCTCAAGAGAGGCCCAGAGCTTTGTACTTTAGAGTAAAGGACATGGCAGATCGCTGGTTGAAACCGGCTACCCCAGACAAAGATGGCATCATGGCCAAAATATATTTGGAACAGTACTTGTCCTCTCTTCATCCCCCTATACAGAAATGGGTACGTCAACCAGCTAATCTTACTCTTGAGACGGCAGTAGAAATCGCCAGTGCATATAGTAGGGCCCAGGACTTGCAGAAAGGACGAGATGATTTTTCAGGAAAACCAGGTGGGCCAGTACTGCATCGTCCACCTACAAATAAGAAACCAGAACCTTTGGCCATTGTGCCCGGAACTCCAATGTTTAGAGCTCCAATGGGACCCCAGTGCTATCAATGTGGAGGTATAGGACATATTGCTCGATTTTGCCCACAGAAAGAGAAAGAGGAGCCCATGGAGATCGGGGTGGTTCGTAATTATTATTGTTCCTCATTTTTTTTAATTTTTTTTAAAATATATTTTTATTGCAGGAATCAGTAAATCGTTACATAATCGACCAGCATTATAGCACAAGTAGAATCAATGAGACACAACCCTCCGTCCCCCCACCGTAAGTTTCTTACACAGCCATTCAGCCCACAACCCTGGGGTCGGGCGGCGAAATTCAATGGGGGCTCAGAAGGATGCCGAAGCTGGTCCGGATGATCCACTGTCCGTCATCTGCTTTTCCAAACAAGCCTATAAACCCAAAAAGAAAAACCCCACCCTCAAAACACTACGAACCAAAGAAAACCCTACCCAACCCCGCCATCAGCGCACGGTAACAACCGCAACAGGATCTGCCAAGGGACCCATGGGGAAAGCCACAGTGCTGAAAAGTGCAATCGTTTATCGGGACATGGGGCGAGCTGCTTCCTCATCCTCAGAGTCGCTGGGGGCGCAATAATCCCTGAGGGCCTGCACTAACGTCTCCCACTCCAGCGCTGCCTCCTGCGCCTTCTCATTGTGCTGCCTCCAAGCTAGCTGGTATCTCAGCGTGCTCTCCCCCGCCGCCCACTTCAAAAGTTCGCTGTGCCACCGGCTTCCTGTCGGACCAACTCGTGCCTTCCAGTTCCTGGTCACCTCTCGTTTAGCCAGGAGTAGCCCTAAATCGATGAACTTGCTGGATATTTTATTCTTGGGGGTATGAGGGAACCAGTGTAGGAGTCCCACCGCCGCGTCAAGCGATAAGGATCTCCCCGTCACCTCCTCCAGGGTCTTCCCCACTTCTACCCAATAGGATGACAATCCCGGGCAGGCCCACAGCATGTGGAGAAGGTCCGCCTCCTGGGCCGGGCACCTGGGGCAGTCCGCCGAGTTCGTAGCGAAATATCGCCTGATTTTCACCGGGGTCAGATATGCTCTATGGAGCACGTAATAGTGGACCAGTTGAAAGCGGGCGTGGCGTGTGCCCTTCCAGGCTCGCCGCACCAGCTGGGACCAGGTCGTCTCCGGGATCTCCTTGCCAATGTCCTCCTCCCAACGGTTTCTCAGAATAGTGAGGGGAGCCAGCCCCTCATTGATCAGTCTGCCGTAAAGGCAAGTGACCGCCTTCACCGTGCCCGCAGACATCATCACGTATTGGCACACCGGAGATAAAGTGGGTTCCTCCTGCCCGCGTCTCCAGTGCGCCTGGATCGCTCGGACAAGGGCCGAGTGCAGCAGAAAGTCGCCGCGGGGGATCTCAAAGCGATCAATGAGCTCCTGAAAGGGCAAGAGCGTCCCGTCCCCGTACAGGTCCCCTACAAGCTGTAAGCCGGCGTCCTCCCAGTTCGCCAACCGTGACCAATCGCCACCATGGGGCAAAGCCGTCAGCATCCCCAGAGGTATTTCGGGCGCATACGGTGTTCTCAGGTGGCCCCGGGCGTGAGCTCGGTTCCAACACAGGCGAACGGTCCGCTCCTCCATCGACAAGTCCTGCAAGGCCAAACGTTGTCGCAGCGCTATGAAGGAGAGAACATGCCTGGCCATACCCGTTCCCCTTCTGTCTTCCGGGCCCCGGAATTCCCGGGCGATCTCCTGGGTGAAGGTCTGGAGTTGCGCCGCTAAATAATACTTTTCAAAGTCCGGCACCGCAAGCCCACCTTCATCCTTCGGCCTCATCAGGGTCCGGAGGGCCACCCGCCGGCGGCCCGAGCCCCAGAGGAATCCGACTATCATAGATCGTAATAGTCGAAACGTAGCCGGTGGGACCCAGATCGGTAGTGTCCGGAAATAATATAACAACCGGGGAAGCGCCACCATTTTAAGCAAAGCGATATTATTATTGTTCCTCATCAGACAGAAAACAACCACCGTGTCATTGCACAGTTTCTGTAAACGGTCAACAAGTAACCGCCCTAGCCGATACCGGATGCCTGCATAGTGTGGTACGACCCCAAGACTTGGGTCCTCACATTGGTCCTATTGATGGAGCGGTCGCTATACAATGTGTACACGGGGACACAAAACCGTACCCGACAGCACAAGTAAGAATACAACATCCAAGAGATGAGGGAACCACTTTGACCGTTGGGTTAATACCTCAACTGCCCGAACAAGCAATCTTGGGAAACGACTACCCAAAGTTGGGACAGCTGCTACATGATAAACCACCTCAGGAGGATGATTGGTGGTCTTCTGCCCGATTTGCACAAGAGGAAGGAAAAGAGTGGCCAGTGGCCAAAATACGGAAAAGTAAACGACAAAGAAGAGCGGAGAAAAATAAGAACCATGTTGTAATACCAGTGATTCCAGACAAAAATCCCTGGGAAACGGATAGAAGCTTTCATGCAGCCCAACAAGAAGACCCAACATTACAGGAAGCCTGGAATCGAGCACTGGATGAGGAGGATCCTCATCATGTAGGTCCTTATTTCTTTAAGAAGAATGGCTTGTTATATAAAAAAGGAAGTCCAACACAAAAGGCCTAACTGTTGATTCCTGGTTCGTTTAGGGAGAAGGTGTTACATCTTGCTCATACTCACTTACTTGGGGGACATTTTGGAGCCGATAAAACAGAAAAACAAATCTTAGAACTCTTCTATTGGCCAGGGATCTACCAACAAGTGAAACGATACTGTAGGGAGTGTCCCATATGCCAGCATAATAGTAGATACCACCCACCCAGAGCTCCCCTACAACCACTCCCTATCATAGGTGAACCTTTCAGCAGAATAGGTATGGATATAATAGGTCCCTTGTTACCCCCGCGTAGTGGATGTAGATATGTTCTTGTTATCGTGGATTATACCACTCGATTTCCAGAAGCCCTACCACTACGTAGACCGGACACAACCAATATTGCCAAAGCTATGATTACTGTTTTTTCAAGAGTAGGATTCCCAAACGAGGTCATAACCGACCAGGGGACACCTTTTGTGTCCCGGCTAATGAAGCAGGTGTGCTCCCAGTTAGGAATCAAACAGATATGCACATCGGCTTATCATCCTCAGACGGATGGATTAGTCGAAAGATATAACACTACCATCAAAATCACCTGAAAGAAACTCCCGGCTTTAGAATCCAGGAAATGGGAAGACATGCTACCTTTGGCCCTGTTTGCTATTAGGTGCAAAGAGCAGAAAAGTACAGGATACTCCCCCTTTGAATTGATGTATGGTCACAAACCACGTACCTTATTAGAAATGGCTCAAGAAAGGTGGGAAACTGAGCCACACAATACCAAACCCATCACGGAGTATGTGTCCAACCTATGAACCCATTTGGGACAGATAAGGGCGATTGTTAGAAACAACCTAGAGGAAGCCCAAATAGCCCAGAAGAAACAGTACGATAAAGGGGCTAAAGAAAGAACATTCCAAATAGGAAATACAGTGTTGCTGATGATGGCCTCCTCTGACCATAAGTTATTAGGACAGTGGCAGGGACCATACATGATAATACACAAAGTCACTCCAGTGACATACCGTATTGAATTGGACCCCATCAGGTATGTATCCCAGGTATATCATGTTAATCTATTAAAGAAATGGGAGGGTCCTATCCCGACCACCGTGAATATGGCACGAGTAATGGCTACCTCATTTGACCAATGTATAGATACTGATTTGCCTGGTTCCTTAAAAGAGAATCTATCACAGGTTTTACAACCTTTACAGGAAACGTTTTCCACTTCACCGGGCAGGACCTCCTTTATTGAACATTCAATAAGAATGACCCCAGGGAAACGAGTGCGTCAAAGACCATATCGCATTCCCGAAGCACGTAGACAAACCATACGTGAAGAGATACAGAAAATGTTACAGATGGATATCATTGAACCCTCTATGAGTGAATGGAACTCCCCGATTGTTCTAGTACCCAAACCCGATGGGTCGGTACGTTTTTGTATCGACTTCAGAGAAGTCAATAAAATATCCGAGTTTGATACATATCTCCTACCCAGGGTTGATGAGATGGTGGAAAGAATTGGACGAGCTAAATACATCAGTACGCTTGATCTTAGTAAGGGGTATTGGCAAATTCCCCTTCGAAAAGAAGACCGAGAAAAAACTGCGTTCTCTACACCCGATGGGTTATACCAGTTTAAGGTCCTACCCTTTGGGTTACATGGAGCCCCGGCTACTTTTCAAAGAGCAATGAATGTAATCCTACGACCACACGAGCAGTATGCTGGCGCCTACATTGATGATATCATCATCTATAGCGAGACTTGGGAACAGCACTTGAGCCATCTCTCCAATGTGATACATGCTCTAGGGAATTATGGTTTACCGTCAGGTATTTGGGTTACTTGTTAGGAGAAGGAGTGATTAGGCTACAGGCCTCCAAACTCACAGCGATAACACAAATCCCTTTGCCAAAGTCCAAAAAAGACTTAAGAGCTTTCCTGGGAATCCTTGGGTATCACCGAAGGTTTATCCCTCAGTTTTCACAGAAGGCGGCCCCTCTAACCAAACTATTGCAGAAAAACTATAAGACCGAAGAGATCCTCAAACATCCACCCTTAGAGGTAATACAAGCATTTGAGTCCCTTAAAAAGGCTCTAATGTCTGATTCAGTGTTAACCAGTCCAGACTATTCCCTACCCTTTATCCTACAAACCGACGCTTCGGACCTGGGTATTGGGGCAGTCCTTTCACAGGAAACGACACAAGGAGAAAAACCTATCTTGTATATTAGCCGCAAGCTGTTTCCAAGAGAAAAAAAATATGCCACCATAGAGAAGGAAGCCCTGGCCATCAAGTGGGCTATAGAATCCTTGAGATATTATCTAGAGGGTAGGGAGTTCACCCTGTATACTGATCACGCTTCTTTGGAGTGGTTAGCCAGGAATAAGGGTCATAATGAGAGAGTACTCAGGTGGTTTCTTTCCTTACAACCCTATCGATTCCACACCAAGCACAGGAAGGGAAGCGACCAAGGCAACGCAGACTTTTTCTCTCGATTTCCTCTGGATCCAACCCTAAGTAGTAGGACAGCAAGGGAAAGGGGATGTGAGGAGGGACTCACCGAGGTAGCCCCATGAGCAGACTCTTCCCGTTGTCCACCAAAGGATCGAGGGTGTCGGGTCGACACCAGGAGTCCCGATCCTGATTTTGAATCTCCATGCCGTCTTTCCGTGTCTCTGCAGAGAGCCGGCAGTCAAGACCCGGAAGGGGTTAGGATCAACCCAGGAAGTAACGTTGACCCTCCAATGAAAGGCGGAGAATGTGAAGAGGAGGGCGGGCAGTTCTGGAGAAAGGAGTCGGACGAGAGGACGCCAGAAGGAGAAGCGGAGAACTCTCAGCGTGACCGGACCAGCGTGAAGGAGCCCCGGAAAGAAGACGGCGCGGAAGAGGAGCCGGACGAGCCGTGGTGTGAGGACTGGTAGAGTCCCCCGGAGGGTGCTGGAGAGCGGTAGTGACTCTGGAGAGTTACGGCAGGGCCGGTGAGTGGGGTGTTATGGGAGTCGGAGGGTGGAATAAGGGGACTGGTAACAGGAGGGGCACGGGAAGGTGAAAAGCTCATAGCACGGAAAACCTGCTTTATAGTTCTTGGCCGTAATTCATATCCTGACTTTCATGCACCTTATGCGTACCTACTTTGTACCTAAATCCTGCCTGAACAACCGCCCTACCGCCTGATATATGGTTTCTGATTGGGTTTTAAATACTCAGTTACTCATCCAAATAGGATGTGTTGATCGATGTCCTTTAGTTTCAGACATCCTATGTTCTTTAATACCATTCCCCTTTATTAATTCACTTGTCCCAAGAAAGACCCAGAAACAAACACTGTGTGGTGTGGTGACGGTTTATAACCCTTAAGTAACGTAGAAACTAGTGTTCTGACTGCCCCTTTCTTTTTGCCTCTTTTATGAGCCTCCGGGGAAACCCTGTGGACTCCGATGAGGAGGAGCCTGGAACAACAGCCCTAAGCCCTACTTCAAGAGGAAGAAACGCCGGAAGAAGAATACAGTGACTCACTGACCTTTGTTTCCCCTGAACCTAAACCAATTATTAATAAACAACCTGTTCGCACCTATCTTCAGTCTCCAGGCCTGTTTATCCGACCTGCGCTCCCACATCCCTTAAACATGAACCATCAATAAAAAGGACCTAGTCAGGATCAGACAATGGTTCATCGACAATGTCAGGTCTCGGTTCAGTGCAAAGTTCAGTGACATCCAGCCAGTCATGGTCCTCACAATCTTTCCCATCAGCATTTGGAACAGGTAACAAGGTAGCAGGATTTCACACAGAACATTGCTTCAAAGTAACATTCTCGGTTGCCAACAAAACTTGTTCGTACCTTGTCAATCTTTTATTTGTCAAATGCTGTGTTTTGGTTCTCGTCATCGGAAGCTCAACTGAGTGCCGTACGTATACAGTGAGTGGACGACCCATCACAATGATTTAACACCTTTCAATGCTGACGATCGTTGCAGCAACGGATTTGAGACATTCAGGCAACGCTGAAGCTACAAATAACAGTTTGTCTGGCTCATATATCTCTATTCTTTCCAAACGCAAGTTCCCACTAATGACTTCATCCACCTCATCCTTCAACCTCACCACATCTAACAGCTTTGCCTTTGCCACAGATTTGATTGTGCTCTGACTCGATGTGCTGTTCCGTCCTTCCCTATGGTTACTATCGTCTCGTAGTCAATTCTCTAGATCAGTGATATCTAAGACATGTTGGTTTCCGGGTGACTCCCTGACTTGTGCTTTCTTCTGATGTCACACCCACTGGTCCCCTCACTGGAGCTTTCCACATCCTCAAATCTGAGATCGAATTTGCCAAGGGTATGGATTGTTTAGTACTAGAACCAACGCATATCCTCAAAGGATCTGCGGTCGCTGGTAGAGGGGTACTACATTCCACAGGCACTAAGGACTTACCGTTTCCGTTCATGTTCCTGCTCCCTCTTCTCTTCCAACTCTGACTTTAGCTGACTAGGGCATCCCACTGAGTTTGAGTCATACATAGAGACAACAGGTCCAATGGTGATCGGTGCTGTAACTCCACTTAATTCTGCACCTCACAAGACGGATATTCCTGTCCCTCCTCCACCTCCTAAGTTCCTTCCCACTATCCCTGCACCAGAGGCTATTTGAGATGTTGACACTCTTTCCATGTTCCTTATATCCGCCCGTTCTCACCTTCCCTCCTCTGAATGTGTGTTATAAGGTGGAGGACTCTGAGGTTCCGTGACAATTGTAAGTGGTGTTTTCGACTCGCACGAATATGGTCGAGTCTAGTATCTATGAACCGCAAATAACGAGTTTAGTAAGTGTGCGCAGTTTCGCTGTGCTAACTTAAACCGTTCGTTTGTTACGTGGGCTTTTCATCTGTACCCACGGGTTCCATCTTAGATACGGCATCCATTTTGTCTCTTGCCCTCAAGTAGCCAGCGAACGGACGCTGTCCGCTTCGCGACCCTGGGACTCCCAAGATATTTGCGGAAGACACATGTCCTTTGAAAGTGTCTTTATGACGAGGGGGTTGCTACTGTAAGGCAGGTGGCGCCGCTCGAGGCTCATCTTGCCGCACGGACTTATTGTCTCAGCCGTGCATCTCATTAGGCACGTCCCTTTGATGCCTGTATCTCGTGCTTCCCGACACCTCCCCTTTTACACCCTTTCCGATCTCCCCACTGACTCCGTCTTCCTCTGCACCTGTCTTCGTTCCTGTTTCGATCTACTTGATTGCTGATTGGAATTTGCTAATGGTGGGAAGATGGGTTTTTTACAGTTGGGAACCGCCAAATGTTTCCGCACTTATGTTCCGGACCTTATGTGTTTCAAAGCGACCAAAGCGACCCCTCTGGGAGCTCGATGTGGGAACTGAGTTGTAAACCTCTGTGTTTAATGTTAGCCTATGGGTAAAAACTGTATAAAAGGAGCGATCCACATAACCAATTTGAAGCAGTCTCCCCAAGTTGCACGTGGTGTACTTGCCGTGACTTCTGTGTTCCCTGCAGTAAATAAACCTTGACTCTTTGACGCCGAAGGAAGTGTCCCGTGTCTCTGTGACTTGTACGCCGGAACAGGTTACCCACGAAGGTTTCAGGTGTTGTGCCCTGGCACCGCTGGGTCCAAAAGAACCCAGTCCTTCAGTTGGCGCCCAACGTGGGGCTGCATCAGTGGTACCGGTCCAAGCCCGACGATCGTGAGGAACTTCGTGTGAAATCTCCGAGGGAAGGTGCACCCCGCTTCATCGATCCTGTTGTCGAAATAAGTGGCCCGAAGACTTTTCCCGCGAAGATTCCCGCCTCCTGACGGCTGCGACGGACTGCTGCCCTGACTGTAGACCTGTTTTGGCGCCTGGCGTAGACCTTGGTATAGCGAGACGATTGACGGGCCTTCCTGAGGACGCCATTGATCTTTGAGTTAAGTATTTGTGGGTCGCTCCCAGAGTTCTTGGTTGTAGACACTTTAGCGAGTGTTTTTGTTGTAGACACTTTAGCGAGTGTCTTTGTTGTAAACACTAGTGGCTTTGTTGTACACGCTGTGTGAGTGTTTTTGTCGGTGACACTTTGCTAGCGTACTTTGTTGTTGTATTTGTTTGACGACTGCAGCCGCCAAAAACCGAGGGTTTTGTTCTTGCTGGGACTTGGTAAATCCCGTAACCCTTGAAGTTTGTGAAACTCGGCTAGCGTGCAAGATGCCTGGTCGCAGTACTTTGTTCAGTTGCTTTAGACCTTGTGGTGCGGATTCCCTGCTGGAGGACTCGTGTCCGATACCTCCGGTAGGAACTCCTACTTATGACTTATATAGCAAACATGGGCTAGGCCCGATTGCTTTTAATGATTACTGGATAAAATATACAAAGAAAGACGGCGATCTTCGTTGGCCACCTCACGGTAGCTTCGAAGCGTCGATCTTAGATAATTTGGAAATTAAGTTGTTCGAACGTAAATCTAGGCCGGCCATGTTTGATGCCTTTCGGTTGTGGCGCAAAGAAGCCCGACAGAAAGAGATCAGACAGAATAAACGTAGTGAGCGAGATAATGTTGCTACTATTGTGAAGAAAGCTGAGCAGTTTCAGCGTGATAAGGAGGATAAGGATAAGGTAGTGTTTGAGAGGCTGCAACGTATGACCATAGATAAATGCTATCCTGCTTTGCCTACGGAGTCGGATAAGAAGGAAGAGGCAGTTGAGGATCCTTTAATGTCCTATCTTATGAAGTCGCCACCTCCGTACGTACAGGGTACCGCAGTTCCTGTGGTCCCTGCCGTACCTGTTCCTCCGCTTGTTATTCCTCCACCCGTTCCTCAACCTGCACCCGCTCTTCCGACTGTTCCTGCTCCTGTGCCTGTTTCTATTCCTACTGCTCCTCCGCTTCCACATACTCCTGCTCACGCTACTGCTCCCGTGTTGTTAACCCCTGTTGTTGCTACTGGTTCTACTCCTTCTCTTGTTAGTCCTGTGTCTTATTCTTGTCCCTCTACCCGTAACCGTAATTCTCCCATTGCGGCTAGCTTCTTTCAGTCGCTCGGACCTGTTTTTGGGTCCGCTGGTTCTGATGGTCCTCAGAGACGTAGCCAGCTTCCTGCCAATAGAGAACGCGCTGCGCTATACAATATGGCGATGGGTTGGATGGACAATCCGCAAAGAAATCCACCCCGTGTTGTTCTTGAAACATTTAGTCAATTCAACATACCGACTCAGAGATATGTGTTTGACGAAATGTGTAAACTCCTACATGATCAGATAGCGGCTGTTGCGCCTGACGAGGTGCTGACCGCCCTGTCTAATCTTCGGCTTCAGTTCGCAACTGGACTGATAGTCGATACTAATGTCCGACGTGCTATTGAGCAGTTGCTGTCTTTCCGCCTCGCTCCTATTCCTCACGCACTGTTTGTTGAGGATCTTGAACGCCAACAAGCCGAGTCTGGTCAATATCCTATGCGTGAAGTTCCGCCGGTTTGGGTACCCGCTGATAATACTAATGCTAACGCTCCAATTCCGGCACATTTCCAGAGAATATGGATACATCTCCCATGGAAACGATCGGAAGTGCTTCAGGTGAAACAAACTTTGCCCGATCCTCGCAAAAATCCTGCTGGGTATTATAAGGAATTATCGCAGCTTGTAGATGCTACGGTAATGAATCTTGCCGATATCGACATGTTGTTTGGCAACGTCGTACCGCAGCCGGTATGGGCTAAGATTCGTCACCAAGATCACACGAATGAATTAGGTGGTGATTGGGCTGCTATTACAGCGGCAGACGCTGGACAAGCGGCTGCTACTAAACCCGATCAGTTGATTGAACTTCTTCCCCAGCGAATCATTACATTAATGAAAACGCTTATGCCAGCTATGAAGGTAAATTGGGACAAGTTGTCAGCCTGTAAGCAAAAGAAAGATGAGAGTGTTTCAGACTTCTTTACGAGGTTTGAGGAAACATTCGTTGATCATAGTGGACAGGATATGGGTACTGAGGGTGGACAACGGCTGTTTGTGGATAAATTTGTATCGAACTTATTGCCCGACTTGTGCAATAAATTGAAGAATTCAGAAAGTGCGTGGGCCGTTTCTACCTCAGCTCAGATTCTGGCTACGGCACAATATTATGAAAATAGAGAGAAAGAAGAAAATGACCGAGCTGATAAAAAGACAAAGGAGCTGAAAACTAAAGTGTTGTTGCAACAAGCATATCCGCCGCGTTCTAATCAGAATGCGTCTCAACAGAATAGATCACAGTCGCAATCGAATCGATCGCAGTCGCGTAATGATTCCTCTTTCAACAGATCTTCATTAGGGTACAATCAATGTGCTTATTGTAGACAGGAGGGACACATTAAATTTGATTGTCCTGCTTTAAATGATCGTAATAGTGGTAATTCGTCTAGAGGAGGCCGTGGTGGTTCACAGAATGCATTACGTGGTAGAGGTCGCGGTGCTCAGAACGACCGCTCTGACAACTCATCAAATTCTAATAACTGTTTCGACCAACGTGGATCATCGCAAGGACGATCTGCGCAGTACAATGTAGACGATTATTACGTCGATCAGGGAACTGACGACAGTTATTACTAGGACAGCCGAAGACAAGGAGAGGGAGTGGTATCAGTTCCGGTTGATCAGAGAGGGCCTTACGTCGCGGTTGCTACATCGGGCGTCGTTGAGCCTTTTCTGTTGGACACTGGTGCAGCGAAAAGTTCCATTATGCATTCGAAACTCCCTGGCGCACCTTTGTCTGGCTTAACAAATGTATCCGTTGGATTCTCTGGCGCCCCCGTTAGCAATCCAGTTTCGCGCCCTTTGCCCCTTCAAATTGGGCCTCGTGAGCTCGAAGCTCCGTTGATTTTAACCACTGGTTGTGGTGAAAATCTCTTGGGTCTGGATTTGCTTAAACGTTTGTATGCAACTTTGTATTGTTCTCCTGCGGGTGTAAAGCTTACGTTCGGAGAGAAAGTAGTCTCTCCCATGTATTTGTCCCTCGATAAGCTTCCACCGGAATTGGATTCTCTTCCTGCGTCTTTGTGGGCGACGGGTCCAAACGATGTGGGCCTACTTGATATCTCCCCTTATGTTGTTCAGTTGAAATCGAATGTGCGATTGCCGCGTATTCCCCAATACCGTATCTCCCTTGATGGTGAACGAGCACTGTTAGCGATCATTTATGATTTGATCGAGAAAGATGTTATTGAGGAGACTCGGGGAAACGTGTGCAATAGCCCTGTACTGCCCATTCTTAAACGTACTGATCCTACCAAACCGCCTGTTTATCGTTTTGTTATCGATTTACGGGAGGTAAATAAAATTGTGGTTCCTCAATTCCCTGTTGTGCCTGACATCACGGCGCTACTGACTCTGATTCCAGCTACTGCTTCATGGTTTTCGGTGATTGATTTGAAAAATGCGTTTTTCAGCATCCCGATCGCCGAGGAGAGCAGGGACCTTTTCGGTTTCTCTCTTGGTGGACGTAGCTTCCGGTTTAAACGCGCTCCTCAAGGCTACTGTGAAAGTCCATCGATTTACAGTCAAGCTTTGAAGGGTCAATTGGATGCGTTTAGGTTGCCGGTTGGTGCGGCTTTGATCCAATACGTCGACGACTTATTGGTGGCTGCTGATACTCAGGACATTTGCAAAATTGCTACGGTATCGTTGCTGCAACATCTCTGTGAGTTAAATCACAAGGTGTCACCTTCTAAACTCCAATATTGTTGTCAAGAAGTAACCTATCTAGGTCACTTATTGTCAAAGGAGGGAAGGAGATTGACCCCAGAGAGAATTGCAGCGATTGCGCGAATGGCTGTGCCACAAACCCAAAGAGATGTGCGTGCCTTTCTAGGTATCACGTCGTACTGCAGGCAGTGGATTCCTAATTTTTCATTGCTAGCGAAACCATTGGTGGCTCTTACATGCAAGGATGTTTCAACTCCTTTACCATGGACGGAAGAATGTCAGAAAAGTTTTTCTGAACTACGTGATTCATTGTGTTCGGCTCCTGTGTTAGGTACCCCTGATTACAGCAAACCGTTCACGTTATATGTTCACGAGAGAGAAGGCTGTGCGTTGAGCGTCTTAACGCAACCTTTTGGTGGTAAGCAACGTCCATGTGCATATTTTTCCTCGACCTTAGACCCAGTAGCTAGAGCATTGCCGAGTTGTTTGAGAGCAACTGCGGCAGCTGCGGTCTCTATCCGACAATCAGCAGGATTGGTCATGGATAATATGCTTACGGTGATGGTTCCGCATGCAGTCGATACTCTTTTGAATCGAACGAAAACTCAGCACTTGACGAGTGCGAGGTTGTCTGGGTACGAATTGACGCTTTTGGCAAGCCACATTCAAATAAAACGTTGTAATGTCCTGAATCCGGCAACTTTGTTACCAATTAGTGCAGAGTCAGATGCAGTAACAGAACATGACTGCTACTTGCGTACAGAAGAGGAAACAAAAGGTCGAGTGGACCTTAAAAACACCCCATTGGAAGACCCTGACGGCACTTTGTATGTGGATGGGTCATGTTTTAAATTACCGAATGGTGATGTGACTACTGCTTATGCTGTTGTGACGTTGAATACTGTTGTTGAGACTGCAAGATTGAATCAGAATTCTGCCCAAGCTGCAGAGCTGATTGCTCTTACTAGAGCATGTGTACTAGCAAAAGGTAAACGTGTGAATGTGTACACCGATAGTCAGTATGCTTTCGGTGTAGCGCATAGCTTTGGACGATTGTGGCGAGAGCGTGGTTTCTTGACGTCACACGGCACGAAAATACAGCATGGCCAGCTTGTGAATGATCTTTTGGATGCATTGACTTTGCCTACTCAGGTTGCGATTGTTAAGTGTAGTGCGCATCGTAAGGTGACGGATGATGTTGGTCGTGGTAACGCGTTTGCAGATGAGATTGCTAAGGAGACTGCCCGGAACCTTAGCACTCGAATGTATGTGACGAGTTCGGTTAGGTGGCCTACAGACTCAAGTATGTGTGAGAATACTATAGAGAGCGTGAAAGCAATTCAGAATGAGGCCACCGACACTGAAAAGATGAAATGGAAAGAAAGTACGGGAAGGTTGGATGCGAATGGTTGCTGGATTGATTTGTCGGATCAGAAAAGATGGATGTTGCCTGATGCGTATGTGCTGGCCGTTGTGACAATGGCACATGGGTTAGCACATATCAGCGCGAAAGGCATTTGCAAGTTGTTGTCGCCTGTGTGGCAGAATGATGGTATTACGAAGTGTGCCGAACGTCTGGTGAAGAATTGTATGGTGTGTATAATGTACAATCCTGGCAAAGGAACCCCAACTCCCCCTGGCAGTTTTGCTCCTCCTTCGTATCCCTTTGAGGTGATCCAATTGGACTTCATCCATATGGAGCGATGCAATAACTTGAAATATGTTTTGGTTGTGGTTTGCGCATTCTCCCGATGGATCGAGGCCTATCCCCTCAAAGACAATACTGCTTTGTCTACTGCGAAAATCCTACTGAAGGAATACTTTCCTCGGTATGGAATGCCTAGAGTCGTGTGGTCAGATAACGGAAGTGAGTTTGTTGGAAGTGTGATGAAGAATGTGTGTAAGGGCCTTGGAATTAATCAGAAATTCCATAGCGCCAATCATCCCCAGTCAGCTGGATTGGTTGAAGGGTACAATGGTACCCTTAAACTGAAGCTAGCGAAGATTCAGGCTACGACTGGACTTTCGTGGCCTGACGCTTTGCCTCTAGCATTACTGTCAACTAGGGCGACTGTACACTCCCGAATAGGGCTTAGTCCCTATGAAATAGTGTTCGGCCGTCCTGCGAATGTGTGGGGGGTTCCTAGGCCAGGAATATTCGTTGATCTTGAGTATCCGATGTTGATTGACTACTTACATGACTTGACTGCTAAACTGAGGTTAATTCATCAACAGGTTTACGACGCCTTGCCGACGCAGACGGAGGGTCCAGGCCACCAGCTCCAGCCCGGTGATTGGGTAGTCACCCGTAATTTTTCACGCAAGAAGAATCTGGACCCCCGTTTTGTTGGACCTCACCAGGTGCTCCTGGCCACGAGGACTGCCGTTCGTCTTGAGGGGCGGAAGAATTGGGTACATGCTACCCATTGTAAACGAGTCCCTATTCCTTTACCGGCAGACCCGTGGGTGAGGAAAGGCATTGCGTCAATAGAAGCAGAGACATTGCCGGCGTTTATACCTTTTAGCGACGCACAGCTTGTTGGTGAACTCTCAGCGCAGCAGAAAGCCACTGTTGGAACATTGTCAGCAAAAGACTCAAGACCAAATCAACAAACTGATCAGCAGGACGCTGTCTCTTCAACGGATCCTTTGTTTGACGAGCAGACACGTCCCGGGAAACATCGATATTCTTTGCGTTCTCATACTAAGGACAAATAAAATTGTTTTCTTGCTTTGCTGAAACTGATAACTGCAATATCCTCGTTTCCCCTGATCAACTTTTGAACATTTCATATCATTGAAACTTGTTTTGTATATATATCAAGCTTCTTCCTTGTATCTTTTTCCTTCCACAGCTGAATTATTGTGCTAAATAAATACATATTGTGTATTGAGGGCCGTAGGGCCGCGCGCGTACTTCCTTCTGGACAGTAGGTCTTGACGCTAGGTTAAAGGCCGTCGGTTCCTAGGAACTCCTGGGAATTGACTATTGCTGCACAGAACGAAGTGCGTCAAGAAACGTTGCGGACGGTCGTAGGGAAATGGCATTTTCGAAGCTGAACGATTTGGAAGGAGCTCAGGCGTATAGAGTCAAACTGCAGAAACTCAGTCGTACTAAATGTTTTGTATTCCAATTGTTTGTATTGTTTTTAACTGCTTCTGCATTCTTGGCGGGTGGGGTGTATTACGCTATGTCTTACTTTTTACTTCCTATCCCTACTCCTACTCCTTACCCTAACCTTACTTCTACTGTTACTACTGCTTCTCCCCATTCCTTTCATATTTTACCGGAACACGAACAGGCTAGACGTGTAGAATTCCGCAACAATTCCTTTATCCAGCTCCTCCATCAGCATCAGTTAGTGGTTAACACTACTAATTGTTGGGTGTGTGGGTTGATGCCACATACTACGGGTAAGGGAATTCCATATCTGGTGTTACCGTATAGTTCCCAAGGGTCAGCTCGAGCATACCAAACAATGCTTCGAAGCGCACTAGGTTTCCACCCCTCTCCAGAACGTTCCCCCAAACCGGGTCCTACCTCATGGCAGTGGGTGGTATCGATGATACTACAGGATTTGGAAGATGAGATCTATGATGCTTATCTCATCCCTAAGGCAGAGGTACAAGCCTATAGGGCACCGAATAGAGGGGAATATAGTACGTTCACTAATGAAAAGCAGCTTAAAAGCTCGCCTCCAATATGGGTCGTACCCCACACTGGTAATCTTTGTCTTGTGGGTCGTGGTTCGCAAGCCTCACTTGGAGTAAGTGCTTGCACTGAAAGTTACGTTCTGTCAATGTCCCCGACCCCTGTGTTTCTGGCTGCCAAGGGTACGTACTTCATCTGTCATGATCGAGCATATACATGGTTGCCCTCAGACTTCATGGGCTCATGTTTTGTTGCAAATCTGTTGCCTCCGACGTTCACTGTAGATGCTGATTACCATAAGACTAGAGTTGTACGAGGCGTAATTAGCGAAGAGGATACTGCCGGTCAAGAGGCAGGAGACTTTTTCAAGGGTTTCCTCCCGTTTTGGGGACCTATGGTTAATAGTAGGAACCTGAGACATTTGACTCGAGTGGTAGAATCGACAGCTAATGTTACTGCCAGTGCCCTTGGTAATATCACCACAGAACTTCAGGCGGAGAGACTTATGACGTTACAAAACCGTATGGTTTTAGATGTCGTCTTGGCAGATCGCGGTGGGGTATGTAAAGTGATCCATTCGAGCTGTTGCATTTTCATACCTGATAATGCTCCTACTGTCTATCAAGCTATCTCGAAGTTGCATAAGATCTCCGAATCCATACACGTGGATGTAGGGGATTGGACGCTACTCGGTTGGTTTTGGGGCCTGATGTCGACTTGGGGTTGGAAGATTCTGATGATCATCGGGGTTGTGGTAGTGTTCCTGTTCACGTGTTGCCTTTGTGTGCAGTGTGGTCCTGCCTTATGTGGCCTCTGTGCTACAACGTGTATGAGACAACCACCTGTTACCAAGGGGACTCGGTCGGACAGAGCTATGCTACAACGACATCTTGATGGTCTGATGAATATCGAATATGATTCCGACTAGTGCTTGCCTACATGAGGGCAAAAGGAGCGTCTGAGGTTCCGTGACAATTGTAAGTGGTGTTTTCGACTCGCACGAATATGGTCGAGTCTAGTATCTATGAACCGCAAATAACGAGTTTAGTAAGTGTGCGCAGTTTCGCTGTGCTAACTTAAACCGTTCGTTTGTTACGTGGGCTTTTCATCTGTACCCACGGGTTCCATCTTAGATACGGCATCCATTTTGTCTCTTGCCCTCAAGTAGCCAGCGAACGGACGCTGTCCGCTTCGCGACCCTGGGACTCCCAAGATATTTGCGGAAGACACATGTCCTTTGAAAGTGTCTTTATGACGAGGGGGTTGCTACTGTAAGGCAGGTGGCGCCGCTCGAGGCTCATCTTGCCGCACGGACTTATTGTCTCAGCCGTGCATCTCATTAGGCACGTCCCTTTGATGCCTGTATCTCGTGCTTCCCGACACCTCCCCTTTTACACCCTTTCCGATCTCCCCACTGACTCCGTCTTCCTCTGCACCTGTCTTCGTTCCTGTTTCGATCTACTTGATTGCTGATTGGAATTTGCTAATGGTGGGAAGATGGGTTTTTTACAGTTGGGAACCGCCAAATGTTTCCGCACTTATGTTCCGGACCTTATGTGTTTCAAAGCGACCAAAGCGACCCCTCTGGGAGCTCGATGTGGGAACTGAGTTGTAAACCTCTGTGTTTAATGTTAGCCTATGGGTAAAAACTGTATAAAAGGAGCGATCCACATAACCAATTTGAAGCAGTCTCCCCAAGTTGCACGTGGTGTACTTGCCGTGACTTCTGTGTTCCCTGCAGTAAATAAACCTTGACTCTTTGACGCCGAAGGAAGTGTCCCGTGTCTCTGTGACTTGTACGCCGGAACAGGTTACCCACGAAGGTTTCAGGTGTTGTGCCCTGGCACCGCTGGGTCCAAAAGAACCCAGTCCTTCAACACTCCGATAACAACCTATCCAACAAGCTGTCATCCGTATCACTCACATAATTTCCATTTTCCCCTCCATTCCTATTCTGAGAATCTTCCACTCTCACCAGCATTGGATATAACATCTCTCCCTCAATGGTGTCTACCCTTCATCTCATATTGTGTGCATCCCATCGTGCTTCCTAATATGCCCTCATTGCCTTCTCCATCTTTCCTTGGAATCTGTCCCTGTTCCTGATCTGCTGATCAAATTCATGCGTCTAATGCCTCAAACTGTGTTGGTCTAGGCAAAGGCTGCATCGCAGACATCTCTCCTCTCAACTCATGCAACACCTTTAACCGAAATGAACCATAGCGTGAAAGTGCCAAATCCCCTTATCAGTGATCTTATGCCAATTTTGAAGCCAAATTATAGTATGGAGTCCTACTTTTGTTACCATGTAATGTGCTGGAGTATCCTTGGGCGGTGCTTCTTCACCCACTCGAGTAACAACTCCCTGATCTCCGATGAACAAATCCTACAGTACCCTGAAGCATCGCATGATTAGATCAAAGTTTTCCTCTTGACGGAAAAGATTTCCTTAATCACAACCTCCTTATGACTACTGACCAATCTCAGCGTGATGTTACACCAACTAACCTATCGTAGCGCTGCACACTCTGTCACCTTTACTCCTCGCAGCAGTTCACCCTCCTTCACAATTTCTCCGTCCACATTCAGTCACAGAATCTAATCATTCAAGAACATTCACACATGGCAACCCTCGAACTGCGATGGTCACCCGAATCAGTATAGTTTGCACCTGTACACAAGGTTTACCACATGATTTTCAAATGTCCCATTCGTACAAGTTCCCTGTCTTAGGCGGAACTGCTGATGACGTCTCACAACAACTCAAGTCTGCGGTCAGACAATCACAATAGCTTGGTGTCTTCTACACCATTTAATATATTCTGGAATCTTAGGCCACTTCTGAACCTGAAACTCAAATCTCATTCCTTGGACCATGTGGGGAGGAGGAGCGGCTGGAGCACCCTTTCGCCGACGAGAAGGAGGAACAACACCCCACTTCCTGGTTGCCAACAAACCAGAACCAGGAAGACTGCAGCAGCGCTCTAGAGGTTGAGCGGCAGAAAGGGGAGGAGTCGCGTCAACGAGCGGAAGCAGGAAGAATAAGAGGCGCGGGATTAGAACGGACGGTGTGCAAGGACGGAGAGGAGGTAGCGGAGCACCTGGTAGCGGAGGACCGAAGAGAGGAGAGCGTGAGAGCAGCGGAGGACCGAAGAGAGGAGAGCGTGCTAAGAGCAGCGGAGGACCGAAGAGAGGAGAGCGTGTTGGGAGCAGCAGAGACCAACGATCCAGACACTGTTTCCAAACCCGGCGGGCTGAAGGGAGAAGAAGCCACGGGTCCTGCTGCTGCGGTCCGCAGCCCAAGGCAAGTGTTGTTGAAAGGGGCATTCTGGTGGGGTGTGTGGGGAGAAGGGAGATAGTACGTTTGGGGTGGCGGGAGGTAGGGCACGTCCGGAGGTGAGCCTTGCACAGAAAACACCCCCCTTTGGTGACGGTAGCACGACCACTTAAAGCTGAGCAAAGCAATAATCCCCAGTTGTTTTCTTTTCCCTGAGGCTCCAAGAACCGGGAGATACATTCGGACAAAACCCCTGAGGCTCCAAGAACCGAGAAAACCCCAAAGAAGAAAAACAAAGACCGGAACAATCCTGACCTGTAGTGTGGTGTAAAAACAATTGGGCTTCATAATAAAAGTGAAACTTATAACAAAGTCACTACTCTGGTCTCGTGCTCTGTACACCACTAGCTCCTGACAGACCACATCCGGCTCGAAACCACATTCACTCGGCTCTCACATAACTCCACCAGACAACATACAACATACAACCACTTCATTCTCGTAATCTATCATGTGACGCCTCCCTATTGATACCCACTCCTCCGTTTGCCGCTGTTCTCGCTGCACCGTCAAGGCCCGTCAATCTCTGCCAAAGTCCGTCGCTGTACGCTCTCGATCATTGGACTCTATCTCGGGGCTCTGGGGTTCTTGGTCTTTTTTCTAGGTTATCTGGATTCTCCCCCCGCTTCATGTGAGAACCATCCTACTCTGCTACCAACTGAAGTGTTATGCAACCCAATATAGGCCTAAATAACTAAATGACCTTTCACTTACATTTGTCCTACCTTGCTTTGCATAAAAGTTCTAGCACTGACCTTTTACCCAGTTATGTGCTGAATAAATGTCGATCGGTTTCCTAGAAACTAGCCTCATTTATTATGCATGAGGATTCTTAGAAAAGTCGCCCGCACATGGCGTACCTAACAGGATTAACATACTCTGTATAAAAGTCATGGTCATATTCATCTTAGGGTGAAAGAACTACTTTGCATATTTGCAGGAAGTGATTTAGGTTCATTTACATAATCGTACTCACAACACATCCATTGTGTAAAGAACCCCAAGGCAATTTTCATGGTATAAAAGAACCATATCATAGAGAGACAGAGGAGAAGCTTCCACGCTGACACAAGACACTGGATTCCCGGCCTGCAGAAGCTACAACACCCAGCGATCTGACATCCCTTGCGGGGTGTCCAACTTGAGACCAAGACAAGGTTCTTTGTTCTCTCCCAGCAGGTAATGGGTTGGCTCTTTCATAGGGGATGCTTGGCTTTACACCAACATACATGCTAGGTACACTTAGGTACCCTCAGATAGGGTCTGCATAATAGGAGTACGCTTGATTATTGTCATGATTATATGCCTGTATTTATTCACTGTTTTAGTGCCATGGTAGAATTCTACATTCTATTTACTCTGTTGGTGCTCGTAATCTTATATATTTGCTTCTGTCTAATGATTGTTGCAGCAAACATGTTTTATAGTAGAATGACGCTGGTTCAATAAATGCTTATTGAAAACGTCCCCAACGTTCATTCTGTGTATTTCTCTACGACTAAGTGAGCATGAGTGGCTGGGCGAAAAGTACTGAACTGTTTCCATGATCCCTGAAGGATCAAGGGTTGTCATGTTTGAGGTTTGGCAGAAACAATTTACTCGCTGGCAAGGTTAGGGGGCTTGTAGTGGCATTGTGAGCTAGCTGGTCTAAAGGCTAACAAATCCTTTGGGGGTGTCTGGAATCAGTCTAGACACCAATCCCTTAGTTTATGTTGTCTAAACATGCAGATCTTATGCATTTTTAGGAACTACACTATGGAAGGAGCCGGGTGGAAATGTTCTAGATTGGCTCTAGAACCTCAAATCAATGGTACTTTTTTTCAGCATAAAAGCGTAGGGTGGAAGAGATATTGATAGTAACATCAATCAATCCAATTGTAGTTCTCCAGGGCCATTACGGATCACAAACTACCAAATAAAGTTAGTTAATGTATTTACAAAGCTAAAAACAACTGAACATATAGAAACCTCAAGACGAGGGTGTAGAAATACATTGGTACCAATACAAATCCAAATCTACGAATTAAGTTAAGGTGATGCAGACTACAAAAGACAATTCAAGAGACATGTCTCGGACGATATCCTACACCCGGGACATGTATCGGGTCTAGAGATTCATCAGTCCTACAAGTACCGACTTGCACCCACCTGGGTGATCCACTGAAGAACTGCAAGTACCAGAGTCCCGAGGGGCGATCCGGAGGAGGGGCTAGCGGTGTGCGCTCCATTTATGACGAAACACAAATCTACGAATTAAGTTAAGGTGATGCAGACTACAAAAGACAATTCAAGAACCAGGAAACAAAAGAGCAGAACACAAGAGTCCAGATTTCCCTGCATTGAAGATTTCAGAGAAATAAACATTAATATAGCCCTACATTAACAATAATGTGACATCTCTAGCTAAGCATATAGTGGGGTAGGGTTGGTTAAGGGGTCAGCGAGTGGCGTCTTCATTAGAAGTCTCTCCGGATCAGTTGGGTCAAGTAGCATGCAGCTACTGAGACAGAGCTTGTTCTAAGATGGTCTCTCTCCGAAGGCAGAGAAGAAGTGGGGCTCTTTTCCTAGTTACCATACATCATTATTACAGGTGACTTCCCAAGATCCACCTCGGATCACACCGTCGGGCCAGGCCCCATTCTCATAGGTACTTTTCCACTGGGCCATTGGACAGTGATGCTCCCGAGCAGTGGAGAGATGACCTTGATTTCCAGACTTTCTCCGGTGAGAAAGTACAACAATTTTCCATAACAGTATCAACATTCAATGTATCTCCTTCTCTCCTTGCCTAATTCCTAAAACCAAAGAAATTATTCTAACTAACAAGGATTCTTTTTCCCCCTGCAACATAAGCGTGAGAAAGAACAAGGACCTAGCATGCACATGAAATTAAATTATTAATTGAAGTGTGAGAGCTTTCAGGGGAAATGCATTTCAGGTCTACATAATTCAGCTAACATAAGAGAAATTGAATATGATCATTCATGAAATTAAATTGAAACTAATGCACATACAGGTAACATTCTTTTTACATGTGAAACGACATGGCTAATAAACATACCTCAAAAGTAACGTGTCAGTTGCACAATACAAGCCTCTTAATGTTTTACCTAGTTGCGGTTGCTTGTCGCACTACTTTTTCCTTTTTACGTTGAAGTATCCTAAAATACATCACGATTCAGGCTAATACAATTAAATATCTTAGATTACAACGAAGAAATATCTGTGGATGCAGACTACATGTGATTATAACGTACCCCTTCAAATGAAAAATAGATTTTGCTTACATAGCTGGTCCAATTTCACTTTAAAATCGGACCCACCAAGTACCGGCTCCCTCTAACACATTCGACTCTATAGTAAGGTTTGCGTCAAGGCCTGTAGTTCAGCAGTCTGGCGTGTATATATTTTGATATCCGAATCAGTGAAAGAAAACAAGTGGAAAACAGTGGTCCTTTTCCTCGCTGAAATACAAACCTAAAATAACAAACACAGGAGGTAAGCCCTTATAAATAAATGAAAGCGAAGCGATTTCTAAATTATTAGTAAAGTAAGGGTAATTGCATAGCGTCCCCCCTGGGTTCGGGCTCTCACTGGGAGTCCGTCGAAGACAGGAATCCTCACCGGGGGTCTTCAGCGATGAGCGCGATGCGCACGTGCGAGATAGCCTAATTACACAGCCGAGAAGAGAGCCGGGGTGCGTGACACGCAGACTTGAAGTGCACGGGCCGCGGGTGAAAGGCCCCGGGCCTCGAAGATACAGCGGAGTGAATCTTGGGCTTTGCCTCCACACCAGTGATACTTACCCCACACTCGCGGCACCTCTGGGGCGGGCTACCAGACCGCTAGACTCCTCTTTAAGACGCCGAAGTGAGATTCCAGCGCTGCCTGGGCGACGCCCATGAAGGCGACGGTTAAGGCCGTTTATGTCAGTCACTTCGGGGCGCACTGCAGCGGGGCTGTCTTGCAGTATGGCGGCGGCGGCCGAGGCCCGAATAGGACGAGGGGCCACGGTCTGGAAGCGTGCGGACAGGACGGCGGAGCCGAGAAGGGTCGTGGGGAGACCCAGAAGGATGTGGGCGGGGAGGCGGCCGAACACGGGGGTGTGAGCGACAGTGGGCGCAGTAAGAAAAAGAAGTTTCCGCGGGGCCACCGTCACGAACGTGAAAAAGGCGGGACAACCTCTCACGAAGAGGCCTGCCAGCGCATAAAAATCAGAAACTACCCCGACGCCAAAAGCTTGCGGAAACACCAGAAATCGTTACCTACTGAGAAGCCTGTTGAGCGGAGGGAAAAAGCAAAATTAACGTCGAGGCAGAGGGACCAAGCGGATGGTGCTGGAGAGGACGGGGACAGCTCCCTCCTCCTGGACGCTCAAAGGAAAAGCATGCAGCAAGCCCGCGACACTGACGCTATCCCTTGTCCTGGCAGTGTGACAAAAGCGGCGCACACAACAAAGTCAGAGCAGTTGCAGGAAGCCTCTATTCCCGACAGGTTTCAGGGCATTCGAGAGGAACTTGGTATCCCAGGTGGGCTCGTTAGGGAGCAACTGACCACTCGAGAGAGCAAGCAAACTGATGACCGGGAGAAAATAGTTGCCAAGACGGCCAAGAGACTCTCAAAACCCAAAGAAAAGGAAAACCTGTACAAAGAGGTGATCTCCACTAGAGAGGCCGTGGAGAACAGGCCGACTACAATACCCTGCTGCTCTTCGAGTTCTGGTTCCTACAGAGAAGGTATGAAGAGTGTGCGATACATAACAGTGTCATAGTTTTGATGTCGCTTTTATTTACGTGTATTGTAATTGACCGTTCATTCATGTCCCTCAGGCTCTAGTCTGAGCCATGTTAGGGAAGGTTTGTTGGGGAACACATAAGGGGGAGTGCTTGTTTGGCGATTGTTGGGTTTCAGCATGGCTTCAGTAAAAATCATTTTGGGGGATGTACGTGAATGACTAGTGCTCTTAACTTGTCCTAGTCGGGTAATGACGGTAAGAGGAGTAAGAAATGGAACGCATGCACTTTGAATTAAATTGACTGTTCTTAGGTATTGACTTGGTCTGAACAGAATCCACTAAGAAGCTACTGAGAAGCAGCCTATGGCATGCACTGGATAGGGGAAGTGATTGCTATTACAAATCTCCTGCGTGATAAGCATGCATACATACTTTGGGCCTCATCACCTATTTGGTTCCAGTCCCTGGCTTTTGTAGCTACTCTGCCTTTGAAGAAAGTCCAGGACCTTTAAGGCCGCCTGTGGACTCAAACATGTTGGCACTAGGGTCATAGGGCCATAGCACTCCCATTGACCCAATTTTTTATACTTTTAACAACCCTGACAGACCCAAGAATAAAGGGAACCCGGGGATCTGTCTGAGGGTTTTTATCTTTAATCCCCCCTGATCCTCACTTATCACAAAGAGCTCCCAACACTGTGGTAGAGCCCACCCCGACTTGTAGGCGTCGGGGTGACCAGATGACGAAGCATAACACCACTAGGGTGTGTGAGGGTAACTAAACAAAAAGGAATTGCTTCCTTCCTCACCTTTTAGTGAAGTTAGACACATACCCTCACACTGGATACTTCCTTTTTCGAGTTTAAGTACTCTTTTCTCTGACCACAGGATGGTCTGTTGGAGTATTTTTTGTGGTTTAATATCCATCGCATAGAAATGCCTACTTATGTATGATTTAAAAAGGAACTGATGTTACAGGGAAAGACTCCGCTTCATCTTGGATTGGGAACATCATAGATTTCTCTGGACAAACCATCATTATGTAAAGAGCAGTTTATAAAGATTATTCACCCCCCGTCCTCAAACTCATGGCCTTGGTTTGGCAGAAGTTTTACATCCTTTACCCAGTCAAGAATTCCCTAGTCCTGGTATTGTCCTTTATGTCCAACAGTCTGTGAGGCTTCCGGAAAAACCTCTCTGTGTGACCACGAGCAAGGAAACGTCAGGATGGCCTAGGCAGTGAGACTGCTTAACCACATGCGCGCTGGTGGAATTCTGTTCCTACGCTGAGTTTTTCAAAGGCGCATGTTACGTGACGAGCTGGGCTCGTCATCAGCGTGCGAGGAGGCTACGCCATGACGAGCCCAGCTTGTCATCAGCGTGGAAGGGGTTAACTACTCACTGAGCACAGCATCCAGCAGTATGCTGTCTGATTGCACAAGGAGCTCACAGTTCTCTCAAAGATTGCAACCTCTGATAAGTTTTGCTGGGACTGGTAGTCTTGATAAATGCTCTGTAGAGCTCATCATGTGGGTTGTCAGAAAAGCAATTGACAGACAAACTCAGAGGTGTCTGATGAACAACTTGCAGTCATAGGTAAGGGACAGTCTCTAGTCGCTGTACTGGTCAATGTAGAAGTGAACTGGTGGCAGGAATGCAGAATGTCTTGGTGCTCCCGGTGGCAGTCTACTTGGAGCAGAGGAATGCATTGGAAGGAATATCAGCAGGTTGGAGGAACTGTAGAAAAGGCAAATGGAGGATTGATGTGTGATGACTGTCACGGGTTAATGGTTCGGGCCCTACCACCAAACAGGACCATTATAGAGAGACACCCCTTAACCTATTTTCCCTTTAGCTGGACTCCTACTATGTTTGTGTAATACACAAGTTATTTTTCATGCAACCTGGTGTGGCGTCTCTTTTTGTAGTGTGCCTGGTGTGTCGCCTGTGTGTGTGCGGTGCTGTTTCTTTACACATTTCCTCCGGAGTTTGGCCCGCCCGCTATGCATCACACTACCCGTTTCTAATATCAATACTGTAAGAAAGCAGTTTAATTTCAGAATATCAACTTCCCACTGTCTACAAACACCCCCCTCCCCATTAATCTTGATTTCCTGGGTTCACTTTGTTGTTTGTTGGGAAAAATCTCAATCAAACTCCCCCAACTCGCTAAGAAACAAACCTAGTACTGTGTTTTTGTCAATATTTTCATCTCCATTTAACACGATTGCTTCCAGGTTTATCAACTGAGAAGGACGGCCCCACTCACCTAACTGACAACCATGCAACCATTTAAAACTGTACCTTGCATCTCTTGGTGCTCATCTGTTACCTAGTGTGTCTGGTATTGCTCTATCTTTTAACTCCATGCCTCCTTACTTTTGTTGTGCAGTAGTTTGGGTCTTATTCAAGTCACACTCGCTTTAAAAAAAATAGATCTTCAGTTGTTTACGGATGGTCGTGAACACGAAACAGCCGCTCAGCGATTCAGGGAGGTCGTTCAAAAACTTGGGACCTTAGTGTGCGAAAGATCAGCCTCCAATGTGAGTACATTTCACTCTAGGAATTTTGCAGAGGGAAAGTCCGCTAGAGAGCAAGGGACATGCTGGATGACAAAGTCTAGCAAATTCGTGCAGATATCTTCGTCCGGAGTCTGATCTTGCTCTAAACACATAGCACAAGGTTTTGAAATTAATTTGCTTCTCCACCTTAAGCCAATGGAGGTCACAAAGAAGGTGTGAGGTTGAAGCTATTTCGCATGTCTATATAGCATTCTGGCTGCTGAATTCTGCACCACTTCTAACCGTCTGATGGATTCTTTATCCGCCCCAAGTCGTAGACTCCTCATCATTACTGATGGTTCACAGTTCAGACTACCGCTAACCAGTTAGCTTAGTGATCCGCCATCACAAACACATTTTTCTCCATTGCTGGCCAAATCCGAATAGGTCCCATTGTGCCCCAACCCAGCTTGACCCTTGGCCTGTTTGGATCTTGCACAAGTCACATCAAAGACTTCCTGGGGGCTCTTCCCTTATCAGTAGCAGCACATCTAAAACAGTTGCACTCTTTTATTTGGGTGCCTATCTTAGGGCATCAATACATTTCCTTCACTCTTGTTTGGGCTCATCCCTCAGTAGGTGATTTTCTGTTAATCAGTCTCTTCGAGATTGTGGAATTGATAGGGTAGTAAATCCACTAACTTTCCTTTTGCTGACAATCATTTCCTTTCAGGTTCCTTTCTCCTTGTTTGCACATGCCTGCCTGTCACTCCATCCTCTCACTATTTTCACTTCACTCTGCAGTTCTCACCTGCTTGAAACACATTGTTCCATTCCCCTTTGATCAGTACTGATTCCTGTACCCACATTAGTGTCCACATCAATCTTTTGGTTTTCCCTCCTCTTGATAGGTATACTAGATAAACAGCAGTTTTTTCTCACGGAAACATGACACATACACCACAATGAAATTACATTCTCTCATCCCAGCCCTCCACCACGATGCCATAAGACTAGCATTAACTGTGCTTCTGCAAGAAAACTGATGGAAAAGAGGTTTGCGGTACTCACCACGGAGGGCAACCCTCAGAAGTCGAATTTGAAGTGCTTCACCCCCCAATAGTATACAAGAACCTTCACTCTACCTCCTAATAGCTGCTCTCTGCTTCTTAGGCACCATCGATGGAATCATCCCCACTAACTCATTGCTCTGTACTACTTGCAACAACATGGCTCCAAGTCCCTTAGTGGTGGCATCTGTTGTTGAAGGAGTTCCCCTTTACATGAATTCTCCATGAAGATATTTCTACACACAGGCACACATTCACACCCCACACCTTTATGATGTCAGATGCTGACTGGCATCCTTACAACCAATCAAATATACAGTGCTTCTTCAACAGTTCCCTCGGTGAATGGGCAGTCTTCCTAAAAACCTTGACAAATACTGTGTAGTATTTTGCCAACCCCAAGAATGTTATAATTTCTTAATTGTTTGAGGCAATAGCTTTCTAAATGGTCTCTATCAGATCAATTTTGGTTGCATGCCATCTTCAAATTTAATTACCAAGATACTTCACCGACACTACTCTTACTTAGCATTTTGCTATTTTCCATCACTACTCTTTTCCATCCTCTTCAGCACAGTTCTCAAGTTGTTGTGATTTTCAGGTGTTCCATTTCCTTAGACCAAGAGGTACATCTTCGAAAACTATTTTGTTAATTCATTGTAAAATTTGGTTGCATTGTTTTCTGGAACACTCCCACTCCGAGAAGTGTTACAAAGAAGGTAAGATGCCTTTAACCTTTTTGCAACCCTACCTTATGACAGACAGTGGATTAGTCCAATATGCTTACTACTGCAATATCCTGCCTCTGAGATGCCAAGGAGAGGGTGTCTGTCCAACCAAATCTTTTTTTTTTTTTTAGATTCACTCATATGCATATACCTTCGACCCCTGGCTTGGGTGCATGGACCTCAGTTAATCCACGATCAATTACGTTTTCAATTTCTGACCATTGGGGGTTCCCTCATTAGATGGGGCACTTATCTCACTTGTGCACAACTGGGGTACCACCCTTTTTTAACACCTTGTGTTTGTATTCTTTCAGAGTGGAGCCTGCTCCAGTAGCGCTGACTGCTGCGGGAGCCGAGCGGCGTACCAACATCCTGAGGCCGGGTGCCGGCCAGGCACTCGTGAATCCCGCGGGCGGCCCGGGTGCTACGGCAGGCCCTGGCTTTGCGGCCTGGTCGGGTGGCGCCCGTACGGGGACACAGTGTGAGCGGCCCTCCCAGAGGGAGGCCCGTGGAGCGAGGCGCTACATCGGGCAGCCCCCAGCGGTCGGCTGGGCGGGCCGCCGGCCTCATATCGCACTGTGAAGGCCGGTGAAGAGCCCGGGAGGACCAAGGGGCAAAGCACGAGCCCAGACCCAGAAGTCCAGCGTGGGCGTGTGCTGCAGGCCCAGTGGGGCTGATAATCTTTCGCCCACAAGAAGGGCACTGACTGCTGGCCGTACAGGGGCCCAGCACACCACGTGGCCCCCTTGTCACCACGGAGGGCCAAAGTTATTGAAGCGGGGGTATCAGCGAGGAACGGTGGTCACCTTAGCCGGCCCCTGGAGAGAGGGGGCTAATCCGGAGAGGAGGGGCTTGCAGCCACCTACGAGAGCTCCCAGCTACCACAGAGTGAAGGTGAGACTGACGGCCGGTCGGTGTGCCCGTGGAGGCGATTCTCCCTTAGGACGGCCCTCCTGCACTAGTCGTGGGTGGAGACGACCTCCGCGGCCCCGCACAGTGAATAGGCGGCAGGTGGACTGGGGGAATCGTCTACTAGTGTGGCGAGGAGGGCACGATTGACCTGTTGTTTGGGGGACGACGGTTGGAGTCGCCGGCGACCCTAGTTGAGGGGGCGGACCGCCCACCTGGAGACATCGGGTTCCCTGCTGCGCTGATACAGCCGCTCCTAGCCAAAATGTGGCCCAAGCAAGCCACAGCCACACAATCCAGTAAACTGGACAAGTACACGGTTCAAAAGGGTTCACCGCAACCTGGGGGCATGTTGGGTGAGTCGGCCGGGCAGAAAGAACCGTCGCTGGCTTCCATCATGGCAGCTATACAAACACTCGGAGCCACCCTCGAAACAAAAATTGACAAGGTTTCCGTCGAAGTCAATCTGCTCCGGGCGGACCTTAACAAAACCTCAGAGAAGGCTAAAACCAATGAGGCTGATATCCGGGAACTACAGTCCTCGTCCAAGGCAATGGAACACAGGGTGAACGAACTAGTGCACCAACATCGTCAGATGGCCATGCACCTCGAGGACCAGGAAGGGCGCGCCCGCAGGAGTAACATCCGCGTCGTGGGTGTGCCGGAAAATTTGGAGGGGCCCAGTGTGGAACTATTTCTAGAGGACTTGATCCTCAACCACCTGAAACCTAAGCGGCTGTCAAAAAATCTTCACGGTCGAACGGGCCCACCCTGCGCCTGTCCCAAAACCCAAGCCAGGGCTCCGCCTAGGACCATCATTGCCAAAATCCTGAACTTGGGACGCCATTTTGCAGACGGCCAGGCAAGTGGTTGACCTGAGCTATGAGAACGCCACTATCCAGTTCTTTCCGGATTTCCCCCTTCAAGTGCAAAGGTAACGGCGCTCCTTCATGGGTGTCAAGGAAACGCTACGGGAGAGAGGAGTTAAGTACCTGATGTTCTTCCCGGCGCAATTAAAGGTAATCGCAGGGGGCAAATCCCTGTTCTTCACCTCGCCATCAGAGGTCCAGGACTGGATTGATCGCCAGTCGGTACAGCCGCGAGACAGGTCTGGCGGTGATAATTGGCGGGACACTCAAGCAGCGTCGCCAGCACCTACGCTGGGGAGGACGGAAGTTGATGGACAGAGTCAGTGCTCCTGGAGGTCGAGGTCGGCGAGCCCGCGCTGGGGGACCCTTCAAGAGGAGTCCGATCTCTGAAGACAGAACTTCTGATGTAAACCTCTCCATGTTGTTAAGTATTCTGTGACTTGGTGCTGAGGGGCGGGTCAAGTGTGTATCTTCTTCTAGTCAGTTTTTGATGTGGGGGGAAGTGTGAGCATGCCTCAGTTGAAGAAGTGGGGTCCACTACTGGACTGGCATGGCCATTGATACACTCCCTCCTCCTCAGATTGACAGACTGCCCCACACAGACCATGGCGGGCTTACTCGTGGGCTGCCTGGGAGGTGGCGCGGACTCATGCCTGTTGTGACATGCCCGAGTGGCGGTGTGGGCGAGTTGGGTTAAACAAAGAAAGCAGTGGGGCGGAGAGGGGGCTGGAGTTGGGGCTGGTGCACGTTCCTCATAGGAAAGGACTAACAGGGAGGGAGGAGTGGGGTATTGTTAATTTTGTCCCATTCCGAGTTGGGGCGAAAGGCGCTCTGCTAATTGGGGATGTGGGTAGTTCTAAATCTACGGAGCAGGGGAGTAGGGTGGGGGAGTTGGGGGGGGGGAGCAATTGGGGGTGTGGGGAGTTGTGATGTGATGGGGAGGGGGGAGGTTGGGGATGGGTTGAGGCGGTTGGTATGGTCACACCGGGACTGTCAGTGCAAAGTTGTACAGTGCATCGGCTTACACGGGGCTGGCTCTCCAGTGAGAAAGGGTTATGGCTAAAAAGTGGGACAAAAGCCTGAGTTGGAATGTGAACGGGTTGGGGGACAAGCTAAAACGTACCATTGTATTGCAATTTGTCAGACGTCATCTCCCAGATGCTATATTGAAACAGGAGATCCACTTGCTGGGAAATACGTGTCACGCAATGAACAGATGGGGTACTCCATGACCGCTCATTCCGGCTTTACCTCTGGGTCCCGGGGGGGTGGGAATCCTTCTCTGGCGTAACTTCCCCCTTGTTATTGACCACACAGAAACTGACCCACAGGGACGATTGGCGGCTGTCTCAGGTTAATGGGAGGGGCGTAGACTAAACCTGGTATCGGTATATATTCCGCCGGGTCTTCAGACCAAGTCCTATCAAGATCTGGGCAAGCTTCTCCTTTCCCTCCCTGACGGTCAACTCCTAGTTGGGGGCTATTTCAATGCGGTGGCCTCAGGGGACCTCGACAGACACCCACCTAAGGACATACCAATGAGGCGCAGGTGGCTAGCCGACTTCAAAGAGACATTCGGGATGACAGATATTTGGCGCATCAAACACCCGACAGACAAACAATACACCTTCTTTTCTGGTCCACACTGCTCTTTCTCCCGCTTAGACTACATTCTTACACCTATGCAGCGGGGCACTACAATACAGGAAGTCACGCATATGGCGAAAGGTATATCGGACCACTCCCCGCTATTGGCCCATCTCACGATTGGGGACCGGCGGGAGGGCTGTATTTCACCCATAAATGCCTGGTATCTCTGAAGTGACGAACTGAGAAGGAGGCTATCTCACTCAATAGATCAGTACTTTGAGAGTAATGACGGCTCTGTGCAGTCTTCTGTGGCTTTGTTGGAGTCTTTTAGGACCGTCCTTAGGGGGGAGGCCCTGTCGGCGATAGCAGGCCGGTGTAAAGAAAAGGAGGCGCAGATGGTGACCATTGTGACCGCTCTTATTGAATTAGAAAAGGCAGCGCAGATGGACGGAGATCCGGGGATCGCTCACCGGATGCAACTTAAGGCAGCGGAATACAGGGCCCTGGCCACCGACGCCGCTAAGACAATGGCACGAGACAGGGAGGGTAGAAGATATGACCAAGGTGATAAAGCGGGTAAACTCATTGACTGGCTCGACGAAAAACAGCAGGCAAACAGGGTAGTGGCTGAGCTTACGACTGACTCCGGTACCGTTCTCACTGAACCCCGCAAGATTGTTGCTGAATTTGCACGACACTTTGAGCGGGTGTATAGTAGGGGGTCTGACTGCCCGGAGGAGGACTCTGTCGCCTTATTAGCTGACATTCGGATGCCAGCTCTTTTGCAAGTCGAGAGGAATACCTTGGAGGCGCCGCTTACCCTGGATGAGCTGGGGCGGGCGATTAGGGATCTTCGCCCGGGTAAGGCCCTCGGGCCCAAAGGCCTCCCGATTGAGCTCTACAAGCTCAAGCCTGATGGCCTTACTCCATACCTCAAGCGTATGTTCGAGGAGAGTAGGGAGAAGGGAGTGTTACCGAGGGATCAGTGGTTAGCCACAATCGTCGCCATCCCTAAAGAAGGTAAGCAGAGGGACTCCTGTGTCTCCTACAGGCCCATCTCTTTGCTGAATGCGGAGCCCAAAATACTGGCCAAGGTGTTCGCCAACAGACTACAGCCAGTCTTGAACACACTGATCCACCCGGACCAATCGGGATTCCTGCCTCACAGAAACACCGCGCTCAACCTCCGCCGTCTTAATGGGGTGATGGGTAGATGCCACACTATTCAGGAGGCCGCAATTGTGGTCTCACTCGACGCCACAATGGCGTTCGATACGCTTGAATGGCCCTACATGATGGCAGCACTCCGGAAACTGGGCTTCGGCCCCAATTTTATAGGGAGGGTGTGCCTCCTTTACTCGTTACCGCCCAGGTTACCGTCAACAATAAAACCTCTGAGGCCTTTCCATTGGAAAGAGGAACTCAACAAGGTTGCCCCCTCTCTCCCTTGCTGTTCGCCCTTTCTCTCGAGCCACTTGCCGCCTGGATTAGACAGGATGTGTCTTTGAAGGGGCTTCGGTGGGCTGACGGTTGGGAGGACAGGATCTCTCTTTACGCAGACGACATCCTCCTCTACCTCTCGCGGCCTCGGAGGTCCCTAATGGAAGCTCTGGGCACCTTCACTAACTTTGGGAAGAACTCGGGCTACAGTATCAATTGGAGTAAATCCCTTCTATACGTCCTTCATGGAGACCCCCCAGTTATTCCTAGAGACTGCCCGATCACAGTGGCTGAGGACGGCTTTAAGTATTTGAGAATCTTTATCTCTAAAGACAAAGCCAGGATGTTTGAGAAGAATCTACTGCGGCCCCTCCAGCGATTAAAACGAGACTCTGCTACCTGGCTAAAACTGCTGCTGTCCCTACTGGGCCGAGCGGCTCTTTTTAAAATGATGGCATTGCCGCAATTCCTTTATGCTTTACAGAACTACCCCGACCTGGTCCCACAGTCATACTTCGCGGCCGTTGAGGCCGCCCAGAGAGACCTCCTGTGGTCGGGCTCTCCAGGAATATCCCTTCAGAAAGTAACACTTGGATGGTTTGACGGGGGTATTGTGCTCCCGGACATACACAAGTACTACTGGGCTGCACACCTCTCGGCCATCAACCAGGGCACATATTGTGATGGTGGTGACCCAGGCTATGGAATGGACCGATGGCTCCTTCCGGGTGGTAACTTTGAGGCGGAACTTTATTCCAAACCGGGCAGGTATCCACTCACAGGGCCGACGAAACACTCGGTCCAAATATGGCACACAGTACAGCTGAAACTGGGTTGGGCAAATATTCATACCATGCCCACCCCACTATGGGCTTCCGAGAAGCTAGGAAACCTGGGCCGCTCCATGGGATTCCGTAACTGGGATCTTATTGGCATCTCTCAAGTTGGGGACACTTGGGGTCTGGATGGAGTTAAGTCCTTTGCCTCTCTTCAAGCAACGTACGAACTCGCACAATCAGAGTACTTCCGATACCTGCAGGTTAGGTACTCCCCCCAGAAGAATATTCCATTAGGAACCACACCCCCAAAAGCCTCCCCCTTGGAGGATAGGCTGCTAGATGGACATCTCCCAGAACATGCAATCTCCCTCACCTATAAAAAGCTAATCAACAACTCTCCAGACCCGCTGCTTGCTCTTAAGGGGAAGTGGGAGGCAGACAGACTGGAAATTGATGAGGAGTGGAGGAGCGCGCTTGCTTCCCCAAGGAGACGGCGATATCAGCCAGGCTCCGACTCATTCAGCTCAAAATATTGCATTGGGTTTATATTTCTGGTACACAACTGCAGCTGATGGGATGTAGCGAGGACGGTCTCTGTAGGAGGGGATGCTGGGGTAGGCACCTTCTTTCACATAGCATGGGAGTGCACAGTGCTACACACCTACTGGAAACGGGTGATGCGCTGTATGCAAGAAGTGTGGGGGGTGGAATTGAGACTGGAGGCGAAGCGGTGCCTCTTGAACATTTGGGAGCCCACCGACCTTCCAGCGAAAGGGAGGCTATGGGTGACGCTGGGGCAGACTGTGGCAAAGCGGAACATTGCTAGACTGTGGGGGGCAACCGAGGCCCCAAAAATTGTCTCATGGAAAAGGGATATGGACTGGTGCATGCTCCAAGATAAGACCGTGTACATGACATGAGGGTGCCCCAAGAAATGGGGGGGCGGTGTTGCCAAACTGGAACGACTACAGAGGGAACATCTGTGAACCCCCCCCCTCCAACCTCAACTCGTAGTCGGGGAGAGGGAACATGATTGTTTCGTATAGGCTAATGTACTCACTCTAACAATTGACCGTTAACTGTCAGCTTTGTGTTTTCATGGTGCACTGAAATAATTGTATTGCAAACTTGTGTTGACCATCACTTGCTTTAAGCTGTTAATAAAAAGAATAAAAACATTTTTTAAAAATGGAGGCGTCCATAACCTGATGGAAGTGATCATCTGTAGTGAGGTAAATAATGTCTTCCACCTCCATGTACTCCTCAGAATCCTGCATCCTTCAATGATGAGGATTGTAATACATCCTTTAAGTAGGATGGTAATAGAAAATTCTGGGGCAAACAAAGGAAATTGTGCGTGAATCCCAGAAGGGATTATGAATCAGCCGGTAATAGGCCCTGGGACCAGTCCTCCCTTCAATAAGCAGGGTAAGATATATATATCGCCACCTGGAACATGCCCCAAAATGCTGCTTCGAGACTTACCATACCCACTGAGCGCATGTTCAGCTCCAGATGGTGTCTCTAGTAATTTATATATTATTGGGCAATGTTTTTGAGGAATGCGACAGCCTACATACACACATGCGTCTGGTCTTGCTCCGCCACTTGAAATGGAACAGGTGGAGGCAAACTTTATAGCAGGAGTATTGGCAAGTAACACCTGTTTTAGCCGCTAAATGGTATACAAAACAACGTAAATGCAGAGGTAAAAAATACTTAGTTGAGGCTGGTAGAGCTGCAAAAAAAGAGTGGGGTGGAGCGTCTGCAGAGAATGTTGAGAGGAACTGCGGCATTCAGATTGGATAAGCTGTTTTATGTTTCTTTTCCTGAGTGAATCATGGAAAATAAAATGTAATGTTGAGACCTACATAATGTTTAATGGCCGCTGGATTTAATAAAGTGGAGAAAGTTAAAGCCTAATCCTCGCCTCCGGTCCTTACATACGATTTATCAGCTACTATATGTATAGGAGAAGTGCAGTATAGGTATCCTTTACACAATACACATTCTGTGTGGTTAGTTTGTCAAACATATATGAGAGGTGTAAGTTTTAAGGAGGAAGGTCCCTGCATGGCAAGGAGATCTTTGGAATCCAGCCTCAGTTAGACTTTTTCTTGAGTACCCTTTGAGTCTCTCCACCTCTCTAGTCTACACCAGAATCATGGGGGCCACTGAAGGTGGTCCATGTGTTTTTCAGATGTTCCCTTAGAAGAGCACATTGGATCTTGCTTGGGGGGTATACCCAAAATATAACCTCACCCTTATTCTAGCGTGGTTTGCTGCCTACCATGCTAGACTATGTGCATTTGGTGGTTGCTTACAACTGAGTGTGGTCTAACAGATTAGGTTTCTAGCAATATGCTTGTTGAGTAGGTATAAGGCATTTTTTTCCTTGGAAGTTAGTGGTTACTGGTCATGATTTCATCTTATCTAGACTACTCCACATTCCTTTACCAGGGCCTGTGTACGTACGCCATGCCAAACTCCATGTTGAACATGCTGAACATGCTGCATGCATTTTGGAGCTTAGTGGGCATAGCTTTATTTCACCAGTGTGAAGGAAAACAGACCCTCTGTAAAGCTCATTGAAGTCTAGCACATGTTTTTTGGCCCAAAAATAGCTATTAAGCATAACGAATATTCTGAGTACGATTCACAATAATCACAATATTCTGAGTGCTCGCTCCTGTCTGAACCGTTGAAGCACTTGACATTAAAGTCTATACTTTTTATGTGACTTTTATACAATTTAAAGCTGACTTCAGTAGATCTGCCACCTTGAAAACAAGGCTATGCTGGCTTAACAGACACGTCAATGTGCATTCATAAAAAGACGTTAGTAGTGTTTTTAACAGGTGTAAAACAAATTCACTTGTGTTATAACAAGCACCTGTAAAAAAATTACATTGTAATCAGCTTTGTTTCATTGGCTTCTAATCGTTAAGCGATCTGTCTGCAAATGACTTTGCCCATGCCTCTTTTAACCTGGCATTAAATATGTATGCCATTGCATTAAATCCCTCTTTGCTGGATCTCTGTGGTCCTCTACGTCTTGTATTTTTTCACTTCGCTCTTCGTCTTGTATTTTTTCACTTCGCTCTTACGCAGGACCCTACTTGAAGGTCATGTCTTCTCAGTCTGCACATCTAAATATTTAAATACTCTTCCAACTGCCTTCCTAGACATTTCTGACCATTCAGTGTCCCAAAAGAAAGGGTGATTTTCACCACTGACTAATGTACCTCTACATTTCTGTATGCTTAGTTTCTGGTTCTGTGATCAAAGAAACTGTCCTTTTCACCATTGACTTATGGTACCTCTTCATCTTCTCTGTAAGCTCTATTTCTGGGTCTTTCATACATCTGCACGAGGACATCGTCTCTGTAGCAACATGTTCTATAATGTATCACATTCACTCATCTACCATGCAACGTGATCCCAGCTTCCGTGATGTATTGTATAGAGCTGAGCAATGCCTGTAAAAAGATAGGCCTGGTCTGAATTTTCCTACTGGCTTTATCTAAGTTCACAGATTAATTGTTTAGTAACCACCCTTTCCCCAGACCATACACACCTGTCACAAACACTGAACAAAAAAGCCTGGACTTTGGGTGTTCCTGGTTATTGACCTGTACACCCAATGCAGGTTAAATATTTCCCCCTTCAAGTCAGCTATTTCTGCTTCTTCTGGACTTTGAGAAGGAATTTCTACCTTTCTTAACAGAATAGGAAGCACGACCCAGCTTCCTGAAGCATTAACAGCGTGGGCTCAGATCCACAAAGTTGTCCAGCCTTACTCTTGGACAAAATGCGGCTAAAACCCAACATATCATAGGAAGTGGGTTGCATTGTACTGCCCTAAGACCTTTTCACATTGACTAGAACTTTTAGAGGAGACATAAAATACAACACATGAGAACTGAGTGAGTACAAAGCTAACTTAGGATACATAAGCTTTTCCATTTAGGATAATAATGGTCAGAAGGCTCAACAGTGACTCCATTAAAGCACTTAACCATGTAAATGCTACAATTGTGTTTGGGGGTCTGATGTTGGTGCTGCAAGATCTTTCTGCTTACACCAGGGCTCAGAGAAAAAGACTCACATATTCTGTATAAGGAATCTTCCTTGTTGTGTTATGTTTGAGAAAACAACGGCCTTTCAACCTTTCCCAAACACCTGTTTGGGCAGGGAACTTAATCACTGCTTGGTGCCGGTAGCACAAAAAAGGGAAAAACTCAAACTACATGCTATTTATCGAACATAATAAGTTCTGAACCCTGTGGAATTGTATTTTAAGAGGCGTGATAAATATCGTTTCCTAGGCATAAGAAGGAAGAATCAGTGAAAATAATATACACAGTTTGGTTGTGGTGTAAAGGGAGAAATTAGTGGGATTGACACCTTCCTTTTCATATCCCCTCGGTACTACACAGTTACTCCATTGTACAGCGTATTTTTACGGCTACAATGCCTACTCCTGATTTATTTTGCTTCCTATTTGGCACAAGTGAATAAGGTTAATAGTCCCTGACACTTTCTAGCAATGACTTTTAAAGTCTGGATGTCTTAAATGTCTCATCGCGTTTAATGCCATTCATTTGTTAAAATGTCAACTTTGAAGTACAAGAATGTAGTTTAATGTTGACCGAATGTGTATATATTGTAAATTTAAACCCCCAACACTTTTGAGGGTTGAGCTAGGCAGCTTCCCACCATCTATACATTCAGATCGACTAACATAATTTAGTTTGAAATCAGAAATATAAAGAGTGTTGTTTGAATTCAGGTATCAGTCCGATGAAGGCCAAGCAATAATCCTATTTTGTCTAAAATTGCAGATATCTATGATTGTATTGTGCCAGATGTCTTTGGATTTCCTTCTAATTTTCAAGATGATTCTACTCCAAAACGAAAGAAGACTAAGGTACATGTCCACTAGAATTCACCATTTGTTGTTTTGCTTTGTTGCAAATGTGCATTTGTTGAGCAGACACACCTTCTATTTTTTTCTCTCAATAATACAAAGGGTGATTAATTAATTTTAGAGGAGAGTGACTAACCAGACCGAAAATATAGACGGTGGAATTGATTAAAAAAACAGCTTGTAAAATAATTCTATGCATTAGAAAATCCCATTTTACATTAGTTACCTGCATTTAAAGTTAACATACAAAGTTATTAAGCATATATAACCCTGGTAAGGACCAGACTGTTCTTCTACAAAATGGTGGAGGCACCCTCCTGATAATGATAACATATAAGCCTCAAAAGACTGTAAGAGGTAGCCCAAGAAGATTGGGGCTCAAAAGAGCACGAAACAGGATAGTAATAAAGCTTACAATCATGGAACAAGTGAGAAGAAACAAGGGGAAAATGTAAGGACTGATTCCTTCGCATAAACGAGAGACAGATTGGCGTCGCCACACTTTGTTAGGGATGAAGACTAGCAGGTATATGATTAATATTATTGGTTACTAGTAGAATGTGTGAGAGTGAAGGCAGAAGGCTGTGCAGCAGAGTGGCGTACGATCTTGTGATGAACATTGATCTGCATTTCACATTAGATACCAAAACTCTTGGGAATATGAAACAGGATGGTGCTGAAAGCCTCCGCGTGAGTTGAAATTGCAAATGCATCTTATTGTGTGTGAGAGGGGTAGAAAGAAGACTGTATGGAAGAGTTTGGAATGATTTTGTACTGATAACGAGCAAGGAAGTCTAATTTCAGCGTCTTAACCATGACTTATCCACAACATCAGGCATTCCCATTTGAAATATAGCACTCAAATGCCTCCTCCCCTGTGCTTGCCTGAACACGAAAAATACATCTTTGAATTAATAATAGTTTTAAAATCCTTTCCTTTAAAACCTAGCACTTAAACCATCTGGTAATTACATAGGGGAAGATGGCGGACGCAAGGGCGTCTGAGTGAGGAGCAGCGGCAGTGGTCTCGCCGTTCATTATTCTCCTACTGGACCTACAGGATTAGAGTGGACCCGGCATGTTTTCCCTTTAGTGGATAATGCAGAGAGGGAAAATCCGGCGTACAAAATCTGAATTGGCTGTACCTGGCGCTTGTTCACGGGATGCGGCGCGATCTCTTTGGCTGCTTTCAGCGTTTGCTCCAGGTAGCGTGGCGGCGGTCAGCTGGTGTGGGAGGCGTCCCTGAGCGTTACTGGACCCTGGAACACTGCAGAAACTGGGAGAGCTCTCACGGAACAGAGGCGAGTAGATTTACGGCACGTCGGCTCCCCAGCTCACAGCAGGATTGTCGGCTCTTCAGGTTACAGCGGAATAATCGGAGCGGTCAAGATAGGATGGCTCCTAAGAATTCTAAGCCAAAGACCCAAGCAGCAACTGCCGCGGCACAGGAATTGGGACAGTCTGGTGGCAGTGCTACACCGACGGTAAGCCAAATGAGAAAATTAGCTGCCCAAAGCAAATCTCTTGCCACAGATGTTATAGGGAATTCTATAGTGGAATCCTCGGCACTTGGTTTGGAGCAGGCAGCACCAGCGATACCGACATCACCAGTATCACAGGCTTCACAGGTGCACTCTGGGACTCGTAGTGCTCGAACCGGTTTTGGCAGCAATCCCAAGATTCATGAAATGTTTATGAAAAAGACCATTAATGCTGGCAATGATAAAGCTAGTAAAGCCAGTAACGCAGAGCAATCTCAAACTCAACAACAACAACCAGTGATTCAGGTGGGCAGAGACTCAGTACTAGCTGATAGCCCCACCCCATCTAACGACGACGCAAGTATCAGCTTACCTGCCTCCTCTGCTGTTCTGAGTAATATCCAGATTGGAAAAGAGCGCCCTTTGACGGTGCAAGTATCTAATGAGAGTATTGGAACAGAGTTACATTTACAGATTGAGTCGGATGTATCAAGCAATAATGTTACATCTATGGTTGAGCAAGTCCCATCTCCGGGTAATCATATACAGGGAGCACCAGACCCGCTGAATTTGCATGGGGATGTTGATTCAACTGATTCTGTATGTCAGTTTTACTCAATGTCGGACTTATCCACTGCTTTGGAAACGGGTAGCTTTGATGGTGATGCTGAAGGAGGGGGAGAATGGGGGGATGAGGGGAGCGGCAAGAGTGTACATAGCTCCCCACATGACTCAGAGAGTGATCTAGATGAGCTACGGGACAGACCAGACTGGGGCGCTGATGAGCATACAGTACTCATGGTTAAGGGCGCCACTGGTGAATCTTCTTCTTTATCTCCTTTCCCTGATGCTTCTTCGGACGCTCCGATTCCTAAAGTGACACATTATATCAGTTAATGCTCCAGCATAGGGAGGAGACCAGGACGGAGAACATGCGGACCCAGGGGGCGGTTCGTCACCTACAAAATAATCGACGACAGGTTGGCAAAATTTGTAATGAGGTATCTGCCAAAATGGTGAAAGCGGAAGCACGGATATCGACAATTGAAGACTCAATGATACAGCTATCCTCGCTAGAAGGGTTAAAAGAGGAGATCAACTGGAAACTCGAAAATAGATCACGTAGGAACAATCTACGAATTCTAGGCATTCCTGAAGGAAGCGAAGTAGGGAACATTAGACAGTTTGTTATTAATCTTTTATAGAGGCCTTTCCAGAGCTCACCCAATGGAAATGGGATATGGAACTCCAAAGAGCTCATCGATTTCCATTCCAAAGGAATATCAGAACTGCTTCAAATGCTAAGCCCAGGGCCATATTGATTTGTCTGAATAATTTTTTAGCTACGGAGGCTCTTTATGATTTAGCCAGACCTGATAGGAAACGTAAGGGAAAAGGCCTGGACTTTTTTGTTCGACCCGACTATTGCCATGCCACTGAACAACAACAGCGCTGGCAATTTCGTCAGTTAATCCCGTCTATCCAGGCGAAGGGCGCCCAGGCCTTTCTCCTTAACCCTTCTAAACTCAAGATTATATTTAAAGAGAGATCATACTTTTTAACGTCTGAGGGGGCTGCGAAAGAACTATTAAGCACATTATGATATATTTAGCTATAAGGCTCTTTTGTCAATGTGATTGTGGAGGTATTCATGTACTCTATGACTAGGATATCAAACTCTGGCATCTATGAATCTTTGAATCATTAGATATGTGCTCTAGGCAGACGTGTGGTGTTTTGGCTATCTGCTTCTTTTTTTTTTTTGCCTTTTGATATCCCCACAATTTATTGGGCGCTGAATATTTTGTCTAGCTGGGTATTGTGTAGGAGATTGAATGGCGAGACACAAGTTGCAACTCACGTCATCAATCTGAGGGACTTTTTAGTCCCTTTGCCCTTTAGTGGGAGGGGGAGGGGGAGGGGGCATGGGGGGGGGCTTTGCGGGTGGCAGGAGGGGGGGCAGGGTGGTGGGAATGGGGCAATCAAGGTCAGGTGAAAAAAAATTGGAGTCATTTGAATATGAATTGAATTTGAATTTGAATTTGAATTTAAAAATACTTATAAAGCGCACGTACACTGAATCAGTTTCATGGCGCTGGTGAGGTCACTGAGTGAGAGCAAGAAGAGAGCTAGGTGCCAAAGGCCTGCTGGAATAGTAGCGTTTTTAGTGACCTCCGAAACTCCATATAGGAGGAGGAGAGTCTTAAAGGTAGGGGGAGGTCATTCCAAAAGGTGGGTGCAAGTACAGCAAACTTCTGCCCCCCTGCCCCCTTCTTTTTAAAACGGGGCGTAGTTAGTAAGGCCAGGCTAGAGGAGCGAAGGTCCCTAGAGGGAACATAGGGAGAGATTGCCGAGTTGATAAAGGCAGAGGCAGTGCCCGCTCTTGCTTGAAAAGTTAGACACCCTAACTTGAACCTGGCTCGTTGTTTTATAGGGAGCCAATGTAGGCTCCTGAGCAGTGGGGTCGAATGATGGGACCTGGATAAGCCAAAAACCAGGCGGGCAGCCTGGTTCTGTACCAACTGCAGGCGCTGCAGAGCATAGGCAGGAGCTCCATTATAGATGATGTTGCCATAGTCAATCTTTGACAGGACCATGGCCATTAGGATCAACTTTAATGCAGAGGTGGAGAAAAACCTGGCAACTTTCCGAATAACTCGAAATGTAAAGAAACGGGAAGAAACCACAGGGTTGATATGTGAATGGAGAGTTAATTGATTATTAAGCATGATCCCGAGTGTTTTAACTGAACAAGAAGGGAGAGGAGGGGACCCAAGTGAAAGGGGCCAAAAGGAGGGGGACCAGGGGTTGGCAGCACCGCCCGTCGCCACAAGTTCTGTTTTATCCGGATTAAGTTTTAACTGATTGATGTTCATCCAGTCTCGGATAAATAGCATGACGGACTGGAAACTGCCAACTCCTGAAGGGGAAGAAAGATCAAAAATGAGTTGTAGATCGTCTGCATAATTATGTACAGTGACCTCCATATTCTGTAAAGCAAACACCAGTGGAAAGACATAAAGATTAAATAATAAAGGGGAGAGAGCAGACCCCTGGGGGACACCACAGTTGACATTACGCAGAGGAGCCGAGAAGGTGCCTAGATGAACTGTCTGAGTGCGGTCCATCAGGAAAGACTCGACCCAAGCTAATGCCAACCCCCCTATCCCCGCCGCCCTGACACGTGATAACAGAATGTCATGATCCACAGTGTCAAAGGCGGCGGATAAGTCTAATAGGACCAGTATCTTGGGGGTGTTGGCGTCGAGTCCCTCCCTAAGTTGGTCCATGACCGAGATCACCACCTTCTCGGTTGAATGTCGTGGTCGGAAACCAGCTTGGCATGGGTCCAGGTAATTGCTGTCCTCAATAAAGGAGCTCAGCACCTGAGAAACATGCGCCTCAGCCACCTTTCCCAAGTAGGGGAGCAGGGATATGGGACGGTAGTTAGCTAGGGAAGAAGGGTCAGCCCCGGGCTTCTTTAAAATGGGGATGATGGTGGCAGATTTGAATGCAGTGGGGACTAGGCCTTTAGAGAAGGTGTCATTTAAGACAGTGAGGGCGGGGGCAGAACAGGCCAAGAACACCTGGGCAAAAATGCGGGCCGGACACGTGTCAGAAGGAGACCCAGATTTTACACGCTTAAGAAGTGGGGAAAGAGACTCACTAGTTAGCTCCGGAATGTAAGTGAGGCACTGGGTGTTCTGTGGCGAGGAACAATCTAAAGAAGGGTTTGATGGGGGAGGAATGTGTGCTTTTATTTGTGCAACTTTGTCAATAAAAAACTCATTCAATGAGTTGCACAATGACTGGGAGGGTATGATCATAGGTGAAGGCCTGTCTGATAGAGCTAACTCGTGGACAGTTGCAAAGATTTCACGGGGCTGGCATTCTGCTGCCAGTATGCGTTGTGAGAAATAAACTTTCTTGGCCTCTTGGATGGCTTTTTTATACTCTGAAAGTAAGGTGGTATAGTTAATTTTACTGGCAGGGCAGTATTTCGACCTCCAAGCCCGTTCTGCTTGACGGACCGTTAGTTTAAGTGCTTTCAGAGCAGGAGTAAACCACTTGTTAGCATGGTGATGGTGGTTGATGGTAACCTTCTTCAAAGGGGCCTTTTCATCACAAAGATGGATTAGCCAACTGTCCAAAGTGGCCAGCGGAAGTTGAGGAGGTGTATCAGTGAGGTCAGGGCAGGTGGCAGTTAAGGAATCGCAGAATGCAGGAATATCAACACGATTCCAACTTCTAGCCCAAAGGGTTTTAGACCCACGAGGGGCATTTCGCAAGCACAGGTCCAGGGAAAAAGACAGTAAATGATGGTCGGACCATACGCAGGGAGCAATGGACAGGTTGGTGGTGGGTGGGTTAAGGGTCCATATTTGGTCTAGAATGTGGCCCCGGGTATGTGTAGGGGCACGGACGTGTTGAATAAAATTTAAGCTTGATAGCAATGAGGTAAAATCCTTAGAAGTAAGGTCTTCTGCGGGATCACTGGGCCAGAAATTAAAATCGCCAAGCACAAGTACAGTAGCGTTATTGACCACTAGAGGGGCCAGCAGCTCCTGGAACGCAAGAATAAACTGGGAGGGGGTTTGGGGAGGGCGGTAAACCAACACACAGGTTACGGGGGATTTGGGTAAGGCAGAGCGTGCAACCAAGCAGTCCGCTACAGGCAAAGGGGGGGATGCCAGTATTTGAAACCGGAGGTTGTCACGGAAAATTAAGGCAACCCCACCACCAGTTTTGCCATCAGGTCGGTCAGCTCGTAGAATGGAATAAGAAGGAGGAAGGGCCGCCAAGACACTGGGTTGGGAATCAGGATGATACCATGTCTTGGTTAAGCACAGTATGTCGGGGCTGTCACTGTCAAGGAGGTTGAAGATCTCCTGCTGATGCGCAACTGCCGATCTAGTATTTAATAAGGTGATGGAGGTGCCCGGGTGCGGGGGATTGCTGGGGAGTGAGGGCAGGGGGTTAATAGCCTCCAGTGAGGGTGGGGGTCGGGCAATTCCTAGGGCCAAGATGTGTGAGGCGGTTATTGGGTCTATGGGGTGGCTCTTACGTAAGGATAACAAGTACCTGGGTGAGTATTCCAGGGAGAATCGGCCATGGTGACAGGCCCCGGGTCCCGTGCGGTCACGGACGGGCACAGACGGGCTTTCCTTTGGCGTGCCTTCGGCGCGCCGCCGTCGCGCACGCTGCGCCCGTCCGCTGCGCTCCCGGAAGCACATTGCCTTTTGTATCCTGTCCCACCCGAGCACTGGACCGCTAACTCCGGCCAGGCTCGTGGGACTCCCCCTCCCAAGATGGCGGCCACGCTCTACTCTCTCGGCACCGAGGCCGGTGAGGATCTACGAGGGGAAGACCGTGAGGAGTGTGGGAGCGCCGGGATCCTGCACAACAAAAGGGGTTAGTGCACCAGGAATACAACAGTACAATTAAAAAGATTTGTTAAAAAATATCGCCGAGCGGCGCAATTTAAGCGGTTTCTGGCACGGCTCTCAAGAATGTTTTCCCCCCTGCAGGAGACCTCAAGCGTGCCTCAGGCTCTGCCACCGCCTGAAGTTCGCAGCGACCCCCTGCCTAACTGGCCCTTTTGTGTCCTGTCTCACCCGAGCACTGGACCGCTAACTCCGGCCAGGCTCGTGGGACTCCCCCTCCCAAGATGGCGGCCGCCCTCTACTCTCTCGGCACCGAGGCCGGTGAGGATCTACGAGGGGAAGACCGTGAGAAGTGTGGGAGCGCCGGGATCCTGCACAACAAAAGGGGTTAGTGCACCAGGAATACAACAGTACAATTAAAAAGATATGTTAAAAAATATCGCCGAGCGGCGCAATTAAAGCGGTTTCTGGCACAGCTCTCAAGAATGTTTTCCCCTCTGCAGGAGACCTCAAGCGTGCCTCAGGCTCTGCCACCGATATGAAGTTGAATATCAAATGGATGGTGCGTTTAATAATGAATTATGTAACACTAAGGTTGGGATCTTTATAAAGAACATGTTGCATAAAAGTTATGCGGGGCTCACGCTGGGTATACCCGGATAAATTATTATGGTGGCTAAATTAAGGATCTGCTCGTGGAATATATGTGGGCTCAATAAAAAAAAAAGGGTGATGTGCGCACAAATGATTCAGAGTATGCGTATAGACATACTCTGTCTGCAAGAAACGCACCTCACCTGGAATGACAGGCATCTTTTAAATGACATGGGAATGTATGAGTTGGGGTGTACCCGTCAAGGTACGACAACGAAAGGGGGGCAATTATCATGAAGAGAGGGCTAGGGCGTCTTAAGCGTATTAAGGTCGATCAATATGGCAGATGGGTTAGTTCTGAGATTATTATTGATAATAAAATATGGACTATCTGTTCAATCTATGCTCCTAATGTAGACGATCCAGAAATGTTGAACATTTTAAGCCTAGAATTAGCTCAATGGCCATCCCCGTTAATATTTTGCTGTGACTTTAATATTCACTTACAAGGTGGATTGGATATTTATAGTAATGCTCCATATGTTGGCTCAAAGAGTAAGACTTACAAGGCATTAAAAGGCATAGTTATGGAGCTAGGACTGACTGATGTTGGCTACAATAAAAATCCCACCTCACCTGGCTATACATTTTTCTCCGCCCCGCATCAGAAGATGGTGCAGTTGGATTATTTTTTTATAAATTCCTCACTCCTAACTAATACTGCACTGGAGATTTTTCCACGAGTAATTTCGGATCACAATCCAATACTGATTGAGCTTAAAAGCGAGGCTGGTGCTGCTGTTAGTTACATATCGTGGTCTTTTGACAGGAAACTACTGGCGGATCCAACATATTTAGAATATATGGGTAAATGGATAACGGAATTTCTCGAAATTAATAGAGGAAGCACATCATCTCAAATAGTGTGGGACGCTTTTAAAGCGGGGGTGAGAGGGGAGTCCTTAGCTTACTATTAAAAAGCAGAAAATTATGCGGGACAGAATGGATCATCATTTCAAAGTAGTAAGGGAGTGGGAAGAGAAATTAACATCAGCTATTACATCTAATCAGGACACTGAAGACATTAAAACAACCGTAGCCATTTATAAAGCAAAGCTTTATGAAGTCTTTGCATCTAAATTGGCCCAACAGGCAGCAGTAATGCGGACACAGATTTATGAAATGGGGGAGCACTCTGGGAAAATTTTGGCAAAAAAAGATTAGGCAAAGAGAGGCTTCAAATTTTATTGGCACAATCCAGGATGAGGCAGGGCAGATTCATACCGAAGCAGAAGAGATCCTAGAAGTTTTTCGGCCGTTTTATAGTAAGCTTTATGAACAGGACGCCTTAGACTATTCTAATGAGTTATTTTTGAACTTTATGTCATCTGATAATATTCCAAAATTATCATCTGCGCAGGCTCAGATCTTAGATGCAGACATTACATGGGAAGAAATAGACTCAGCATTACTATCGCTTGCATTTATTAAGAAGGACAAATCCCCACTTAACCCGGCCTCTTATAGGCCGATATCACTTATTAATGCGGACAGCAAGGTCTTCTCCAAAATATTAGCTGTCCACTTATCATCTGTAATTTCTAGCATAGTCTCCCGCTGGCAACATGGGTTTATTCCTAACCGCGACACGTCGGATCATGTCCGGACAGTAATTGCTTTGCTGGATTGGGCCGAGTATACAGATACACCCATAGGGGTCACCCTGTTAGATGCAGAGAAGGCATTTGACAGGGTGGCCTGGCAGTACCTCTGGGACATCCTCTCTTTTAAGGGGTTCGGTCCAGATATAATCAGGGCTGTGAAAACTCTGTATCTAGCACCAACATCATGTATCAAAATTGGATTAAATATATCTATTCCGTTTTCCATCTACAGAGGAACAAGACAAGGGTGTCAGGCCTCCCCACTATTATTTGCAATATATATTGACGTTCTTTTAAATGAATTAAATCATGCGGAGGAGATAACACCAGTGCTGGTGGCAGGTACACCATATAGGGCACTGGCCTATGCAGATGACGTGGTGGTCATCACCACGGATATTGTAAAAGCTATCAAAAAGATAGAGGAACTTGCTACTCAGTTTGGTGCCTTCTCGGGCTACAAGTTGAACCTGTCAAAGACACAAATCCTGTTTACCGGTCAGTCCCCGGTCACTGCCTAATATAGTCTCCACAGCGACTTATCTGGGGGTTAAGATTACATCTCCAATATCACAGATCCCAGAATTAAATGTCAACCCTATTATTAAAATGTCTAATGCTACACTCGAACGTATTAACCATTTACATTTGTCACTCTATGGGAGGAATAACGTGTTAAAAATGCTTATTCTGCCGAAATTTTTATATCTATTTCGATGTATCCCTTTAGAGTTTCCTCTTTCAACTTTCAAACAATTAGAGAGAATGACAGGGAGATTTTTATGGGGATATAAGCGTCATCGAAGAGCCTACCAGAAAATGATACTTCCAAAGGCTAGGGGGGATGGGGCATCCCACACTTTATTTTATTATCTTGCTTTGGTGTTGCAATTCATCACTCCCTTAATAATTGGAGATAAGGCACCGATCTCAGATGCGCATGCACCGTCTATCTACGAGCTGGCCCTAGGAGTAGAGGCTAGGGGATGGTTGTTAAAAATGGTTGAGCCCAGCTACCACAAAAAAACAAAATTAAAGATTTTAAAAGCAGCATTTAGGGCTTGGAAAATTATTAGGCGTACCACTGATATTCCTAAAATCACGCGATACACCCCCTTGGCGTCTCAACATATTTTCTTATCTGCTGGTAGGAACAGTAATTTGAGAAGATGGCATAGTCATGGTATTAGATACCTGAGTGACCTCTGGCAGAATGATCATATGGTATCTTTTCAGGATTTACAAACCAAATTTAAGGTCACGAATGTCGATTATTTGAAATATTTTCAGTGGCATAGTCTGCTCAATTCGTTAACCTTTCAGGAACGCGCAGGACTGCAGCGGATTCCTTTGATTGATTCTCTGTATAATAAAAGGAAGATTGGATTAGCCCAGACCCGCCATCTTTTTTTTTCATGGAGGACACACCTGCTGGCTATGTTTATTTTAGAGTGGGCTATCTATAGAACGAAAGGGCGCAAAAAAAGAGCACTAGGTTCAAAAATCTGGGCGCCGATTGCGCTTTGGATGGAGGGCGAATTGGTGTAGAGATATTTTGATTGTACTTTATATATTTTTCTTTTTTCTCGTTAGTTGCATATGCAATATTTTGGTGGGAACCTTCATGGAATCCAATGAAATGCAATGTATCAACTGTAATGGCTCTTTACATTCACTATTGACAACCAAAGTTCATAGTAGTAATTACAACACTGTGACTGCCCACAGCAAGATTTGGGACACCAACATGTCCAGTCCCATAAGATTTTATGGGACTGGACATGTTGGTGTCCCAAGCGGGTACTGGCAGCCCTTCGGACACTGCGGATTTACCTCAGGACAAGGAAATCTGCCTTGGTGTCAATAATCAGAGTTACATTTGTGCAACTGGGCATTGCTGTGGGCAGTCACAGTGTTGTAATTACTACTATGAACTTTGGTTGTCAATTCCCTGATGAAGGGCATGATTTTAAATGCCCGAAATGCATTGGATAAATGACGATGACATTGCCTGAGATTTAAACGTGTGAGAAATATGAAATGATTACCAATCATGCTGAAAACCAAATGTAAACTCTAATCAAATAAATCACTTGTGAATCATAGAACAAATAGAGTGGAAGTCTTTCTTTCCGTGGAAAGATAAAAAAATGTGTGCCCACTAAGGGATGAATCTAGAGACCCTCTAGTATCACTTCTTTTTTTTTTTTTTTGAAAACCTTTATTTATCAGAAACATAGTACACAGCGTCTGCCTACAACCACTGCGGGCCGGCCGCTATGACAATAATTAGCCTTCCAAGGTACCTTGCACTGCAAATAAAGGACAAAAAAATCACAAATATCAACACTACGGTAGACTGGCAAGGAGCCACAGGAGGAGGATAGGGAGGGTTTCATTTTGTAATTTAGACGAATCGTCCTAAAGTCAGATCGGGTGGCCGAAAGGGCGGACCAAATAAAGGGATATACACAAGTTAAACATCATTATCGAAAAACTGGCGTAAATCAGCACAATAAGGATAAACAAGCACCAAAATATATATCACCCCAGTTAGCGCCCGCCCAGTCAATTTGTCACATAAGGAGTTGCATTCAAGCTGGCATACGATATAGTAGGATATAGGAGGGATCATTATATGACAACGGTGAAAGGATCCTACGACATGCAGAAAGGCACTTATTACAAGGGAAAATTAGCAGCAGAAAATGCGCCCTCAAACAGTAGTATAAGAGGGAAGGAAGAGCAGGATGTGTAATCATTCAGTAACTATGCATTAAAGTCGATATCATGGTCGTGAATCAATAAACCTTGCGACAGTAACACAGACGCAAAGCACGAAAATCCGTCCCAGAAAGAACTAAACCCAACCCCCATCTGACCCGAGATACGAAAGAAGAAGAAGGAAACAAGAGAAAGAACAAGAAGAAAGGCCATAGAAACAAAAAGAAAACGAAAGTCAAGCCCCAACCCCCCCACCCTGCACGTCGAAGAGGCTACGGCCCCCCCCCCCTACTAACGTGCCTGTCGCCCCAAGAGTACCCACATAAGGGAAAAGACGGGGGAAAGTCAACACAAGCAGACTCCCGCCCCACCCCAGTCGCACAAAACAGCTCAGGCGCGATCACATAACAGACCAGCAGGTCGACAAACAATGGCGGCATCGTAGTACCGTTCAGCAAAGCGTCCACATCATAATGAGTGACCGGGGATCAGTCCTGCGATGCAAAAAGGAAGAGTTCACCCCTGTCCCAACTTTACCCTTCCGTCAATACGTAGCCACTGAAAGTTTGCAATGGGGCACCGCCCCGAATGAACAAGACGGCCAGGCGGGTAGAACAAAAGCAATTCAGCGAGAGATCTCAGAGGCAGGGGACTGACAAGTAATCTCCTGAGGACATGTAGGCACAGGAACAAAGCTCCGAGCAAATCCCTCAGGTTGCGGCCAGGTAGTGGCAACACAAGATAGCCGGGTGGTGAAACAGGCCCATGAGGGGAATCCGCACTTTTTGTAGCACTAGACCTCGATGGCACATTCAAGCGGCTAGGCAGGTGGGATCTGTGACCAACATCGTCCAGGGCCCTCCATGGCACCATCGGTAGGCACGTAGCAGGCACATCTAATGGCGGCAAAGATCCGCCCGCAACACTACTTCTAACGGGATCGCTGGAGCCTTCTTCCCACGGCTGGGTGATAATAGCGTCCAGGCGCCGTGCAAGGTCCCCGGCCCCATCCAAACAGGTAAAGCGCAGGGAGCTCAGAGCAGCAATCAGGTCGCGAGCCGTAGGTTCCATGGTGCTTAGCTGGCATAAAATCACTCGCTCTCAGGGTATATTATACCTCGGCCAATGTCAGTGTCCCCCACCGAACCGCCCAGCCGAAAAGGTAGTGTAAAAGTCACCAGAGCAGGGGCCGGCGCCACCTCCAGCTGTCACGATCGATCCGCCATTACACCTTGCCAATAAACAGTACACTCAGTTACAGGATGCCCCATAGGAAGCGCGGGCAGCATCGACGTTATATGGCACAGAATCTCAATAGCAGGGGCAGACCCACCAACTGTGCGCAGGAGCGCCGACTTCCATACCTTCGAGGTCCGAAAAGATGCACCGGTCTGTCCCAGGTCAGCCAGCGCCAGCAACGTTGCTCCCGTTTCAAAATGGCGGTCTCAGCTCGTCCAGTAGATCTACAAACAGCGCAGATAACAAAGGAACGGTCGTTTCAGGCAAAGGATCAGACCTCCGGCGTGTGCGCCCATGTCTGTGGTGGCGCCAAGTCCCCACGTCCGTCCGGGTTGGCGCAGTGTCTCTCCCGCAGCTAGGAGATATGGGCTTCGTGGCCCACAAAGCCGCGACCTCCAGTGGCATCCGCGGCCGGCACCAACATCCGGTCCCTCGGCCAGCAGTCGGACGCCGCCACGGCGTCTAGCAAGAAAGAGTGGATGGATGGGTCACCAGTCACCTCCGAGCGCCGGAGTTGCCGCCCGCCGATCCACACATCTTCCGACGTCCCGTGAGCACTGCCCGAGCCTGTGCGACCCGGGGAAGAGCAGGATATTAACAGGATAAGTGCCGTGGCGAGCGGAGCTCGCGGACTAGGCGGCCATCTCGCTCCGCGCTCGGCCACGCCCCCCTAGTATCACTTCTTGAACACTTTCTGTTACATCACATGAGATAGATGACAAGGGCAGATGGCTCATAACATGATTGCAAAAAGTTTAAATGAAGATTTATGCTATTAATGTATATGCCAAGGAACCTAACGTCACAAAATACTCAATAAGAAACTGAATATTCTTTACTCTGATACAAATTTTCTTTTATGTTGGAATTTCAGTTAACCTGTCGATGGGTTTATAGATAGAGATTTGACCCACAAATTCAGTCTGACTAAATAAAAACGAATTATACAGCTCTCTTAAGCTTGCACCCTCAGATACCTGTATATTAACATCCAAACATCGGGCATTATCTTTATTTCATATCCACACCATAATTATTCCAGACTCGATTGTAATCACATTGATAAACCCCATTTACTTCTATGCGAGACTACATAAACAGAACCTGTGCAAGTCTCACACCATGCATGTGCCCTGTTGATATATTCATTTGTAAATATAGATAACGCACCTAAACCATTGAGGCTGAATGATAAACACTACCAAGACACAAGACACAAACTCTCTGACATTTGTTAAAGAGGCCATGGAGCAATTTCCGACTGAAAACAAGGGCACTTACCCATTAATACAAATTCCTTGGGATGCTCTAAAACAACACAAAGTGGACTAATGATAGGAACAATAAGCAATAAAGAAATAACCATACTTGAAAAAGAGATTAAGGTAACATAAATCAAGACACCTCTGCATAAAGGTTAATGCTGAACTAATAAGGCTGAGGGATGTTAAATATGAATATAATCATAAAATGAGTAGAGAAGCATATTCTGGTTAAATCTGCAAAAAGCTAGGAAGCGTTCCTGTAAGAATAAAGCTGAAAGAGAAGTATTGACTTTAAAAGTATTGCTAAATGAACTAGTGTTGCTAGTCTCTTTAGGGACTCATTTCCTTCACTATAAATTCCCCAACTTGGGCAATTGATACAGAGGAATGCTAACCACTCCTGAAAAGTGTGGACTCCCAATGATTGAGGAGACCGAGAAAAACCTTCAAGACATACCAATTGAAAAGAGGAAATCATGAACGCTTTTAAATTCTTAAAATTAGATAAATATCCAGCTTCAGATGGATTTAGTGCACTATTCTATACATTATATTGTGACAAATTAACAGACCCACCCACTTGCTTTATCGAACATTACATTAACTCAGAGATTGTTCAGGGTATGTCTTTGGAGACTACACTGAAGTGATACCCAAAAATGGGAAGTAATAGCAATTACGAAAGGTGCAAGAAAGACGCTTGAAAAAGTTGCATAGTTGTTTTTGTGAACCTCCTTACAGAAAGTTTTCTTTGGAGAACAATCCACATGTAGAACCAATGCCCTAATATCACACCAACTGCTAATGTGAGAGTAAATGTATGTTATTCAAACAATTTAGGCTAGGACACTAAGTAGGGCTGTCATTTATTGCCATTGTTATTAGCAGATCTCTGATACCAGTTCATAAATCGCAGTTCTAAATTAGGATTGTAATTTATGAACTGCTGTAATAAAAGGATCCGTGTGACATAAGTTGTAATCGAAATTTGCCTAGCTTAGTAACGGTAAGTTTCAATTCTATTTCCTTCTTCGCTGTTTATTACAATCACAAACACAGCAGCCCAGAAAAGCACTGAAATGCAGAAAATATTTCTCTAGATCTCAAAACAAAGGGATTAAGAACATTGCATCATCCAAAAAACCCTCAGAAAAAACTACATATCCCATCAAGTCCGTGAACAACCACATAACATTAGTCCTTTCACAGTGTCCATCGCATGAAGATAGGGCGTCCATCTTGTGTCCCCTTCTTCTTTCTTCGCCCGAGTCATGCCAAAGCATCAACGGTCCTGTTTCGAACCTTCATTACCTATCGGAATAAACACAACAGTGTAAGCGTTGTAAAACCGAATCAAATCCAATCAGACACATCTACTGTCAACTTTCCGCATGAGAAACGATTCACAGCAATACCCCCAATGACAAAGAAACAAAACCTGTTTACTTACAGCCATACGGGTGGGATCTCCTCTGAAGGAATGTCAGGGATAATCCTCGCCTCCGTGTCCTTAATAGAATTGAAACTTACAGTTACTAAGCTAGGCAAATTTCGATTCTATGTCAGGACCTGAGGCTTCAGATTATGCTCGTTCAAAGCTTACTTACCACCAAATGTGCAATATCCACCACTGGCTTGAAATAAAACCTTTTAAAGGTGAAATCCGAGGACCAATCCGCTGCACACATCACGTCCTCCAATCGTGCACCCAACGAGAAAGCCTTCGAGGCCATGGCCCGCCTAGCCGAGTAAGCACCGAACGTCTTAGTATCAATGCCAGCCTCCTGCACTACCCACCGAACCCAACTGGCTATAGTGGGGGAGGATACAGCATTGTGCGGTTTACGCAAGGCAATGAGCAACAGTCTTTCACCCGGAGGGCGAAGTTCAAGAGTGACATCTTCATATGTCTTAAGACGCTGAACCACACAGAGTTTGGGGACATCCACAATTGCTGGGTACGAAATTGATCCTGTCGCAGACTTTGTGCGGCGGCTCACAGTAAAAGTCACCCCTTCAGGGGAAAAAATTCTTGCTGAGATATCCAGGGCCCGAACATCCGAAACCCTACAGCACGACACTAAACACAGGAGCATAGCCAACTTGGCGGACAGCTCCTTCAAAGAGAGATACTTGTTGTGTTGCCAAGAAAGAAAGAGATTCAGCACAACATTCACATCCCACATGACGGAATAACACGGCTCCGGAGGCAAAGAAAGTCTCACTCCCCTAAGGAGCTTACAAACAAAAGGATGTTCTCCCACTGGGGCACCATCTACTGGCTCGTGTGCCGCCGAAATTGCTGACCGCATCGCGTTAACGGTGCGGTACGCTAGACCCTCTGACGCCAGTTCAGCCAAGAAATTCAAGATGGGAACAATGCCTGCGACCAGGGGATCCAGGTCTCGTCGAAGACACCAACGAACCCACCTGGCCCAAGCGGATCGGTACCTCTTTGCAGTACTGCTAGCCCATGCTTTAGACAAAAGGTTCTGAGCCGATTCCGAAAGGCCTGGGAGTGACCAGCGTCTCTGGAAAGCCGCCATGCCATGAGGCGGAGAGAATCTTGCAGAATGAGATGGTGCGGATCCCCGTTCGGATTGAGAAGGAGATGGGGGAGCCGGGGGAGTAGGATTGGAGAATCCCGGGAAAGTTCCAGAAGAACTGGAAACCAAACTTGAGACCTCCAACAGGGCGTCACCATGATCACCTCCGCCTCCTGACGGCGGAGTTGGGCTGCAGCCCACAGCACCATCGAGAAAGGAGGGAATGCATAAGGACGTTCCCGACTCCAGTTCTGGAGGAATGCATCCGTGGCCTCCGCAAGCGGGTCCGGCCTCCAACTCTAAAACCTCTGTAGTTGGAAATCCAGACGGAACGCAAACAGATCCACAGAGAAAGGACCCCACAGGGTGTTTAACCACTGGAAGACATGGACGTCCAATTACCAAAGGCTGGAGTCCCGCAGGTACCTCGAATGCCAATCCGCTACCTGATTGTCTTGGCCCGGGAGATACTCCGCCGTCACTGAGACGCGGTGGGACAGACAATAGTCCCAAAAATCCTTCGCCAGATTTGCTAGCACTTGGGACCGAGGACCGCCAGATGATTGACATATCGAACCGCTGAGACGTTGTCCATCCGTAAGAGTACACATGACTTTGCCAAGTCCCTGGTCCAACAACGGATCGCAAAGGATCCCGCCAACCACTCCAAACAGTTGATGTGGAGCATTTGCTCGTCGGATGACCAAACGCCGCCTGTGGAGAAATCCCCGCAGCGGGCAACCCATGCCACCAGGTAATTTCCTCTTTCACCTCCTGCAACAGAGGAACCAGCTGATCGTAAGTCAAACCCTTCCTGAGGTGATACGCTTTGAGGCGCTGAAGGGCCCGATAATGCAGAGGCCCCGGGAAGATTGCCTGAATGGAGGAGGACAGGAGTCCTACCACCCTGGCAACCTGTCGCAGGGAAGTGTGAGACTTGGAAACCGTCTGCTTCAATACGTGCAGAATCTTGGCCAACTTCCTGAGAGAGGCTTGAACGGAATCCACTACGAAACCCAAGAATACCATCGTCTGTGATGGGGAGAAAACCGATTTGTCTTCGTTGATGATGAACCCGAGTCCTTGCAACAAGGAAATTGTCTGATTGAGCTGGAGAGCCAACTTGTCGGGACACTGGCCCATCAGAAGGATGTCGTCCAAGTAGACAATCATCCGGATCCCCTGACTCCGAAGGACCTCCACCGCCGGGTGCAACAGTTTGGTGAAGCACCAGGGGGCCTATGAAAACCCAAATGCAAAGGCGGTGAACTCGAAGACCCTATCCTTCCAGAGAAATAGAAGGAAACGATGTTGAGGAGTGTGAATGGGCACTACCAAGTACGCATCTTTGAGGTCCAGGCGGACCATCCAGTCGTTGGGAAGCAAAACATCCCGGAGCAGATGGATTCCCTCCATCTTGAAATGATGGTAAACCAACCACCCATTGAAGTCCCTGAGGTTTATCACGGACCTCTTGCCCCGTCCGTCTTATCCTCCAGGAAGATGTTGCTGAGGAAACCGTAAGGGTGTTGCGTTGACCGGCAAATGTCTCCCTTGCGTAGCAATGCTGAAACCTCTTTGTCGATCAATCGCGCATCTGCCTGCGAAAAAGTGATAGGGCGTGGCGCCCTTAGCTGACAGGGCCGATCGTAAAACTCTATACGGAAGCCACGCACGGTCTCCAGAACCCATGCGTCCGCTGTAATCGCCGCCCAAGCTTCTGGAAAAAACGCTAGCCGGCCCCCAATTTGTACCTGGTTTGCAGGCATCACACTTACCATGGGAACTGTTACCACTGGTGTCGTTCCTGAAGCCTCCGCCACGCTCTCTGAAGTGCTGGCCTCTTGTTGGGTAAAAGTTGTTGTAGTTCGCCGACGTGGTGTACTGGCCTCTGCCGGAGCCTTGCCCTTTGTTGGGTAAATTCTGACCGCCCCGGCCGGTCGCGTGGCCCCTAACGCGACCGGCCCCTCGGGAAAAACGTTGTTGGAACACCCTCTTTATACTGGACTGAGCCTTGTCTAGGGTGGTGAATGTATTCACAAATTTTCCCAGCTCTTTAATGAACGGGTCCCCAAATAGGCCGCACTGCGCTACCGCTCCCGCCTCTGAAGAGGCTAAATCCCCCAACTTAATCAGCAGGGACCGGCGACGTTCCGTCGAGAGGGCGCAGTTGGCGTTCCCCAAGAAAATGACTACCCACTGCGCCCAATTCGATAGCACGTCTGGGGATGTGGAGGCGCCGGAAACCTTGGACTCCTCTGCCATATCCAAGATTTTCGTGATAGGGCCTATGGCGTCCAGCAACTTATCCTGACACGAACGCCAGGAGCGGTCAATTCCCTTGCGGGGGTCCTTGATGAACTTCGCCATTAACGTGGCCATCTTGCCATCCAATTCTGGTGTCATGGCAACCTTCCCTTCTAGAGTAGGACGTGGATACTCTCCTCTCAGACAACTGCGTGCTTCCTTCTCCAGCGGCTTACGGAGACCCCGCGCCACAAACTTCGCGACCTTGTCCCCAGGAGTCCAGGCCGCTGACCGCGGGTGAATAATTTTGTCCGGGTCCAGCATGCCAGAACTATCCTGTGGTAACTCGGCCGCGGAGCTGGACGGCCGCCACGAGCGCACTGACTCCTCGCCGTCTGTGTCTGCCGGGGTGATCCCTCCTGGGGAGGAAGGGGCTGTCCCAGTCTGCCCTGAAGGTTCCGGGGTCGGGGGCGGCGCAGGGGTAGGCTTGGTTGTCTTCGCCAGAAACGCGTCCCGCAGACGGCCAAAGGCACCCCTGTCTACACCCTGCGGCCCCCCGGAACCCCCGTCCCTTCTGGGGCGCCGGGTTGCCTCCAGGAGTCTCTGAATGCGCTTGCGCCAGTTTCGAGCACTCTTCCACAATGCGCACGGAGAGTCTGTCCTCCATGGGACCCACGATCTCCTGAACACACCTATAGATGGAGCTATCTACAGCGTCATAGAACTCATCATCACAGAGGTACTGATGAGTTTCTTCTTCCTCTGCGTAATACCCCTCAGCCTTGACTGGCAGCCGTCTGGTCAGGAATGAGAAGATGGGCACGGGACGCACAGGTAACCGCAGTACCCAGGTAGGGGCCAGCCCGAGGCTAGCAGGTATATTGGCCTGGAGACCAGACCTATTGAGGCAGCACCCGCCTCTAAGCGCGCAGACCCTCTCGAAAGGACCGGATCTATGCGGCCCTCCCTGCGCGCTAAACAAAATGAAGGGCCAGACTAAATTAAGGCCCATGCAGTGAGCAGAGTAACTCGTGGGGAAAAAACGCGGTTAAAAACCGCTATGGTGCCGTCATACAGCCCGCAGGCGTTCGTCTCGGTAACCCGCCAATACAGACCCCGTCAGGGCGTACTAGAACTTGTGGCAGATACAGCCTGAACCGGGCGTCAGGGTTGAGGTGGCAGGCAAGGCTCCGGCGCGGCTCCTTCTCCTCAGCGCGGCTCCCGTCAGCGAAAGGAAAACCGATCCGAGGAGAACGAGACGGGACGGCTCCCTCTAGCGACCCAGTCAGTGCAGCTGCAAGTACGGGGACATTGCGTGAGGGGCGAAAACGTCCGCGCGATCCAAAGGGCTCTGCCAGAAGTGAGAAAAAGCAACACAGTAACCACAGAGCCCCTTTACAGCATCACAAAGCATCTGAAAGGCAAATGAAAGCCCAAGACATGCAACTAAACACACACAAAGCATAAACTATGTGAGAGAAAAAAACTATGGACTTAACTGGCTGCGAAGCAGCGAAGAAAGAGGAAGGGGACACAAGATGGACGCCCTATCTTCGTGCGATGGACACTGTGAAAGGAATAATGTTATGTGGTTGTTTAGAGACTTGATGGGATATGTAGTTTTTTTCTGACGGTTTTTTGGATGATGCAATGTTGTTCTTGATCCCTTTGTTTTGGGATATAGAGAAATATTTTCTGCATTTGAGTGCTTTTCTGGGCTGCTGTGTTTGTGATTGTAATAAACAGCGAAGAAGGAAAAGCATATTCTTAAGCCTCCGGTCCTGACATAGAATCCACTGAGCTATCCACATAAAATACAGTTCTGCGGTCTGCATTGCATTTATTCTTTGAAGCAGGCATATTTACCCTCTGTGCTTCTTTATTATTATTATTCTTTTTAGCCAATTTTATTGATTTTCACTCTGCCGCACAAATACGTATCATGGACAATAACTTACAAATGGCAAGATCATGAAAGTGGTTCCCAAAGGTGGCCTGAGAGAATGGTAACAGCAATTATTTCCCAACAGGAGCTATTGATCTTAAACAATAAACAATGAACATGAAAGTAAACTGAACTGACAGTTCATAACAGTCGCACCTTCGATACAAGCAGTTAAGAAGTGAGGAATATATGCACTAATCCCAAAGGGGAGTCCCCAATATCAATGCATAGCCAACAGTATGGGGAGGATAGTATCCTCCAGGCTTTGAGTCAGGGTACTTCTCGTGCAAGGACAGATCGGGGTAGAGATAGGCTAATCGTTTGTGCTGAGTATAAAGGTAGCATGATAGTCGCCAGACAGCTTAGAACTCTTTCAACTCAGTGGGGTTTCCAGGTGTTCCTGTAATTCGTATTAGCAGAGCGTATCATTTCATGGATATAGGGATCCTCTGGAGGCCGAAGACTTTTTCGGCGCAGGGCCACAGACTCAGCCTATTCCCTTTCGAGAGTCGCTGCTCGCCCATTTATTGTAAGCCTCGTAAAAAGCTAGTTTTCCAGTGCATTGCAGTGGGCCTTCTAAACCTCAACAGAGCCAGGCCGAGGAAGCAGTTAATGACGCTCACTGATCTTTTACGTTTGAGTAGGATCAGTCCACACCCCAACAAGCACACCCGATCCGCCTCGTGATGTCTGTTAGTATGTTTGTAACCTCCCACCATAGTATCAACACCACTGGGCAGCTTCAAAACATGTGGGCCATGTCAGTGTCAAGCGATCCAAATGTAGGGCATTTGGAGGCAGAACCGTACACCATGTGAAAGCTTGCTTGAGCAAGGTATACTCAATGAAGAATATTATTCTGAATATAATTTGGCGTTGCTGGTGAGTTTGCACGGGTGCTCTACAGCCCTGTGCCATTCCTTCTGCGTTAGGGCACATCCTGTGTTGTGCTCCCATTCCTATCTAGTGGAATGTAAAGGGTTGTGTGTTGGGTATGCCAGGGCGCAGGTGAACCATGTAATGCGACCACCACGTATGATGTAAAGCCGATGCACTAGAGGGTGCGTTTCTGCTTCAGTGCCAACTATTAGCCAGAGGCACTCCATTACGGCTATTAATGTGCTATATACCAGGAAGTTTCCTATTGGTAAATTGTAATCTGCCTGCAGCTGTGTAAAGGGAATGAGTGCGGAGTTTCGGAACAATGCACCAGTAGTGTCAACCCCACAGTTTCCCATGCCTCCAGACGCATGTTTTGGAAGCGGATTCCTACGGGGCAGATACTGCTGCAATATTTTCCATAGATATTGAAAAAGCTTTCGACAGTTTGGAGTGGGATTACCTGTTTCACGTAATGCGGCGGATGGGGCTGGGTCCGGATTTTGTGGATTGGACGACTTTGCTATACGCGGATTCTATGGCCAGAGTTTGGACAGGGAGAGTAATATCAGAAACCTGTAGGGTGGGTCGAAGCACGCGTCAGGGATGTCCTCTTATCCCATTATAATTTACCTTATCGATTGAACCCCTTGCGGCGCATGCTCGATTGGGGCATGCGTATCGGGGCCTGGACGTATACGGGCAGGTCCATCATATAGCCCTGTATGCTGATGACCTCTTAATGTTCCTGGCGAATACAGCTGGGGATCTGGAAGGTGCGAAGTCGCTGTTGCGAGCCCTTAGTGCTGTGGCGGGGCTGAAAGTCAACTGGGCGAAGTCATGTCTGTTCCCCGTGCAAGGAGGTAGGCCAATAGACAGGGTGAACTGGGAGGAGCGGCGGCTTGCGTATTTGGACACAGTGATTTACCATGAGCAGGTGGACATTCTGGATGGGAACGCGGGGAAGGTGATCAGAGGAACCAAAGCTAACTTTGAGTTTTGGAGTACCCTACCATTGTCAGTGACAGGGAGAGTGGCTCTGCTTAAGATGGTGACCCTTCAGCAGTTGTTAGATTTTTTCGGACCCTCCCGATATGGATACCAGGGAAGTTATTTTCAGGGGTTGAAGTCGATGATTACCACGTTCCTGTGGGGCGCGGGTAGGAGTAGGGTAGCGCTCACTACACTCATGAGGCCTCGGGCGGATGGAGGTTTGACTGGTCCCAGACTATGAGATGTACTTCTTAGCAGCTCAACTTCAGTGGCTCACGCAGTGGGTTGCAAGGGCTACTAGGGGAGTAGGAGAGTCAGGAGAACTAACGGGGCCAAAATGAGAAATTTAATTTGTGAGATGTTGTGATGTTCTTCCAAAAAATGTGTCGCAATTGCAGATTTCATGTTTCGTGTTCTGATATTAGATGTGTGTTCATTGATCCTTATTTTAATTTTTCGTTCAGTCTTTCCCACATAGACCTTCCCACATGGGCATTTTAGTAAGTATACCACATTTGATGTGTTGCAAGTGGCAGAAACTTTTAATTTGATGTTATAACCCTTCATTGTGTGTGTTATGCTGTTGCCCCTTATTATGTTGTTGCAGTCGTTGCAGTTCATGCACGGTCTAGTTCCTTTTGACAATGTTGTCTGAATTTTCTTCAGCTTGAGTATCTCTCCCATGTTCTTAATCCTAGTGTGAGCAAATAACGGTGGTTGTACAAATAGTGAGTTGAAATCGGGTTCCATACCAAGAATTGGTCAGTGTCTTTTTATTATTCTCTTGAAGTTGATACTCAATGTTGAACATTTTGAAACCACTACCATTCTGGTATTGTTTGGTTTTGTGGTTGTTTTTAATAGTTTGGTTCTATTAATTGAATGTGTGTGTTGTTTGCTCTCTCAATGATTTGTTGTGGGTAGCCTCTGTCTAAAAATCTCTGACCCATTTCCTCGATCCTGTGGTTAGATTTAATTGGATCCGATGTTATCCTTTTGACTCTTATTATCTGGGAAAGTGGTAAGTGTTGTTTTAGTGACATCTGGTGAAAGCTGGTATAGTGCAGGGTGATGTTTCTGCCATTTCCGCCTTTTTAAGGCTACCAGACCAGCCTTCCCTTTTCAAGTCCCCTGTTGTAAATAGATTCTTGAAAGGCATCACACACATGTTTCCTCCTGTTCCGTTTGTGATGCCTCAGTGGGACTTGAATCTTGTTCTTACCTTTCTGATGTGCGCTCCCTTTGAGCCACTTCATAATTATCCTCTTCGTTTTCTCACTCTAAAGGCTGCTTTCCTGGTTGCCTTCACCTCTGCCAGAAGAGTGAGTGAGCTCCAGGCTCTTTCTTCTAAACCTCCTTTTCTCTCTGGCCATCCAGACAAAGTTGTTCTCAGGACTAGACCTTCTTTTCTGCCAAAGGTTTTAACTGCCTTCCACATCGGGCAGACCATCACCCTGCCCACCTTCTTTCCGCCTCCGCATTCCTCTAAAGAGGAATAGAGGCTCCACCGTCTGGACCCAAAACGTGCGCTCTCTTCCTATCTGAGCCGCACACAATATTTCTGGGTGGATGACCAGCTCTTTGTTGGCTTCGTGGGCGCCAAGAAAGGTCTGGCTTTGCACAAACAGACCATCTCTCGGTGGGTCGTTCTGTGCATAAAGGCTTGTTACTCCTTGGCTAAAAAGAAGCCTCCGGTGGGGTTGCGCGCCCACTCTACCAGGGTGACGGCAGCCACTACTGCTCTGGGACGAGGAGTTCCCTTGCAGTACATCTGTCAGGCAGCTACGCGGGTTTCGCTGCACATATTTACCAAGCACTACTGCCTGGACAGCCAAGTCTGGAGAGACGGCTTCTTTGGCCGTTCTGTTCTCCAGGACTTTCTGGTGTGATCTTGGTTCGCAGACCCACCACCAGGGTTGGTATTGCTGGGGTATCTATTCTAAGGTAAGGAATCTATCACTATATGTTTCTTTCAGATGCACAAGTTACTTACCTTCGGTAACAATATATCTGTAAGAAACATTAGTAGTGATAGATTTCTTACCTCCCCACCCATCCTCCCCATTCTGCGAACTGATTTCTAGGGTTAAGGTCATCGTTTCAGGGCCCTAGTTTCATGTCACCAGTAGTCAGTTTCTTGCATGGCTCTGCGTTCCTAGCACGGAAAGTCGTACAGAACTGACGTAAGCGCGCTTAGGTGCATCTAAGTAGCTCCAGCAACGTCATCCTGATGCCAACGACCCCAACGATGCATCCAGAGCTGCGCGACGATGCCTACTGATGCGCTGGAGTACTGCTGATGAAAAGCTTTCCGGATCCAGTCTGACGCCTGCCGGTTATTCTAAGGTAAAGAAGCTATCACTACTAACGTTTCTTACAGATATATCGTTACCGAAGGTAAGTCACTTGTGCGTCTGGTTTAAAAGAGACACAATCAGGGATTTGCAAAATGTTGGGGGAAGGTGGCCCTCTGCTAAGGTGCACTGATGGAGCTTGAGCATCTAGGGGGTCCCTTTGTGCTAATTTATAATGAGTCAAACTTCCACTAGACAACACTCTGATCCCTCTCTAGCAGGAACATTAATCACTAGAGTTAGCTAGACAAATGTATTTGCTGCCTTAAAACTGCTCGAAACACAAAGAACTCTGCAGTTTGTGTTTTTAAAACCATGGGTCATTTCTAAACACAACGCACCCCCGAGGTTAGCACTAGGTGTGGCTGCACTGTCCTAAAGCTGGCCCTGATTGCGTGAACTGCAGGACAGCTGTGTAATCCGGACATGGGAAACTAAACCTTTGGTGTCACTGCTCGCCGGGTTTATCTGAAAAACCTTGCAGTATCCTTACAAATGCTGATGGAGAAGCTGGATTGGTTCATCAGGTCTGTCGGGCAACAAACACAAGTCTCTAACTTTTTCATTGGGATATTAGACACAAACAGCAGAAGCAATTCCCAGTGGTGGATATAACTAGGGAGAATAGCTTGTTCCACTATCTGTGAGTTAAAAGTCAGGACAAATGTATTGACTTGAACCCATGTAGGCTTTTGGCGGACATCCAGTGGGAAATTGACTACTGGACCTTGCTGCCCCTATCTGTGGCAGACAGAATAACCATTGTCAAAATGCTGGTGCTCCTCAGATGCTTATACCTGTTCCAGTGCAGCATATTCCGTATCCCTCAAGAAATACTTAAAAACACTAAACTCAGCTATGATCAGCAAAGTATGTTGGAAGAAAATAAGCAGAATCAATATGGAGTCACAATAGTGCAAATAAAAACTGGTGGGCATCTAGTTCCAGAACTGGAAGCATATTATCAGGCTTCACAACTGCAGTTGATGGTGGGTGGTACAGTGGAGAAGGAACAACAGACAGAGTCCTTTGATATACCAATGGAAGAAACCACATTGAACAGGTGAGTGGGTAACACTTCTGTCATTGCAGGCCAGGGGCCTGTGTGAAGCTAGATGGAGCGTAGTTTACTCTACTGCCAAATGTGAGACCTGGCACCATTGGCGTGGGTCTCCCTTCCATTTTCGCTGTTGCCTCATGTGTTTTTGCTGGTGTTGGATGCTTTGGGCACTGTGCCACTGCTGTCCAGTGCCACAGTGCGAGTGCTCCCTACTGTAAATGTATGTATTAATTGGTGATTCCATGATTGACTATTTGGTTTACTTGTCAGACCCTAGTACAGTGCACTGAGTGTGCCCAGGGCGTGTTATTCCAAATGCCGCTAGTGGGCTTGGAGCACTGGTTGTAGATGGGGCGCCCATTACACACAAGACAGAAATGAGAGATGGACAGTAACAAACCCCCCCCCCCCCCCCCCCCCCCCAGATGAGCAATGACATGAGACACTTACACTTATTAGAAAGGCGTCCATAATCATTGATGACGACTGATTCAATTTAACTATGTTACATTACATACATTACACTATCTATGCTTCATAGGCTAAATAGTACAAAGGTCTTCACAGTGTTCCAAATGCAAAAATGTAGATGTGAAATACCATTATCCTACATGGTTGAGTCCTAGAGTCCAAGACTACTGGGTAAAAGTGGCAGGTATATACAAAGACAGACTACAATTAGAGCTGCTGTGATGCCCTCAGGTGTTTTTATTGGTTATTGGAACTTACTGCACAAAGAGTTCAATTGAGAAAAAGTTCATAGACTTTACATTGTTACTCGTTAGGAGAAGACTTTGACTAAGCCCTAACTCTCCGACTGAGATTAAATGGTTAAAGGATTCAGCTCAGTGGTGTGCAGCAGAAGGAGTTGGAGTAAAACTTGTCCTGATACCAAGCTGACAGAGGATCTATACTTCTGACATGCATTAATCACAACACTAAGATTCCTCCGGGTGGACAGGTGCTTGCTAGAAGTACTGGAGTGTATGGTTGTTCAATATGGTGTAGAAAAGACATAGGTACTGCTTGAACATGGATTGATAATGTTGGGTCCTGGTGTGTCTGATGTTTACAAAGTACCCCTGATGCCAATGAAATGTTTGTATTGTAAATTATAGAATTCCCATTTGACGCCCTGCAAGAGTTGAATAATTCTGTTTAAAAAACGAAAAAAATAATCACTGCTGTGTGTTTCATGAATATTTACATATCATTATCCTGAGAAACAATAAAACCTGTACAGATATTATTGCACTTAAAGCATCTTTAATGCAAGTTTTAAGAATGTAGCAGATAACTTACCAAGCCCTGTTAGATATTAATAATACATTTTTGATATATGTTAAAAAAGAGCTACAGCAGAGTTAGACCCTTTACTATGGCCTGCACTTATGATGTCTTTGGGCACCTACTTTCTAAAGTATTTAGATGCCTGGATAAAGGATGACTTTATAAAATCAGCCTACCATCACAAACCATGGATTTTGAGAAACATTTCAGACCTAAAATGTATTACATGGCAGGGTAGTGTTTAAATCATAAAAAACTGATAACCTCAATTTTGTTGTGAATTATCTGAATAGCATGATACCTACCAGGCTATCAGATGAAGTCTTCAAAGAAAACCTACCCGTTGATCTCAACATTCCTCTTGAAAATTGAAAGAGCCAGAATCTTTAAAAAAAACTGACTACAGAAATATCTAGGGAGAAGAAATCTAACTGACTTTCATAAATGCCAGACAGCATTCCTGATATATTAGGGTAGTCAGTGGTTTCCATCACATTTGCCTTTGGGTTCAATGTGAGAGGGACCTAGTCGCCCCAATTCATATCTATTCACTCCTGAATTTGATTAAAAGTACCTCACAATTAGATTCTGTCTGATACATCCCTAGCCTGTCCGCAATTAGTCCCCTAATAAATTAATACAATTCACAGATCCTCCCTAATGTCTGTATGGATTAACAAAACCATCAAAATCCAAGAATCTCTACTTCAGTGGAACAGTTGACTAAAAGAAGGAATATCACTAATACAACTTTTGGTGATACATGGAAACCCCAATCATTTGTTGAAATCCGCAATATATGACCAATATAAGCTTGATTTGTTTTAATTGTAAGTTTTTATATCAAAATTGAGATCATTAACTGATCCAGAACTATCAGTGGCGATATGGTCCCAAAAGTTTCTAAACTGATTTCTACTACCCATATTTACGTAACTCTTAAAACTCAGAGAGGCTGGGAAAATGTAACTGACTCAACTCAGTTGTGCCCCATTACTCAGTTTGTTGAAGATGTGGCTTTTGATGTTATAGCCCAAGCACACTTTCTTACTATACAAAGATTGTTGTGGATACCAGCTAAACTCCATAAATTAGGTATTCTACCAACAGATAATCTTGGAATTATCACTTCCAAAGGGGATCTCATATGTATGCTCTTTTGCTGTCAGTACCCTTACAGTCTATGGTTAGGAATTAATAAACACATTAATGAAACATTAATGAAGGATAAATATAATCCTAGACCAAAACCCGTACACATGGATGTTCAAGTAAGAAATTAATTATTTCATTGCGTAAAAGAAACAGTTGGGGATCAAGCAGCAATATTTAAAAAAAACATGCAACACGAAAGCAAGTACATTTATCAGGATAAAGCTGTAAGTGCATCAGAGAAGGTCTTGCCTCCTGGAAAAGTTTGCCTTTGAGCAAAGGGATACTAAAGTCCTGCCTCAGTTCTTTATAATGTGAAAAAAACATAATAAAGGGCATATTATCCATATTGAGACACCGTCACATGCACACAGGCCTTAAGAGGAAATCCTTGACCAATCACTCGGAACTGCAAGTAGACAATAAATCAAGTTAATTTTAAACCAGGTTAACAGGAGTGGCCAGTGCAGGTAAAAAGGTGGGCGGGCTGGGGGGTGAGTCAACACAACATGACAAGGTAAAATGAAATATTTATTTAAATTTCCCTCGTCGACGTCTGTCAAGTCCCCCCCCACACCCCGCCCCATCTCTCTTGTCCTCACGGGCCGCTCTTGCTGGTTACTAGAAGAACGGATGGTTATTGTTTGTAACAAACATGAGATACCTTTCAATATCATTTGTGTGTTTCAACATTATATTAGATCTTTCTGAGGGCTTGTTCAACTCTATAGTTTCTCTAGTAGGTTGCTTTTTGTACTAAAAAGAGTGTTTTGTCCTGGCCAAATCACTTTTACCTATAATCTCAAGACTTTTGAATTGTTCTGGGCACCCCATTTCTTTGAATAAGGTCATGATATATGTCAACCAGGGAATGCTGAGTGCCCAGTCTAAAGTTAAAATGTCGATGGTTATAGCATAATTCAATTAACTTTCATCCTTTAACAAAACTGACAGCCGGAGCGGCAAAGGGCGCAAGTGTAATACATCAGATAAGTACCCTTGACCCAGCTCCTCATGGGCTGTGAATGAGGCAACACTCTGGGGTTATCTCTGAAATAGACGCATGAACTGAATCCCTACAATTTGCAATAATGAATTATCAACATAGCCCCGCAGATACACCTTTGTAGATCTTTAGCATTGCCACTAATGAGTTACTTAGTATCCTTGATGCAAATTTGAAAACGGAAAAAAAGAGACGTTGTGTTGAAGATACCAGTGGGGACCAATTGGTAGAAGAACCCTAAATAGGATAATGTGTCAGGTCTACTTCTGGAACCCTTTTTGAAATTTGAAACACTTGTGCTTTGGTACCTGTTGTGCCAGCAAACATTACATGAGGTTTACCAAAGGTGGTAGTTAAATGCAAAGTGTCCATAAGTGTAATATTTTTTGCAAGCCCAGTGCTGTCCTGTACAATAAAACCGTATTGTCAGCATAAATTCACTCAGTCAATCAGGGGGTTCTTATAGAGAAAACTTGCCACCCTGGCGGGAGCGGGGGGCTGTCTCCAGGTGCTGGGTCCAAACGCCTGTGGTCGAAGAGCCATGTCTTGAGCTTGGAGAGGGACCTTTCCAGGGAGACGAGCATTACGCACCTGTGATGTAGAAATATGATCTATGTCCTAAAGGTATGGGGTCTGCTGACAAAGCCCAGAGATCTTCTATTATATAAAAATATGTATTCAGTTCATGGAAAGGGAGCTTGGGCACTGTAGTCCCAATTCCAGTGTCTTTGTAAGATGACTTCTTCCTTCATAATGTATGGACTTGCTGCTATGATGACAATATTTGAATTATGCATTATTACGCTAGTAACTGCACGTATACTGCATTTAAGTGCACGTTAGTTGAAATAAATATTTGAAACTAATTCCATGTCAGATATTGTTGTGGATAGGTACGAGAGAAGTGAGCGAAATGGGTGGCCTGCTACCCAGATTCCCCGAGAGATCCGGGAGTGTTGTGTTCTGAGTTATCTAATCATTTGTTTCTCCAGTTGTGAGTAAGAAAACAAATGAGTCACTATTGCTAGTTTGTCCTGGGCTCGTGGGTACTAAGGTGGTAGGAAGACATAGCTCCTATACACTGACGTCCCATAATCCTGTGCATAGCTCTGTGTATGTGCAGAGACCCCTGAGTAGCGCTTGTGCTTGTCCACAATACCCTCTCACCAATACCGGAGACGTCCGTGGTGTGAGGGGCAAACCTCCTATATATGAGATTTATGGGTCTTTCAAGCTTGAATTTTGAAAGGTTCTACATAAATATAACCCATATTTGTATACAGTATTTGTCATGGTTGTTACTATTTCAGCACCAAACCGCGCAGCTGTTACAGCACATTTGACCCAACATGGAGTGCCCATTGCGGCAGCAGACTTGATTTTTGTCGTAGGGGCAAATGCAGCTTATCGCTTCAAGGTTTTTTTACACCTGGGTTAAATTTCCTGCTGTGGACAGTAATGATAACTTCTTTCATTAGTATGAGCTTGGGTCTGTACCACAAAGATACCGTCTCTATAGTTTGCTTGAAGTTTCGCTGTCAGCTTGGCAACACACTATCTGGTTTAATGGTTCCCTTGCTCACCCTGTTACGTCAGTATGTTTCTGCCCATTGTCGGTCCACAGGTCGTGTGACCCGTTTTGGCGGGCTATACTCCTCATCCTTAATATTTGAAACTTAACATTGCAGAGCTCAGACTACTACATAGGAATTGAATTCATATTCACCAAAGTGTCTTACAATATTTAGCATATAATTTGCCTGCGGCTCCGCCTGGAGCGGCACAGCCAGCAGGACAAGAGGGCGTGATAATTAGTCCGCTCATGATTCATTTTGTGATGGGGAAGTGCCCTCAGAGAAGGGATGAATTCTCCTTTTGGTTGCCTGAAAAATTTGAACAACTAGAGGCTGTTTTTACACGTACGTATCCTGTGGATAATCAGGATTCTATCCATGTGTTTCACCGAAAGTCTTAGTTCCCAATGTCGCTGACTGTAACACCTGGGGAGGAGTGTTTGCTGCTGTGTATTTCCTTTGCTTTGGTACCCCCTCCATGACGGTGCTTCCAACAGTAATTAAAAAGATTCAAGATGAACATGGTGCGGAGGCCGCGTTGGAGTTGGGTATGGGACTTGTGGTTGTAGTCCCGGTCGTTTGTGATATGATTCTCGCGAATCTGAAAGGAGAAGCAATGAGCTTACAGGTCAGTCAATGCTTGGAGGCGATTCCAGATGTGGATAAACCACAGGAATTGCCAAACATTATAGCTAAGGCATATAAGACCTTGTGCCATAATAAATTGGGGGTTAAATCTTTTACACAATTACAGCAACAAACTAAGCCCCAACCTGAAAAGGAGGAGCGACCATTCTTTCCTAAAAAGAATTGGAGTAAGGCTAAGTGGCAGCAACAACAGGAGCAGGATTTGCATGCAGGTTCACCAACCCCTGATACTTCTGAGCATAAATATGATTTGCGTGACCGCACTAAATGAAAAACACCAGAACGCTTTCAAGTTCCTGATCCCCGTTCTCCTAGTTACTTTCAGAAATCATCTGGCCTACAGTTCGGTGGAGGGGAACGACCGGATCGAAGACAAGGCGAGTCCAGTCAACATTGACCGGATCAGCCACGCCAATTTGAGGTTAAACCGATAGCGGAGGGACAACCTGTCTGTCGGCCTCCGTTTCAGAAAAAGAAAGTTGCAGCATTAACAGCTAAATATGCCTCAGACGGTGAGAACCCTACTCCTCGATTGGAGATGGGCTGTGACTCTCCTAGACAGCGCGGTGTAAGTTACCATAGTGTGGGAGGCACTGCGTCCTTGTCTGGAGGCGAGAGCAACTGATACTTATGGAACAGTAGAAACAGCAGATACACGAGCTGCACCACCTGATAGATTATATGAAGTCACCCTACAAATTGAGGGAGATATCAGGTGAAAAGTTAAGGCAATCTTTTGGGAACACCTAACTTCTTCATATGACATTTTGTTAACAAAGGCAGATTGACCAACCCCGTTTGTGTTAGCATCTTCACAGGGGGAAGGCGTGATATTACCAAGCATTTCCGTAACGTCTCGGAAGAGGCAAAACGGGATTACACATCAGATTGGGTGCTTGCTTTGGCGCCGGCTGTGTATCGTAATCAGGTGGGCTGGGACAGATTTTCTCAGGCACATGACATACATTTACTTTCTATGCCACAGCCACAAGCGCAATATCCCATCAAACAAGAGGCCAAAGCTGCCGTTAAAGAGATTCTAAAACAATTGGAATATCAGGGTGTAATTGAACCCTGTATTTCAGCAATGAATAATCCTCTTTCCCGATAGTTAAGCCCAATGGCTCCTATCGCATTGTATTGGATAACAGAAATTTGAATAGTCATGTGCATACATTTGAAGTACAAAACGCACACAGTTCTGCTTTGGTCAATAACATAGTACCCAAAAAATATACTACTACCCTGGATATTTCCAATGGTTTTTAGAGTTACAATCTGGCCCCAGAGAGCTGTGACAGGACCGCATTCACTGGAATCGGCTGCCAGAAAAGATTTTCCTGCCTGCCTATGGGGTTTAAAAACAGTCCAGGGGCTTTTGCAGTACCTGCAGTCTCACATTTACATGACATAGACACAGATGCTTTCTCATATGTGGAGGACATATAATTGATGGATGATGAGTTGATTCCGAATCTTGTGCGTGATGATTGCATCATAATATCTTTTGCCGACCTAGGGTACAAATTTAATTTTGCAAAATCTCATATTGACTGTTTGACAGCCATCTTTTTGGTTTATGAACTCAATAATAAAGGTAGGGGCTTGGGCCCTCATTTCTTGGAGAAATGTTCTTAACTGCAGCCTCCTTCAACTCTTAGATTTCAGGCATACTTATATACCCGATTATGACCAGCGTATGAAACCAATCTATGCTTGGATACAAACAAACTTTAGTTCTGCCAGCTGGCTTCCGGAACCTACACAAATTCAGCGTTCATTGCAAGCAGATATACTTGCAGCAACATTTCTGTTAACACGTGCCAAAACTACAAACTTAGTCATTCAAATCGTTCCTGGTACAGTGGGTTTCACATACTTGACGTTCAATGAAGGGGATACAGTCCACACTTGGACACTTCAGCCGAGATGTGTTTTTCTCCAACTGAAAAAATCCTTACTGCTGTACAGAAGGCGATTCTGAAAGAGTGCTCTCTTGCACAAGGTAAACGCACTCTTATGGTTTTGCCTATACCAGCTCCTGAAGCCGTAACAAAGGCAAGTGTTCCAAATTCTAAATCTTTACAGCCTCGTGGGATTCAATGGGAAAGTTCCTTGACATTGGCTGATGTCACCTTTACCTTTGACCCGTCTTTGCAAATGCAAGAATTTTTGTAGTACAAACAGGTTCATGATCCACCTTCGTCAATGCTTCCTCTTGAACGATATGAGTGTATAATATACACCGACGGGTCTGCACAACCATCTGTATGTTCAAAACATGCCTATTTGGCTGTCTGCGCTATAGTAGTGGGTACCATGGTTGACGGCGAGTTCAAATCTCCAAAGGGTACATAATCAATCTTTGGGTGACTGTACAGCTCAATTGGCTGAGCTACGTGCTTTGGTGTTGGCTCTAGAATTTGCAAATCTAACTAAACACACACTTATAGTGTGCGATTCCTTTCACTGTGTGCAATCATACAATGACAATTTGTTCTTCTGGTCACAGAATGATTTTCGCAACACAAAAGGTAGCACTTTTAAGTATAAAACGCTTTGGGTTCAAGTGTCGGCTCTCAAGGAAAGTGAATGAGTCAAAGTTGGACTGCGCACATCAAGAATATGCTCTTTTGTAAGTTTGTTGCGCGCTTCTGTGGTATCACTCTCTAATCAAAAGGTGTATCATGAAACGAGAACAAGCAACACCTATATAGGGGGCGTCTCCCTGAGCACAGCTGTGACCCACGTGGAGCGGGTAAAAAGGATGTACCTCATTCCTGATCAAAGTGATTAGCACAAAAATGGTGAAGTTGTAACGTTTTTAATTTGCATAGGCCATTGTTGATATTCAATTCTTCCTATCAATCTTTGATACAATTCCATTCAGATATGCATTCATTATCTTAGAGTCCCAAAGTATTTCGGGCTACCCAGGCCCTTTGTCAGGGGCCAAATATCTGTAAGTAATCAGCAAGTATACAATGAAGAAACATACTGAACAGGGGGCAAATAGGAGAGTAACTAAAGACAAGGATGGAAAGCATGCGTATAGCAAGCTTAAGACCGAGTATAAACCGATCCTGTACAAACAATGCACAGGTAGACCAATACCTTAAGTCCCCGTGATAGGGTGCCGTAGCTTGTGGAGTTGGGATGCATGAAATCAGAAAATAAATGCCTGGGTGTTTCCACCCTTTGACTGATTCATTGATTTTCTATTCACCCATTTCGCATTAGCTCTTTTATGGCCTATGTGTTTTCTACCTGTTTTCCTCCTCTTTAATTCTTCAGATTCCGTTTACCTCGCTCCACTCTGTGGGGCCCTGTTGCCTTCCTCTCAGCTCATTTATTTGTTTTTCCATTTACCTCGTACAGTTACACTCCCTTTTCATCATTTTCATGTTTCGTTATTATCCACATATGTTTTATGTTTCATGTTTGCACATGTATAGATAGTACTCGTGCATCATTTAAACCTCTGTCCTTTCTAACGCTCCACTTTACCACGCCGGTAACAATTGTACCTTCAAACATGGCTGCCACTCTCCTCAGTACCGTCTTAGTCCGTTCTCTCTGTCTGACCACCCTACTCAAACACCGCGGAATGCACGCCACGGGTACACACGCCTGGACTCTCGCAGCCGCTGAGTGCTTGGTCATGTAAGTGTTGGTTCTCTGTTCTTTCATGTAACTTGAAAACTCCCACAGATGGTTGAGCACGCTTCTCGATTTTATTATTGTTCACTGATAACAATTTTTTTGTTCTAGTATCACAGTTATCGCGCCGCTCCTAAATCCACACTCCGTTTGGTGTCACTTAGTTGAGTTTCCTGCACCCGGGCATTTCTTTTCAGATTTCATGCATCCCAACTCCACAAGCTACGGTGCCCTATCACGGGGACTTAAGGTATCAGTCTACCTGTGCCATTCTTAAGCTTGCTATACGCATGCTTTCCATCCTTGTCTTTAATTACTCTCCTGTTTGCCCCCTGCTTAGTATGTTTCCTCATTGTATCCTTGCTGATTACTTACAGCTATTTGTCCCCTGACGAAGGGCTTGGATAGCCCATAATGCACTGGGAGTCTAAGACAATGAATGCATATCTGAATGGAATTGTATCAAAGATTGATATGAAGAATTGAATATCAACAATGACCTATGCACATTAAAAACTTTACGTCTTCACCATTTTTGTGCCAATCACTTTGATCAGGAATTGGGTACATCCTTTTTACCCGCTCCATGTGGGTCACAGCTGTGCTCAGGGGGACGCCCGATGTACACGTGGCGCTTGCTCACGGTTCTCAAGAAAAGCCTGCCACTCACACATGTTATACATACGCTTGACCATCAGTGTGTGGAAGCACATGCTGTAGGCAATTTCTTGGCTGATGAAGCTGCCAAGTCGGCAGTTGCCACATGTTCAGTAGCGGCAGTTACAAGGTCCATGACAAAAATTGATAATGGAATTCTGGCTGCCATAGCATCTACTAAGGTTGGGACGAAGTTCCCTTAAAGTTTCCTGTCCAAATATTCCTATTGGTTGTCTCCGGAACAAGTCCCAATTGTTACCGTTCCGACCGTTGGGGACCGGCTCATTCCTAACGAGGACCGCAGACTTTCTTTGATCAGAGCAGCACATGAGGGTGTTGCTTCAGCATTTGCTGGAGTTTCTGCAACAGTATCCCTTTTGCAGCAGCATTACTGGTGGTGTGGCTTGTACCGGCAGACTCGCAATTACGTTCTCTCCTGTGACCTATGTCAACAAATCAAACCTTCGACAGTCACACACCGCCACATACGCAATTATACATATTAAACCATCCGTTTGGTTGTATTTACCTCGATCACTGCGGCCTTTGTCGTCGGACACTGCCAATAAATACATCTTCATTGCAGTTGATTCATGCACGAGATTCTATTGGGTTTGGCCACAACATTGGGCTGACGCTCGAAATGTCATAAGAGGTTTGCATGTCTTTGTGGGAACGTTCTTGTGTGGCACTGTCCTTTCGGATCACAGTCCAACGTTTGCTTCTAAGGCATACAAGGACGCAATGAAGTCTTTTGGGTTGCTGCTGCAGTTTTCGTCTCCATACAGGCCTGAGGGCAATTGCGTAATGGAGAGAATGAACCGTGACTTAAAGCAGTCTTTGACAGCTAGAGTTTTAGTCACCGGTCGGGGTTGGCTGCAGCACTTGAAGGGTGTCCAACTTGTATTAAATAATCTCCCAAGAAGATCTCTGGGTGGACGGACACCATACAAAATGCTGTTTGGCATTAATATGTTTGTGCCAGACCTTGATGCTCTAGACTTTGCGGCAGCTGCCGCGACATTTGGCGTAGATAACCATTGTGCTGTGTTACAGGATCTACAAAAGACACAGGATGCTCTTGCAACAGCTCAGTTGCCCTCATCTGCAGACACGGAAGTGCTGATTCACAGGCTACCTTCTGAAAGTTGGTGACCCGGTCCTGAAGAAGATCGCTAACAAAAAAGAATTTGGTCCCTCCTACCGAGCACCAGTTCCAGTCCTTTGATTAAAGGGTGCTCGTACAGTTTTTTTGCCTTCGTTGCCTGGATGCAAGAAGAACCGGTACATTTCGGTTGAACATGTCAAACTACACCAGTTACCCCATTATGAATAATGTGCCCAGGAACACTCAGATGAGAGATGTTTCTCTTACAACAATGTCTTCCACATTGAATCGTGTGCAGCATGTACAGGATGTGGAGACAGCTATAGATATGTTGCCAGTTGTATCCTCAACTTCGACTGCTATTCACCCGGACTATGCCTCACTGCCATTGGAACCCTCTGAAGCTGTTCTTGATGCTGCGCCACAGTCTTCCTTTAATCCTGATCGCCCACCAAGGTTCCTCCTGGGTTCGAGTGGTTATTATATGGACAGAGATATCTTTTCCACATCTTCTTCGTCTTTGTCTTCTTTGCTTTCCACAGTGCAGGAACCCCTAAGCCAACCCTGCGTATTCTTTTCGTGGTTTCGAAGTGACTACCTAGTGCCTCTTTGGACTAATGTTTGGATTGCACTTATAATAATTTTTCTTTTTATGTGGATTGGCTTTGTGACAGTTTTTTTCCTTTTGAAAAATGGCCATTATTTACCTGAATGCTCTGCTGTCCATTTCGTAGATGGAGGACTTGTCCCCCACACTTCATCGCATATAATGAAACAAGATGGTACTCACGTTAACATTTCTGGTTTTCTCGTTGTTGATGGCATTGTATGGGACAAGGTAGCTTACGAAATTTGTGGTCCGACCGAGACGGTCAGGATGCCATATTTTTTATGGGTTTCCCTGGGTGACGGCATCACAACCAAAATGCATTCTGATGATTGGGATGTTAATGATGTTCATTCACTGTTTTCAGATCTTAAATATTATACTGCTTTTGAAACAGAGGATTTGCATCTAAATTCTGCAAATTACGCAGATTTAATCTGTTATCAACGGTAATCATTTTTTTGCATAAATCAAACAAAATTAGAAATCATGTCAATTATAACCAATAGGACATTGTTCGACACCATTTCAGGGAAATTCCCTAACACAAAAAAATAAGTTCATTTATTTTTCAGGCAACACTCTGAGTCGTATTTTTAGGGCTCGCCCCTTTCCTATATCGCAGGAATAGGAAAAAGAGCCCTAATGCAGCTAAATCACTACTTTAGGCCAAGGGCTCTCCCCAAAAGCGGATTTTGGGAAGTGCACGTCTCGTGCACGAGCTTGCCTCAGCCTTCTGCCTATCAGCCTGCCAGTTATCCTCCTCTAATTATTCACTTCACTTATTCACGGCCGCAGGCTGTGACTCTGGCTCTTCAAAGGCTCTGCTCCCCGCCCCCCGCCTGCACTTCACGGCCGCCAGGCCGTGCCCCTGTCACCTTAATCTCCCTGTGACTCCCCTCTCACCTCTTCCACTCCACTGCTTCAGGCCCCCACAATTTGCTCAGGACATTGCTTGTTTGGTGATCGCGATCACTTGTTATCTTCATAATTTCCTCTGTTGCTTTTTATCTCTTTTCCTCATGGTTCTCATGGTTCTCTAGCTCTTTCGTTTCCTCCCTATTCACTTCTCCCCTCTCTTGTCTCCTTCTCGCGGCCTCTCTTGTCTTTCTCTTGCTGTCCTTCTATGCTCTGTCCATTTGATTCTTTCCCTCCTCTTGTTTTTTCTCTACTGCCACTATTTCCATCTATTTCTCCTTCCTCTCCTCCCCCCGCCTGTTATTTTCATTATTGTTTTGAGCTCCGTGAAGTCGCACCTATGAACGAGCGATTTTAAACACTCCTCATCTCCAGTGAAACCCAAGGGCGCGCAACGGTATGCTTACTCGCCCCTCTCGTTCAGTCGTGTCATCGTTTTTCACTACAAACACCCCCAATAAGCCTTTATTTATTTATTTTCTATTTCTTTACTTTGTGCCACGCTTCTTTTCACTTTAGCAGCGCCATAAAGGCGTGTGCCGCGATCATAGCAAAATAACATAAATAGTTGTATTTTCTATTTCTTTACTTTTGAGTAAAGTTAAAAAGACCAGAACACAGACATCGAAATTAAGGAGTTCGCATAAAATGTCATTCTTCTCCACAACAGGACGCTAGGAAAGCACTTTGTGGTTAGTAAAGATGACTTAGCGGGAAAAACACAGAAACTAACTGTTGTAATTAGTTAGTTACATTTTTTATTTGTGTTTTTCAAGACGTAGACTCATCGAGAAATTCGCACTCTCTTCCCTCTATCTTCCTTACCCCCCCCTTTCTTCATCTCTGTTCCAAGCTTCCTGCGTCGTGCGGCCAATGCTCGTTTTACTTCATTTGGGTCCTAATCCTGCATTCTCTGCACCACATCAGAACATTTTTTGCCTCTCTTTAAGGCTTCAACAGACCGATCCAAAGTTAATTGCGAGCAGGTTTCTGTGCAGACAATTTGATTTCAGAAGACACCGCACTCCTGTGCCATTCTAAGGCATGGACTCGGCGGGTAGGAGAGTTACAAAGCACAGCACCCCTGCGAGCTAGGGTCAATTTGCATGTGAGAGCACTGAGGAGCAGCGAGGAAGGGGTCTTAATTGCTTCAATCAAATGAAATATGGATGCCATCGCTCCCCTCCCTCCTCCCAGGCCTCAGGCTAAAGAGAACTTCCTCACCTCTGACATTTAGGAGACCCCGTAACCACTTTTCCTCTCTCAAATGCTGCCCTGTGTCGGAAGTTAACAAATCACATCATTATTTGAACCTTTTACAGGTCAGGTCAGAAATGATTTCACTGTCGAATTATAGGAAGGTTCAATGTTGTGCCCTGGCAAAAACAACTCCTAAGTTCATTCGTCTCTTCAGAACAATTTATAAGCTTTCGGGACAACTGCAGTTTCCCTAGGCTGGGGTGAATTACGGTTTATGTGTCTGCTGATCAGGCTGTTGCTTTGGACTTTAACCCCTTCCATGCTGGTGACGAACCCCAGCCGTCACGCTCTGCGGCGCTCGTGTGCTGATGATGGCTGGGGTTCGTCACGGCCCGCCCTGTTCTTTTGTTTATCGCACAGCGGCGGAAACGGCCCAGCATGGAAGGGGTTAAAACCACAGTTATGATTTTTTTCTAAACTGCAGTCATTTGTAATTGCTATATATTAGGTTTAGTGCTGCCTAACTTACTGGTACTCACTTTATCAACCTTGAAAGCGCCGAAGGCTGAGTTGGCCTCGGCAAGATTCAGACTTGAGAACTGCATGTCACCACAGATTCCGTCAGCTTGTAACTCAACACATTTTGTCCTCTACGAACTCGGGTAGCACACATATAGAATGTCTAAAATTACTTGTAAGTGAAATTTGTGTAATTTGCTTTTGCGCAATTAAGTGAAATTGCAGCAAATGATTGCAAAAATAAGAGTAATTATGCAAATCTATAATTGTATACCAAGTTGCAGCACAAAATGCGTACTTGAGTACATTTTTACATTTTAGGATAAAGTGAAAAAAAAAAACGTGCAACAGCTGATCGCATTCTGTTGATCCTTTGCTACCACAATAAACATTTACCACGAAGGGCGCATTTGCCGCAAATGTTTACCATGAATGATGCGTAATTAAGCACAGTGTAATTTTAGGCATAATGTGAAATTCACAAAATTGCCTGAATTACACCTCTGTGATTTTAAATTTCACGGAGTCCTACTTAAAGTCAGCAAGTTCAGCAGCTTTTTTTAAATAGTGTGTCTGATATGATCGTGATAGTGGACACTGATTCTCCAGGGACCCTGGTTTAAACTTCTCCAATTTTTTAACTTTTCAAACATTTCAAACAGGATCGCCACCTTTTTCTTCCGTCCCTCCAGATAAGGATTGAGTACAAGCTGATAACATGTTAACAGATAGTACTAATCTTTTTCTAAAATCCGCTTCATCTCAACTGTAGCCTGAATCAAAATTATCCTGTGTATCTGCCAACATGACTTTCTGTAAGTTTTGACACACAAATGCAAACTTGCCAACTCTTCTGCACTTACGTAGGCCTTACCAACTGCCGGACAATAATTGGAACTGGCAACGTGAGATTTAGATCCTCATTGGAAACATGTTACATTTTTGTCCTATTTTTTAAACTCTACCTTAGTATTTGAAGAAGGTTTGGTTTTATGAGATTGCATTCACACTTTCTGCTAAATACACTTTGTATTTACCAAACTCCTTGGATGCTAGAGCAGATCTCTCTATGCCTCTAGCTATTTCCAGTGTTTCACACCACTGCGTCCAACACCACCACGTCCAACACCACCACGACACCACCACGTCCAACACCACCACATCCAACACCACCGCATCCAACACCACCACGTCCACAATCACCACCTCGCAACACCGCAACATCCACCACATCCACCACCACTACATCCACCACCACCATGTCCACCACCACCACCACCACACCCACCTCCACCACCACCATGTCCACCACCATCACCACCACACCCACCTCCACCACCACCACGTCCACCATCACCACCCTCATGTCCACTACCACCATCAACACATCTACTACCACCACATTCACCACCACCACATTCACCACCACCACCATGTCCACCACCACTACGTCCACCACCACCATGTTCACCACCACCACCACACCCACCTCTTCCACCACCACGTCCACCACCACCACACCCACCACCACTACCACCACCACTACCACCACCACCACATCCACCACTTCCACCACCACCACTACTACCACCACCATGTCCACCACAACCATGTCCATCACATCCACCACCACCAGGTCCACCACATCCACCACGAGGCCACTACCACGTCCGCCACCACCACCACATCCACTACCACCACCAAGTCCACCACCAAGTCCACCACCACCACGTCCACTACCACCACATACACCACCACCACATACACCACCACCACGTCCACTACCACCACGTCCATCACCACCACCATATCCACCACCACCACATCCACTACCACCACATACACCACCACCACGTCCACTACCACCACGTCCATCACCACCACCACATCCACCACCACCACGAACACCACCACCACATCCACCACCACACCCATCACCACCTCCACCACCACGTCCATAACCACCACCTCCACCACCACGTCCACCACATCCACCACCACCATGTCCACCACCACCACGTCCTCCCCCACCACCACGTCCACCACCAGCTCCACCACCACCACGTCCATGTCCACCACCACCTCCACCACCACCACCACATCCACCACCACATCCACCACCACACCCATCACCACCTCCACCACCACACCCATCACCACCTCCACCACCACGTCCTCCACCACCACCACCTCCACCACCACGTCCACCACATCCATTACCACTACGTCCACCACCACCATGTCCACCACCACCACATCCTCCACCACCACCACCACGTCCACCACCACACCCACCTCCACCAGCACCACGTCCACCACATCCACCACCACCACATCCATGTCCACCACCACGTCCACCACCAAGGCCACCACCATGTCCACCACGAGGCCACCTCACTCTATCTATCTATCACCCTCATTATCTATCTGTTGCCCTCACTCTATCTGTCGCCCTCAATCTATCTGTCGCCCTCACTCTATCTATCTGTCACCCTCACTCTATCTATCTATCTATCTATCTATCTATCTATCTATCTATCTATCTATCTATCTATCTATCTATCTATTTATCTATCTATCTATCGCCCTTACTCTATCTATCTATCGCCCTCACTCTATCTATCTATCGCCCTCACTCTATCTATCTATCTCCCTCACTCTATCTATCTATCTATCTATCTATCTATCTATCTATCTATCTATCTATCTATCTATCTATCTATCTATCTATCTATCGTTATCTATCTATCTATCTATCTATCTATCTATCTATCTATCTATCTATCGTCATCACTCTATCTATCTATCGCCCCTCACTCTATCTATCGCCCTCACTCTATCTATCTATCTATCTATCTATCTATCTATCTATCTATCTATCTATCTATCTATCTATCTATCTATCTCCCTCACTCTATCTATCTATCGCCCTCACTCTATCTATCTATCGCCCTCACTCTATCTATCTATCGCCCTCACTCTATCTATCTATCGCCCTCACTCTATCTATCTATCGCCCTCACTCTATCTATCGCCCTCACTCTATCTATCTATCTATCGCCCTCACTCTATCTATCTATCTATCGCCCTCACTCTATCTATCTATCTATCGCCCTCACTCTATCTATCTATCTATCGCCCTCACTCTATCTATCTATCTATCGCCCTCACTCTATCTATCTATCTATCGCCCTCACTCTATCTATCGCCCTCACTCTATCTATCTATCGCCCTCACTCTATCTATCTATCGCCCTCACTCTATCTATCTATCTATCGCCCTCACTCTATCTATCTATCTATCGCCCTCACTCTATCTATCGACCTCACTCTATCTATCTATCGCCCTCACTCTATCTATCTATCGCCCTCACTCTATCTATCTATCGCCCTCACTCTATCTATCTATCGCCCTCACTCTATCTATCTATCGCCCTCACTCTATCTATCGCCCTCACTCTATCTATCTATCTATCGCCCTCACTCTATCTATCTATCGCCCTCACTCTATCTATCGCCCTCACTCTATCTATCGCCCTCACTCTATCTATCTATCGCCCTCACTCTATCTATCTATCGCCCTCACTCTATCTATCTATCGCCCTCACTCTATCTATCGCCCTCACTCTATCTATCTATCTATCGCCCTCACTCTATCTATCTATCTATCGCCCTCACTCTATCTATCTATCTATCGCCCTCACTCTATCTATCTATCTATCGCCCTCACTCTATCTATCTATCTATCGCCCTCACTCTATCTATCTATCGCCCTCACTCTATCTATCGCCCTCACTCTATCTATCTATCGCCCTCACTCTATCTATCTATCGCCCTCACTCTATCTATCTATCTATCGCCCTCACTCTATCTATCTATCTATCGCCCTCACTCTATCTATCGACCTCACTCTATCTATCTATCGCCCTCACTCTATCTATCTATCGCCCTCACTCTATCTATCTATCGCCCTCACTCTATCTATCTATCGCCCTCACTCTATCTATCTATCGCCCTCACTCTATCTATCGCCCTCACTCTATCTATCTATCTATCGCCCTCACTCTATCTATCTATCTATCGCCCTCACTCTATCTATCGCCCTCACTCTATCTATCTATCGCCCTCACTCTATCTATCTATCGCCCTCACTCTATCTATCGCCCTCACTCTATCTATCTATCTATCGCCCTCACTCTATCTATCGCCCTCACTCTATCTATCTATCTATCGCCCTCACTCTATCTATCTATCTATCGCCCTCACTCTATCTATCGACCTCACTCTATCTATCGCCCTCACTCTATCTATCGTCCCTTACTCTATCTATCGCCCTTTATCTATCTATCTATCTATCTATCTATCTATCTATCTATCTATCTATCTATCTATCTATCGCCCTCACTCTATCTATCGTCCCTCACTCTATCGCCCTTTATCTATCTATCTATCTATCTATCGTCCTCACTCTATCTATCTATCTATCGCACTCACTATATCTATCGCCCTCCCTCTATCTATCTATCGCACTCACTATATCTATCGCCCTCCCTCTATCTATCTATCGCACTCACTATATCTATGGCATCACCACGGCATCACTCAGCACCACCACCACAGCATCACTATGCGTTACCACAGCATCACTGAATGCCACAGCATCACTCGTCGCCACCACATCACTAAGTGCCACCACAGCATCAATCTGTGCAACCATTCATCAACTAGTTCAAATATGTTCTCTCAATGTTTCAAGCTTTATTACAAATGTCACAAAAAGATGTTAATATTTCACTTCTGTTCTTGGATTTTTGTCACAATAAAATACGCTGAACATAATCTTCGCAAAAGTTATTTTTTCCTTAGGAGATCAGGCAGTTGATTCTGTTAGCGCTTCATATCTTCATGTTATGTATTATGTTTCCATTATTTAGTTAAATATTCTTTTCTCCTTTTACATTTCAAACAATCTTCTTAAAATTCAAGGTGATTTAAAGACCCACAACATTTTAAATCAAGCATTGGCAACGCCAATCGGTCTAGCCCTGGAAACTGGTGCGATTTTCTTTTTTAATCTTTTATTTTTATTGCAAGCATACATAACTTAAAAAGAACAACAAACAAGCATTTGCTATGCATTAGGCCTCGCATTTACGCAAGTTTAAGCTATTGGCATTGTAAATGACAATGCCTTTTATTTATGTTTTAAAAACGAAAACATAAATAAAAGGCGTTGTTATTTGCAATGTCTCGCATTTGTGAGAGTTTAGCCTATTGGCATTGTAATTGACAATGCTTTTTATTTACGTTTTAAAAACCAAAACATAAATAAAAGGCAGTGCCATTTACAATGCCAATGGCTCAAACTCTAATAACTGCGAGACCTATTGCATTGCAAATGCTTGTTACAAATGAAGTGCACCAGCTGGCACGAAATTCATGCTGTTTCAAACTAAATTAATTTATTCTTATAAAATCATAGCTGATTTGGCGTCAAGGGGTTTTGAGTTCTGGAAGGACCAGGTGGAATTAAAATATATCTGGGGATCAAAAGATTAGCATGTGCAGGTCATAGGAATCCTTACATTTTGCATGTTTGATAATGTTACAGTTAATTTTTTTTAATCAATCTGTTCAACAGACAACATGTTATGGTTTGGCAACAATTGGCAGCAATACACATACATATATTCTACTCTGGAAGACTTAACTTCAATGGTACACATCCACTATAGACCCATTCGGCTGGTTGATTTGGCTCCTTCAGACTAATAATTGTCAAAAACGATTTTTGAATGTCTCAAGTGGATTTACATTTAGTAGACTTGACCCTCGCTTCCCTTAATCACATTCAGTGACTTCTTACTCTGTGGATAAATTATGTCAACAGTGGTTCCAACAATTGACATTGTCATATGTGAAACAGCATCTTGCACTTTTGTCTAGTGATATTGATTTGTCTGTATGTCTTTTAGGTCCTAAGTACCTGCGTCCTAAATGTTTTATATATGAGGCATACCATGAATTTTGGAAACTTTCCCAGATGGAAGCGTTTTTCCGCTTGCGTCAAATTGATTAAATAATTTACGAAAAGTCCTTGATGTAGTGGATAATAGTATTAATACGTTGCCATCTTAAATTTACACGTTAGATAATATTGTAACATCTGTCATTGACATTATGCAATCTGATGTTTCTGTTTTGTATCATGGTCAGAATCAACTGCGCTCTGTAATGCAGTTTGGTTAGACTTTGCAGACGTTAAAAAGTGGAAAAGTTCCATGGAATTATTTAAATACAACTGGCTTGTTTTTGCCATTCAGCCTAATGGACAGAATTAAACTGATGTCCTTGAAAGATTCCACATACACTATGTTGCACATTGAGAAATTAGAACAGTTGCTATTTTCTTTGGCTATCTCTCTCTTTCAATTCACTGCATGCATGAAACATTACCCAATAAGTAGACTTGAACCCCTCAGCAGCAATATCCGGCACGAAGTGTGCTCTCTCCCTTTCACTTTCCGCTGTTTATGTGAAGATTTATTTATTTATTTGAACGGTTTTATATAGCCCTGGCTAGACCCGGGGGTATCAGAGCGCTTTACATGTGTGAAAAACAAGATTACAGGAGTTGCTAAAAAACCCACAATATAAACAATAAATAAAAACAAATTTTCCATTGAGGTCTAATAAACAGAGACATAGCAAGAGTAGATACATATATAGTGGCGGGGGAGAGACTAAGGGCTGAGCTGTGGGTGAGGTAGACATTTTGAAAGAGGAAAAGGCGGGGGGGAAACTGATTAGGAGAGGGGGATTGTCAGCCGGGGGGGGGGCTTTTAGAAAGGAGGTGGGAGTAGGATGGGGGAGATTGACTGGTGGAGGGGATAGGTGAAGGGGAGGGAGTGAAGTAGAGGAGGGTAGGGTCGGAGGATGTCAAAGGTCTGATTAAGGACCCTAGTATTTGCTGAGGAGGTGCAGTTTAAGGTCCTTTTTGAAGGCAATGTAGGAGGGTTTGCAATGCAGTTCCTTTGGGAGGACATTCCAGACAATCAGCGCATTTCCAAAGAATGAACGAGATTGAGTGGTTTTCTTTTTGAATAAGGGGGGATGAGGAGGAAAGAGTTTGTGCTCCTCATTGTTCTGGAGCTGCCTGCTTTTTTAAGTTGGTTTGTGAGGTACAGCGGGCATTCTGGTGTAGGGCTTTATGTGTGATGCATGCTGTCTTGTAGGAGGATCTACCTTCAGTAGAAAGCCAGTTGAGAGCCTTCAGGGCTGGGGAGATGTGGTCAAAACGTTTATTGCCAGTGATGAGCCCGGTAGGTAGGTGGAGCACAGATCTGAGTTGGGGCTAGGTAGACTTTGTGGGTTCCTGTGAGGATAGCGGTCCCATAGTCGATTTTTGAGAGCACCAGGGATTGGACGACCCATTTGAAGTCTTCTGGTGGGATGAAGTGTTTGATTTTCTTCAGATGACGGAGAGTGAAGAGAGCTCCTTTAGCAGAGTTTTTTATGTGGTCATTGAGGGTTAGATTTTTGTCAACGGTAAAACCGAGAGATTTTACTGAGTTTGACAAAGAGAGCGAGCAGTTGAGTGCATTGAGGTCAGAGATCCAGGTTTGGATGGGGAGTCTGTTGTTTTTAGGGGAGAAGAGAATGATTTCAGTTTTCTTGGGGTTGAGTTTGAGATAGTTAGAGTGGAACCAGTGTTGGATCTTGTTTAAGGTATGGTTAAGATGAAGTACATCAGCGTGAGACCTAATCTTATAGTACAGTTGTGTGTCATCAGCATAGAGGTGGTAGTTGATTCCTGCTTGTTTCAGGATGAGGGTAAGAGGTTCCATAAGGAGGTTAAAGAGTGAGGGGGAGAGAATAGAGCCTTGGGGGACCCCTAGGGAAACCGGAGAGGGGTTGGATAGACAGTCGTTCATTTTGAATTGTTGAGTTCTGTGTTGGAGAAATGAGGTGCACCATTTAAGGACCTGACCGTTAAGGCCAAAGTGGGACTTGAGTGAGTTGAGAAGGGAGTTGTGGTTGACTGTATCAAAGGCAGCCGAGAGGTCAAGGAGAATGAGAAGGCAGGATTCACCATTGTCAAGGGTAGAATGGATGTCATCGATTATGTTTCGCCTGGCGGTTTCCGTGCTGCAGCCTTTTCTGAAACCGGATTGCAAGGGGTCTAGAAGGTTGAAGTTAATGTGTTTATCTAGTTGAAACAGAACACACTTTTCCTGGGCTTTGGATAGAAGAGGTAGGTTTGAGATAGGTTGTTCAGGTCATTTAGGTCAGAGGTGGGACCTTTAGGGATAGGCGTGATTTGACCGAGTTGAAGTGAGTCCGGGACACAACCTGTGGAGAAGGAAGTGTTGATGATGTTGGTCCAGTAAGGGGCAATGATGTGTTTGAGATTCTGTATAAGACTGTAAGGGATAGGTTCTTTGGTGTGTGAGGACGGTTTAAGCTTGGTTATGATGTTAGAGACTTCAAGCTCAGTCACGGGGTGGAAATGGACCAAGATGCATAGTTTTTTAGTTTCAGGAGGGGAAGGTTGGGTTCTGGAGGGGTAGTAGGGAGAGGGGAGGATCGTTTAGTGTATAGTCAGCGAGGAGAGGGGAATTGGGTGAGATCTCGGTTAGATGGAAGAAGTGATCGATTTTGGCATTTTTTTCCGAGAACAAGTTGCCAATTTCCTTACATCTGTTTGTTGAGGTAATAAGTTTGGGGGGGGGCTGTGGATGTTTGCTTGCGAACATTGTTAAATAGTTCTCTGGGTCTGTTTTTTGCCCGATCGAGTTGTATTTAAAAAAAGGAGGCCTTTTCTTCGAAGATGTGTTTTTTATAGGATGATCTAGCGGACCTAAGACAGGCAAAGTGGGCGGCGGAGGAGTATTGTCTCCAAAATCTTTCAGTCAGTCTAAGTGATCGCCTTTCTTCGTTGAGATCAGAGTTAAACCAAGTTTTAGATGGAATGGTTCTTTGCTTTTTAGTTTGGAAGGGGCAAGGAGGTCTATGACCTCACTGGTGGTCTTGTTGAAGAGTTCGGTGAGCTCATTAGTGTCTCTCCAAATCGCGAGAGGCGGAGAGGAGAGTAAGGTCGCACCCCCCAGGTAACGTGTGTCAGCTTCTGGAGCGGGGTGCGGGCTCGGAGAGAGACGCTCTCGGCCTCTCCCCTTCAAGTAGGGCGAGCCTCTATCCCAGCTCGTGTCACGGCCCTACTTGCTTATCAGTGGCAGTGGAGCTGCACTGTGGTTTACACCAGATCTGTGTAGGGGGCATATGGTGATGGAAACTGACCGCAAGTCAGTAAGAGGGGCTGAGAGACCGTCTGAAGCACCTTGATCAGTGCTGGAGTGTATTACCCATTGCATTACTTCTGCATTACGAACTACCTGATTGTTGTATTACGCATTGCATTTGTTTGCAGAACAAACTACCTGATTGTTGCATTACGCATTGCATTATTTCTGCATAACGAACTGCCGGATGGTTGTATTAGGCATTGCATTAGTTTGTATCACAAACTGCATTATTCTTACATTGTAAAATGTCTTATTCTAGCATTACGAACTGCAAAGCCTTGCATTAGGATTGCATAGGATCACCTAGAAGTGCTCATTAATACCGCCAGAACTTACAAGAGCTGGCTGACCTAATAACTGGCCAAGAGGTATATTACAAATACGCATATGTTGGATTTTTATCGAGTGGTCTTATCGTATATCTTTTTATTGAAATGTATATTCTTTTTACAAAACTCGTGTGGAGTCCATTTGTGGTGTCATCATTGGGTCACTGGGAGCGTGGTTGCAAATACTTTACACATTTCCCTTGAAGATAAGCCTTGCGGCTCGTGCCAAGTTACCAAGGGGGTGAGCAGGGGTTATCTGAGAAGGTGTCCTTCCTTTCCCTGACCTGGAAGCGAAGGTCCCTACTTGGCCTAAGGTACCTGCCTCAGCCAACTAGGGAATCCGGTTCTAACAGTGCTGTTTCAATCTCTAAGCCCCTGCATTTTAAATAAAGGGCTACCAAAATGAATAAACCACCAGCCCGCCCGCCAGCCCACTTTTAATCAACCAATTAGGAGTTTATATAGCTCGCTACTGACCCGTGAGGGTCTCAAGGCGCTATGGGGCGGGGGGAGATGGATCCGGATCAGTCAAAGAGGCAGGTTTTGAGGTCCTTCCTGAACGTGTGCAGGGTCGGGGAGCGCCTGATGTTCACCGGGAGTTCGTTCCAGGTCTTGGCTGCGATGTAGGAGAAGTTGATATCGGTGGGTTCGGAGCAGAAGGGAGGGAGTCTGATCCTCTGGGTTCGGCCGGAGAGGAAGGATTGGATCCAGTCGAGGGCTGTTCATTGTATCTCTGCATCGTGAAGTCTGGCTGTGAGTGTGCGATTAGAAACGGTGTCAAAGGCCGTGGAGAGGTCTATCAGGATGAGGGCCGCCGTGTGTCCCTGGTCCAGTAGCATGCAAATATCATTTGTGGCGGCTAGGATGGCGGTCTTAATGCTGTGGTTCCTGCGGAATCTAGACTGTGAGAAGTCTAGGGTTGAGTTATCTTCGACGAAGGCGGTCAGCTGGGCGTTTGCGAGTCTCTCAGTAGCCTTGGCCCCGAAGGGGAGGAGAGAGATGAGCCGGTAGATCTTCAGGTCTGTGGTGTCAGCCGTAGGTTTCTTGAGGAGGGGTTTCACCTCCACCTGTTTCCAATCATTTGGGCAGAAGCCAGATGTGAAGGGAGCGTTGATGGCGCGACCAAGTTCGGGTGCTATGGTGGCGGCGACCCTGTGGAATATGTGCGGTGGGCAGGGGTCTGCAGGTTCACTTTAAACTTGTAATCTGGCAGACGGGCAGTGGTAACCTTTGGCAGTCTAGGAGCGCAGTGGTGGCGTGCCACCCGTTCCCGCACTGCTGAAAGCCGTGATTAGGCCCTAAACCTGCTATATTCCTACTAAAAAAATCAAGATAGCTGGATAAAAAATACTGCATAGAATAAGCATTGATGCAAGTAATAAAAGGCAAATTGGGAGTAGAAACAAGCAATTCATCATTTTCTAAAGTGAATAAGGGCTCAAACCTTTTGGATAATGAAATCCCTCGATTGACAGTTGTAACCACATCTATTGGAACATTCAGGGGAAGTGAAATAAAACTAATCTGTATATCACTGGGCTTATAAAAAGAATCCCTAAGGCAAAATCCAGATAGATGGAATATCATGGGAGCTAGAACGCTATGACAATAACTAATTGACCTATTTTGGCTGGTCGAAATTTAACACATCACAGTTACCCTCAAATATCATAGGACTTGTGCTGACCCAAGAAACTCGCCTAATCATATTTATATGCTGAAATAAAAACTGTCTACGCCCAACTCTCGGATCAGTTCAGTGGACAACTTTTTAACTGCAAGACATTTTCTCTGGTCCCCTTTTCTAAAGGAGCAACGTTAGCCAAATCAGCAACAAACTGAGTTGTGTCTATTGACATTTTACATTTAAAAATGTCCTCTGGAGGTTTTTAGAGCAGTAGTTTTTTGAGCAACTGAATTATCCTCATCAACACTAACAAACTTGTCCAACTCCGGGGCACTTAATATCAGTTCCTGCTCTGGCTAAGTAGTTTCTTCACTAAGCGCCTCTTCAGCAGATGTGAGATGTCATAATGGATGAATTTCTTTGTGAGCCTCTAGGTTCAATATTAGAAAAGGGACCTTCTGTTTACCCTTTTTTGGAGAGTAGATAAAGTGGATATAAAAGAGATTTAGCATCTGCATGTTTGCTGTGCAGTAAGACACAAGCATATTTTTGAAGTGCTATGGGTGAGACCCCTCCTTCTCCCAGAATAGTGTAGTAATGTAGTCCACACTGGTATGCTGTAATCCAAGTAGATTTATTCATGGAGATAACAAGTTGCTTAGATCCTGTACAGCAGCCTATAAGTTTTCATCAGCAGGTAGATATATACTGTAGGGCAGCCTCACCGGGAGGAGCCTACTAGCTGCACAGCCCCATTCACCAACTGTCATCACTCATCCAGTCACACAAACATTCCACTCATGGACAATTCACCAACATTCCATACAGAACCCACACACGCAGGCTGAGCAGCAAGGAACAGGATAATATAAGACATGAATCATAATGCAAGAATACTACATTATCTCTTCCCTTTTGAACAGAAGAATAACAAAAGCAAAACAGCAAAACTATAAACATCAAAGTAAAACTATAAACATGAAAGTACAGCAAACGTAAACAGTCCACAACCCAAAGATGAGGGAAAAACCTCCCGTATCACAAAATGGATAGGAACTAGTACCATAAGAGTCAAAAGCCCAGACCCAGGGATGACGGGAACACCGCATCACAAGAGGGAAAGGAACTAAAGACAAGAAGGAAAGATGGATAAAGAATACCCATCCCCCTCCTTTAATAAAGAAAAATTAACATCAAAATGTAAGTTCTCCATGTAAGGAGACAAACTAAGCTCTCCATGTTAGAAGACTAGTCATGTGGACCAAAGGGACTGAAACCCACTATCCTGCCCCCAACTTAAACAAGGGACAACGTGTAAATTCATATATAGTCTCCATGTGAGGAGACTAGTCATGTGGACCAAAGGGACTGAAACACAATATCCTGCCCTGAACTTAAACAAGGGACAACAGTGTAAATGCATATATACTCTCTATGTGAGAAGACACGACATGTGGACTAAAGGGAATGAAACCCACTATCCTGCCCCCACTTTTACAAGGGACAACAATGTTATGTATATGCTCTCCATGTAAGGAAGCAAACAAGACATGTGGACTAAAGGGAATGAAACCCACTATCCTGCCCCCACTTTTACAAGGGACAACAATGTTATGTATATGCTCTCCATGTAAGGAGGCAAAAAAGAACAAAACCCTGGACAACAAAAACAAATGTGCGGCACATGGTGTCTCACGCACACAGGAACTAAAACCCTGCAACAAAAAAACATAGGGCACAAGGTGTCTTAGGCACACAAGGAAAGTGACTCCTTGCAACAGGACAAAAAGGGAACAAAAACCCTTAGATCCCATCCTCAGTTAATATGTTTTTATAAAATTTTCATAAAGCAACAAACAAACATCCCGCGTTACTTATATAGACAGTGCTCATCATGGTACTTTCACCCCAGACAATTGTCACACTGCTCTCTGTCGCCATGATTCCAGGATTATTATGTTTACAATCCATGAGCTGTCCCTCTCCAGCAGTATCTCAGTATTGATTGCAGTAGATATACAGGGGCCATCCCTTGTCAGCTATCAGGAGCGCCTGTTCCACGTTGATTGTCTAACATAACAAAAAATAAACTGTCTCCCTACCCTCCCCCCACCCACCCCACCCTCTGCCACTGGTGTGTCCCACCTACAGATTGTCTATACGGTCTAGTGTGATAGGTCCTGCAGCAGTGCATAACAGACTAACATTAGTATAGGACACCTGAACTTGCAACCAAGCCTTAACCACTACTACACAGCAGTACTGCGCAAGGGGAATCCCTGCTGCATATACTGTTCAGGGTGATCCGACCCTTGCAATCAGGACCGACTCTGTATCTGAATCCACCTCTGGTATTTGCAATAATACAACCAATGCCTCCCATACCCTTGCATTCTACAGTGCCTTATCATTGTTAGTTTGCTTAGCATATTGAAGCCTAACTGCAGTTTCACTCGCTACCCATTTAACTAATTCTGCCTTCCACCATTGAATGCTGGGCCCTCCCCTTGACTTCCAGTGCACTGTGATGTCCCTTTTGGCCAACAGTAATCCCAGGTCTAGAAACTTACTCATCAACTTCGTTTTAGGGGTGTGCAAGAACCAATGTAATAAACAGGTACCTATGTCAGGGTCAATTCTCCGTTCCGTATCTTCGTAGAGCAGGTTCACCACCTACTCCCAATATGTACCCAGTTGCGGACAGCCCCACATCATTTGGCAGAACTCCTCTCCCTCTAAATTACAACGGGGACATTGGGCAGTATCTATTTTAAAATACTTATTAATTTTAGCAGGAGTAAGATATGCCCTGTGTTAGATGAAAAAGTAAACCAGCGGAAATCTGGCATTCCTAGTGCTCTTCCATGCTCTCCTGACTATTTGGGCCCATGTCTTCTCCGGAATTTCTTTGCCTAAATCCCAGCCACGGCCCGTGGAGGGAGTTTCGGTGGGGCGGAGAGGCGGGGCGAGGGAGGGGCAGGGTGGAGGGTGCTAAAAACCGGAGTATGGATAATTGAAGGTAAGTAAACAATTTAATTAATAAAATGAATTTCGTAGCGCACCCTGCATCACATTTTGCGATACAGGTTGCGCTACGAAATTCGTTTTATTAATTACATTGTTTACTTACCTTCAATTATCCATACTCCGGTTTTTAGCACCCCCCACCCTGCCCCATGCCCCACCCCACCTCTCCGTCCCACCGAAACTCCATCCACGGACCGTGGCTGCTAAATCCGCCTCCCATTTCTGTTGCAATTCCCTCATAGGTTCCGTTCCCTTCCCCACCATGCGCCTGTCTAAGCATGTAACTGCTTTGAAGGTCCCTGCAGCCATCACCATATACTGACAAGCCATGGAGATCTGTGGTTCCGATAGTCCCTCCCTCCAATGTCGCCGCACTGCGGAGACCGGGGCAGAATGTAATAAATAATCCTCTTGTGGGAGACCATACCTCTCTTGTAAGGCCTGATAGGGCAATAAAGCTCTGTCCTCGTACAAATCCCCCAATAGCTGTACCCCTAATGCCTCCCTTTCGGCCAACGCGGTCCAGTCGCCCCCATGTGGTAAAGCCGTACGCATGCCCAGAGGTATCTCCTGGGCGTAAAGAAGGGCATTTCTAGCCCTGCGCTGGCTCCGGTTCCAGCAGAACCTCAGGGTCCGCTCCTCATTAGAAAGCGTCCCAGGACGCATCTGCTGCTGGAGTATTATAAAGGACAATACATGGCGCAAGATCCACTTTCCCTCAGGACCATCCGGGACTCTTTACTCCAAAGCCACTGCCTGCGTGAGCCATTGCAGTTGAGCTGCCAAATAATAGAGCTCGAAATCCGGTACCTCCAGTCCCCTGTCAGCCCTCGGCGCATCATCGTATCTAGTTCCACCTGCTGTCTTCCAGTCCCTCACAATAAAAACCCAACCAGGGAACGGAGCTGTCAAAATGTGGGTCCCGGTAGCCAGAGTGGCAATGTCCGAAAATAGTACAGCAACCGGGGAGCGCAACTATTTTTAACAGGGCAACCCGGCCCGCCACCGACAGTAGCAGTGTACTCCAGAATGTTAAGCTACCCTTAAGCCCTCACAGCGCTCTGCCTATGTTTCCTTCCACCAGATCAGCAGGTGAATGATAGATGTTGGTTCCGAGATAGGGCAGATAATGGAGCTCCCACTGAATTCCTTTAACCTGAGTGGGCCATCCTCCGATGGGGCCACTGGTAACAAGCACGTTTTTGCCCAATTCACCCCCAGTCCTGAAACCTTATCTAATTTGCGAAGCAGAGCCGTCGCTCCATCTAAAGCCTCCTCTGTGTTGGCCAAAAACATAAGTAAATCGTCAGCATAGAGTGAGATGTACTGCTCTACCCTCGGTAGTCAAGCCCTAGATAGTGCCACACCAGTCTAGTATGTGCCGCTAGCGGCTCGATGGCCAATACGTATAACAGTTGAGAAAGTGGGCACCCCTATCGTGTTCCTCGGCCTACTGGGCAAGTGGCCGAAATCTTAACCCCCGTCCGAATCTGGGCATTCGCCGATCTATAGAGGATTTCAGTCGATCCCACAAATGCCTCCCTAAGACCAAACGTCCGCATGACATGGAATAGATATGGCCACTCCAAACTATCAAATGCTTTCTCAATGTCCACCGACAGGACTACCGCAGAGGGGGATACCCCAGAGCTCTCCCAATATACGGAGCTCAAGACAGATATGGCTGTCCCCATACATATTGGCAGCGCTGTTCCTCTGTCTAAATGAGTCGAATATTAGGAACAGGAATGAGGCATGTCAGCAATGAAAGTGATTAAGTCTGAACAAGGTCCAGTCATTCGGCTTAATTCTTATTCCGCGATGGTTAGCTGTTTGGGAGGTTGGGGACCAATTTGCCCTTCTGAATTAGTCAACATTCTCCTGCAACCCCTGCCCATCCACCAACTGCAAAAAAAGCATCATTCAGATATGGCGCCTGCACCTTGAGGAAAACTATCAAATGGCCTGAGAATTTCAGCTAGACTGCCCACGTTCACGAAAAATACTGGAAATAAATGTTAGAGTTACCTATGTGTTCCTTCATAGCCTCATGCCACAATAGTTGTATTTAATATATTGTATCATATCATATATCATATCATATTATATTATATCATATTATATTCTATATTATATTAAATTATGTTATGGTATACCATATCCTGTGATCTCCCTACAATGCATTGTTTTTTTTATTTTCGTATAATTGGCACGTTCTAGCTTCAGAATGTGCTAATTATAAGAAAAAGGCTAACCCAGTCGCTTGTAAAAAGCTATTACAAGCAACCGGTGACATCACAATGCTTGAGGCACAGCGATCTTCACTCTGCTTGAAGGAAGTTGGGGCGCATGAGCCCAAGCACTGTGTGTTTAGAAGCAGTTTTAAAAATAAACTGTCACGGCACGCAGACAATGCTTGGGGCAAGGTTCTAACTCCCCAGTTGTTTCTCGGACAAAAAATCAAGGTGACTAAGCCAGACTGCAGAAGTGTGTGGAGATGGCCTATCAAAGACATCATTTCTTTCATGGGTGAAGGCTAAAGGATGTTTTTTTTTTATGTTACTCTACCTTTCACTTTTTTTATTTATAATTCTTTATATTGAAACAGGGCATCAAGAAAAAACACACAGTACAGCAGAGCCACGTTATCGCCAATATCACATCTTCGAGGGGGACAGGAAACCAAAGTACATACATGTCAGAATCCTTACGGGGATGGAGGTACATAAAAAACAGCATCCCTAGGTGGCACATAGATCTCTCCCCTATATGTATTCCAAGGCCCCCAAATTGAAGCCCACTTTCGAGGGCGGCCTCTTGCCATGTAGACAGTCTTCTCCCGGAATATACTCCTGTCTAAGTCATTCTTCCAGCCCTCAAGGGTAGGAGGCTGTTCGGATCACCACTGCTGGGCAATATTCCTTTATGGTATCATAAAACTTAATGTAACCCACTGCGTCAGTGCAGAGTTAAGATCAGTAGGTTCCCATATATTCAGAAGGCATCTCCTCACCTCTGGTAGGGAGGAGACCCCCAAGACCTCATGTATAGTATTATGAATCTCGCCCCAGTACTCGGTGATGTAGCGACACTCCCAAATAATATGGAGGAATGTACCCACAAAACCACACTTCCATCTACACAATCCGGTCTCCAACAAGCCCATCTGTACAAGTCGAGGTCCCGTGACATAGACCCTATGCAATATTTTTAACTGAACAAGCCGCAGCCGCGCAGGAATGGCAACCACTTTGGGAGAGGACACCGCCGCTTGCCAGTCCTCCTCCAATTCTATTCCGTCCTGTGCCCACTTATCCCTCAACTCCCTAAGTAGATCCGCCCTGTGATTAATTAGCTTCTTATAGATCAGGGAGATTGTTCTTTTAGGGAGGTTGACCATCCAAGATTCTATCCTCGAGAGGCGAAGCCTCTGGCAGGTCCGCGTCCACTGGCAGGGCCGCCTGTAATGAGTGTCGAATTTGCGCATAGCAAAAGTACTCAGAGCTTAACAGCTCAAATTCAACCCGCATTTCCTCAAAAAGATTTAATCCTCCCCTTGCTCCAGATGTCTCTAAGTGTTGAGATCCCTATCATGTCCCACTTATCAAATCATCTTATATTCCAAAGCTTACCCAGCTGTTCTGAGTCAAAAAGTGGGGTAGCTAGCGTCAGTCTGTCCTTCCATCCCAAAGAACTCGTGGCATCGTGCCAGATCCGCACAGCATATTTAGTCGGACCTGTCTAGCCCAGCTTTGTTGGCTTAGAGTACAGCGCCCTATTGTAACTACCTCCGGGGAGGAGCCATTTATCCATAGCATAGCCGAGATCAGCAACGGGGCCATATGTTCCATGATTGATTGCGGCCAGCTGGGAAGCCCAATAGTATCTTTTGATATCTGGGAGGGCAACGCCTCCATCATACCATGGGAGCGTAAGCTTAGCTAAAGTGATACGGGGACTACCTTCCCATAAAAGACTACGCTGCAGCCCTTCCACCTCATGAAATTAACTAGCCGGCACTACATCTAAGGTATTCTGAAGGGCATAAAGGAAGCGAGGTAGAGACGTCATTTTAAAAAGAGCCGCTCGCCCCAACAAAGATAGTGGAAGTTTCCTCCAGTTAACAATGTCGCTCCTATGCCTCTGCAGAGGGGTAGGGAGATTCTTGGCATACCTGACTGCCGGATCAAGTGAAATGAAAATACCCAGATATTTGAACCCGCCCGTCTGAATCTGAATGAGACAGTTTCGCCGCTCCCCCCTAAGCACGAACAACAGTGATTTCCCCCAATTAATGGAGAGCCCGGAGTTCCTGCCAAAAGAGGCCAAAACATCACAAACGACAATGACTGACTTACGGGGAGAGGTCAGATAAAGCAGAATATCAATCGCATACAAGGAGATTCGATCCTCCCAATCAACGGACCAATAAATGCCCCGATAGATGGCTCCCAGCGTATCCAAGCCGCTAAAGGTTACCTTTTACTTCTTAAAGTAATTAATTTAGTTTTTAGAATGGGATAGCTCTGCTAATTTCTGGAGGCTGTCAAAGCACAGCTGCAAATGGGTCCCACGTGTGTCAAACCATCAGCAATGCCTGGATTTGTATCATGCTGCACATTGCATTCTGGAACACATAGTTTTATTTCAAAATGGAAACTCTCAACAGACAAAGTGCTGCAGGCTAAAAACGCATTGACCAGAAGAAGGTGTCACGCATAACACAAATTGTAAAGCCCACATATTGTATGGATTGAAATCCCCCTTACACTACATTCCAAGGAAATTGCAAGTCACCTCCTTGCAACAGACTCCCAGCGGAGTTTTATAAAACATTCGCTCCACAGCTGGTGGATAACCTCTTAGAGGTGTATAATGAAGCCCTGGCCCGATGGGTACTTCCTTACACCATGATGGAAGCACTAGTGTCCATTATCCTTAAGCCGGATAGAGATCCCCTCTTTCCGGGATCATATAGGCCTATCTTCCTTCTGAATTTGGATGAGAAAATACTAAGCGGCATGCTGGCGGCATGTCTCCTGCCATATCCTTCCCGACTGGTTCATCCAGACCAGGCTTAGTTTATCCCTGGCCGAAACACCACACATAACTTGCATAGGCTCATGCATATATGGCACACGCCAAGCTTGCGGGTGGAGGAGTGGGCTCTGTGTCTCCTAGATATCCAACAGGCTTTCGACTCGGTTGAATGGGTCTACATTTGGATGGTGCTTGGTAAGATGGGGTTAGGGGAAAATATATAGGGTGGCTGAAACTGCTCTACACTAGACCGATGGCTCTGGTCTGCCTTCATAATCAGGTGTCCGACAGCTTCGAGCTCCTGAGGGGTACCTGTCAGGGCTGCCCCCTGTAACCACTCCTATTAGCCCTTGCAGTGGAGACCCTGCCAATCACCCTCAGGAACAAGATGAAACGTTGGGGATTCAGTTGGGAACTGCTACCCATGTGATGTTAATATACGCTGATGACACACTGGTGTATCTTCGATATCCACATGAGGCGGGTCCTGTGCTCCTTATGGAGCTGACTGGCATGCCCATGCCTTAATCGGGGGAAGTCTAAACTCTTTCCCAAGGGAAGCCTGGCTGGAAAGGAGGAGGGCGAGTTGCCCCTGGTGGGAAAATGGTGCATCAGAGATGAAGTGCATTACCTAGGGATCAGGCTTGTACACACCCAGGCTGCCTATCTACGAGTGGAGGCCTGCAAGACTCCCATCTTTTTCGCCTCTGCGAACACCGCCACCAACTTAGGAGCCAGTAAATCAACGTAAGTCGAATAGAACTCTATAGGCAGCCCATCCGTGCCTGGCGTTTTGTTATGTGCCATATGTTCAATCGCACCTCTAATTCCCCCCAGTGTTATCTCCTGTCTCAGTAAGTCCACCTGCGTCTGTTCTAATTTAGGTGGAGCAATGTCTGCCATAAAATCCTCTATCGGTACAAAAGGGGGTGGTGATGGACGGAGCATCTGAATCAATCAAACACTCACACCCAGTCAAACGATCTGGGTTTCATCCATCACCGTTCTTTAGCCCACTTTGCCACCCCAGTTCAGACATGGCTATATGCAAATCAGTCTGACCCTGTGCCTCATGGGAACAGTCCAGCCCGAACTGCCAAGCCATGTCTTCCCTGGACCGGAAACAAGCTTCCGAGGACCGGTTTCTGGCATTCCAGCTGTCTTCAGCCCGGCTTGCTTGAATCCAGTGGCAAAGTGAGAAAGGGACTCACGTCTGAGCATACCATGCCACACTTATGGCGGCCAAAAGTGGTACAAAAGGGGGTGGTGATGGACGGAGCATCTGAATCAATCAAACACTCACACCCAGTCAAAAGATCTGGGTTTAATCCATCACCGTTCTTTAGCCCACTCTGCCATCCCAGTTCAGACATGGCTATATGCAAATCAGTCTGACCCTTTGCCTCATGGGAACAGTCCAGCCCGAACTGCCAAGCCATGTCTTCCCTGGACCGGAAACAAGCTTCCGAGGACCGGTTTCTGGCATTCCATCCGTCTTCAGCCCAGCTTGCTTGAATCCAGTGGCAAAGTGAGCAAGGGACTCACGTCTGAGCATACCCTGCCACACTTATGGCAGCCAAAAGCGGTACAAAAGGGGGTGGTGATATATAGCCATTGTCTGACCTAGGGTGGTGTGGAGTGCAAAGAAATGATGGATTTAGGTCCAGATCTTTGTACTGGGGTGAATGTAAGACATTGTTCTGCATTCTGTCCCTCAACTGTGTTTTTTGCAATTTTCACCCCAAATGGGCTGGGTATGCTCAGACGTGAGTCCCAGGCTCTTCACATCACTGGAGTCAAGCTATCCAGGCTGAAGAAGGCTGATAGCCAGAAACCAGTCCTTGGATGCTTGATTCCGGTCTAGGAAAGACATGGCTTGGTAGTTCGGGCTGGACTGTTTCCATGAGGCACAGGGTCAAGGCTGATTTGCATATAGCCATTGTCTGACCTAGGGTGGTGTGGAGTGCAAAAAAAGATGGATTTAGGCCCAGATCTTTGTACTGGGGTGAATGTAAGACATTGTTCTGCATTCTGTCCATCAACTGTGTTTTTTGCAATAAAATCCTCTATGTCACACCCCGTAACCCGTAGTTTACTACGATATAGCTCACTATAGTGGTTTAGGAACAATCCATTAATCCCCAACTGGGTATACTCCAAGGTTCCTGTCGAGGAAGCCAAATTCAATATGAGCGTGCTTCGGGGACCGGGTTAGCCAGCCAGGCTAGCAGAGTGCTCGCCTTGTCTAGCTCCGCGTGCGCCCACGCCAAATATTTCTTGTGGTCAAAGCAACACAACGTCTCTAGTTGCACTGCCACTGCCTACCTAGCGTCCAACACTTTCCCCTGTGCCTCTGTGTTCTTGGGGCGGACCCTCTCAGCCACCTGCAATTGTTGCTCCGCTACGTTTATATCCCTCGATAGCATCTTCCGTTCTCCCACCATTTAAGTGATGCATAACCCCCTCTCCACCACTTTAAAAGCATCCCACTCCACTGCCGTCATTGACGCCGAACCCTCGTTTTCGAGAAAATATTGCGTGAGTCCGGCCCGTTAAAGCGAGTCTTCAAAAGCCTCAGGGCGCAACCTCCAGACCAGTATTGCAGGTCTCTCTTGGGTCCATTGAATCCTCAACAGTAGCAGATTATGATCTGAGAGTGTTCCCGCCGGATATTCACTGTGGCCCATCGTTGAGTGTATATCCCGGGAGCACAACATCGCGTCCAGCCGCACATGCAGTTCGTGCAGTGCAGAGAAAAAAGAATATTCCCGCTCCCCGGGTGCTGTGCACGCCACGTATCAATTAACCTCCACCTATCCTGCCAGTCTCATTGAATCTTGCTAAGTTTATGGATGGGCGCTTCAGGCAAAGGTGGATGAGATCTGTCCATGTCAGTGTCCGCTATGGAGTTAAAATCACCCCCCCAATATTACTGAACCGGCCAAATATGGAGCCACCGTCCCCGACAAGTGGGTAAAAAGGGCCGCCTGATCCACATTGGGTGCATATATACTAGATAACGTCACATACTTCCCATTCAGGCGCCCCGCTACTGCCACAAACCTTCCCTCTGCACCCACCAATTGACGTGTCGGCTGAAAGGGGACCCCTGCTCTAACCCATATCAGCGCCCCCGGTAAAAGCTGAATATGTAGTGTAAAAAAGTTGCCCTCTCCACCTATGCTGTAGCGCCAACCCTTCAATACGAGTAATGTGTGTTTCCTGGAGGAACCTATCTGGGCTCCCCTGCGCACCAAAAAAGTGTGCACCCTATGACGTCTCAACATTGTATGCAACCCTCGTACATTCCATATTATACATTTCACCTCGGGTAACGTCCCCGTATTGTATTTAGAATCTCTTGCAGCTCTGCTCCCTCCCGTCAGACACACAGGTGGCTCCAATTTCCCCAACAGAACCCCCCAATCCCCCCAACATCTTTACCCCAAAACTCCCCAAGCCCCCCTCCCCCAGAACAGGCACTAATACTCTAGTTCCCATCCAAACCCAAAACCCAAACTATATCCTCCAGTATCTACTGAAGGTGTGCAACCCAAAAAGGAGGGGAGGCGGCAGAGGGACCAGAAGACTCAGCTTAATATATCGCTCCTGTCCAACGCCCTACCCCCCTCACCAAGCCACTCCGAGTCCTCTAAGGACCCTCATTACTGTGAGAGCCACCACTGTACACATACTAACATCTCCAGGGCCTGCCAACTGCCAACGCCCCTGTAAAACAAGGGCAAACATCGTGCCAGCAAGGGGGAAGACACACAGCTGACAGTATCATGCAATACTTATCAGAGTTATCCACCATCTCACTAAGCATCCACAAGTTAATTTGCTGTCCTAGGCGTAACATGTGGTAAGGTATGACTTCCAGTTCCATCCCAGTCTGTCCCCTCCGACCCCTTCACTGACTCTGAGTCCATCACAGACTAAGAAAGCCTTTCTTGGGAAATTTCGGAGACGTCCTTCAACGCCGCCGATCTGTTTGCGTCCCGGTGGGTCCTCTCGGTCCAGATAGGTGCCTTCAATTTTGCTGTGATCCATGGGGATGCAGCGCCCAATCAGGCTGCCTCGCACCGCGCCCTGCCTCTCCCGCTCTCGCACGGTAGGTCTCCAGCCATGCCCATGCCTCCTCCGGGGTATTATGGAAATACGTTTTGCCATCCATTACTATTCTCAGGCGCGTAGGGAACATCAATGAATATTGCAACGCCCTTGTCTTGCAGTGCCTTCTTAACAGCCAAATAAGAAGCCCAACCTCGTTGTACTTCGAAAGTGTAATCCGGAACAGAGTCACAGTATCATTGTCCACCTTGTAAGGGCCCATTGATCTGGCATTGCGCAATACAGGTCCCTGTCTTTATAATGAAGCAACCACTAGTCTAGGTGGCCTTCCATGGGCCAGTGGGCGGGCTGGCACCCTGTGCGCCCTCTCTAATGTGTAAAATGAAGACAGGCCCTCCGGCGCCACTTCGGCTCATAGCCAACGTTCCAGGTAATCCACCATATTGGCCCCTTCCACTCCCTCCAGCAGCCCCACCACTCTTACATTGTTCCTGCGGTTCCTGCCTTCCGCGTCCTCGGCCCTCCGCTCCTGGGCCTGCAATCGGTCAGTAACATCCCCATCCGGGCTTCCAACGTCTGGTGTGCTGGTACCATGGTCTCCAACGTTGCCTCTGCCTGCTTTACCCGGTCCGCAAGCTTAGGATGCTCTGCTTGAAGAAGTCCCAAGCTCAATGCCACCTGCGTAATATCCTGCTGAAGGGCAGCTCTTGTGTTGGTGATGGCTTGCAATATTTGATCCACTTGTTGCATTAAAGTCCCAGTCGGCGATTTCTCTACTTCGTGTTTCCCATGTTCCGTCGCTGAGTCTTCGGTGTCTAGGGACGCACATCCCTGCTTCCCCCATGGTTTCCCTGTGCTCTTTTGTGCTCCTGGTCACCCGCTCCGGTCCCGGGCCACAATGAGATCTGCAATGTTCAAAGCCCATCCCCGTCAGCTCTCCTGGGGAGTCCTCCCTCCAGTACACAGCTGCCACCAGAACTCTTCGGCCTGCGTTTATAAGTTCTTACCACTTGAGTCCACACTGTTCCTGACAGCACTGTTGTACCTCCTACATCTGAAATGTTTACTAGATGCCCCAAAGGAAGTGCACTCTCTCCTGCCGCCCGCACTCTTCGCCTGCTAGCCAACTTGTAAAATCTCAAGCAAGGGGCAGTCTGTCCCAGTCAGGGGCCCGCCTGGCACAAACAACTCTTCACGGCCCTACTCCTGCTTTAATAGTTCAGGGCCGGCAGAAGGGATGCAGCCCCCGCCCAGTCCGAGCGCACCAACGAACAGAGGAGCCATGTTAGAGCCAGCTCCAGGGGAGAGTTCCCCTCTTTCATCTCCACTTGCGCTCTATCGTAGGACCCCCGCCGCAGTATCCTCTTACCGCCGATATTGCGAAAATGGCGGCCAGGTCCTCTCCAGGTCCCAAGGAAAGCAATCATCCAGGACCCTAGAAAAGCAGACTCTACAGGGCTCCCCGCTGGACACCACTCCTCTGTGCAGCCTCCTGCGACACATCCGCCCTACTCGCACTCTGTGGAGCCCCGTTGGGCCGTCGGGTTTGCCTATGGACAATTTATTCCACTCCGGGCGTGCTCTGCTGTGGCCCCCACTCTGTGCTCCCCGCAGTGTGTCCGCTGGTGCTACACTCGGGTACAACTGGGAACAATCGTCAGGGCTCCGCCGGGTTAGATTACCTTGTTGGAGCACCTCCACCTATCCTCCCTCATTTCGCTTGTCTGCTCCACCAAGATGGTGGCTCCCTGGCCCCCGGGCGATCATCTGCGGCTCTCAGGTCAGGATAATTACTGGTGTCGGCACGGAGCTCTCAGCTCACGTGACCATCTTCGTCGACCCCTAAGCCACGCCCTTAGATCCCACCCTCATGTTATGTTATGTTATGTTATGTTATTAAATCATTTATTGAGCGCACTAACACTGATTAGTTTCTTGGCGCTAAATTGACAGTAACACAATCAAAGGTAGAAAAGGTAGATTAAAAAGCTTGTCTAAAAAGCCAGGTCTTGAATGCTTTCCGGAAAGGTAAGAGGTCTTGGCAGGACCGAATTTCCAGGGGAAAGGTGTTCCATAAGCAGGGGGCTAATGTTGCAAATCTTCGTCCACCAGAACGTTTGAGTTTGAAAGAAGGGGTCTGGAGAAGGCCTAGATGGAGTGACCGAAGGTTACGGGAGGGAACGTATCTGGTGATCAGTTGATTAATGAATTTAGGGCTTTTGCCGTGTAGTGACTTGAAGATCATACAACCTGCTTTGAAGGAACAGCGTTGCATGACCGGAAGCCAATGAAGCTTAATAAGAAGAGGAGTCGCCGCCTGCCATCTTGGTTGCTTCAGGATCAACCTAGCAGCATAGCTCTGAACCATCTGGAGACGCTTGAGTAAATAGTTTGGGAGACCCAGATAGATGGCGTTTGCGTAATCCAGATGAGACAGAACAGTGGCGATCACAACCTGAGTAATAGCTTCTGGTGTTAATAGTCGCCTGACCTTCCTGATATTTTTTAGCTGGTAAAAGCATTTGGAGACCACTTGTCCCACTTGTGCTTTTAGTGAAAGATCACTATCCACAATGACTCCGAGCGTTTTAGCCGAAGGTGATGGTTGCGGAACTTGACCTAGATCTGAAGGCCAGTAATGGGGACCCCAATACTTAGCACTGTCCCCAGTCAGTACCAGTTCGGTTTTACCTGGATTTAGTTTTAACTGATTTTGATCCATCCAGGATTTAATAAACCTCATGGTTGACTGGAAATGACTTATAGATTCTTCAGAATTATCAATGGTGAAGAGTAACTGCAGATCATCTGCATAATTAAAAACTCTCACCTGTTTGTCCCTCAAGGTTTGAATAAGGGGGAGGATATATATGTTAAAAAGATGGGGTGACAGGGAGGAGCCCTGTGGCACTCCACATGGGATGGACTGTTTAACACCAGTCAAATCCCCCAGACGCACCGCTTGGGATCGTTCCTCCAGGAAGGACCTCAGCCAGCAGGCCGCCACGCCCTGAATGCCTGTCTGTCCGACACGGTCGACCAGGATGTTATGGTCGACCGTGTCGAACGCGGCCGACAGGTCCAAAAGCACCAGGGCCTGAGGAGACCTATCTGCACAATCTCGGAGTGTGTCCAAAACTGCGGTGACCACTGCCTCCGTAGAATGTGCAGGCCGAAATCCAGCCTGATGAGGGTCAAAGCAGGAGGACTCCTCCCAAAAATTTGAGAGAATTTTCGCAACGTGTGCCTCTAGAATTTTTGCCAAGTAAGGCAGTAAGGAAATGGGCCTGTAATTCGCCTTACAACCAGGATCCGCCCCGGGTTTTTTTAATAGCGGTATAACCGTGGCTTCTTTGAAGGCGGATGGGACTATACCTGACGACAGGGAGTCATTTAGAAGGGCAAGAACAGGGGCTGGATAAGTGGAAAAACATTCTTTCAGAATACGAGGGGGACAAGTATCCAGTGGGGAGCCAGATTTGACTCTCGTCATTAATTCCAGAAGCTGGCCATGGGTTATGGGTTGAAAGCTGGTAAGGGTGGCATAGCCAGTCTTTATTGCCATGCCTGTTGTGATTGGGGTCTTTGATTGAGGAATGCTAGCTCCCAATGTAGATACAGTAACAGTACCCATAAACTTCAAAACATGTAAACAATTTCTACATAAATAGGGTAGACTGGCATCACTGTAAGAAATAAACTGTACAAATTCTGAGATAATTAGCAAAACAAATATATCCATGCTAGTGAGCGATCTCTCACCTGAATAGCATGAATGGCAGCACATTCCCAACTTGAGCACCTCAACTGTAACCTGTAATGTAAACACGAGCCAAACTGTAGACCTGGAAACTACAGTCGGTGAAACAACAATAAAACAAATGAATGAGCAACAGTCAATAACAGGGGTAGTCTCACACAAATTAGCAACAATCAATCTCAGGCTCCTTTTAGTAGCAAGAGTGTTATTGGCTTCTTCAATCAATGGCTCCTTTTAGTAGCGAGAGCGTTATTGACATCACCCACCCTGACTGTGCAGAAGAATTCCAACGAAGAGCGGATGGAAAGTACCTGCAATTTGTTTTTCTGGAAAACAGACTGCAGACAAACAAGCAGAGAAGACATGAAGTTCACGCTCCCACAAGGGCATACCTGTCGGGCTAAACCTTTAATTAGCTTTGTTGAAAACGTGGTTGGTGGTGAACTGGAGGAACAGCATATCACAGTCCATAACAAGCAACGTAAAAAGTCTGCTCCCTTGAACCTTAAAATGGCTACACGCTGAGCACGTCGTGCCGGATTGCTAACAGCGCACCCATGCTGCATTGCGTCGTTCAGCAGTTCTCCGTGATCCTCAGTGACAAAGACATCACGGAAAAACTTTGCGTATGAGCAGAATGACGGTAGGTTTTTGCATGCGCACATGCGACTCGTGCCCAATTTTTAAACTGGAATAGTGGCGGTTTAGAAATGCCAACAACGTAAATGTAAATGTATAGGCATTTATATAGCGCACTACTTACCCGTAGGGTCCCAAGGCGCTTCGACCGCTGCGAAACCCTTCCTGGCTTCCCTGAGAGATGGTCCCTTAATGGGTATCTCCAGGGTGAGACCAGGCATCCCCGGCGGTCTGGTGGGGCCGTTAGTGAAGATGAGGCAAGCTAATGCCCAGAGTTGCCGAGTGTGATCGCTGATCAGAGTGGGCACCGAGGCGAGAGAATTATCGAGTCCGCTGACCCTGGTCCAGAAACCTGCCAGCGCCGGGAATCGAACCCTGGTCCCGGGCCGTCCTCTGCTCTCGGGTCTGCCGCCTCTAACCAGTGAGCCACACTACTTCACTACGTAAAGACCCAACAGACACCAAGAACAATAGACACAAATTGTCTTACCCATACTGGCTACCATTCGCTGCTAAAATAAAACTGCTACCACAGCGTAGAGGTACAGTGTCAAACAATATTGTTCTCAGAAGAATATCATTTATATCCAAACAAACGCTGAGAACTCAAACCAACACTGTCTGTAACTTGAAAATACTTTGAGCACACACTCTTTCAGATGACACAACAGAGCCTGCAGGTCGTAAATTGGGATATAAAAGTCCATGTGAATACATTTGTACACAACCATGCGCGTCTCTGTGCACGTCCTAGTGTATGGGGACGCCACTCCAATGCAGGCATAAATCAGTTTGTAAAGACCACAAGTGCAGATTACAAGGATCCCTCATGCTATGCGCTGCGTCCGTGTAATAAAAGAATAGTCTTACTGTACTTGAAGGTTCACTCTGCGCAGCTTCCATAAAGTATAAGAAGTGACTCACTGTATTTGAAGTCTCAGATCTTGTTGTTGTGGCCTCTTGAGACAGGGTACAGCACCCTTGAGTAGGGGCTGTCCGTTGTAATGGACACAGGTGAGGCTGCACGGCACGCTGTACTAATTTCATTAGATGCCCTAGTTGCATAACGTGTTTCAAGTGATCTTCTTGTGTGGTCACTAGTGACTCATACTTATTGTGTCTTGTCCTTGTTGTCTGTGCCTGTCGTCTTCTCCCTGTTGTAGCTTCTTCCCAACATGTTGTAGAAGTCATCTTGAGGTCTCTTTTAGGTCACTTAAACCAACCTTAGAGTGTGGGGACGTCTTCAACCCGCCAAAATTAATCTAGTAATGTAGTCCACGCTGGTATGTTGTAATCCAATTAGATTCCTTCAAGTGGATAAAAAAGTATCTTACATCCTGTACAGCAGCCTATAAGTTCTCATCAGCAGGTAGATATATACTGTAGGGCAGCCTGTTAGCTGCTCAGCCTCATCCACCAACTGTCATAACTAATCCAGTCACCCAAACATTCAACTCATGGCCCATTAACCAACATTCCATACAGAACACACACAGGCTGAGCAGCTAGGAACAAGATAATATAAGACAAGAATCAAAAGAATACTACAAATAGCACAGCAGTGCAGTTAGGGCTACGAAGTTCATATAGCCTCCAATCACTAAAGCGTCCCAGCGAGCGTGAGACAAGAGTGCTTTTGAAGCACTGTGTGTCAGATGCTACCTCCTCCTTGAAAAGGACAACAGTGCAGTAGGTGCTACAAGGTCCAGATAGCCCACAAACAATCACCAGAGTTTCCCACGCAGCAGGATATATGCGTGCTTTTGAATCACCCTGTGTTGAACCCTGCTTCCTCCTGGAAAAGTGCAACAGTGCAGTATGCGCTACAAAGTCAAGATATCCACCAAAGAATCACCAGAGTATCACCTCATAATGGGCATGACTGTGCTTCATAATATGGCAATCAATCAGAAATAATCAACAACAGACCTCTATAGAATAAACTAGTTATTCCCTGCCAGAAGAAGAAACCCTTGAATGCTACTCTTCAAACATGGAGTTATTACCTTTCAATCAACAAGTAGGGAGGAGGAATTTATGTCCATTCAGTTCCCCAATTCAATATATCACATAACCATGTGAGAGAATGGACACTTGTAACTACCTAACCGTAGGTTAAATTGAATCACCCTCATAAACGCTATGTTAACTGTGCGGTGTATATCGTTTTTCCGCCCCACATATGCGTTATGGCATTATCATTGGGTGTCCAAATTTGTGCTATATGCTAGCCTCAAGTCTTAGGCAAACACTGGTACAAGTAGTAGTGTCCCGAGATATATGGGCGCCCCCAAAAAAAGGAAAGAGGGAGGATTGTATCTCAAAAACAAGACTTCACCTCAAAAAACTTTAATTGGCGTATGGTGAGGTTTTGTTATTAAAAATTGAGTGGGTATAATTGCAGATCGTGTTACTGGATCTCTTTATATCACTTTAGTGATAAAAAGAGATCCAGTAGCAGATCGTGTTATTGGATCTCTTTATATCACTTTAGTAATAAAAAGAGATCCAGTAACATGATCTGCAATTATACCCACTCAATTTTTAATAACAAACCTCACCATACGCCAATTAAAGTTTTTTGAGGTGAAGTCTTGTTTTTGAGATACAATCCTCCCTCTCTCCCTTTTTTTGGGGGTGCCCATATATCTCTGGACACTACTACTTGTACCAGTGGTTGCCTCAGGCTTGAGGCTGGCATATAGTACAAATTTGGACACCCAATGATAATGCCATAACGCATATGTGGGGCGGAAAAATTATATATACCGCACAGTTAACATAGCGTTTATTAGGGTGATTCAATTTAACCTACTGTTACTTAGTTACAAGTGTCCATTCTCTCACTTGGTTATGTGTTATTACCTTTCCACATCTCCTGTTCTGGTTCACTCCAGATGTTAGAGAAACTTTCTTGGACTCCTTGACTACTGCTCTTCAATTTGATTCTTATATTTATATTTTCTGAGACATCAGTGTTGATAGCTGGATTCAAAATGCTAATTAAAAAACTAGACATTATTGATTGTTGTCTATATTTTCTAACTTATCTAATGATTTATAACTATGACTGATTTACAAAATATTATTCAATAAGAAAGATTTGTCATGTTCTTTGCTATAAAATAGTTATGTGATACTGATCTCAAGAATACTATGACGAGTCTCGGAGTACATGAAAATAGGTTTGATATTTGTTTTTATATTTGTTTTATTATTATTGTTAGATATATTGTGTGTATTATTCCTAATTTTATAGTTTTTCTATATTTACATGTGTCCTTTCATTTACAGTCTTCAAAATAAAAATAGTGTTTGAGCTTATAAAAACAGTTAATAGGTGAGGATAGCCATTACTATCAGATCACATCCAGACTAGTCACAGGTGTGTGCTCTCTGTCTCTGTTTCCCTGCCTTGCTCCCAGTTTAGTTTGTGTGGTGCAGGTGCCATGATCGGCAGCAGTTCACATTAGGTGTTTTTAATATATCACTTCATACCATAGATATCGTTTTTTGCAGATTCTAACCCTTGTAAATAACTGATAGTAGTATTGCCCTGTCTCATGTTAGAAGTATGGAAGACCAAATTTGCTGGAGATCAAACTGTAACCTGATAGTGATAGCAGGCAGTGTTTAACCCACTTAGGCATTTTGCTGTCTAACTTAGAGTGCTCCTGATGTGCATGGCGAGATCATCTTCTTCTCCATCATGTGTTTCCCGAGATCCAAGTTGATAACATTTTGATTTTTGAAAAGGATCCCACAAAGAAAACATGTCAATTGCGTAAACATTTTAAGCCCCGTTTCATAAACAACAAGGCCAATTAGAATTAGACTTACAAACAATAAAACCTTTGAGTAAAATGCTTCTTTAATTGTTCCATTTGACAAAGCAATAGCATTTTAAACTGCACCTTTAATAAATCCCCCATTTTTTAAAACTCTTTATTCATGACTGCATCAGAGAAAAATTCACTGTACTTCAAGACAATACACGTATTACAGTCAGTTTTTTCATTTCCGCCCCCTGCATAATACATATGACAACTTCTGCCGATGTGGGCGGTCATGTCTTATCCTTGTAAAGATGAATCTCCAGACATGTATCGCAAACATTCAAGATCAAGTATAGACAAAAATCAGATAAAGGAGGTTATCAGTATGTACATCATTGCCATCATTAAAAAGAAAACGGTAAACTCCCCCCTCCCCAACATTTCCCACCACAATCCACCCCCCCCCCTCCTGGCCGCTATAGTATCTTCTCAGGGACTTCCTCCTGTTAGACTATACTGACTTGTAATCTGTACTGCAGTGGTGCAAGTAACATGCGCTACTCTATGGGCATCAGGGTCCATCGCAAATTAGGCCCTACTACACCAATTGATTATTGCGACCCAGCTTCCTGTGATGGCATTAAATCTAACCCTTCCAATTCCAGCAACATGGCCTCCCATTCCAATGTTATGGGGTGTTTCCTCTGACCTCTCTCCTCCTCTCTCCTCAGGGCTGCACCCTCTGCACGACCCCACCGCAGCAGGTCCGACTGCCAGGTAATTAACCTAGGAGTCCTGGGGGATTTCCACCTCATCGTTAAAGCCCTAGCTGCTTAAAGAAGAGCCAGGTCCAGGAATTTCAATTTAGCTTTCAATGTTTTAGATCGTCTGCGGAGTCCTATCAGGCAATGCAGAGCCTCCACCGGCACCGGCAGTTGCGTGATCATATGGAGTGTCTGGCAGATCTCCGCCCAGTATCCCCTCTAATAAATCCCAAAATGTCATTGTCCAAACATTCTCCACGTTCCTGGGCGGGTTACAGTCTAGATTTGTGCCGCCTACAGAGATGCACCACAATGCGCGCCATTTTCGCTGGTATTTCTGCAGCCAGAATTGGATATACAGTCACCTCCTGGATCCGGCATTGTGGGATAGATCCTCCACCGAGTGGGCGCGACACAAACGTAAGTACCTGGCACCTCTCTCCCCACAGGAAGCCCCCCAACACTTTGTTTGTCCAAGGCGAGCCTTTCGAGGGTCCAGACTCTGATATCATTCCTTGGTATCAGCATGACACCATCCCAAGGCGCGTTTACCACAAGTCCTCACTAAGTGATGACGCCATGCCGGTATGGCACCTGACGGTCCGGACGGAGTGTTTGACCTCCATTCAGTCATTGGGTCCGTGTGGGTTTGATGCCACCCAGACTGTGTTTTACAGACCTCAAGGTGGAGCCCTGACAAGTAACCACCTCGGTCACCCTTGTAACATCAGACGCTGGGTCTTCCATTCCATATTTAGTCAGACGGGGGGATCCCTGGGATCTACTGGTTGAACGATAAATGTTGGCCTTTCCTGTTTTAAGAGGAAAGAGGTCACAAAGTGCAGAGGGTATTTGAACAATTATAAGAATAGTTTTCCACAAAGAAAATAAGATCGTTAACAATCTATATTTATTAAAAAAAATTTTTACAATCAATCACATAGTAAAAACAAAGCAAATTCATACAATTTTCACAAAACAATTTAAAATCCAAGTGAAAGGTACCTTGGAGGAATAAAAATCAACAGTATTACACATACATAATGTTACGGTACGCGGAAAGTGGAGACATAACTATAACATATGTAAAAAAATATACAGCAAAATACATATGAATTACAACAAACCATACCCTGAGTGAAGACCCTGGTTTTTAACATTGTTGCCTCAAACAGTCTACCACCTTTGGCCTCCCCTTTAGGACACTCGTTACTTTAACATGTCCATTCCATGCCATGAATCGATGGGGCCAGACATGATTAATTTTTAGGTGAGCTATTGGATCTCACCAGGCTGCTGCCACATTTCTTTGAAATGCATATTACCTACCGGACTAGACACTATAGTTGCACAAAGAGTGTTTGACCTGTGTGATGTAAGCAATTGCCACGTTAAACGCACAGTGGTGTTACATAGGCGATTTTAATTTTCATGCGGAAGCTCTCCATGATGAAGATACCTGCCACCTAATTTCTACCTTAGAAACGTTATCATTATTTCAAAGAGTTACTGGACCTACACATCAGGCGGGGCACACTCTCAATCTGATCTTCTCTAATTTCCCCAGCCTTAATTGTGAGCCTCCATTGCCTATGACTTGGACTGACCACCACCTTGTCAAGTTTAGTATTTGTATACCAACTGACTCCAGGCCCTCCGCTTGCTCTGACACTAAACTAATGCGGCCCTGGCGGAAGCTGACCCCAGAAGCATTTTCTTCTATTTTTATACCCCCTAACCCCCATATCACAAACATCACTTCAACTGTAGCCCAACTAGAAGCACCAATTAGGGGCACTCTGGACACCATTATACCTGAAACCACAGTTAAGGTGAAATCAATAGCTTCGCCTTGGTTCACAGATGAACTCAAAGCGGATAAATCCGAGAGTAGGTCGGCGGAACGACTGTGGAGAAAGACTGGAACATCTGAAAATCGGTTGAACTATAAACGGGTTCATGCTAAATACTTAAAAAACATAAAAGCTGCAAAAACCGCTTATCTCACCCTAAGGATTAATAAAGCCGCCCACTCGAGTAAAGAACTATATAAAATAGTTAATGAGTTTACCTCTCCACAGGTGGAGCAGCCGGCATTTTTGCCCACTGCTCAGTGGGTTGACTCGCTTGCAGTCTATTTTGATAATAAAATAAAGATTATCTACTCCACATTTGCTGTCCTTAAACCAGATATCCATCAAATTGGTGAAATTTCTCCCCGACACCTCTCTTCCCCCTCCCACATTGAGTCTCCATCCATTGTGGAGTTTGAGCCCACTACCACGGTGGAAGTATTAGAAGCTTTTATGAAGGTGAAATCTGGTTCCCCCACAGATGCCGTGGTCCCGCGTAAGTGTGATAAGATCTTTCCATCACTGGTTGGCCCCATTACCAACATTTTAAATGCCTCTTTTAATTCAGCCTCGTTTCCCAGTTGCTGGAAGGTGGCCCAGATTAAGCCTATTCTAAAAAAAAACAATAGTGACCCTACCACTCTGTCCAATTATAGGCCGATCTCGCTTCTGCCTTACTTCGTGAAGGTACTGGAACACCTTGTTAATAAGCGAGTTTCAACTTTTATAGAGGAACAGGGTCTCTTTGATCCCTCGCAATCAGGGTTCCGTCCTGCCCACGGGACGAGACGGCTGTGATGGACAACATTCGTCTCACTCTAGACAGGGGTGAGTCTGCTGTCCTTATCCTATTGGATTTATCGGCTGCCTTTGACACCGTCTCCCACAGCGTGCTCTGTCAACGACTGTGGGAGATTGGTGTCAGAGGCAAAGCCCGTGCTTGGTTTGAGAGTTATCTTGCAGACCGGCTCACCTATGTAAAGGTTGGCACCCTCGAAACCAGTAGGATCCTCCTCTCTGTAGGAGTCCCTCATGGATCTATCCTAAGTCCCCTGCTTTTTAATCTTTATCTTACCCCCCTAGCCAACATAATAAAATCTTTTGGGTTTTTAACAGTGTCTTACGCAGATGACACTCGGGTGTTGATTACCTGCAGTTTGGACTTTCTTGATACCCGTTCCAGATTCCAGAAATGCATGATCGCGATTAAGGACTGGATGAGTGCCAATAAACTCCAACTGAACTACAGCAAGACAGAAATAGTGCTGTTTGGTAAAGCCAAGCAGATATGGTCACAAGATTGGTGGCCGCCTGAAATGGGACTCTGCCCAGAGCCTAAGGAGGTGGTACGTGATCTAGGAATCATGATTGAATCTACCCTTTCTATGAAGTCCCACATCAATCTTGTGTCCCGTACCTACTATGGCATCCTATGCAGGCTGCGTAAAATATTTAAGTGGCTTCCCCTTGAGTCTAGGAAACCTCTGATTCAGGGGCTCATTATCAGTCGTTTCAGACTATGGTAATGCTTTGTTTGCCTCCATAAATGAATGCCTGTTGACCAATCTACAAACGGGTCAGAATGCCGCAGCTCGGTTGGTGCTTGGCCTGGCCCCCAGGTCATCAGCCCTGCCTAGTCTCAGGGAACTACACTGGCTCCCGGTGCGCCAAAGAAGTCACTTTAAGATACTCAGTATGGTGCATAAGCTTCTTATGGGAATTGGCCCTTCCTACCTAGCAAATAAATTGGTTTGGTATAATCCTCCCAGACTATTAAGATCCAGTTCTAAATGCCTCCTGGTCCAGCCAAGGGCCAGAACCACGAGAAACGGCTGTCGGGCTTTTTCCTATATAGCCCCCCTACTTTGGAACAAACTGCCCCTCCATCTGTCATCCATATCCAATCATTCGGCATTTCGGAAGGCTCTGAAAACATGGCTTTTCCCTAATTAACCTGTGCCACTTCCTTTAATTCATGGTTGCTGTCTCTCCCTGCTAGCTCCTTGAGACCTTTTTGGTGATATGTGCGCTATATAAGAATTTATGACTTATGACTTATGACATAGCGGAACTTGTTGCCGTGATTCTCCTAAATCGTCATGAATGAAATTATTTTCTCATGTTTTCATTATAGGTTGACTACTGCAACCACTACACCCTTCTGATGCAACAAGATGATAAAACTAGGTGAATACACCATATTACCACGGATTCTAGTGTAGATACATCACTTTTTATTAGGTCCTGAAGAAATGCCGCCAGGTCCACCAGACTAATAGGCAAGAAACATGCCGAAAAAGTAATTTGAACGCAACAATCTGCAACATCATTGCAGAGAGTCGCCACACTATTTTTTAACCAGGGTGAGAGGCAGGAGCATTAAAATTAGTCTTCCTGACTCTTCCCATTCTCTGTTTTAACTCACAAGGTTTACTTGAACCTACATTTTTGCACTTCTACAATTCTACACTTCTAGGACCCCTCACACCCACTGCACCATTCGGTAAGGAATAAAAGATCTCTGCCAAGAGCCCCTACATGGGGTGCCCATCGGATATTGCAGCGCCGACCCGACGAGGAGCGTGCCCGATGATGAAGCATGACACCCAGCGGGCTGGGTGTGTGAGGGCCCTCATTCCGAAAGGAAGGATTCCCCGTCCTTCCTCTCGTTAGCCACTGTAGGATCCCGCCTACTCCTTTTTACCTTTACTCCCCCCTTAGGAACTGCATACTCAATTGTTTTTTACTTAGACTAGGGCCCGTATGTTGGACCTTTATAAGCCCTTCGTCCCTCTTCCTTGATAGCATTGTCCAAACTTTCTCACATGTGTGAATTTGGAAGTATTCTTTTTGCCCTGTGGATCAGTTATCCCTGATCATACCTATCTCGCTTTAGACTCATAGTAAATGTAAATTTGTGTGTCTTGTAAAGCACACTGCTACCCGGAGGCGTCCTGGCGCTATAGACCGCTGGGGAACCCGTCCTGGCTTTCCCTGTGAGATGTTCCCTCCTGGGTATCTCCAAGGTGAAACCAGGCATCCCTGGCGTTTTGGGGGGCCGTTGTGGAGATGAGGCAAGCTAATGCCCAGAGTTGCCGAGTGTGATCCCTGGTTAGAGTAGGCACCGAGGCGAGAATTATCGAGTCCGCTGACCCTGGTTCACGACCCTGCCGCATGGGGAATCGAACCCTGGTCCCGGGCCGTCCTCTGCTTCCGGGTCTGCCGCCTCTAACCAGTGAGCCACACCACTCCTAGTAGAGCAACCCATTCAGTTCATGGCAGTATTATAACTCATAATGCACTGTTTTAGAAGGAATTGTTTTCTTAAGCCAGAGTTCTACATGTTGCCACCTTCAAGAGAGGAAAATGGGTTGTTTGAAACTTTTCCTTGTGCACTGCAAAACTCTTCTTTTGCTGAAAATAGTCAAAAATCTACATGAGTTTAAATTTGGACTTCACTTTTCTGTTAAATATTGGTAGGAGGGTTTAAACCTTGAACTTAGAACAGCTTGTTAGCTGTATAGCCGAAATATCAAACCTCTTAAAGTATCAAGAGACTGCCTCGGTAGTGACAAGCCTATTGTACAGAAGCTTTTAACATACTATTTTTGTTACATTCGTGACAAGTAGTGAATTTATTTGACCCCAATCACTGGTGTTTGGCTCCAGTCTGCTTCACTCTTTATTCCTGGTGGTATGGAGTTTATATTTGTATTTTTTGTATGACAGTGAGCATCTCCTCAGCCGCACTATCAACTGCTACAGAGCTTGCTTGAAAAGTATCATATGGTGTGGAAAACACTTTTGAAAGGATGTCCTCTCAGGCCCCTGTTCATCTCCAAGTGGTACCTCGACATCCATTGATGTAAGGCAACTAATGGGTGCAGATTTACTACTTTTTGCAATTCACCAACATTCCCGGTGGTATGGCTGGAAAGCTGCACCAGGCACAATTTTCCAGATGTGCTTCCCATTGAGGGGTGGAGGGTAGTAGAAAGTTCACTGGAGCATAAGCTCAATTGTTGGGCGTGAAGAAGTTGTGTTTGTATTTGACCTTTATAATGCTTGCCTACGAAGGGTCAGGATTTCTAAACAACATGCCTGCTGCATGTATGAGTCAAATAGGATAATGGCCAAGATAGCTGCTGAGAACTGTACACAGGATCTCAGAGGTTTTGAAACTACGGCGTGAGAGTTCACTTTTCTCTACTGAGCTACGACAGTGCTAAGAGCAGCAAAATGCAGCTTGCAGGCATCATGATGTTTCAGCTATCCATGGATTTTAGAAACACTTGTTTCTAATGGGCATTCTGGTGGTTCTGTTCTTAGTTGGTGTTGAATCTTGTGCCTGCGGGCAGCCCAGGGATGATCATGAGAAGGCAAACCTAAAAGCACTACAGATTGGCCAGATTAAGGTGATTAAGTGTGTGATGAAAGCCATAGCATGAACTTGCAGCACCTGTTCTCATGATTGTCAGATCCATAGCTAGTCCACTAAGTAGCAGATTTCAGAATTATTATTTCAGAGTTATTGCTTATAACCCAAATGTATCCATATCGTTAACCACCTTTATCATAGCAGGATTCAAGAGGCAAGTACCCTTCATCCTTTTTCTCAGAAGGGAGACATGATAGACTGGTGGATTTTTAAGACTTAAAGCAGAGAAGAGTATATGCGGTCCTAGAGTGAATCTCTTTAGTCCTTTAAGCCAAATAATTCGGGTTAACAACTAGATCTTGCACCTGGCATTAAATGTGGGGCTCTGTTATCTTTCGGCATTATTGTAATTGTAATTGTATTTAAAAGCGCTTACAACCCCTCACGAGGCGTTAAACTGCTTTTTGGCAAGTAGCATTCTGCTCGGCTGGTGGCTGCCCCCTTGTACCTTTGGAATTCCATGGACAGTGAGACTTATTATATACTCAGACCCTTGTGACTCAGGCACTCTTTTCATTTAACGAGTCCCGAGAGTGCTTTCACCCTTCACATTATTCAGTGATCGGTCCTTTCCCCCAGAGAACATGGTCCAGTGAGAAGTGTTGCTTTTTAGGTAACTATAAGGACGAATTCTATTGTTGGGACCCATTGTTATTCTACTTCAGCTCTATCTTCCATATCTGTTGGTGTCACCTTCATAATTCTATGTAGGCACTTGACCTCATATCTTTGGGACCACTACCTTTTTATACCATGGAATAATCCGCCACCTCATCTAGACCTTTGCTTGCCAACTTGTGTTGAGCACCCCACGCAGTCACACTACAAAATTTAATGCATGCCCTGCAGATTGCTTTTAGCCTCTGACCCTGAACCACACAGTCAGCGCCCTGATGAAGGATATGTTTATTTCATAAAAACATCCGAAACGCACGTCTGCACATTTTTTCTGTTATTGTTTATTCAAACATGGTCATTGAATATCTGATGTATTCAACATCTTCATAGAATGAATTATTGTTACTTTTTGTTTCTGTGATTGTTTCTCTTTTTTGCCTGTCATGTGCATTGTTCATTTGTTTGTGTAATGTTATATTAAGATAGTGTGTAATTTTTGTTATTTTTGTTGTTTGCACTGTTACACTTTATGTTAGTTATGTATAGAATTAACTATAGTGTTGTGGTGAATGCACCTTGTAACCAAATGCATTAATATATTCTCTTGTTTTTTTTAATATATAATGAATTCTCCTATATGAAAAAAGAAAAAAAATATTTTTCATATTTTTGATACTCTAGATAATAAATTTGAAAAAACGCTGATCTGTATACGAACAATTTATCATTGACGCAGTGCACATCATTAATGGAGAAGTTTTGTTGTTGTTTGCATGCTACTTTGGAACCCAAAAAGGATTAGTAGTGAATTAGTATAGGGAAATGTTAAATAATTTGAGCAGTGGACACATGAGTCTGGTATTTAGATTGAAAAGGAGAATGGAGGGATAGAAGAGGGAAGAGTCTGAAAGTGTTTATTGGAAGATCATAGTAGTAGTAGGAATTTGGGGTTGAGTATAGGAGAGATGGAGGAGGAAAGAGTTTCTAGAAATAGATTAGGTAGATCATAGTGGTAAAATGAGGTGTCGGATTCGTCTAAGGAGGGATACATGAGGGAAGAATTTAGAAAGGGTTATTTGGGCGATCTTAGTAGTAAAATGAGGTTTGGGGTGATGCAAGGAGAGATAGAGAAGCAATAGTCTAGAACGAGTTATTTCGAAGATCATAGCAGCAGAATGAGGTTTGGGATGAGTCAGAGAGTGGAGGTAGTGGATATATTGAGAGAGGTACAGGGTGAAACATATGGTAGTGCATTGGAAAGACCATATTTAAAAAAAAAAATTTTTTACAGTAGGACTAAAGCAATAAATGAATAGAAATATAAGTACATGCAAGGTACAAATATATAACGAAGATAGTATATACATTTACTCCAGTATTGGAACTTTCATAGATTCACATGCCTGAATCATTCCCCATCGTCGAGACGGGAGTCTCGAGTATATAAAAAAGCAGTATAGCAAACTGAAAAGAGGCCTAGGCCCATTTTCCTTTTGCAACCCATAGCCTTTGTTATGTAAAAAAAGGCCCTAACTTTTCCCTGAACCAATCAGAGCTCCTCACCCTCTAGAGCAGGGGTACTCATAGTACGGCCCGCGGGCCAGTGGCGGCCCGGCAAGCCTTCCCTGGCGGCCCGCGGACCCCCGAGACATCATACCTGTGTTTTCCGAGTTTTTTTTTAAAGTGTCTGCAGCAGCGAGAGAGACTCTTACTGCTTTGTGGGGGCTGCCGGCGGGCGATCCTAGGAATGGCCAGAGTAAAGCTGCAGAGGCCTAAGGAGAGGTGAAATACAAAGGCATCATTAACATGCAAATTGTCTTTTAATGACCTTTGAAGTGCTCGGGTGCAGCTGTGAGTGTGTGTGTGTGCCCCGGCTGGCGCACAGGCAGGGTGAGGTGACAGAGGGAGTGGGAGGGAAAGGGAGGGGGACGGAGAGAGAGAGAGAGAGAGAGAGAGAGAGGGAGTGAGTGAGTGAGAGGGAGGGAGGGAAGGAGTGAGAGGGAGGGAGGGAAGGAGTGAGTGAGAGGGAGGGAGTGAGTGAGTGAGAGGGAGAGTGTGAGAGGGAGTGAGTGAGGGGGAGTGAGGGAGTGAGTTAGGGGAGAGAGGGAGAGGGAGGGAGTGAGGGGGAGGGAGTGAGGGAGAGTGAGTGAGTGAGTGAGGGAGAGGGAGTGAGTGAGTGAGGGAGAGGGAGTGAGTGAGGGAGTGGGAGGGAGTGAGAGGGAGGGAGTGAGAGGGAGGGAGTGAGAGGGAGGGAGTGAATGAGAGGGAGGGAGTGAATGAGAGGGAGGGAGTGAGGGAGAGGGAGGGAGTGGGAGGGAGAGGGAGGGAGTGGGAGGGAGTGAATGAGAGGGAGTGAGTGAGAGTGAATGAGTGAGTGGGAGAGGGAGGGAGAGGGAGTGAGGGAGAGGGAGTGAGGGAGAGGAGTGAGGGAGAGGGAGTGAGGGAGAGGGAGTGAGGGAGTGAGGGAGAGGGAGTGAGTGAGAGGGAGTGAGTGACTGAGAGGGAGTGAGAGAGAATGAGTGAGTGAGTGGAAGTGAGTGAGTGAGTGGGAGTGAGTGAGTGGGAGTGAGTGAGAGGGAGAGTGTGAGAGGGAGTGAGTGAGAGGGAGAGTGTGAGAGGGAGTGAGTGAGGGGTAGAGAGGGAGTGAGTGAGGGGGAGAGAGGGAGTGAGTGAGGGAGAGGGAGGGAGTGAGGGAGAGGGAGGGAGTGAGGGAGAGGAGTGAGGGAGAGGAGTGAGGAGAGGGAGGGAGTGAGGGAGAGGGAGGGAGTGAGGGAGAGGGAGAGGGAGGGAGTGAGTGAGGGAGAGAGTGAGGGAGAGGGAGGGAGTGGGAGAGAGTGAGAGGGAGGGAGTGAGAGTGAGTGAGAGGGAGGGAGTGAATGAGAGGGAGGGAGTGAGGGAGAGGGAGGGAGTGGGAGCGAGAGAGAGGGAGGAGTGAATGAGAGGGAGTGAGTGAGAGGGAGGGAGTGAATGAGAGGGAGTGAGTGAGAGTGAATGAGTGAGTGGGAGAGGGAGAGTGAGTGAGTGACTGAAAGAGAGTGAGAGAGTGGGAGTGAGTGACTGAGAGAGAGTGGGAGTGAGTGAGAGAGTGGGAGTAAGTGAGTGAGTGAGTGGGAGTGAGTGAGAGGGAGAGTGTGAGAGGGAGTGAGTGAGGGGGAGAGAGGGAGGGAGTGAGTGAGGGGAGAGAGGGAGTGAGTGAGGGGGAGAGAGGGAGTGAGTGAGGGAGAGGGAGTGAGTGAGGGAGAGGGAGTGAGTGAGGGAGAGGGAGGGAGTGGGAGGGAGTGAGTGAGAGGAGTGAGTGACTGAGAGGGAGTGAGAGAGAATGAGTGAGTGAGTGGGAGTGAGTGAGTGAGTGGGAGTGAGTGAGAGGGAGAGTGTGAGAGGGAGTGAGTGAGGGGGAGAGAGGGAGTGAGAGGGGGAGAGAGGAGTGAGTGAGGGAGAGGGAGTGAGTGAGGGAGAGGGAGGGAGTGAGGGAGAGGGAGTGAGTGAGGGAGAGGGAGTGAGTGAGTGGGGGAGAGGGTGTGAGTGAGGGAGAGGGAGGGAGTGAGTGAGGGAGAGGGAGTGAGTGAGGGAGAGGGAGGGGGTGGGTGAGTGAGTGAGTGAGAGTGAGTGAGAGGGAGGGAGTGAGAGTGAGTGAGAGGGAGTGAGTGAGGGAGAGGGTGGGGGTGGGAGTGAGTGAGTGTGAGTGAGAGGGAGTGAGTGACTGAAGAGAGTGAGAGAGTGGGAGTGAGTGGAGAGTGGGAGTGAGTGAGAGAGGGAGAGTGTGAGTGAGTGGGAGTGAGTGAGAGGGGAGTGTGAGAGGGATTGAGTGTGGGGGAGAGAGGGAGTGAGTGAGGGGGAGAGAGGGAGTGAGTGAGGGGGAGAGAGGGAGGTGAGTGAGGGGGAGAGAGGGAGGGTGTGAGGGAGAGGGAGTGAGTGAGGGAGAGGGTGTGAGTGAGGGAGTGGGAGGGAGGAAGTGAGTGAGGGAGAGGGAGTGAGTGAGTGAGGGAGAGGGAGTGAGTGAGAGTGAGTGAGAGGGAGTGAGAGGGAGTGAGAGGGAGTGAGTGTGGGGGTGAGAGGGTGTGAGAGGGGGGAGAGAGGGAGTGAGTGAGGGGGGAGTGGGAGTGAGTGAGGGGGGGAGAGTGGGTGGGTGAGGGAGTGAGTGAGGGAGAGGGAGGGAGTGAGTGAGGGAGAGGGAGGAAGTGAGTGAGGGAGAGGGAGTGAGTGAGTGAGGGAGAGGGAGTGAGTGAGAGTGAGGGAGGGGTGGGAGAGGGTGGGTGGGAGTGAGAGGTGTGAGAGGGAGGGAGTGAATGAGAGGGAGGGAGTGAGAGAGAGGGAGAGAGTGAGAGTGATGAGTGAGTGGGAGAGGGAGGGAGAGGGAGTGAGTGAGACGGAGAGGGAGTGAGACGGACAGGGAGGGAGAGGGAGTGAGATGGAGACAGGGAGTGAAAGGGAGGGAAATGGAGGGAGAGGGAAGGGAAAGAGACGGAGAGGGAGGGAGAGGGAGTGAGGGAGAGGGAGTGAGTGAGAGGGAGTGAGTGAGAGGAAGTGAGTGACTGAAAGAGAGTGAGAGAGTGGGAGTGAGTGAGTGAGTGAGTGGGAGTGAGTGAGAGGGAGAGTGTGAGAGGGAGGGAGTGAGTGAGGGGGAGAGAGGGAGTGAGTGAGGGGGATAGAGGGAGTGAGTGAGGGGGAGTGAGTGAGGGAGAGGGAGGGAGTGGGAGGGAGTGGGAGGGAGTGGGAGGGAGTGAGAGGGAGTGAGAGGGAGTGAGTGAGAGGGAGGAAGTGAATGAGAGGGAGTGAGTGAGAGGGAGGAAGTGAGCGAGGGAGAGAGTGAGAGTGAATGAGTGAGTGGGAGAGGGAGGGAGAGGGAGTGAGTGAGACGGAGAGGGAGTGAGTGAGACGGAGAGGGAGTGAGACGGACAGGGAGGGAGAGGGAGTGAGATGGAGACAGGGAGGGAAAGGGAGGGAAATGGAGGGAGAGGGAAGGGAAAGAGACGGAGAGGGAGGGAAAGGAAGGGAAATGGAGGGAGAGGGAGGGAAAGGGAGTGAAAGGGGGTGAGACAGAGAGTAAGTGAGAGGGAGGGAAAGGGAGGGGGGCGGAGAGTGAGAGAGGGAGAGAGAGGGAGTGAGAGAGAGGGAGTGAGACAGTCGGAGTGAGACAGAGGAAGACAGGAGAGAGGGAGGGTGAGAGGGAGAGAGAGCTAGAGAGAGGGAGGGAGACCGAGAGAGATGTGTGTATGCCGGGACGGCTCAGTGGACGAAGGCGTCCGCTGCAGGGACCTATGATCAACCTCATGGTCAGTTTTATGTTGTTGCTCTAGCCCCTCCCCCTCCCCCACTGACCCTGCCCCCCACCGATGCGGCCCTCGGACACAAACCAAACTGTAAATTTGGCCCCCGAGAGAAAGTTTGTGAGTACCCATGCTCTAGAACACTCCTGAGAGAACCTTTCTGCCCCTCAGATACACGAAGGGAAATCCAACCTTCAACCAACAAGAGTGATCACATTCCTGGGAGCAATACTAGACACGGATTGCAACAAGGCGATTCCCTCTGAAGAAAGGCAACTGAGGATCATATCTCTCTTCCAAGACTTGTAAAAAGAAAGTCTCTTTCAGTCCGGAGGTACAAATCCTTGTTGGACATGATGTCATCTTGCATTCCCCTCGTGCCTCACTGCGGGAAACAACCTTTACAGCACAACTTTTACAACGCACTACCATTACAACTAAACTTTTACAACGCAACATCCATTACAACGCATGCCATTACAACGCAACCATTACAACGCATGACACTACAATGCATACCACTACAACGCATGTCATAACAACGCAGTCATTACAACGCATACCATTACAACGCATATCATTACAACACATAGTACCCTTACACTATCCAAAACTTACCCTACTGGAGTTAGAATAGTAATTTTTACCCCTACACTATCCAACACTCCCCATCTTATGTCCCGATGTGGTTAAACATTGAGAAATCTCTCATCGCTCATGCGCCTCTACCGTCCCTGCTTACCATGGATCTGTCCCACTTGCCTCACTCCATATATATTATGCTGAATACTAGACGAGCTCTATTAAGGCTCGACCAGACACACAAAACTAATTTAACAATCGAAAAATCCACGTATATAGCCATATGGAGAAACCCCTGTCTTAAATCTGACGGCAAAACTCTCTATTGGGAATCCTGGTCCAAGAAAGGCATCAACATGGTGTCGGATCTCTATGAGGGGACTCAGCCCCTTCCTTTCTCGACTTTACAGGCAACATATGATCTAACGCCCATGGATTTTTACGAGTTCTTGAAACTGAAAGCCATCATATCAAATCGCGGCCTTGCCCCTCGCACGCCTTGGCTTGTGACCTATTTGCCTCGTCTTATATACGCTGGCCACTTCGTTTCTAAAGATGCAGGGCACACTAGGAAATTTGTTTTATTTATTAAATTGTTTACTTACCTCCAATTATCCATATTCCGGTTTTTAGCACCCCCCACCCTGCCCCTCCCCCGCCCCCGCCCCGCCTTCTTGCCCCACCGTAACTCCCTCCATGGGCCGCGGCTGTCTGCATATCAATCTTCTAGAGCTCAGAGCAATTTGCTTGGTCTTACAGGCTTTCCTCCCTCGGAGAGAGCAGTCTGCTGTCCTGGTACGAACTGACAATACGACGGCCATGCATTACATAAACAAAGAGGGTGGTACCAGGTCTTGTCTTTTGTCAAGAAGCTCAGACAATCTGGGAATGAGCGACCCGGCATGGAATATCACTAAAAGCAGAGCATCTTCCAGGTGTTCTCAACGAAACAGCGGACAAGCTGAGCAGACTGAAGTCTGTCAGTCACGAATGGGAACTGGACCAGTCCACTCTGGAACAGGTGTTTCGCCTATTTGCGCAGAACCGTCCAAAGACCTTTTTGCCAAGCTGGAGAACAAGAAATGTCTATTCTACACAAGCAGGCTTCACCATCCGGGATCGTTGGGGAATGCGCTTTCTATGGCCTGGTCAGGCGCCTTTGTCTACGCTTTTCCCCCATACCTCTGATCCCCAGATTTCTCAGGAAGCTCAAGGCTGAGCCTTGCAAGATGATTTTATTAGCTCCTGCGTGGCCCGACAATTTTGGTTCACAGAGCTACATCTCCTCTCCATGGAGCGTTCAATTCCTTTGCAGCCGATTCCCTTGTTGCTGACAATGTCTCAGGGCCAAGTTTGGCACCCGGATCCTCGATCCCTGCAGTTATCGGCATGGCTCCTGAGCACCAATAATTTCTCGGTTTTTCCCTTTTGGCAGAATGTAGACGTACTTTCTCAGGCAAGAGCTCCAAGTACCAACAAAACCTACTGGCTAAAGTGGAAGCGTTTCTGCCATTGGTGCCAGCAGGAGGGCATTTATCCTCTTTCTTGCGCACCTCATAAAGTTCTTCCTTACATCCTTTCTTTGGCAAAAGCAGGGTTGGCTCACTCATCCACCAAAGTTCATCTGGCCGCCATCTCTCACTTTAGACGCACATGTTCTTGTCCTTCCCTCTGGTCGGCAAGGATAATTAAACAGTTTCTCAAGAACCATTTTAGATTTTTCCCTCCAGGCAATCCTCCGCTGCCTCTTTGACATCTTAATTTGGGACTCACCCAGCTCATGAAGCATCCCTTCAAACCTATTCATCGGGCGTACTTTAAATTTCTCTCCTGGAAGGTGGCTCTTTTGCTGGCTTAGACTTTGGCTAGGAGAGTAGTTGAACTACAGGCACTCACATTCAGGAACCTTTTCTACAATTTAAAAAGTGGACAGTGATACTCCATACCAACCCAAAGTTCATACCGAAAGTGCCTTCAGACTTTCATTTGAATTGGCCGGTCATCATCATAACTTTGTTCCCTCAGCCTACTACTCCGGCAGAGAAAGCACTGCATTCACTGGACATTCAGAGGTGCTTAAAATTCTACCTTCAACGTACTAAGGACATCAGGAAGTCACCTCAGCTCTTTGTGTCTTTCAGTGCTCCTCGTAAGGGTTGTCCCCTTTCCAAGCAGGGGATTGCTCATTGGATTACCAGTGCTATCCAGTGTTGTCACCGAGCAGCGAGCAAGCCCCTTGAAGGTTGGGTCCGTGCATATTCCACAAGGGCGACTTCTTCTTAGACAGCCCTTTTTGCTGGATTCCTATCCAGAAGATCTACAGAACTGCAACCTGGAGCAGTACTAATACATTTACAAGACATTACTGCCTGGATTTGTCAACGCAGAGTGACGCAGCAGTGGGCCGGGCAGTCCTGAGGAACCTCTTTCATTAGGTGGTGAGCTTTCCCTTTCAACCCTCCTTCCGTCTTTCTATTTATGCGCTTTGCACATTTTTGAAGTTACTTTGCTAGTTTCTTCCTTTTTCCTTACGTTTAAATATATGTTTAGTGACCATTGACTTTTGGTTCTAATTATTAATAATAGATATATATATATAAAAAATCAAGGTTCCAGAAAATGTGCTCATAACTGCTAGCTAGCATGGGAATCTATGAAAGTTCCAATACTGGAGTAAGAAAACAAGTTACTTACCTGTAACTTTGGTTCTCCAGTATTGGAAACTTTCATAGATTCCCATGCAACCCACCCTCCTCCGCTGGGAAAGCTCAGCCTTCAACATCTTCAGTTATATGATTACACAACAGCTACGAAAATCTGAGGGTCTGAGGTTCTCTCAGGAAGGTTCTAGTCTGGTTGTTAATTTTATTTGGTCTCTGTGGGAGCGCAGGTCGGATAAACAGGCGTGGAGACTGAAGATAGGTGCAAACAGGTTGTTTATTAATAATTGGTTTAGGTTCAGGGGAAACAAAGGTCAGTGAGTCACTGTATTCATCTTCCGGCGTCTCTTCCTCTTGAAGTAGGGCTGTTAGGGCTGTTGTTTCAGGCTCCTCCTCATCCAATCAGAAACCATATATCAGGCGGTAGGGCGGTTGTTCAGGCAGGATTTAGGTACAAAGTAGGTACGCATAAGGTGCATCAAAGTCAGGGGGACTCCACCAGTCCTCACACCACGGCTCGTCCGGCTCCTCTTCCGCGCCGTCTTCTTTCCGGGGCTCCTTCACGCTGGTCCGGTCACGCTGAGAGTTCTCCGCTTCTCCTTCTGGCGTCCTCTCGTCTGACTCCAGAACAGCCCGCCCTCCTCTTCACGTTCTCCGCCTTTCATTGGAGGGTCAAAGTTACTTCCTGGGTTGATCCTAACCCCTTCCGGGTCTTGACTGCCGGCTCTCTGCAGAGACACGGAAAGACGGCATGGAGATTCAAAATCAGGATCGGGACTCCTGGTGTCGACCCGACACCCTCGATCCTTTGGTGAACAACGGGAAGAGTCTGCCCATGGAGCTACCTCGGTGAGTCCCTCCTCACATCCCCTTTCCCTTGCTGTCCTACTACTTGTGGTTGGATCCTGAGGAAATCAAGAGAAAAAGTCTGCGTTGCCTTGGTCGCTTCCCTTCCTGTGCTTGGTGTGGAATCGATAGGGTTGTAAGGAAAGAAACCACCTGAGTACCCTCTCATTAGGACCCTTATTCCTGGCTAACCACTCCAAAGGAGCGTGATCATTATACAGGGTGAACTCCCTACCCTCTAGATAATATCTCAAGGATTCTATAACCCACTTGATGTCCAGGGCTTCCTTCTCTATGGTGGCATAATTTTTTTCTCTTGGAAACAGCTTGCGGCTAATATACAAGATAGGTTTTTCTCCTTGTGTCGTTTCCTGTGAAAGGACTGCCCCAATACCCAGGTCCGAAGCGTCGGTTTGTAGAATAAAGTGTAGGGAAATAGTCTGGACTGGTTAACACTGAATCAGACGTTAGAGCCTTTTTAAGGGACTCAAATGCTTGTATTACCTCTAAGGGTGGATGTTTGAGGATCTCTTCGGTCTTACAGTTTTTCTGCAATAGGTTGGTTAGAGGGGCCGCCTTCTGTGAAAACTGAGGGATAAACCTTCGGTAATACCCAAGGAATCCCAGGAAAGCTCTTAAGTCTTTTTTGGACTGTGGCTAAGGGATTTGTGTTATCGCTGTGAGTTTGGAGGCCTGTGGCCTAATCACTCCTGCTCCTAAAAAAGTAACCCAAATACCTGACGGTTTGGGCTGCTGGATGGCTTTTGGCAGGATTTATCCGTAAACCATAATTCCCCAGAGCCTGTATAACATTGGAGAGATGACTCAAGTGCTGTTCCCAAGTCTCGCTATAGATGATGATATCATCAATGTAGGTGTCAGCATACTGCTCGTGTGGTCGTAGGATTACATTCATTGCTCTTTGAAAAGTAGCCGGGGCTCCATGTAACCCAAAAGGAAGGACAAGGAAGGACCTTAAACTGGTATAACCCATCGGGTGTAGAGAACGCTGTTTTTTCTCGGTCTTCTTTGCAAAGGGGAATTTGCCAATACCCCTTACAAAGATCAAGCGTACTGATGTATTTAGCTCGTCCAATTCTTTCCACCATCTCATCAACCCTGGGTAGGGGATATGTATCAAACTCGGATATTTTATTGACTTCTCTGAAGTCGATACAAAAACGTACGACCCATCAGGTTTGGGTACTAGAACAATCGGGGAGTTCCATTCACTCCTAGAGGGTTCAATGATATACATCTGTAACATTTTCTGTATCTCTCCACGTATGGTTTGTCTACGTGCTTCGGGAATGGGATATGGTCTTTGACACACTCATTTCCCTGGGGTCGTTCTTATTGAATGTTCAATAAAGGAGGTGCTGCCTGGTGAAGTGGAAAACGTTTCCTGTAACGGTTGTAAAACCTGTGATAGATTCTCTCGTAAGGAACCAGGCAAATCAGTATCTATAAATTGGTCAAATGAGGTAGCCGTTACCCGTGCCATATTCACGGTGGTCGGGATAGGATCCTCCCATTTCTTTAATAGATTTACATGATATACCTGGGATACATGCCTGATGGAGTCCAATTCAGTGCAGTATGTCACTGGAGTGACTTTGTCGATTATCATTATGGTCCCTGCCACTGTCCTAATAACTTATGGTCAGAGGAGGCCATCATCAGCAACATGGGATCTCCTATTTGGAATGTTCTTTCTTTAGCCCCTTTATCGTACTGTTTCTTCTGGGCTGTTTGGGCTTTCTCTAGGTTGTTTCTATCAATCGCCCTTATCTGTCCCAAATGGGTTCGTAGGTTGGACACATACTCCGTGATGGGTTTGGTACTGTGTGGCTCCATTTCCCACCTTTCTTGAGCCATTTCTAACAAGGTACGTGGTTTGTGACCATACAACAATTCAAAGGGGGAGTATCCTGAACTTTTCTGCTCTTTGCACCTAATAGCAAACAGGGCCAAAGGTAGCATATCTTCACATTTCCTGGATTTTAAAGCCAGGAGTTTCTTTAAGGTGATTTTGATGGTAGCGTTATATCTTTCGACTAATCCATCCATCTGAGGATGATAAGCCGATGTGCGTATCTGTTTGATTCCTAACTGGGAACACACCTGCTTCATTAGCCGGGACACAAAAGGTGTCCCCTGGTCGGTTATGGCCTCTTTTGGGAATCCTACTCTTGAAAAAACAGTAATCATAACTTTGGCAATATTGGTTGTGTCCAGTCTACGTAGTGGTGGGGGTTCTGGAAATCGAGTGGCATAATCCACGATAACAAGAAAAATGTAATGTAATGTAATTTGACTTATATAGCGCACAAATCACCCGAAGGTCTCAGGGCGCTTGCTTAGGGAACCCGTCCTGGTATTCCCTTGTGAGATACCCCGGCAGGGTATCCACAAGGTGAAAGCCAGGCATCCCGCCGCGAGGGGCCGTAGTGGAGATTAAGCAAGCTATTGCCCAGAGTCGCAGAGTGTGACCCCGTGAGTTGAGTAGGCACCGGCGCGAGAATTATCGAGTCCGTGGAATTTTTAAGCCCGAGACCCTGCCGCGTCAGGAATCGAACCCTGGTCCACGGCCGCTCTCAGCCTCCGGGTCTGCCGCCTCTAACCACTGAGCCACACTTCTCCACAAGAACATATCTACATCCACTATGCGAGGGTAGCAAGGGACCTATTATATCCATACCTATTCTGATTAAAGGTTCACCTATGATAGGGAGTGGTCGTAGGGGAGCTCTGCGTGGGTGTTATCTACTATTACGCTGGCATATGGGACACTCCCTACAGTATCGTTTCACTTGTTGGTAGATCCCTGGCCAATAGAAGAGCTCTAAGATTTGTTTTTCTGTTTTATCGGCTCCAAAATGTCCCCCAAGTAAGTGACTATGAGCAAGATATAACACCTTCTCCCTAAACGGACCAGGAATCAACAGTTAGGCCTTTTGTGTCAGACTTCCTTTTCTATATAACAAGCCATTCCTCTCAACCCCTTCGCTGCTAGGCCTATTCCCCTCCTGTGCTAAGCCCTTTTTTGGCGATTTGGGGTAGTGCGCGCTTAGGGCCCTGTAACTTTATGACCACATAAGGTATCCACGCCAAATGTGCGTCCTTTTCTTCCAACATCATGTGGATTCTAAAGGTGCCCAGGGTTTGTGGATTCCCTTGGAGGGGTCCCAGAAATTAACCAAAATATAGTGACATTTTTGTTTTTTTCAGAAAAATGGGAAAAACGGGCTGCAAATGAAAGCCTCTGGGTTTTTCCCTGCAAATGTTATCAAAAAAGGGTTTGTGGGGCTGAAATCTCCATTTTCTCAGATTTTAGGAAATGACAGTCTTTTGTCAGAGAACCAACATTTTTCACACAGTTTTGGCATTTTTCTGGGACACAGCCTATTTTTGCTATTTTTACAGCTTTCCACCTCCTTCCAGTTAATGGTAGAAATGAGTTTGAAAGCAATAATGGATCCTGGAAAGCTATAAATTTTCGAAAAGTAGACGAAATTCTGAATTCAGAAAGGGGTCATTTGTCTAAATGCTGAAGGTTTCTTTATAGAAACTAACAGTTAAATATTGGAATAATTGAAAATTTGTTGAATAAAACAGCCTTTTGTCTCAACGTTTTCACCTATAACTTCTTGTAATTTTGACAACTCTTGGAAAGCAGTATACCGTTACATCCATCAGACCTTCCTGGTTGTGGGGATATATAGGACTTGTAGTTTCACCAAGAACCCAACGAACCCAGATCCAAAAACTGAGCAGCAACTTGCAATGGTTTTTTTTTTATTTACTGGGTATAGAGCACTTTTTCTTGGAAAATGTATACGTGGAAAAATCTGTATGAAAGACACCTATGTATTTCTGAATTGGGTACAAATTATAACGTTTAGAAACAGTATATAATTGCACATTTTCAAAATTGGGAATACTCATACTAGCATGAGAATTATTGGTCATTTTTGAAATTTGTCTTTTTTTACACAATGTCTTTCATTGGGAAGGGAGAAATGCATGAAAACTCCATTGGTAATAACAGTTGATTTACAAATCTGAATTACCCTAAGTCTCCCGATAAAAACGGTACCTCACTTGTGTGGGTCGGCCTTGTGCTTCAATAGGAAACGGCGCAAAATGCAACATGGTCACACCTCAATTTTGCAGTTAAAAATTGACCCTTTTATGGCAAAGTGCCTAGCTGTAGTTTTTGCACCCTAGCTCTGCCGGCACCTAGGGAAACCTTGCAAACCTATACATTTTTGAAAAGTAAATACCCAGGGGAATTCAGGATGGGATGACTCGACTGCCTACCACCAGGTTCTGTTACCCAGAATCCCTTGCAAAGCTAAGAAATTGTCAAAAAAACGCATTTTCCTCACATTTCTGTGGTGAAAAGTTCTGGAATCTGCGTGGATCAACAAATTTCCACCCACCCAGCGTTCCCCGGGGTCTCCCAAAAAAAATGGTACCTCACTTGCCTGGGTCTGCCTAGTGCCTGTGACAGGAAACAGCACAAAACGCAACGTGGTCATACACCTTTCGTACGTGTGACACATACAAAACATTCACACCGCCAGCCGCGGACCCATCACATTACAACGCTCACACCAGCAGACAGCGCCATTCAAGGGCCCATCACTTTTACACGCCCACATATCTGCCACAGCAACTACACAAAATGATGGACTGCGTAGAGTGTCACTCAACTAGCAGTGTGTGTAGTGACCAACAGAAAGTAACTGCTCACACACTGCCAGCCGAGCGCCAGTCCACCCACACCACCATCCAAGCACCAGACCATGCACACCGCCAGCCGAGCGCCAGTCCACCCACACCACCATCCAAGCACCAGACCATGCACACCGCCAGCCAAACACCACTCCACGCACACCATCCAGCCAAGTACCACTCCACGCACATCATCCAGCCGAGCGCCATTCCACACACACCGCCAGCCAAGCACCACTCTGTGCACAGACAGCCAAGTACCACTCCACGCACACCACCAGCCAAGCGCCACTCCACACACACCGCCAGCCAAGCACCACTCCACGCACACCATCCAGCCAAGCACCACTCCACACACACCGCCAGCCAAACACCACTCCACACACACCACCAGCCAAGCACCACTCCGTGCACAGACAGCCAAGTACCACTCCACGCACACCATCCAGCCAAGCGCCACTCCACACACACCGCCAGCCAAACACCACTCCGATTTCCCCCAAGGGGGGGCAGAAAGTCAAAAACATAATTACTTGCCACCAGGAAGAGACCCTTGCCCAAGGGGTCGCTTCCAAAACATATACATTGCCCCAAAACAAATCCGTAGTGCTAGTGGGGAATTTCTGCCCCCACCTAGGGGAAAAACGGCTGAAAAAACGGGCCGATTTGCCCCCGGGGGGGGGGGGGGGCAGAAAATCTAAAAGATTATCACAGCCCACCTGGAAGCGACCCTTGCCCAAGGGGTCGCTTCATAGAAACTAAACTTAAAATCCCTGGTGCTAGTGGGCATTTTCTGCCCCCCCCCCCCCGGGGGCAAAACAGTAAACAAAACGGGCCGATTTGACAGTCTTTTGTCAGAGAACCAACATTTTTCACACAGTTTTGGCATTTTTCTGGGACACAGCCTATTTTTGCTATTTTTACAGCTTTCCACCTCCTTCCAGTTAAAGGTAGAAATGAGTTTGAAAGCAATAATGGATCCTGGAAAACTATACATTTTCGAAAAGTAGACGAAATTCTGAATTCAGAAAGGGGTCATTTGTCTAAATGCTGAAGGTTTCTTTATAGAAACTAACAGTTAAATATTGGAATAATTGAAAATTTGTTGAATAAAACAGCCTTTTGTCTCAACGTTTTCACCTATAACTTCTTGTAATTTTGACAACTCTTGGAAAGCAATATACCGTTACATCCATCAGACCTTCCTGGTTGTGGGGATATATAGGACTTGTAGTTTCACCAAGAACCCAACGAACCCAGATCCAAAAACTGAGCAGCAACTTGCGATGGTTTTTTTTTTATTTACTGGGTATAGAGCACTTTTTCGTGGAAAAATCTGTATGAAAGACACCTATGTATTTCTGAATTGGGTACAAATTATAAAGTTTAGAAACAGTATATAATTGCACATTTTCAAAATTGGGAATACTCATACTAGCATGAGAATTATTGGTCATTTTTGAAAAAGTTTTTTTTTTTACACAATGTCTTTCATTGGGAAGGGAGAAATGCATGAAAACTCAATTGGTAATAACAGTTGATTTACAAATCTGAATTACCCTAAGTCTCCCGATAAAAACGGTACCTCACTTGCGTGGGTCGGCCTTGTGCTTCGATAGGAAACGGCGCAAAATGCAACATGGTCACACCTCAATTTTGCAGTTAAAAATTGACCCTTTTATGGCAAAGTGCCTAGCTGTAGTTTTTGCACCCTAGCTCTGCCGGCACCTAGGGAAACCTTGCAAACCTATACATTTTTGAAAAGTAAATACCCAGGGGAATTCAGGATGGGATGACTCGACTGCCTACCACCAGGTTCTGTTACCCAGAATCCCTTGCAAAGCTAAGAAATTGTCAAAAAAACGCATTTTCCTCACATTTCTGTGGTGAAAAGTTCTGGAATCTGCGTGGATCAACAAATTTCCACCCGCCCAGCGTTCCCCGGGGTCTCCCAAAAAAAATGGTACCTCACTTGCCTGGGTCTGCCTAGTGCCTGTGACAGGAAACAGCACAAAACGCAACGTGGTCATACACCTTTCGTACGTGTGACACATACAAAACATTCACACCGCCAGCTGCGGACCCATCACATTACAACGCTCACACCAGCAGACAGCGCCATTCAAGGGCCCATCACTTTTACACGCCCACATATCTGCCACAGCAACTACACAAAATGATGGACTGCGTAGAGTGGCACTCAACTAGCAGTGTGTGTAGTGACCAACAGAAAGTAACTGCTCACACACCGCCAGCCGAGCGCCAGTCCACCCACACCACCATCCAAGCACCAGACCATGCACACCGCCAGCCAAACACCACTCCACGCACACCATCCAACCAAGCGCCACTCCACGCACACCGCCAGCCAAGCACCACTCCACGCACATCATCCAGCCGAGCGCCATTCCACACACACCGCCAGCCAAGCACCACTCTGTGCACAGACAGCCAAGTACCACTCCACGCACACCACCAGCCAAGCGCCACTCCACACACACCGCCAGCCAAGCACCACTCCACGCACACCATCCAGCCAAGCACCACTCCACACACACCGCCAGCCAAACACCACTCCACACACACCACCAGCCAAGCACCACTCCGTGCACAGACAGCCAAGTACCACTCCACGCACACCATCCAGCCAAGCGCCACTCCACACACACCGTAGGCCAAACACCACTCCGATTTCCCCCAAGGGGGGGCAGAAATTCAAAAACATAATTACTTGCCACCAGGAAGAGACCCTTGCCCAAGGGGTCGCTTCCAAAACATATACATTGCCCCAAAACAAATCCGTAGTGCTAGTGGGGAATTTCTGCCCCCACCTAGGGGAAAAACGGCTGAAAAAACGGGCTGATTTGCCCCCGGGGGGGGGGGGGGGGGCAGAAAATCTAAAAGATTATCACAGCCCACCTGGGCACAGAAAAACATAAACATAAATATGGCCACCTGGAAGAGACCCTTACCCAAGGGGTCGCTTCCCAAAACACATTGCCCCAACAAAAATCCCTGGTGCTAGTGGGAAAACGGCCGAAAAAACGTGCCGATTTGCCCCCAAGGGGGACGGAAAATAAACAACAAAATCAAGGCCTCCTGGAAGCGACCCTTACCCAAGGGGTCGCTTCCCAAAACAAACATTGCCCTAAAAAAATCCCTGGTACCAGTGGGGCATTTCTGCCCCCCCTGGGGACTAAACGGCTGAAAAAACGGGCCGATTTGCCCCCGGGGGAGGGGCAGAAAATCAAAAATGAAATGGCTGCCCACCTGGAAGCGACCCTTGCCCAAGGGGTCGCTTCCGAAAAGCTAAATTTACAATCCCTGGTGCTAGTGGGGGCATTTCTGCCGCACGATCGCGACGCTGTGCGCGATCGTGAGGCAGAAATGCCCTGCAAAGAGACATCAGGGGAGAGGAAAATCTTTCCTCTTCCCTGATGCCTCATTGCGGCCCCAAACCCTGCCAGACTCGAGAAACTCACCTCTTCCCTCGGCGCGCAGGAAGCAAATGGCGTCCCGAGCGCCTGGGAATCCCTGATGATGTCAGCGCGCGTTGTGCGCGCTGACGTCATCAGGGATTCCCATGGGGAAGGGTGGGGGGGGGGCAGCGGAAACTCTTCCGCTGCCATCGCCGTACTGAGCAACAAGATCGCAGACCCTCGGGGGGAGCGCCAGCGCTTCCCCCGAGGGTGGGGCTCATGAGGAGCTGTGATCATCATCAGCACACGACCGGTGTGCACCATGACGAGCCCAGCTCGTCATCAGCATCGAAAGGGTTAAAGAAATAAGGACCTACATGATGAGGATCCTCCTCATCCAGTGCTCGATTCCAGGCTTCCTGTAATGTTGGGTCTTCTTGTTGGGCTGCATGAAAGCTTCTATCCGTTTCCCAGGGATTTTCGTCTGGAATCACTGGTAATACAACATGGTTCTTATTTTTCTCCGCTCTTCTTTGTCGTTTACTTTTCCGTATTTTGGCCACTGGCCACTCTTTTCCTTCCTCTTGTGCAAATGGGGCAGAAGACCACCAATCATCCTCCTGAGGTGGTTTATCATGTAGCAGCTGTCCCAACTTTGGGTAGTCGTTTCCCAAGATTGCTTGTTCGGGCAGTTGAGGTATTAACCCAACGGTAAAAGTGGTTCCCTCATCTCTTGGAATTTATGTTCTTACTTGTGCTGTCGGGCACGGTTTTGTGTCCCCGTGCACACATCGTATAGCGACCGCTCCATCAATAGGACCAATGTGAGGACCCAAGTCTTGGGGTCGTACCACACTATGCAGGCATCTGGTATCGGCTAGGGCGGTTACTTGTTGACCGTTTACAGAAACTGTGCAATGATACGGTGGTTGTTTTCTGTCTGATGAGGAACAATAATAATTACGAACCACCCCGATCTCCATGGGCTCCTCTTTCTCTTTTTGTGAGCAAAATCAAGCAATATGTCCTATACCTCCACATTGATAGCACTGGGGTCCCATTGGAGCTCTAAACATTGGAGTTCCGGGCACAATGGTCAAAGGTTCTGGTTTCTTATTTTTAGGTGTGAAGGACTGGGCTATTCTAAGGCCCAGCGGTGCCATGGGACAACACCTGAAACCTTCGTGGGTTACCTGTTCCGGCGTACATAACAGAGACATGGGACACTTCCTTCGGCGTCAAAGATCAGCGTTTATTTACTGCAGGGATACAGAAATCGCAAGAAGTACACTACGTGTAGGTTCTGAGAGACTGCTTCGAATTGCAACAGTGGGTCGCTCCTTTTATACATATTTTAGTCATAGCACAACATGGCGAACAAAAGGTTACAACTCAGTTCCCACAGTAAACTTCAAAAGGGTCGCTTTCATGTATTCAGAAACCCGGAACATAATTACTGTAACATCGCCGGTTTCCAACTGTAAAAGTACGTTATCCCACCATTAGGTACATTCCATTCTGGCTGTAAACGAGTTAAGGAAAGAGACAGAAACAGGTGCAAGGAAGATAGAAAACAGACAACAGATTGAAAAAGAGTGTAGGGGGGGCAATATCGGAAGCATGATTGCAGGATCAAAGGATTCGTGCTTAATGCATGCACGACTGAAACAATAGACCGGCACGGCAAGATGAGCCCCGAGCGGAGCCATCTGCCTTTCCAGTGTCATCCCCCTCATCATAAAGACACCCTCAAAGGAGCACGTGTCTTCCGCAAGAGCTTGGGGATCCCAGGGTCACGAAGCGGACAGTGTCCGTTCGCTGGCTACTTGAGGGCAAGAGACAAAATGGATGCCGTATCTAAAATGGAACCCGTGGGTTCAGATGAAGAAACCCACGAATAAGACGAACGGTGCAAAGTAGTGTAGCGAAAACGCGTACACCCACTAAACTCGTCATTTGCGGTTCATAGATACCAAACTCGTCCATATTCGAACAAGTAAAAACGTCATCACGATTCTCACGGAACCTCAGACGCTCCTTTTGCCCTCATGTAGGCAAGCACTAGTCGATATCAGAATCGATCTCGATATTCATCAGATCGTTCAGATGTTGCTGCAACATTATTCTATCCATCAATGCTTCCTTGGTAACAGATGGCCGTCTTATACACGTTGTAGCACAGAGGCCACATAAGGCAGGACCACACTGTACACAAAGACAACACGTGAACAGAAACGCTACAACAACCCCGATGATCATCAGAATCTTCCAACCCCACGTCGACATCAGGCCCCAAAACCATCCTAGTAGCGTCCAATCACCTACGTCCACGTGTATGGACTCAGATCTTATGCAACTTCGAGATGGCTTTATATACAGTTGGAGCGTTATCAGGAATGAAAATGCAGCAACTCGAATGGATCACCTTGCACACACCACCTCTATCTGCAAGAACAACGTCTAAAACCATACGGTTCTGCAACGTCATAAGCCTATCCGCCTGAAGCTCTGCTGTCAGATTACCAAGAGCACTCGCAGTTATATTAGCAGTCGATTCGACCACACGAGTCAACTGTCTCAGGTTCCTACTATTAACCATAGGTCCCCAAAACGGCAGGAAACCCTTGAAGAAGTCTCCTGCTTCTTGACCGGCAGTGTCCTCTTTGCTAATAACGCCTCTCACAACTCTGGTCTTGTGATAGTCCGAGGCAACTGTGAAAGTTGGTGGCAAAAGATTCGCAATATAACAGGTGCCCGAGAAGACATGTATATGCGCGATCGTAACATACAAAGTATGTACCCTTGGCAGTCAGAAAAACAGGGGAAGAGAGCATTGGTAAGACATACGTTTCAGTGCAGGCACTCTTCCCAAGTTGAGCTCGCGGATTTCGGCCAAGTCCTTGCAAACAGAAATTACCGAGATGGGGTACGATCCAGATCGGAGACGAGCTTTTAAGCTGTCTATCACCCACTGATATACTATACTCAGCCTCACTCAGATCCTTGTATGCTCGCACCTCTTCCTCTGGAATAAGCGATGCATCAAAAATATCTCTATCTAAATCAACAATCGCTCTTGCCAAAGGCTTGTGGTACGGGCCGGGACCAAGGTCTGCAGAGCGTGGCTCTCGATGGGGGTAGGAATCTAGTGCGCTACGGAACATAGTTTGGAATGCTCGAGCTGACCCCTGGGAGCTGTAAGGCAGAACCAAATACGGAATACCCCTATCCATGGTATGTGGCATTAACCCACACACCCAACAGTTAGTAGTATTCATCACGAACTGATGCTGATGTAGGAGCTGGACAAAGGAGTTGTTCATGAATTCCGCACGTCTAACCTGTTCATGTTGGGGCAAAGAATGAAAGGAATGTGGAGAAACAGTGGGAATAGAATTCAAATCAGGTGAGGGAGAAGTAGGTGAAGTAGAAGGTAATAACAACTGTATTCCAAAATACACTCCACCCACCAATAGCATAGAAACAGTCAGGAATAGCAGGCATAACTGAAACAGAAAGCATTTTGTTCGGATGACTTTATGAAACTTAGATCTTGACGCCGACATCCTCTCTACTTCCGACAGCTTAGAGAACTCCATCCTCTAAAAACCGTCCGTAACGTTCTTGACGCACTTCGTTCTGAGTAGCAATTATCAATTCCCAGGAGTTCCCAGGAATCGACAAAAGTAACCGACCTAGTGTCAGGAACCTGCTAAACAGAAGGAAGTACCCGCACGGCCCTACGGTCAACCCGGATGAAAGGTTTTCTTAAACAAACATTCTATTTTAATGCAAATCTCCTAGCTGTGGAAAAGGAACACACATGAAAAAGAACTCAAGAATTAATAGAGGATGCAATTGTTCATAATGTTCGTGGCAACAACAAGGGGGGTAATATGAATTCAAAGGGAAACAAAAAGGGACCTTTTTTATTAGTCTTTTTCACGAGAACGAAAGAAATATCTGCTTCTTCCAGGACGAGTCTGTTCTTCAAATAATTGGTCAGATTGCGAAACAGTGTTCAATTGATCAGGTGACAGTTCAGGCCTCGAATTCTCCAATGCTGACGATTCAACAAATGTATCTGGCTGCAATGAAGTGTCTCCTACAGGTTGAGCATCACTAAACGGCACAAAACGTACTGGGGTCTCAGTTTCTGTTGCAGCAATTCCAGTTCGGACCCAGCGATCTGCTGGCAAAGGGATCGGAACTTTTTTGGTGTGGGTGGCATGCACCCAATTCTTTCTCCCTTCCAACCGAACTGCAGTCCTTGTGGCCAGCAGGACTTGGAAGGGACCCACAAATCTCGGCTCCAAGTTACGCTTTCTTCCAAAGTTGCGGGTGACAACCCAGTCACCCGGTTGGAGCCGATGTCCAGGACCCTCTGTATGTGCCGGTAGAGCTTCAAAAACCTGTTGATGAATTAACCTCAGTTTAGCAGTCGGATCATAAAGATAATCAATTAACATTGGATATTCAAGACTATCAAAGGCCCTAGGCCTTGGGACTCCCCAAATGTTCGCAGGACGGCCGAACACAATCTCATATGGGCTAAGCCCTACTCGAGAGTGCACAGTCGCCCTGGTCGACAAGAGAGCTAGAGGCAAGGCATCAGGCCATGACAGACCAGTCGTAGCTTGAATCTTAGCAAGTTTCAGTTTCAGAGTACCATTGTACCCTTCTACTAAACCTGCTGACTGGGGATGATTGGCGCTATGGAATTTTTGACGAATTCCAAGGCCCTTACACACACTCTTCATAACACTCCCCACAAACTCACTTCCGTTATCTGACCATACAATCCGTGGCATTCCATACCGAGGAAAGTATTCCTTCAGTAGGACTTTCGCTGTGGACAGAGCAGTATTATCTTTAAGAGGATAGGCCTCAATCCATCTAGAGAACGCGCAAACCACAACTAAAACGTACTTCAGGTTATTGCATCTCTCCATATGGATAAATTCCAATTGGATAACCTCAAAGGGACATGTAGGAGGAGCAAAATGGCCAGGAGGAGTGGGGGTGCCCTTGCCAGGATTATACATCATACATACCATGCAATTCTTAACCACTCTCTCAGCGCACTTAGCAATACCATCATTCTTCCATACAGGGGATAACAACTTACATATACCTTTCACGCTAATATGCGACAAGCCGTGAGCCATAGTCACAACGGCTAGCACATATGCATCCGGTAACATCCACCTCTGACATTCCGACAAATCTACCCAACATCCATGCGTGTCTAACTTTCCCGTGCTTTCTTTCCACTTAGTCTTTTCAGTTTCGGTGGCCTCATTCTGAATCGCTTTCACGCTTTCAACAGTGTCTTCACACATACCAGTCTCCGCCGGCCACCTTAATGAACTCGTAACGTACATTCGGGTTGCAAGATTCTTGGCTGTTTCCTTAGCAATCTCATCCGCAAACGCGTTACCACGACCAACATCATCCGTAACCTTTCGGTGCGCGCTGCATTTAATGATCGCCACCTGCTTAGGCAATGTAAGTGCATCCAAAAGATCGTTCACGAGCTGTCCGTGTTGGATCTTCGTACCATGCGATGTCATAAATCCTCTTTCTCTCCACAATCGACCAAAACTATGTGCAACGCCAAACGCATATTGACTATCTGTAAACACATTCACTCGCTTTCCCTGAGACAAAACACACGCTCTCGTCAACGCAATCATCTCTGCCGCTTGAGCCGAATTCTGACTCAATCTCGCAGTTTCCACAACCGTACTCAACGTCACTACAGCATACGCAGTCGTCACATCACCATTCGGCAACTTAAAGCATGAACCATCAACATACCATCGGGAACTGCCAATGGAGTGTTTCTTAGGTCAACACGACCCTTCGTTTCTTCTTCAGTTCGTAGATAACAATCATGTGGTGGTACATCATCTGATTCCATATTAGTCCGCAACAATGTCGCCGGGTTCAGTACATTACAACGCTTGATCTGTATATGACTTGCCAAAAGCGCCAACTCATAACCAGACAACCTTGCACTCGTCAAGTGTTGAGTTTTCGTTCGATTCAAGAGAGTGTCAACTGCATGCGGAACCATCACCGTAAGCATATTATCCATGACCAATCCTGCAGATTGCCGGATGGACACCGCAGCTGCCGCTGTCGCTCTTAGACAACTCGGCAAAGCTCTAGCTCCTGGGTCCAAGGTCGAGGAAAAATATGCACATGGACGTTGCTTACCGCCAAATTGTTGCGTCAAAACACTCAACGCACAACCCTCTCTCTCGTGAACGTATAGTGTAAACGGCTTACTGTAGTCAGGAGTACCTAACACAGGGGCCGAACACAACGCATCACGTAATTCAGAAAAACTTTTCTGACACTCTTCAGTCCGTGGCAAAGGAGTCGGAACATCCTTGCACGTGAGGGCTACCAATGGCTTCGCTAGCAATGAAAAATTTGGAATCCATTGCCTGCAGTATGACGTGATACCTAGAAAGGCACGCACATCTCTCTGAGTTGTTGGCACAGTCATTTGAGCGATCGCTGCAATTCTTTCTGGGGTCAACCTTCCTCCCTCCTTTGACAATAAGTGACCTAGATAGGTTACTTCTTGACAACAATATTGCAGCTTAGAAGGTGACACCTTGTGATGTAAGTCACATAGATGCTGTAACAGCGATACTGTAGCAGTTTTGCAAATCTCTTTAGTGTCAGCAGCCACTAACAGATCATCAACGTACTGAATCAAGGCCGCGCCAGCGGGTAACACAAACGCGTCAAGTTGACTCTTAAGAGCTTGGCTGTAGATCGATGGACTCTCACAGTAGCCCTGAGGAGCGCGTTTAAACCGAAAGCTGCGACCTCCTAAGGAGAAACCGAATAGATCTCTGCTTTCCTCCGCAATCGGAATGCTAAAGAAAGCATTCTTCAGGTCGATTACCGAGAACCAACAAGCAGAGGCTGGAATCGGAGTCAGTAAAGTCAGGCACCACAGGAAATTGTGGAATCACAATTTTATTCACCTCTCTTAAATCAATGACAAAACGGTACACAGGAGGCTTGGATGGATCAGTTCGTTTCAAAATAGGTAACACAGGACTATTACACACATTTCCCCGAGTTTCCTCGATCACATCCTTCTTGATCAAATCATAAATGATCGCTAATAGCGCTCGCTCACCATCAAGAGAGATACAATACTGGGGAATACGTGGTAATCGCACATTAGATTTCAATTGGACAACGTAAGGTGATATGTCCAGCAGGCCCACATCATTGGGACCTGTTGCCCACAAAGACTCAGGAAGAGAACTCAATTCCGGTGGGAGCTTATCCATTGACAAGTACATAGGAGAGATCACTCTCTGACCCAATGTAAGCTCCACTCCCGCAGGAGAACAATACAGAGTTGCATACAACCGTTTCAAAAATCAAAAATCAAAAATCCAGGCCCAAAAGATTCTCACCACAACCAGTAGTCAAAATCAAAGGAGCTTCTAGCTCATGAGGCCCAATTGTAAGGGGCAAAGGGCTAGAGACCGGATTGCTAACGGGGGCTCAACTACGCCCGATGTGGCAACTGCGACGTAAGGCCCTCTCTGATCAACCGAAACTGATACTACTCCCTCTCTTTGTCTATGGCTGTCCTAGTAACTACCGTCTGCATCAATGTCATGCTCGACGTAATAGTCGTCCACATGATACTGTGCAGATCTACCGGACGATGAATCGCGCTGATCAAAGCAATTGTTCGAGTCCGATGAGGACGTAGAACGCTCATTCTGATTTTGAGAAGTACCACGGCCTCTACCTCGAGATGCCTGTTGAGGACCACTACGACCTCCTCAAGCTGAAACACCATTATTTCGGTCACGTAAAACAGGACAATTAAACTTCAAATGGCCCTCACCCCTGCAATATGCACATTGGTTATATCCAAGCATAGATCTTGGTGTAGAGGAGTCAGTACGCGACTGCGTCCTAGAAGACTGTGATTGCGACGATTTTGCTGTTGCGAATCATTTTGATTCGAGCGCGGAGGATACGCTTGCTGCAACAAAACCTTAGTTTTAAGCTCCTTCGTTTTCTTATCTGCACGATCACTTTCTTCCTTTTCTCTATTTTCGTAATATTGAGCCGTAGCTAATATTTGAGCAGTAGTCGAAACAGCCCACGAACTTTCGGAATTTTTCAATTTGTTGCTGAGTTCAGGCAACAAATTCGATACTGACCACTGTGATCGATAAATGCCTCCTAAAATCTGGTAAAGAAATCAGAGACACTCTCGTCTTTCTTTTGCTTGCACGCAGACAATTTATCCCAATTAACTCTCATTGCTGGCATAAGTGTCTTCATAAGTGTAATTATTCTTTGGGGCAGATTCTTAATGATCTGTTCAGGCTTAGCCCCACCAACTTGTCGTCCGTCAGCCGCCGCAAGAGCAGCCCAATCACCGCCTAACTCAGCTACGTGATTCTCTTGACGGATTTTTGCCCAAATTGGTTGCGGTACTACATTACCGAACAACATGCCAATATCGGCGAGGTTCAAAATAGTAGCATCCACTAATTGGGATAACTCTTTATAATAACCTTCCGGATTTTTCCGCGGATCAGGCAAAGATTGCTTCACCTGTAAAACTTCGGATCGCTTCCATGGGAGGTGTATCCAAACTCTCTGGAAGTGTGGCAAAATAGCAGGATTAACAGTAGCATCACCTGGCATCCAAACTGGAGGAACTTCCCGCATAGGAAACTGACCAGGTTGTGCCATCCACTCCTCAGTTTCGTCAATAAACTATGCTCGAGGTTGTACTGTAGATCGAAAGGATAAGAGACGCTCTAAAGCACGACGAACATTAGTACCCACAATCATACCGTTTGAAAACTGATTCTGAAGTTCAGTCATTTCAGACGGTACATTGTCTACCTCATCATTATCCCATTCTTCCCGTAGGGACTTACACATTTCCTCAAACACGAATCTTTGTGTGGGCTCATTAAACTGAGAGAACGTCTCAAAAACTATACGCGGGGTGTACTTAGCAGGATGCCTAATCCATTTACGCGTCATTTTCACTAATGTCTCGCTCTCCCTACCACCGGGAATTTGACTTCGTCTCTGAGAGACATCAGAAACATCGGACCCAAGGATCGGTCCAAATGGAGAGTAAAGATTGGCAACAGCATTAGGTATGCGACTACGAACAGAAGGAGAAGAGGAAAGGAGTACAGGGGCAACAACATGAGGACTGAAAGTAGGAGCAGTAGGAGTAGCCAAGACAGCAGAAGTAGCAGGGACAATAGACTGAGAAGGTATAGGCAGTGGAGCAGTAGGAAGAAGGGCAGGTAAGGGAGCAGGGACAACTTGAGGAACAAGAGGATTCGGAAGGACAGGACCAACAGCAGGCTGACCAGCAGCTGCCGGAACAACAGGTTGAGGGACAGGAGGAACCACAGGAGCTATAGTATCCTGTGCGCATGGAGGTGGTGATTTCAGTAGAAAGGACAGCAAAGGATCCTCTACCGCTTCTTCTCCCTTCTTATCAGAAGTTGACGGTAAAACCGGATAACATTTATCCACCGCCATATGTTGCAGTCTAGCAAAAACTTCCTTTTCCTTCTCTTCTTTGTCTCGCTGAAACTGCTCTGCATTTCTCATTACCGTAATGATACCTTCCCTCTTATTTTTCTTAATCTGTTTGATTTCCTTCTGCTTGGCCTCTTTGCGCCATAACCGAAAGGAATCAAACATGGCCGGCCTAGCTTTCTTTTTGAACAATTTTGCTTCAAGATTATCTAAAATTGCAGTTTCGAAACTACCATGGGGTGGCCAACTAAGGACACCATCATTTTTAGTGTAACTGATCCAATATTCATTATATACGATAGGACCTACTCCGTGGCGACTGTAGAGCTCATAAATTGGAGTTCCAACTGGAGGTATCGGGCATGAGTCCTCCAATCGGGAATCCGTACCGCAACATTTAAAGAAACCAAACAAAGTACTACGGCCAGGCATCGTGCACACTAACCGAGTTTACAAACTTCAAGGGTTATCGAATTACGATGTCCTCGCAAAAATGCAAGACCCTCGGTTTTTGGCAATTGCAATCGTCAAATAAAACCCAACAACTAAGAACCAACAACTAAGGACCACAAATGCAATGGAACCATGCATACGACCAAGTCTCAACAACAAAGCAAATGTCCCAAAAAGGAACCAACAACTAAGGACTGGGAGCGACCCACAAATACTTAACTGAAAGATCAATGGCATCACCAGGAAGGCCCGTCTATCGTCTCGCTGTACAAAGGTCTACACCAGGCACCAAAACAGGTCGACAGTCAGGGCATCAGTCCGTCGCAGCCGTCAGGAGGCGGGAATCTTCGCGGGAAAAGTCTTCGGGCCACTTATTTCGACAACAGGATCGATGAAGCGGGGTGCAGCTTCCCTCGGAGATTTCACACGAAGTTCCTCACGATCGTCGGGCTTTGGATTGGTACCGCTGATGTCGAGCCCCACGTGGGCGCCAACTGAAGGACTGGGCTATTCTAAGGCCCAGCGGTGCCAGGGGACAACACCTGAAACCTTCGTGGGTTACCTGTTCCGGCGTACAAAACACAGAGACACGGGACACTTCCTTCGGCGTCAAAGATCAGCATTTATTTACTGCAGGGATACAGAAATCGCAAGAAGTACACTACGTGTAGGTTCTGAGAGACTGCTTCGAATTGCAACAGTGGGTCGCTCCTTTTATACATATTTTAGTCATAGCACAACATGGCGAACAAAAGGTTACAACTCAGTTCCCACAGTAAACTTCAAAAGGGTCGCTTTCATGTATTCAGAAACCCGGAACATAATTACTGTAACATCGCCGGTTCCCAACTGTAAAAGTACGTTATCCCACCATTAGGTACATTCCATTCTGGCTGTAAACGAGTTAAGGAAAGAGACAGAAACAGGTGCAAGGAAGACCGAAAACAGACAACAGATTGAAAAAGAGTGTAGGGGGCAATATCGGAAGCATGATTGCAGGATCAAAGGATTCATGCCTAATGCATGCACGACTGAAACAATAGACCGGCACGGCAGGATGAGCCCCGAGCGGAGCCATCTGCCTTTGCAGTGTCATCCCCCTCATCATAAAGACACCCTCAAAGGAGCACGTGTCTTCCGCAAGAGCTTGGGAATCCCAGGGTCACGAAGCGGACAGTGTCCGTTCGCTGGCTACTTGAGGGCAAGAGACAAAATGGATGCCGTATCTAAAATGGAACCCGTGGGTTCAGATGAAAAAACCCACGAATAAGACGAACGGTGCAAAGTAGTGTAGCGAAAACGCGTACACCCACTAAACTCGTCATTTGCGGTTCATAGATACCAAACTCGTCCATATTCGAACAAGTAAAAACGTCATCACGATTCTCACGGAACCTCAGGTGGACGAGGTGGACGATGCAGTACTGGCCCACCTGGTTTTCCTGAAATATCATTGCGTCCTTTCTGCAAGTCCTGGGCCCTACTATAGGCACTGGCGATTTCTACTGCCGTCTCAAGAGTAAGATTAGCTTGTTGACGTACCCATTTCTGTATAGGGGGATGAAGAGAGGACAAGTACTGTTCCAAATATATTTTGACCATGATGCCATCTTTGTCTGTGGTAGCCCGTTTCAACCACCTATCTTCCATGTCCTTTACTCTAAAGTACAAAGCTCGGGGCGTCTCTTGAGGTCCTTCTTTCATTTGGCGAAATTTCTGTCGATAGGATTCATTATCAATCCCTAGCCGTTCCATGATGCATTTCTTTATATCTGCATAGGTGATACCTCCTTGCACCG